>NC_064617.1:901717331-902326549 GCF_023898315.1 Schistocerca nitens | reverse complement strand
CTCTCCCACATTCGCCTACGGAGCATTTTGTTAATTCTGTTTCGCCATTTTAGCTTGCTGTCTTGTTCTGACCATAAAATTATCTCATGCACATTGTGTGACACAGTTTATATTGCTTAAATTAACTGCAATTGGCTCTTCACCAAAACTATGCTGCAAAATCGTGTAGCCTGCTACACAACAGCACGGCAGAGACAATCCAATATCGCTTTCGTAGCTTTGACGTCGGACAGATAGTTGACATAAATAAACTTTGGTACTATGTCTAATCTACAAAAAGGAAAGTGCCTTTCTACCACTAATTCTTCCATACAACAGCCATAGAAAAGTCAGCGGAGATAGAGATGAAAATGTACATCTACTTTTCGTAGACTGCTGCATAGTTGACAGCTTTTAAAATTCTTCGCTCTCCAGCTTTCTGTTATGTGCACCTCTCCGTCAATAGCACTCGAGCAATGATACAGGAAAAAGAAATACAGTATTAGTTTCTTCTAACAGTTATACATACATTAATTGTAAAATATAATATGTCATAATTTTCACGTTTCTGTGAAGACTCAAGTCGTGTCCTGCCTGTGGGCGAAAATAATTATTTTATTGTATGTGGTGTTTTATTTTTTATGTTGTTGGAATACTATCTGGACGAGATTTTCGTTTGTACAGTAGGCTTTCAAGTGATGCACTGTTAACGCAATTCAATTGTGAGATCTTGAATCTGTAAAGACACGCCGTGTGGTTGGAGGTTTGTTCACCACGTCTCCAGCTTTTCTCCAAACTTCAACGTAGATACCTGGAACACTCTAGATATTTGTGAGAATTTAATTATAGAAAAATAATTAATTTCATGTCTCACCTATTAATCAGTTGAGATGAGCTCAATTTTTCTGATACAATAAAATATATCTATGGAGCTGTAGCAGTTTCTGGAGTATCTTAACGAGAACAACAGTCTCAATAGCAGTAGTAAGAAGAATTAACGTTCCAGATAACAACGAAAATTATACATAAATCAGAGATAATAGTATTGTTCATATCTCTGCAAGATTGTAGAGTCTTTGATTCCTTATATACCGCACAACGTCAGTCACTTCACTAATAGCACTGCTGTTGGGAGTAGTGAGCTGGGGAGCTGGCGCTTTGGCAGGACGTCCTCCACTCTATGCCAATAGGGTCACGTAGCTCGAATTCGTGGCGAAGCATATTGAATTTGGGCATTGGGAAGCTTGCATGTGTACAATGGCTTCCCTATCGCTGAGATCACTCAGGTCTTTCAGACCTGATAAACGTTCCATGTTATCTAGATGCGCGTGGCAGCTGATTCATGGCCGTGGAGTTGTTGCTTGTTTGCCTTGTCTTAATTCGGGCTCCGAGAAAACCACTTCTCCTCTGAAAGGGTAGTTCGAACTTTTACAAGTGAGCTTGATTGTTCCCGCCGTGTAAGAGTCTCACCTGTCTACTTCCTGGTGCCTTTGTAAATCGGAGAGGAGTCAAGATTTTTGGCTGTTTAAGGTTTCATAGTCTACGTTCGGCAGTATTTATGGAATTATTTTTTCATTCTACCATCTTTTGTGATACCAACAGTGCCTGTGTACTGTAACGTTGACTCAACTTTAGCCTTCCGGCTGAGTGCTGTGGCAGTGTTGAATGTGCGGTGGTGACCCAGACTTGGACACACCTTTAGTCCGTTCCAGCCTCACGGGCAGTGTGGCTTGTCGCCTTATGCGACTCTTGGACCATATTGTCTTCGCAGCTGTGCCTCTACACGCCACGCCACCTTCGCCGATGGTGTCGCCACTCGGCAAGTTATGTAATTGTAGTCCGGTAATTGTTTCATACAGCTGTTTTTTCTTCATTCTAAAGGCCTAAGCTGTCAATGGAGGTCACCACTCGCTAACTTACATAATGTAATCTAGTAACACTTTTATATAACTGCTGTTTTCCTCTTTCTAAGGATCTAAGCAAACAGCTATTCTACATCAGTCTGGTACCCATGTTTGAATTTGACCAAGTTTTTTTAATTATTAAGGGAAGCTACTCTTGTTGTAAACTGCTAATTCTTTTGCTTTAGTAATTTATTTAATGTGGCTGCCACCTCCCCGCTTTCTTTTAGTGTGGGGGAATATAACGGCACTGCCTTTGGGAAGTCGTGCTTGGTTTGGGCACAGATGACTGTATTTCATAGGCGTGATGCCTAAATGGAAACAGATTGTTTTTAGTTACTCCTTATTTTATCAGGTCATCGCTCCGTTGGGTTCAGTTTTTTGTTTGGTATTACCAGTCAAATATTGTAAGGGGAAAAGTTAATAAAATGCATTGCATGGCTTAAACGTCGTGCTTGAGGGATTTATCTCCGCCAAACCTTCTGGCCCCATGTTGCTAACTGACTGGTGTTGCGCGGGGTGAGTTCTTTCATACTTAAAGCTTTTTTTCTTTTTTTTAAAAAAAAAGCAGTCGGCAGAACCAAATATTAAATGTGTTTGTTCACTCACTGAATTATAAGGTTATATACAGTGCCGCAATTTTCCTCGCTGGATATAGCAGAGGCAGCACCTAGTCCTGACATTTCATATTTGTAATTTTTTTTTAATTCTAAAATTAGGACCGTTGCGCCTTAGTTTCGTGGTTGTTTATATGGTGAGACAGTCCAGTGGTGCAAGTTTGTAGCGTTCTTCTCAAGGGTAATGGAAAACTGTATTTAACTTATTTGCACCCATCACTGTTCTCCCAAGCTGTTCCCTTTGTTAAAATATATAGTGTGCGTTTAAATGATAACATTTTGTTATAATTTGATATGAAAAATTTCGTGCGTATGGGCTTGTCTATAAAGGGTTATAATTTGATAAAAAGCCGTATTTTATTCTATAACTGTTGTTGCATCCAAACTATTGTTCCCTTTTTAATTGCTGTTTAATGTAATTGTTGCTGATCTCAGAAACTGTTTCTCTTAGTATATACAGTGTTTTTAGTGACAATAAAGTTTGTCAAATGGGGAAGGATGAGCACTTAAAATCCTGACCCAGTCCATTCACGTGTTTGATTTTGGTTAAGCCACACTCTGGAATGTGACATAGTTTTATCGTGCTTCAGCTCTAATTTTCGGCAGTTTTTTAGCCACTGCAAGTTTCACTAGTTTCCGCATTTCTTCAGTACATCAAATTCTGTTATTTTAGATAATAATTTCTGACTTTGATGTTTTTGAACTTAGCAATATGGGTAGCCACGGTAGGTAGCAATGGGGTAATGGCAGGAGGCTACGGGCGCTCCCCCAAATGTGGTTAAACGTTTATTTTCAATAGAAATAAAAAAATGCCTTGTTTTAATTGTGTGTGTTGATTCTATTACAGGTCCCAAGAACATGGAAAAGAAGCTCGAATCAATGAAGTTGGTCTGAAGCACCCCTTAAAAATGTGTTGAATTTTATTGTCAATGGGAATTCCACTAATGTGGCAAGCAGATTGTTCAGTATCCCATTTAGCACTGTAAGAGAACGTAGGAATAAAGCGGCTAAACCTCTTCTGGAACATAATGCCACTTTCAAGAACAAGAAGCAATTACCAACAGAATCAAGTTGTCATCAGACACTTTTTACGGTCGCTCTGCACAGGAAGTATGAAGAGTAGCCTTGGTCCTCTCAAGAAAAAAATAGCACATAGGACTGGTTTCCAAAACGAAATCCAACCAAAAACATTAGAAAGCCTGAATCCATTAGCGCTAACAAAATCATTGGAACCAACCGAATTGTGAAGAAATATTTTGAAAACTACGAAAAAGTGTTTTCTGCTACCGGTTGGATGCCAGAACGCAGATACATTGCAGATAAAACTGTTATCATAACAATACACGACCCTAGAACAATAGTTGCCACTAAAGGTAGGAAAAGGGTCGACAAAGAGACCAAGTGCGAGAGGGGAAGGTTAGTAAAAGTGAGATGTGCTGTGAGTGCGACAAGAAGTTTTATTCCTAAGATATTTGTTTTCTCCAAGAAATGATGAGCCCATTGCTAAAAGAAGAATGCCAACCTTGTGCTCTGTACACATGGTCACCAGTAGATTGGACTAACGAAGAGTCGTTCTTTACTCGGTTGAAGCACTTTATCCGTCACTCCAAAGCAAGCCTTAAAGTCCTGTATTGTTGACAATGGACAATCACAACAGGCACAACTCTGTAGTCCTATATGTTACATACAAGTAATGGAGTTACTATAGTCTCCTTACCACTTCACTGTTCACACAGACTGCAACATCTGGAGGTGACTTTCTACTCAACTTTGAAAGGAGCTTTTTAAAAGGAATGTGACCGGTACATCAAAATGTACAAGCTTATAAGGATCACTCCTTATTAGTTAGCTGGTCTTTTTAACCAGGCGTATTCAGGAATAGCAACAATCACAGTTGCTGTATCTGGGTTCAGAACTACAGAAATGTATCCAGTCAATCCGAATGTCTTTACTTTCGTGCTACAGACGTATTTGTAGACAGGCTAAATCTGTATATTCCAGTAATTGAGAATGAATCATGGGTTACATTCTCAGATTCACAAAGTCCAATGTAGAAACAAACCAAGAAGCTGGCGGATCAAAATAACTCAA
Source organism: Schistocerca nitens (assembly GCF_023898315.1). Lineage (NCBI taxonomy): Eukaryota > Metazoa > Arthropoda > Insecta > Orthoptera > Acrididae > Schistocerca > Schistocerca nitens. The sequence continues at coordinate 902,321,961 of NC_064617.1, read as the reverse complement.
AGATCCCAATAAATGCGACTTTTGAAGACCTGATACCACCTTTTGCCAGTGCCACAAAGGCAGAGCCTAGAAAACAGAAGCCAAAGACAGAGATTTTGACCTTCACACCTATAAAGGCTGAACTTCAACTGCCTGTTGAAAAGAAATCTGTGAGGGACCTAAAAAAGAAAATGCATTACTGAAAACAAACTTAAAGCAGCTGTTCTGACATGATTAAAGAAAGTGAAGGAAGTGATTGTTAAATAAAAAAAATAGTGTTTGCACCTAAGCACAAACAGAATTTCTTCAGATACTAATGAAGATGTAACTGATTAAAATCAGTTATATGACGATGATGATGACATGATGATGATGATGATAATGATGAGATGGACAGTTTGCCAAGTTTAGGAAATGACTTCCATTTCATCTGTGGAGAATCTTGTCAGGATGGGGAGGAAGGGTTTCAATGTGACAGCTGTGGAACATGGATTCATTCTCTGCGTAGTGCTGTTGATTCTCCTGAAGGTTTTCGGTGTTAGCTACATTAGGTACTAAATGACTTTCATTGTTTTGTGATCCATTTGGTTCAGCTTTCGATGCTTTAGTAAATGTTATTTAAATTAGTAACTTAAATTATCATTCAACCAGTAAGACTGATTGATAAAACTTGAAAAAAAATTGTTCAATACAAGTTTGAAAAAATTTTAGATTCTGTTATTCTTCTGGCTAATTTTAAAAATAAAACTTGATTTGCAACGTTTATCCATGAGGAGTAGTAGTAGTAGTCTTTAACTTGCTTCACGGTTTTCAGTAATTACTTGTTCCCATAAAACATGAAAATTTGATTTCCCCATTTAAAATACATGGAGCCAAGCCTACCTGCATGGTTCAGGGCATGCTGGTATATGTGACTGGTCCAATTTTTAAGTTTATTTCAGAATTAAATTACAATTTAACACATTGCAATGTATTTACACAACTCGACTTTGAGTGTAAAATTTGATTATAAGGTGCTTTAAACAGTAATATAATCATTACTGCATAACCTACCGCCATTGCTCCATCTTCCCCTGTATTTCCTCTGCATGTAAAACATTAAATGCTATTTAGGTCTCTATTACTGTAGCAGTTGTATGGCTAAGTTTGGCTGCAGCTCCCTTAACTTACATTTTATTAAAAAAAACCTTAAAATGACTCCTCTGCAGTTTTGTTAAAGTCTTAAACATCTTCTGATGATCCAGAAGCAAAGCCATCTCAAACTCAAAACTGGACTCTCTTATAAACCGAAATTGTATTTTATTTCCTCGTAGAGCATTTATAGTATTCTCTAATACGTGGAGGCCTCATAAATCATTGCAATAGGTTCATTACATACACATACATACATTAATGCTTGTTCCATAGATCATGAATGTGACATTTCGTAATGATGTGGAATGTGTCACTAAAACATAGGTTTTCTCTACACAAAATAATTAATTCATTCATTTTATTTTGTTAATATCTGTTGAGTAGGAGGAGTTGTAATTCAGAAATTCTTTTTATTTGCTTTTAAATGTTGGTTGGCTAGCTGTCAGCCTTTTAATACTATCTGGCAAATGATCAAAGATTTTTGTGGCAGCATAATTCACCCCTTTCTGTGCCAAAGTGAGATTTAATCCAGAATAGTGAATATCATCCTTTCTTGTAGTGTTGTAGCTATGCACTTCGCTGTTATTTTTGAATTGGGGTGGGTTATTAATGACAAATTTCATAAGTGAATATATGTATTGCGAAGGTACTGTGAATTCCCCGAGTTCCTTAAATAAATGTCTGCAAGGTGATCTTGAGTGGGGTCGAGCTATTATTCTGATTACTCGCTTTTGTGCAATGTGTACCTTTTCTCTTAATGACGAATTGCCCCAAAATATGAGGCCATATGAAAGCAGTGAATGAAAATAGGCATAGTAGGCTAGTTTACTGATATGTTTATCATCAAAATTTGCAATAATCCTAATAGCATAAGTAGCTGAACCTAACCATTCCAACAGATCATTGACGTGTTTCTTCCAATTCAATTTCTCGTCAGTGCACACTCCCATAAATTTTGAGTACTCTGCCTTAGCAGCAGACTTCTGTTCATAGTCTATACTTATCAATGCTGTTATGCTATTTACTGTAGAGAATTGTATATACTGTGTTTTCTCAAAATTTAGTGAGAGTCCATTTGCAGAGAACTACTTAGTAATTTTCTGAAAGACATTATTTGAAATTTCCTCAGCTGATTCTTGCTTCTTGGGTGTGATTACTATACTTGTATCATCAGCAAAAAGAACTAACTTTGGATTTTCATGAAAATAGAGTGGCAAGTCGTTAAGATATATTATGAACAATAAGTGACCCAAGACTGAACCCTGTGGGACATCTTTCCTGATAGCTCCCCAGTTAGAGGACTCTGCTGCTTTTGCAGAATATTTGTACTATTAATTTCAACCTTCCTCATTCTTCCAGTTAAGTATGAATTAAACCATTTGTGCACTGTCCCACTCATACCACAAAACTTAAGCTTATCTAGACGAATTTCATGATTCACACAGTCAAAAGCCTTTCAGAGATCACAAAATATCTCAATAGGCGATGTTATTCAGTGCATTAATATTTGATCAGTGAATGCATATACAGCATTTTCTGTTGAAAAGACTTACCAAAAACCAAATTGATATTTTGTTAGTACTTCATTTTTACAAATACGTGATGCTACTCTTGAATACATTAATTTTTCAAGAATTTTCGATAAAGCTGTCAGAAGTGAGATTGGGTGGTAGTTGTTAGCATCATTACTGGCTACAGCATGAAATGGACTAGATTCTGTCGATTTCTTTTTGCCGAATTCCTCCAGTGCTGTCTTGTAGGTTGCACCCTGGTCACAAACTCTAGAAACCACATCCGTCCCTATTTCTTGCAAACCCTTGTAACATAGATACTGAGAACCTTTGATGCAGTACTTGAAACAGATTTTTGTGGGAAGCAATAATCTGTTTCCAATTGTTATGTGTGCAGGGAGGAGACCCCCAAGAGGGATCATTGCCGACAAAATTTTATTTAAATAAATTTTCAATGCATAATGTTCGGCCGTAGCCGGCTTGGGCATACTGTGGTGGGAGGTGCTGGCCGGAAGACCATGGTCGGCACATTCCTGCCACGTGCTCCTCGGTCAGACTCAAGTCCCACGGGTTGGTTGCGCTGACGGGGGTACGCTACTAGCAAGGCGCGTTGGCGGAATCAATCCTCCAATCAGAGACTAATCGAGTGATCACGTGGGGACGCGGCCGGGAGCGGCGAGGGCGGCTTGGAAACAGCTCCGCGCTCTCTTAGCTTCTGACCTCGGCCCCGAGTAGTCGCTCCTCCAGCCTCTGCCTCTCTGATGAGCAGACGGCAACCCCTCTTGGGGCTGCTCAGCCCTACGTAGGCACCACTGTACCATCATTACAAGAATAAACTGGGTCCATTCCACTCAATTAATTGTCATTTTACAACGCCCTCCGCTTCTGACTTCTATCCTGACGAACATATGTATACCTCTGACCATGAATACAAATCCATGTTTTGCATTTAAATTTGATCTTCCTGAAAGTCCTAACTCCTGAAACCCGGAATTTCTTGCTTGCTTCAGTATAATACAACTCTCTACAGACATATCATGAAACTATAAAGCACAATATTTATTATTGTAGGGATTTCAGACGCCTCACAGTAGGAAGAGAAAAATGAACTGATAAATGTTCGAATAACCGAAGACTTCGCTTGTTTAAGAACAGAGTATTTCTTAACTGGCTATTCTTGAAATTCTGGCACAACAGAATTTAAATTTTTTGCCACGAAAGAGAGGCTATTCCCGTCACAAATCTTGAAGTGTTTTAGTTCATTTTTTCCATGTTGCAGCTTCGCTCCAAGTTTTTATTGTCTTGTTAACATATTCCTACGAATCTTATACATTCTTGATTTTATGGAGCATGTCTACTTTTGAAATTCCAGTATCCTGTACCAAGTTTTCCTTATTAAAAGATGTTTCAGATAAGAATGTGTATTCGCCATCTGTAGATTCTTTTTTACGGGTTACAAAAAATTTACGAAATGTATCACTGAAAGCATCGCTCGTTCAGCAGAACTAGTGCTTAGTAATTCACTGATACCAGTGTAACTTCTGGTATTCGCAGGTGTATAATGAACGTTTGCAACAACACAGGTAAGTCTCAGCTATTCCCTAACAACAGTTTCACCTGATCTGCTTTCAATATTTGTAACTACAGAAGAAACACTTGTCTGATGTTTTGGAAACACATCCCTGTTTAGCCTTTGCTTGGTATCACTCATAAAGTCTTTTTCACAAAGATGGTCCTCACAAACAAAAGCACTACCGCATTTAACATCAGGTGACAGCTCACAGACAACTTTTCCACTTCAGATACAACTCTTGGGGTTGCCTTGGAAAGATGTAGAAATGCTTATTGTTAACTTCTCTGTTTAACATATGTAGTAGCCACATGACGGACTCGGAATTTAGAGTAGTATTTCAATATGAATTTATTCTGTTGAACATTCCGTAATACATACAGTTACTGACCACATTCTGTAGAGCAACTGTTAATGCCACATCAAACTTATTTAAATAAACAAACGGAAACCACACAGCTTAATCCGTGATAGAAGATGCTACATTCCATTTATACATAATTAAAATACTTCACGTGAAATACCTTTCCTTGTTTTTAATTGTGGAGATTTTCTTCAGAAGGAATTCTCTCCAGTTCCACGGTAAAGATTAGGAAATGTATGACATAAAATTTTACTATAACGAGAATGTAAACAAATGTAATTCGCAGCACGTAGATATGAGATGAGAGAGATTTTGATGCGACCGAAACCCCAGGCTGCAGTACAGAATGACATTATACAAGCAGCCGCCATTGGACAGTCGTATCGGCCAATTAGATGGCTTCATTGACCCTCCTAGCACGCCAAGTGATATTGAGACTAACCAACCTGCATTTTTCCTGTTTTCCATCTATACCTTTCACCCCTATTCTATTTGTCATAGTCTGTGGTTATTCTAAGAGACTGGCGGCAGTGTAGCTGATCCTATGGTCCTAAAATAATTGAGAAGAGGCATTAAACATAACTGACAGACGCAACTAACCCTAAGGGATGAGTTGAATTCTGAAGATTCTGATATATGAGATCGTGAAGGCGAAATTGTGATCCTGTCTACGAATGTAAAGAACCATCGGACATAGAAGAATAGCGTTTTTAGCCGTTTGATGATGAAGCTGGATTAATGTTACCACAATCTGCTGTGTTAAATGATTGGAATAAGTAGTAATATTACTATAAAAGAAACTAACACTGGTTGTAATTTTTTCGAAGTAGGACCTAGCCAAAAGAAAACACAAGTAAAACCATAACAACTTAAAAAGAAACACTGAGAAGAAAAGATTACAGAAAAATGTTTACGTTTGTCTTATGCGATATTTTCAGTTTCTAGTAAGGGGCCGTGTGTTGAGCTGTAGCATGTCTGACCGAAGCGTTATTAGGTCTTTTTTCCTAGTGCTCTGTGTAGAAACGAAATAAAGAGCTTTACCTGAAATTCCGAAAGATTTATTGTGTGAAATTAAATATTTCACTTCAAGACAAAGCATTTAACTTGCGATAGTGTATCATCTGAAAGGGCAAGAACACACGCGATGATTTAGTTATATATAACATACAACCAAAAGTCAGAGACTGCTTATGTAGTACAGTCAATCAGGACAACTTCTTACCAGTTAAGGTATCTTTGTATGACTTCCTATTTTTCTTTCAAAAGGCTGTTGTTGCACTTACTGGCATTATTTTGCTCTAAGAGTTATTGGTATTTTACATGTGTTAGATTATGTCAGTACGTGGTACACCAGATATTTGCAACAAAAATAGTAAGTGGTACAAAGATACCCTGACTGGTAAAGAGTTACCCTGATTGGCTGTACGGTAGGAAGCCAATAAGTATCTTTACACCAAACGCTGGTAGTAAAGCATGCCGAGCTTTGGAATACTGCTGTAGACAACTTAGCTATTAAAGATAGAACCGGTCGTTTCTGTGAAGAGAAACGTGTTAATGGGTTTGTAACTGGCACCTCTAGTTAATGAGGCTTGATACGCAGTAATCTACTGGTAGTCTCACACTGCGTCGTACAGACAAGGCTGCAGCCATGTAAACCCTTTACAGCCACAGCTGATCCCCTGCACAGAGCAAGTGCAAAAGTTTTCCCTCCCATCACTGATCGACAACCAATCCGTGAAATATCCTGTTGATGTCTGTTCACCAGTGTCCACTATAAATGTCAAAATTTACGCTGAGAGTGGTTCTCAATCCCACCATAGATATCACAGTCCTACGGCATACACCGCAAACTTTTGCGCAGTAATGGCGTTGTACAAAAATGTCAGCCGTCCGATTACTTCCTTAGTTGTGCCATCACGTCAGACACAAAATATTTTTGACATGGACGCTTTTTCTTCTTCTGGTTTCAAAATCGTAGAAAATATCAACAATGTGTCAACAGTTGTAGCACGCTATGAATTTGACTCACTATGCACAGAATTTTAAGACCCCGTCTGACCAAGCTTAAATGTGCAAATATTATGTAGCTTACATTCAGCTTAAGTCGTCAACAGCACCTCGCTATTTTAGTGTTAGACCAATGCCAGCATAGTGAGACGACCTCAAGTCTGATTTAGATGGTCTGTTGCAATAAGACATTCTCACACCTGCCACATGCAGTTAGTGCACAACGTTACTGGTAGTGTTACAAAAACCAAATGGTTATCTACGTGTTTCTGGTGACTTGAAATCAACTACAAATGCGCAGTCGGAGATGGACTTCAACCTCATTTCAAGGTCAGAACAACTCATGTCAGAACTATTAGTTGGAGAGTACGTTCCTAAAATTCATCTATCGGAATGTTGTTTACAATTGCCGTTAGATGAACAGTTCCGCCAATCCGCTGTCATCAACACTCGATTTACAAAAGGTTGCTCTTCGAAAATGCCATTCCACCAACAATTTTTTATCATTTCTTGGAGCAACTGATACGATATGTTCCGAATACAATGAATAAACTGGATGATGTATTAGTAAGTGGTGCTACAAAAGACATTACAAGGAAATGAACTAAAACGAAAATCACAGAATTGAGAAATCTTTCTAGAGCAAGAGGAGTACTAATGCCAAGTATTATGCCACTATACACGACTTACCAACACGCGGAAGCCATAGAAAAAAATCCAAGTGCTTATGAATGTAAATCACCTTCAGTAATTTATCAGAAAAATACATTATTACACAAATCTTACACCACATGCCACCCAGATCGCCATATCCTTCTACTAATCTCTCCAAGAACGACGCAAAATATTAATGGTCACAACAGTGTCAGTTGGTTTTTCACAAGTTAAAACATTAACTACAGTCTGCTCCTCGTCTGGTGACCTATGACCCATCAAAACACTTTATGTTGGCCACTGATGTGTCACAACATGGTATCGGGCCCATTCTTCCTCACAAGTGATCTACAGCCCATAGCATACACATCTAAAATGCTCGTCTCGGCCCAGGTAAATGCTTACAAATCGACAAGGAAGCACTATCATCTTTGGCATCGAAAAATTTCATACATTTCTTAACGGATCGTAGACCAGTAATTTTCTTCCAAAACGAAATTTTCACCCTGCAGCAGAGTTACACCGATATGAAACTTTCTGATATATTAAAACTGTGTGCCACACCACGACTCGCACCTGAGTTAGCATCTTGTCTTATGATTTATGGTGGAGGGCGCTAAACAGCTAGGTCATCAGCGCCATCTTGTCTTGAAGTCAGGAAGGCAGGAGATGAAGTACTGGCGGAAGTAAAGCTGTGAAGATGGGCCAAGCATCGGGCTTAACTAGCTCAGATCGGAGAGCACTTTCCCACGGAAGGCAAAGGTCCCGGTCTCGAGTCCCGATCTGGCCCACAGTTTTAATCTTACAGGAAGCTTCATATCAATGCACACTTCGCTGCAGAATGAAAATTTCACTCTGGAAATAATCCCTAGATTCTGGTTAAGCCATGCCTCCGCAATATCCTCTCTTCCAGGAGTACTAGTCATCCAAATCTGCCAGGAGAACTACTGTGAAGTTAGGAAGGTTGGGGATGAGGTAGTGGCGGAAGTAAAGTGGTGACGATGGATGGTTAGTCGTGCTGGGGTAGGTCAGATGGCAAAGCATTTGCTCACATAAGACGAAGATCCCGGGTTCGAGTCCCATTCCCGCACACTGTTTTAATCTTCCAAAAAGTTTAATTAATTCCATTGTTTGATCCTAAGAACTATAGTAATTATTCAATTCACTATCAGCTAACAGCGCAGTATGCTAACGCCGACTCCCTATCTAGGATAGCAACCCTATCTAGGGTGAAATTGGACAGTGGAACTCCAGTCGGCTTCACCTATAGCTCCGCCCTAGAAATACAATAACAATACCTACAAAGACAGTTCCTGCTCTGAACGTTTGTTAAGGGAAGAGGGGTGCTATATCTCTGGCACCCAACAGGGAGGTTGATACACTGCGAAGTGCACTATCAACGACTCTACCGGCGGCTGGTGAGGGGTGCCAGTGGGCCATTACATAGGCCTGTCCGCTAATGTCAGGTTCAAGGTAAAACCCGACCGCCGGCCCGCTGCAATACACTTCAAATCGTCTAGCGATACAGTCTATTACTTGCTTACACCGTACTTTCGTGACCTAACTAACTGGGTTTCAATTAGACCACATTTTGGATTGCTGATCTACGGATTATTGGCGGCTGGCTTGACCGTGGGCTATATGCATTATTCCCTTGGTGTTGCTTAAAATTTGTCACTATTCGGCAGGAACAGAAATTATGAACTATCGAGCGATTAGCGTATCCATATTTTCTGTGTTACAAAGAGTACGTTGTGCAATGTATATAGCTCCACAGCAACTTATGCTTGATTGTACGATCCTATCTAAATTTTAGCCAGACTTGATTCTCTTAACGTAAATCATGTATTTCTTATCTGCGGCTTTTCGTAGAGTTTTCTGATTGTCAGGCACAACTTTTCAGTCAATACATTTTTGTTATTTATGTATTGATATGTTGTCGTGTATCGATTACACACTTTACAAATTAGTGGACACATTATTATCACCTTGTGCTCCGAAAATAAATCTACGTTATTTACAATAGTTTTGCTATTAAGTTTTACATACACTGTTTCTATTTACAGTTTTATTTATTTTATTATCGATATGGAATGAAGGAAAAGAGAAATGCAAAGGCTTAATCCAGATATACTAGGGGTCAGTGAAGTGAAATGGAAATAAGACAGGATTTACGGTCAGATGATTACAGGGTAATATCAACAGCATCAGAAAATGGTATAACGGGAGTAGGATTCGTTATGAATAGGAAGGTAGGGCAGAGAGTCCGTTACTGTGAACAGTTCAGTGACAGGGCTGTTCTCATCAGAACTGACAGCAAACCAACACTGACAACGATAATTCAGGTATATATGCCGACGTCGCAAGCTGCAGACGAAGAGATAGAGAAAGTGTACGAGGATATTGAAAGGGTAATATAGTATGTAAAGGTGGATGAAAATCTAATAGTCATGGGGGACTGGAATGCAGTTGCAGGGGAAGGAGTAGAAGAAAAGGTTACAGGAGAATATGGGCTTGGGACAAGGAATGAGAGAAGGGAAAGACTAATTGAGTTCTGTAATAAGTTTCAGATAGTAGTAGCGAATACACTGTACAAGAATCACAAGAGGAGGAGGTACACTTAGAAAAGGCCGGGTGATACGGGAAGATTTCAGTCAGATTACATCATGGTCAGACAGACATTCCGAAATCAGGTGCTGGATTTTAAGGTGTACCCAGGTGCAAATATAGACTCAGATCACAATATAGTAGTGATGAAGAGTAGGCTGAAGTTTAAGACATTAGTCAGGAAGAATCAATACGCGAAGAAGTGGGACACGGAAGTAGTAAGAAATGACGAGATGCGGTTGAAGTCCTCTAAGGCTATCGATACAGCAATAAGGAATAGCTCAGTAGGCAGTACAGTTGAAGAGGAATCGACATCTCTGAAAAGAGCCATCACGGAAGTTGGGAAGGAAATCATTGGTACAGAGAAGGTAACTGCGAAGAAACCATGGGTAACAGAAGAAATACTTCCGTTGATCGATGAAAGGAAGAAGTACAAAAATCTTCCGGGAATCTCAGGAATACAGAAGTACAAGTCGCCAAGGAATGAAATAAATAGGAAGTGCAAGGAAGCTAAGACGAAATGGCTGCAGGAAAAATGTGAAGACATCGAAAAAGAAATGATTGTCGGAAGGACAGATTCAGCATACAGGAAAATCAAAACAACCTTCGGTGACATTAAAAGTAAGAGTGATAATATTAAAGATTCCAACGGGAATTCTACTGTTAAATGCAGAGGAGAGAGCGGATATGTGGAAAGAATATACTGAAAGCCTCTGTGAGGGGGAAGATTTGTCCGATGTGATAGAAGAAGAAACAGGAGTCGATTTAGAAGAGATAGGGGATCCAGTAATAGAATGAGAATCTAAATGAGCTATGGAGGACTTAAGATTAAATAAGGAAGAAGGCATAGGTAACATTCCATCAGAATTTCTAAAATCATTGGGGGGAAATGGCAACAAAACGACTATTCACGTTGGTGTGTAGAATGTATGAGTCTGGCGACATACCATCTGACTTTCGGAAGACGGCAAGAGCTTACAAGTGCGAGAATTATTGCACAATCAGCTGAACAGCTAATGCATCCAAGTTGCTTACAAGAATAATATACTGGAGAGTGGAAAACAAAATTGAGGATGCGCTAGATAACGATCAGTTTGGTTTTAGGAAAGATAAAGGCACGAGAGAAGCAATTCTGAAGTTGCGGTTAATAATGGAAGCAAGACTAAACAAAAATCAAGACACGTTCACAGGATTTGTCGACCTGGAAAACGCGTTCGACAATGTCAAATGGTGCAAGATGTTCGAAATTCTGAGAAAAGTAGGGGTAAGCTATAGGGAGAGACGGGTCATATTCAGTATGTAAAAGAGCCAAGAGGGAATAATAAGAGTGGGCGATCAAGAACTAAGTGCTCGCATTAAAAAAGGTGTAAGACAAGGATGTAGCCTTTCGCCTCTACTGTTTAATCTGTACATCGAGGAAGCAATGATGGAAATAAAAGAAAGGTTCAGGAGTTGAATTAAAATTAAAGGTGAAAGGATATCAAAGATACGATTCGCTGATGACATTGCTGTCTTGAGTGAAAGTGAAGACGAATTACATGGTCTGCTGAACGGAGTGAACAGTCTAATGAGTACAGGGTATGGATTGAGAGTAAATCGGAGAAAGACGAAGTTAATGAGAAGAGACACGTCTGAGAATGTACGTCTGGAGTACAGGATTGTATGGTAGTGAAACATGGACTGTGGGAAAGCCGGAACAGAAGAGAATCGAAGCATTTGAGATCTGGTGCTACAGATGAATGTTGAAAATTAGGTGGACTGATAAATTAAGGAATGTGGAGGTTCTGCACAGAATCGAAGAGGAAATAAACATGCGGGAAACGCTGATAAGGAGAAGTGACGGGTTGGTAGGACACCTGTTAAGACATGAGGGAATGACTTCCATGGTACTAGAGGGAGCTGTAGAGGTCAAAAATAAATCAATATTTTCTAATGACAGGAAGTTGTATTTCATTATTTCATATTTACAAATCTTCTGACTTTCGTAATTTGATATTACTACTAAAAATCTTTACACAAATATAAACGTTCGGACAAACTATGTAATGTGAATTTGTTAGTCTAAGAAACGGAAGTCATGTGGATCATGTTTTGGGTTATGGTACGTTCACGAAGATTCTTGAACATCTATACATTCTACATTACAGACGATGTGGGGCCAAATTATTCTGAGAGGCACTGCAGTTCAGTTAAATTTTGTGACACATCGTTTTCAGATCATTTCAGTCGAGAAAATGACTTTGGAAATCTCAATGAGTTCGGAAATGTTATGTTTTTAGTTGATCTGCGATCGTTTGCAAAAACTGTTGAATGTCAGATGAAAAGTTTAATAATCTGGAAATGTTATCTCAAAGCTATTTAAGTCTCTGCCTGTTCATTTCAAAGGACCCTGCACGTTGGATTTGAATATTACGTCGCATTATGTCCCCAAACGCTGAAGCCATCTTGACGAGCTAAGGAAAACTTCTAAACGAATATGCTGTATAATGTCACTTATCTTTAAGCTAGGAAATCATTGCTTAGATAATTATGAATATTACTTAGCAATGTCAATATAAAGAATGTTTAAGCAAGGTGCATTATAGTTGCACTTCGGCAAGTGTAATAACCGCCTTTGGTTCTTTCCATACATTACATTTTGGAGCTATCCAGCATTAGCATATCCTTGTTCCTCCAACATGTTACTGCCTGTTCCCTATAAAGCTGTATTCAATCCACATGTTGGTTTGAACATTGTAGTGCGTTACCAGCCGTGGTGCTATTGGATGTGGCGCATCTATACCTTCATCCGACATCTGAAATAACTTATCCAGAAAAGTGAAATGACTTAACCAGCAAAGTTGGAACGTGTTTGCCTTTGTTTGAACTCTGGTTTCTATGTATTGGTTGGTATCTGAAAAATGTGTATCTAAATCCGTAAATTGGGGTCCAGGGCGAGAGAACTGTGAAAACGAAATTATGAAGAGAAAATTTGTAGAGCTCGTGCTACCAGTTTTGATGTCCAGACTATCCGGTACATTAAACAGTTCGTCTGCGAGAATGTAATCCGTTTTCAATGAGATTTACATATTCCGTCTGTTTGCAAAACAAAATGATACAGATTAAAACGTTGCCTCTGAATATTGTTAATCTTTATCTTCAGTGTTGCTAACAATCACTGCATCAGAACTATTGATGTAATTACACATCAAAGGAACATCAAATGCAACGCATCTGACCTTCTGATAAAACTGAAAATTCACAAGCTAGGACGTTACTGAGACCTTCTAGTAGTATTAAGCCTCTGAACTGGTATGATAGTTTCACAAATATATTCTGACAGTCACTGTATCATATAGCGGACATGAATTTTAAGATAATTAAACTTATTGACCTATCTGTACGCACGGAACGCTCGTCCGTTCTGTAGCCTGTTACTATTAAGATATTGATGACACTTTCAAAAATCAAATTTCATTTATAGCACTTGCGAAGTGCAATGCAAGACGCTATCTCATCGATTTTCACAAAAATGCTTCTGCAGCACACAACTCGCGATGTACAATGCGAGTATGCAAAAATGTTCATAAAGGTAAGGAATGGAAAGTGAAAAACTAAACTTAATGACTGATAAATGAGAATAAAGACTCAAACTATAAGTATGCTTCATTAAGCCATAAAAACAATACACCCTTTCATAATGTTCTCACAACTAGACAAGCACAATTACTCTCCTTGACACTTGTTTCAATTATAAGACAAAATTGCATTATAATATTTCTACAGTAAACTTCAACCATACACAAACTTCCAACGATAAGAAAATACAGTTACAAACATATATATTAAAACTGAATTACCATAAAATTACCCCTTTAAATATTCTCCTACTCATATAATGATTTTATTTTCTCAAAACAGGTTATTACAAAATCCTTCTTAAATAATACTGCCTCCACTACACGGCAGGCCAGCTTCCATCTTTTCAAACCAAAAACAGCCAGACTGTCCAACAAGCACTGACTGCTGCTCTGACAAAGTAAAACTAGTCTCTCTAACCAGCATCTCTGGTTACAAATGTAGTTCCAAAGTGTACGCTTATAAGGGCAATGTTAAAGCAATATTAGAAGGCTTGAGAAAATTTATCAGATTTATAAATTAACTTATGTTTGTGACCCATTACATACTCAGAATTGGCATAGCAAATAGGAAAGCTATCTTTCACAGTGTTAGAGTAATTTGGTATTTTCAAGTACAAAGATAGTTGCCGGAGGTGAAGAAAGCGATAAGCGACGAAGAAATCCCTACGACCGATTTGGGATTGAAACCCAATCTTTGGATTTGTTTTCTAAGATTTTACCCACTAAGCTAACTGACTGCATTGCTTGCAAGTGTAAATTGCATAACAGGTTTGATTAAAGCCTGAAATAAATGCATTGCGCACTTGTTGGTTATCATCCACCTTAAGTGATTGGTGTTCCAAATTTCGCAGAAGTGGCAGAATATATAGTCAGGCTCCTTACTCTGACTTTTAACTGTCAGTAACAAATGAGTCTACTGCAGCATAAATACGAAGCGAATTGAAGAGTGAAGTCTGTGGGGGATCTGTGTTAATGCTCAAGATCATTTATAATGAATAAATTAAATTCAATGGGCCCATACAAGCATTCAGCCAGACATGCTTTCAACTCACAACTGAGGTTTATTCTGGACAAACGATCACAATTAACTTATCGTGATAGATAACGATTCGTGAGAGCATTGACGTGGTAAGCATTTCAGATGAAGTGCTAAATAATATTTTAAATGGAGTTCTGCATATGAAGAATCTGAGTGCACCAGTGATGACGTGTAAGATGACTCGAGAACGAAACTGCTCAAGAAACGTCATTTCAAAATTGTGACTGATCTGGTGCAAACTGAACCACTAATTCTTGCAGTTTTTGGACTTGATTCCTTTTGTCGATCACTTGCAACAATTAAATAAATTCCTGTGATTGTCCATTTGTTGAAGTGCCTGCAGACCCGAATGGGCAACTATTCCGGAATTTTTCGGCAGTGAGAGATCATCATGATACTTTTTGAGTTACAGGCCACTTGTACTACAGATACAAATCATGTATCATTAATGAAGCGGTTATATTGTTTTATGCATCTTCATGCCATTGATCTTCCGCCTTTGGGAGTAATTTCCCACGGCAAGGACAATAGAGTGTCCTGAACGTCTGTCCGCTCCTCCATCTTCCTTGATAAGACCATTGGCACAATGAGGCCGACTGCTTACGCCCAAAGTCTTCGGCAGCCAATGCTGATTATTATTCAATATTTAAATGGTGGCGTGGTTCGAACTCGGAACTGAGAATGTTTTGATTACCAACCAAAGACGCTACCCCTAGACCACAAGTGCAGCTTTTATATCCTACTCCGTGCGTATACTGTAAGTAGCCTGTTTATATGTTTGTATGTTGGCAGCGCTATAGACTGCATTAATATCACAGCGCTCTGCGCTCTCGAAAAAGAGACTCTGTGGTTGGAGAGACTCGCAGATGGAAGTTAATAGTAGTAGTGATGGAGGTTAGAAGTGTTAATGAGAGCAGACAGTTTGGATCTGTGTCTGTCATGGAGATTTAGTTTTGGTTGGAAATGGATTGTACAATGATGATTAATGTACCTGCTAATGTTTGGATAATGGAATTATTGACGATCATATAATTTTTGGAACTGGATGTCACACGATTAAGGTAAAATCTTCTAAATACATTTTTTGCTCTGCAACAAAATGTTCCTTTCGCTAACCGCATGCCTATTAGTAGTTAGAGCCTATAGTAGTTAGAATCTTTTTATTTAGCTGGCTGTATGCTTGCTGCATTTGCTGTAGTTCATGTAATGAAGATTTTCTGTGAAGTAAGTGACTTATGAAATGTGTGGTTTATTGTTAGGATTTCTTCTAATTCAAGGCCATTCTTTTGTGTTAATTGTTTGCAGTCAGATTGTGTTGCATTTGTATATTGTGGGTAATAAATGAATAGGATAAGTTTGAGTTGTGCTGGTCAGGGCAAATTCTGTATGTCAGTGTAATGATAGAAACAAGCAAAGAGACAGTAGGTTCTAATTCACTCAGCAATTTCATCTCATGGTAAAGACTAGAAGTTTCACTCAGTAGGTTCAGTTGCATTCGGAAGCTTCAGAATCTAATGTAGATGTTTCACCTGGCGAACCTGCCAGGATACTTCACTGGAATCTTCTGATTTTCTTGTAATCCGAATAATTTGTGCATGATTAGAAATTAGTTATTGTCTACTGCTGGTGCATAATTGAATGTGGCATTTCCTTTGTAGTTGTAGTTTCTTATTGTTGTCCTGTATTGTAATGAGCAAAGCAGTTGTGGCACGTATGTGGATTTGCGCCAAGTATCTCGCAGTCACTTTTCCAGCTAATCAGATACCGGTATTTCAGTGCTATTTTAGTGTGTCTTCTTATTTTTGTTTTTCAAATTGTTTTTTGCGTGTTACCACGTGAAATAATGTGAAAATCATGGCATGTGAAAGTGCAAAACTAGAAGAGGAAGCGCAAAACTGGAAGAGGAATTTAGAAATGTCACAAAGTAATAACACAGGGTATTTCGGAGATTTGGAAAGAAGTTGGAATGCTGCACTGAATCATGAAATGGAACAGCCGACATGACGTAACAATGACCGATTTGCGACTAACCGACATGATGATTTTGACTATAAACTCTTCATCACTACACGTAAATTTAAAACATTCCAGAATTACGGTAATGACATACATCCACAAGCTTGGCTCCATCAATTTTCTCCTCCTAATTGCTCATTAGAGCACAGATTAGAATTTATTTGTGGCTATCTACAAAATGAACCAGCTGTAGGAATGCGATCGGTCATTTGCGACTGTCACAGAGAAGGAGATTTTTTAATGCCTTTCTGCATATTGGTCTCAGACTACTCAAGATCGAGTAAAACGAAATATTATAATGATGAAGCATTTCGAACAGTCTGACATTTCCAGCCCTGTAAAATATTTTGAAGAAATGTTACACAAGAATCTGTATTTGTCAAACCCGTACAGCTCCTCGGAACTTATTTGCATTTGCTTAATTAAATTGCCTGAACATTTAAGACATATTATTTTGGCAGGACATTGTAAAGATGACATCAAAGCTTTTCAGAGACTTTTGCAATAATTGGAAATTGATACTGACAATCACATGATGCAAAAACAGGAGAACATTAATTACAGGTCACATCCGTCACAATTCTGTGATGACAGAAATAATAACCGGACACAAAAAGGCTACTCTTATTACGCAAATCGTGATCAAAACAGACACCACCCGTATGACAACCGTTGGCAGAATGATAGTAGTTGCAGAGAAAGGTCAGATTTACGTAGTAATGAATATGACAAATGTAGAAATAGACAATATGGGAATCAGGACAATTATTACCGGAGACAAAATGACTTCAGACACAACAGTCCACCTCGTCATTACGATTCTGGGTGAAATTCTCCACCACGTGATCGACAAGAAAGAAATTACAAAAATTACCGACATGACGACAGATACTATAGTCATGATGACAGACCTGAATTTAAACAGAACTGCCGTGATTCAAATAGGGTAGGACCCTCTCGAAAATCTGAAATTGTAGAAATTAGACCACCAAATCCCAGCAACAACGAGCGAAAACAAAGAGATAATAGACAATGACTCACACTGCAGGTAGCCAGAAAACGTACTTATGAAACTGACAACGTAGCTGCTATGGCTATCAATTAATACAGTAATTTTATGAGTTCACTTTTATAGGTAAAAGACGACAAGTATTATTGTGTGTACATTTTGGTTGTTAATTGTACGATTACGTCACGACTATAAGGTCCACATTCTTGGAACAAATGAGGTTTCTGCAACGTATTAGTTTACTTAAAAGAAACATTTTTTATCTAAAGTACTTTCTGCGAGGTCACAGATGACACGGTGTTTGGTTTGTTTGACAGCTACATGATCGTAGTACGATGCTACTTAGGAGTGACACAATCTTCATTACTGCTTTTGTGCTGTATCTGTTTCATGTCAGCACAGTTTTTCTGCGTTTTTCTGGAAAGTAAAACACGTTTTGATAATGGTTTTTGTGCCATCGCTACAATGAGACAGCTTTTTTCGTAACACAACACTACGCTACAGTACAGTACTTTCAAGGTCATGGCAATGAACGTAATAACTATGACATTTATATGCATAGCACTTTACTTCTGAGTATATAAGTATACTGATTTTTGGAGAACTTTGCTTATGGTCGACGATAACTACGACACTTCGCACATTTTACCGTTAAGCGATGATAGAAATTTTCTTACAACACTACATGACACGCATTTGAGTGATTACTTTTTGTACTTGGAAGAATTTTAGAAATACAGGGTGATTAAAAAGAATACCACAACTTTAAAAATGTGTATTTAATGAAAGAAACATAATATAACCTTCTGTTATACATCATTACAAAGAGTATTTAAAAAGGTTTTTTTTTCACTCAAAAACAAGTTCAGTGATGTTCAATATGGCCCCCTCCAGACACTCGAGCAATATCAACCCGATACTCCAACTCGTTCCACACTCTCTGTAGCATATCAGGCGTAACAGTTTGGATAGCTGCTGTTATTTCTCGTTTCAAATCATCAATGGTGGCTGAGAGAGGTGGCCGAAACACCATATCCTTAACATACCCCCATAAGAAAAAATCGCAGGGGGTAAGATCAGGGCTTCTTGGAGGCCAGTGATGAAGTGCTCTGTCACGGGCTGCCTGGCGGCCGATCCATCGCCTCGGGTAGTTGACGATAAGGTTTCATAACTAACCTTTTTCGTAGGACTCTCCATACAGTTGATTGTGGAATTTGCAGCTCTGTGCTAGCTCTGCGAGTCGATTTTCCTGGGCTGCGAACAAATGCTTGCTGGATGCGTGCTACATTTTCATCACTCGTTCTCGGCCGTCCAGAACTTTTCCCTTTGCACAAACACACATTCTCTGTAAACTGTTTATACCAACGTTTAATACACCACCTATCAGGAGGTTTGACACCATACTTCGTTCGAAATGCACGCTGAACAACTGTCGTCGATTCACTTCTGCCGTACTCAATAACACAAAAAGCTTTCTGTTAAGCGGTCGCCATCTTAGCATCAACTGACGCTGACGCCTAGTCAACAGCGCCTCAAGCGAACAAATGTACAACTAAATGAAACTTTATAGCTCACTTAATTCGCCGACAGATAGTGCTTAGCTCTGCCTTTTGTCGTTGCAGAGTTTTAAATTCCTAAAGTTGTGGTATTCTTTTTGAATCACCCTGTATTTTTGTACTAAAATAATACAGAGAAGGTTTACGGTGATACATTTGATTCCGCAGTTTTAATCTGTGACATCTGGAGTATAATTACATACAGGCAGGGGGTACGCCTACTTTGTGCACCATGCGGGTGACATGCGCAAAGAGCCCTAGTGAATATGGTATTTGCTTATACAGTTTTACGCTTCGGTACCATATTTCTCTAACGCAGAACTACACAGCTATCTGGTCATTTAACAGAGAGAAATTGATTTCTTTTTATTGCGTCACTGACATATGTCTAGATAATTACACAGTTGGATCACTTTGCATTAAGAAAACTGTACTTTGTCTTCATTCTGTGAACCGTTCTCATAAATTTGTGATACTGTAAGAGCTTTGGGCGATGTATATTGTATGGGATCATGATTTTTGAAGAATGTTTGAGGTGGATGACACCTTTGAAACGAGCAGAAAGAAGTTTTTTAGATTTCGAGATTATTGGAGGATGTTATGACGACTGAGATTTGATTGATGTGTTTGATGATATTATTATGACGACAATGTGTATTATGATGTTGAGATATGATTATGATGAATAAGGTGATGCTATATCAGAAATGTGATTATGCTACATGTTTATTATGATGAAGTATTGAAGGTATCGACATATATGTATATGATTAATGAGTAGTGTTTAGGGTCTCTGGTTTGTGGAAAAGAATGTTGGAAACTAAGAATTGTATTTTAAGTGTTATGAAAACTGACTTTATATGTGAATGTGGGTACCACAATGCCGACAGAAAGTTTTGGACGCTGTTATTGATGAGATTTTGTTTCTACACACTTCTCCTGTCATTTTTCAACCTGTGAAATTTTTAATTGGTATCAAACTGTCATTGTAGCTGAAACTGTTGTCATAAATGTGCTGGTAAAGATTATATGTGACCTTGACATAATGCTCTGCTGTGCCTGCCTGTGCACTAGTCACTTGGAAAAACCCGTTTGTTGTGTTGCCTGTCAACTTTAATGCTATCGCTTTAGCCGCTTTTAAGCTTACTGCACTCCCACAAGCTCTCGCACAGCTGTAGAAAAGAGAGGCCATTTAACTTGCTGTTGACATTTCTTTGCAGAACGCCATAAACACGACACACTATTACTTGGAAACATATGATTTCACTTTGGAGTTTGTACTTTGTTCTACTTACTGAAATGCTTATGAAGTTATGAGAAATATTCTTATGTCTACACACCTGATTATCACAATCGTCTTTCTATGAGAGTTGAGAGAATTTTTACTGACTTATGAAATGCCACATGGCTATGGGATGATGTTTTTATGCCTTGTTTGTACATATTTGGTTATTTTATTTGATATCTGGTTTCTAGCTGCCCTGGAGCATTGGTTTTATAAAATAAAATTTAATACATATGATAATGTGAACGCTTTCTGTCAACAGATCCATTAAATAACAATTTTATGATCCACTTGGAAAGGAAAGAACAATAAGAAGGAGAAGGGACTAGTAACAGGGACTACATACATAATTTTCTTTTCAAGGAGTTGATAATTTTTTTGGTAGAATAAGTTGTTGTGGTGCACCACTATAGTGTTAAGATGTGATATAGAATCATCCCATTTCACATGGGAGTTTCGATGATCACAGATGCACATGTGCTGTTGTACGTTTACGCATCTATTTGCCTTATCTTCATTGCTGTCTTCATTGTAATATTTTTTTCTGCTTGTGCTTTGTCATGTTTAGGTATAAGTTACTGCATTTGCTGCTGTTATTTGTGAAGCATTGTCCTACTGAATTTTAATTTGTATTACCATGCTAAACCAGTTTTACCACTGATTTTCTTGTTTGCTGCATATTGCCTTATATTAGCTGTAATGTTACATTTTCTTTGCTAATTTAGATACGCATCTGCTTACTTGGCCAATTTGCCTTTTTGTTGTTGTCATTTGTGTTAATTTTTGTTAATTTTGTACTGCTGCATTGCCTCCTTCTCTATTTATGTATCTGAGCTCAGTAGATTTAAATTAGCTTAAAAGGGGGTATGCTATATAAGAAAATGAGTAATGATGAGTTGGGAAGAAATGCATTGAGAAGCTATAAGGAAAAGGTTTGGCCAATGAGTATTGTATAATGAGGAACAATTATTTTGAAAGAGGAAATGAACAGATATAAGCAGGGTATAGTGACAACAGATTTATGTAGGATTTTCTTGGAAACAAATGATGGGGTAAGATGAATATAGAAGTATAAGCACTGGTTGAAAGTACAAATACAGATAGCATGCTTAGATAGGATTTTTTTTGGTGGGAACAAATGTTGAAGTACGAGTGGTAAATGAAGTTTTGTTTGGAAATGAAGTAGTTTTGGCTGAAAGTAAAGGATTTATGAGCATCAAGTATATTATTGGAAAGAGAAAAATGAAACACAAGTATAAAATGCTCACCACAAGTACTGCAGTACTAAATGTTACTCTGAAAACAGCCTTTCCCTTTGTGTTATCCCATTATGTTTATTTGTACCCTTTTGTGTCTGTGTTCTTCTTGTCTCTCTGTGTTAACCTGATAAGATAAATTTGGTAGAATTTTTTTTCTTATACTAAGCTGCATTTACTATGATGAGGAATACTGTTATCATCAAATCTAATCTGTTTTTGTACCAGATTATTTACTTTAGGAAGATGTTCAGAGATTATGTCTTTTTTTGCTTATGTGTCAAGTTAAACTTTCAAAGGATATTCTCATTTTTCATTCACTTACTTATGTCATATATCCTGTAATACTTCATATATTTGTAAAGCCAGTATGACTACAACGTTAGTTGTATTATCATGTTCTTTAGTGTAATGATGGTTTCTTTACCTTTGTAATTGTATTCTTATGCTGTAAAACCGTAATTGTATAGACACCAGTTCTTCCAGTTAGGTAAACAGTACGGATTCGTTTTACTGAACACATTTGTCTGTTGGTCATACTGTATGTATAAAATCTCAGAGGATATATGACTGTGTTAGTGGTTGTACATGTGGTGATAATTTAGCAAGGACTGGTTAACAGCATTGCTGGTTGTAAGGATATTGCAAAAAAAAAATAGTGAGTGCACAAGTGGTCGTTCATGGAGTTGCTACATTATCCTCAAGACTCTACAGTAGTGATTGTGCACCCACATAGACGCAACGGATGGCTGCTGGTCATCTCTACAGGACTACAGTGGGTCTGCACCTCTGGTGGCCCACTAATATCATAATCTCTACAAAGACTACAGTGGGTCTGCACCTTTGGTGGCCCATTACTACCATAATCTGTGCAAGAAATACAGTGGGTCTGCTCTATGGTGACCTACCAATTCTACCAATATTCTTCAAGAATCTGACTGACTCTCCTGTGGGTCAGCTCCATTGTGACCCATAACCAATCTTCTCAACTGAAATCTGAATGTGAAGAGTCATCACTGGGTTTCCATTGGGAGAACAACACCACTTATTTAAGACTGCATGGTGGTCCACTATTCAAGTGAAGAAATCTGTGTACACAATTATTATTGTACTGTGGCACCTTTCACTGTAAGGAAGGTGAAAGAGTTTAACTATTCTTACAGGCTGTGAAAAGAGGTAAGTGAAAACGGATTAATTCCTGGTTGGCTTGGACTGTGTCAAAATGGTCGATTGCACAGCACGTAAAAATTAAGCGAGTATAAATCTCACCCTTTCCAAGAGCTCGAGTCTCAAACTTCCCGAGTTCACACTCAAAACATAAAAGGTATAATAGTTTCTACAAGTCCGCTCATCAGAGAAGCCCTCTGCCTCCTGCATACTGATCTAAAACGAGGCACGTTGTTTTTTTTCCTAGATCGTAAAATTAACGATAATCATGAAATATGACACTTGGAAATAACCCGTCCGTAACTCTCTCGCTAATGTAAATCACCTTTGTGCGCCGCGATTAACGATTCCAACGAGAATCATCCTCAGATTAGAGGTGTATCTGATTTCAAAAATTACTACATTATTTTTCTATCTCCAAGCAGTCAACAATTTTTCTGTTCTTGTCATCAAACTCACACAGAAGGAGATTTTACAATAATTTTTACAAGGCGAGTGCTGCTGTGGTGAATGTTAAAATATTTCTGCAGCTAATATGGGAAATCCAGATCTGAATTTAACTCTAGTAATGTGACAAACTAATTGACAATAAATGAAAAATAACGTTGGTTTGAGAGCTTCGTTTGGTTTGTGTCATTTGCGGTTTAAATTACAATATGTCAAAACACCAACAGACCATATACTGGATGCTGCATAAAATTACATTTATTTTAAATTGTTCGCACTGGCGTAACTTCTTGATATTTGACACTCGCATTGCCAAGTAGTGTACAACTAATATAAATATTATTAAAAAAGATATTCCGAGTCTGAAATTTTAAGAATTAAAAAATTTTGATCTGTGAAGATTCAGGAAACGAAATAGCCCATGTTGTTGTTGTTGTTGTGGTCTTCAGTCCTGAGACTGGTTTGATGCAGCTCTCCATGCTACTCTGTCCTGTGCAAGCCTCTTCATCTCCCAGTACTTACTGCAACCTACGTCCGTCTGAATCTGCTTAGTGTATTCATCTCTTGGTCTCCCTCTATGATTTTTACCCTCCACACTGCCCTCCAATGCTAAATTTGTGATCCCTTGATGCCTCAGAACATGTCCTACCAACCGGTCCCTTCTTCTTGTCAAGTTGTTCAACAAATTCCTCTTCTCCCCAATTCTAGTCAATACCTCCTCATTAGTTATGTGATCTACCCATCTAATCTTCAGCATTCTTCTGTAGCACCACATTTCAAAAGCTTCTATTCTCTTCTTGTCCAAACTATTTATCGTCCATGTTTCACTCCCATACATGGCCACACTCCACACAAATACTTTCAGAAACGACTTCCTGACACTTAAATCTATACTCGATTTTAACAAATTTCTCTTCTTCAGAAACGCTTTTCTTGCCATTGACAGTCTACATTTTATATCCTCTCTACTTCGACCATCATCAGTTATTTTGCTCCCCAAATAACAAAACTCCTCTACTACTTTAAGTGTCTCATTTCCTAATCTAATTCCCTCAGCATCACCCGATTTAATTCGACTACATTCCATTATCATCGTTTTGCTTTTGTTGATGTTCATCTTATATCCTCCTTTCAAGACACTATCCATTCCGTTCAACTGCTCTTCCAAGTCCTTTGCTGTCTCTGATAGAATTACAATGTCGTCGGCGAACCTCAAAGTTTTTATTTCTTCTCCATGGATTTTAATACCTACTCCGAATTTTTCTTTTGTTTCCTTCACTGCTTGCTCAATATACAGATTGAATAACATTGGGGAGAGGCTACAACTCTGTCTCCCTCCCTTCCCACCCATTGCTTCCCTTTCATGCCCCTCGACTCTTATAACTGCCATCTGGTTTCTGTACAAATTGTAAATAGCCTTTCACTCCCTGTATTTTACCCCTGCCACCTTTAGAATTTGAAAGAGAGTATTCCAGTCAACATTGTCAAAAGCTTTCTCTAAGTCTACAAATGATAGAAACGTAGGTTTGCCTTTCCTTAATCTTTCTTCTAAGATAAGTCGTAAGGTCAGTATTGCCTCACGTGTTCCAATATTTCTACGGAATCCAAACTGATCTTCCCTGAGGCCGGCTTCTACCAGTTTTTCCATTCGTCTGTATAGAATTCGCGTTAGTATTTTGCAGCTGTGACTTATTAAACTCATAGTTAGGTAATTTTCACATCTGTCAACACCTGCTTTCTTTGGGATTGGAATTATTATATTCTTCTTGAAGTCTGAGGGTATTTCGCCTGTCTCATACATCTTGCTCACCAGATGGTAGAGTTTTGTCAGGACTGGCTCTCCTAAGGCCATCAGTAGTTCTAATGGAATGTTGTCTACTTCCGGGGACTTGTTTCGACTCAGGTGTTTCAGTGCTCTGTCAAACTCTTCACGCAGTATCGTATCTCCCATTTCATCTTCATCTACATCCTCTTCCATTTCCATAATATTGTCCTCAAGTACATCGCCCTTGTATAGACCCTCTGTATACTCCTTCCACCTTTCTGCTTTCCCTTCTTTGCTTAGAACTGGGTTTCCATCTGAGCTCTTGATATTCGTACAAGTGGTTCTCTCTTCTCCAAAGGTCTCTTTAATTTTCCTGTAGGCAGTATCTATCTTACCACTAGTGAGATAAGCCTCTACAGCCTTACATTTGTCCTCTAGCCATCCCTGCTTAGCCATTTTCCACTTCCTGTCGATCTCATTTTTGAGACGTTTGTATTCCTTTTCGCCTGCTTCATTTACTGCATTTTTATATTTTCTCCTTTCGTCAATTAAGTTCAATATTTCTTCTGTTACCCAAGGAGTTCTACTATCCCTCGTCTTTTTACCTACTTGATCCTCTGCTGCCTTCACTACTTCATCCCTCAGAGCTACCCATTCTTCTTCTACTGTATTTCTTTCCCCATTTGTGGCAATTGTTCCCTTATGCTCTCCCTGAAACTCTGTACAACCTCTGGTTTAATCAGTTTGTCCATATCCCATCTCCTTAAATTCCCACCTTTTTGCAGTTTCTTCAGTTTTAATCTACAGCTCATAACCAATAGATTGTGGTCAGTGTCCACATCTGCCCCTGGAAATGTCTTACAATTTAATACCTGGTTCCTAAATCTCTTACCATTATATAATCTGTCTGATACCTTCTAGTATTTCTAGGATTATTCCATGTGTACAACCTTCTTTTATAATTCTTGAACCAAGTGTTAGCTACGATTAAGTTATGCTCTGTGAAACAGGCCATAAGTGAGACAAAACCCTCGTTTTACCGATTGCTCCCCGTTCTGGGGTCAGTACCGTGCGGGGCTGATAGGGAAAATTGGGAAGGTCCAAAGAAGATCAGTGCATTTGTCACTGCTTCGTTTAATAAGCGCCAAAAGCTTATCCAGCTGCAGTGGCTGGCCTTACAAAAGAGATTTTGTTCATCAGAGCCTGGTTTACTTTCAGAGTTCTGAGAGTGTACGTCCCTTGAAGAATGACCCAATGTATTGCTTTCTCGTTCGTGTATCTCTTGAAAATACCATGAAGGTAAAATTAGAGAGATATGAGCTCACACGGAAGTTAGTCAAAAACGTCCTTCCCTTGCAGTATTCGCGACAGTGGTAGACAAAGTACCCTGAACCACACGCCACAAGGTATCTTACGGAGTATGAATGCAGATGTAGTAGACGTAAAATGAGTATTAGCTTCCACTATTGCCGTGTCACGCCTTCATAGAGCCTGTTTCTGAACTGAAAAGCGTTTGGCTCGAAACATTGCTGTTGTAAATGTTCGTGATACCTTAGACTGTGGGAAGCATGCAACCACTAATATTAGTCATTTTTATGTACAATATTTCCGAATAACAAACTTCTGTAATCTCTTATTCGGTCTTGGATGATGTAACAGAAGTACAAGGCAATAATAAGTGTGAAGTTCCAGTGGCTTCCGCATTGCCACAGTACACTTATATGAAGTCATCGTTATGACTAACTGTACATGAAAGATGTTAAAAGTTAGGTATCGTTATCGGCAACGCCGTAATAACGTTACAGGCAACTGTAGTGTGTATGAGAGAGGGCGTTGACGCGAGAAGTTGTAGCAGCAATGTGCTCTTGGGCGATGTGTATTATGCGATCGTTACGTCCTTCGACGTAAACGAGATGAAATTACGAAATTCCTAATGCTGTTGCAGCACTTAATACTTATCTCAGTCAAATTTAGTGGGTGCAGGAACTGCATCATCTATGGGTTTATTGCAGACCAGAAATAATGGCGGACAAATAGCAGTTATAAATTTACGTGAACAGTGCATACGTTTAGAAAGTAGTCTCGCGAATCCCATATGAAGAGTTAATTGATGCATCCCCTGTGATACGGGCAACTGCCCAGAATAGAGCTATACCGTCAGAAGATGAAGATGCAGCCGAGCGGCGTGCAGCTGGGAAACCCTGTCAGACGCACAGTGGCTGCTTGCTTAGCAAGGAGTCTCAGGAGAGCCCCCTCTCGAGCTCTAGGAAGACCGCGCTCCCTCGGGGCCCGGCAGCTGGTACTGGTGTACTGCACCCGCAGTGTATGCTGCCTGCAGCTCCTAGCCTCCACACCACATACCAACTTGTTCCAGTTATTTCCTTCTGACAATATCTTTATTTTATGATGGTTGCGTCGTACTGTATTCTAACCAACGATCAACTGAGCAGCATGAACTAGCCGGTAAGCCTTAGCTAACAGCACTTTCTGTTGTCATGTGCCTTTTTCTGGCGAGGTTGGGACATTTCGCATCACGTCAACAGTGCTTACAGTAACAAACTTGAAAAGTCAGTAGTGATTTTGGAGCGCATGAGTTAACGTCTGGGGAAACAGTCACGAGGAATGGACACGAAGTTAAAATCGGAATGATTTAGCAGGTGTATTGAGGGTAGTATTTGGTTGACATATAAAGATTAATGAGGCAACATGAATTTGAGACTCTTTCTACTTAAACAGAGGTATATTTACGGGACCAGATGACTGCTAATGCGATTGATACGAATGCCTGTTGTTAATGTGAACTCCGGCACAAGGACTAATTTATAGCTGATGTTACAAGACTTATATCATCAGATTTGTAATGCACCAACGTGAACGGACAGAGACTTCTATGGAATAAATGGACTTAGATTTGTGAAATAGATCAGTGTGAATGAGAAGAACATAGTCATATTTTCTTGTTTGAAGACCAAAAAACTAAGTCAGCGGACATCGTCATTTATTGTAGAGCATAGTCGTCATTGTCTGTTATTAATTTTGTGTGGCTGTCAATTACAGACACGTCGCGATCAGTTAAGTATGTGGTTTCTTTTCTGTGTCCGACAAAGGCTCGTCCTTAAGAGTCCGATCACCAAATACTAGGTACACGGAAATTAGGTTAGAGTTTCTGACGGAGAGCTTACTGTGTGAAAAGTACACAACTAATTCTACCGTCACCTTTACGATGTGGATAGGGCCACTGTGGATTTGTCCCAGTAGTGACAGATCACGTTTGGGACGTAGTACATGTTAGTGGAGAGGTATTGCTGTTGTAGTAGCCTCCACCGAAATCTCCTAGGCCACTGAGTTATGTGGAGTTGTGACGGGCCATCAAGGACAGTGCAGGCCCCGACAATGATCTTATCCAATGTCGCTGATAAGGACTTACGTTGTCAGGTCCTCCCCACCCACCCCTTTCCCCAGGAAAACACCAGCACTTGATGAAGGTCATCCAGGGGATCCGCATGCACCTTGAGAAATTTCCAAGTTTTGATCGAGGTGATCCTGGGGAACATCCAAGCAACATAGGTAAGTGGACTACTTATATTCAAGGTCATAACGAACTTGATACTAGTTACGTGATACAAAATTTGTAGAAAACCCCTGGAGCAATGGGAGCATATTAACATGGTGGGAAACCGTATGGACCAAGAGAGGATTATAATTATCATCCTCTATAACTGGCTCAGTCGTGTAGGGCTCTTCAGGAGAGAGAGGCTCAGGTTTGTTCTAAACAATAATTCTATAATGAAACAGTTTGGAAATAATAACAATGATATAACAAATTAACTAATAGTTTGTTATTAACAATTTTTTGTCTACGTTGTTTACAACCATTTGTTGTTTTCGTTTTATTCTGCTTTTATGGCCTCATTCGACAACTTCAGTCAATCATTTTCTTAAATATGTTTTCTTCCCGAATTTCTCAGTATCTTTTCATTCATTCTGATCTTTTTCTTGTCGTTCACGTTTTGTCGTTCCTCATCTGTAAATACCTTTTTCATCTTCGTACTTTTGTGCTTAAATCTTACTTTTATGTTTTTCAGTTACTTTAAATTCTTTGTTTTTGGTTTTGAAAAATCGTCTAGGGTTAATTCTAGCTCTTTCATATTCTTCTTGATTTCCTTTATTCCTACTGCTTGTTGCTTCGTGTTTCAAAGTTTCTCTATATTTTTATTGGTAATTTGGTTACTGGTATCCTCATAATGTGACCAAAAGAAATACATCTATAATGGTCTCCAGTTTACTGTACGCCATTTCATTTGGACTATCCACCATTGTACATCTTTTTGATAGTTCTTATTCTTCTCTCTACATGTAGGATTTTGTCGATTCTGTTTTTCTAGATGACTTTGAAAAGAGTTTCACTTCCTTGCCACCTCTGGTAAAACCACTGTCTTCCCATATTTTAATTTAATTTTGACTAATAGAAATTTTTTATTCTATGTAGACCATGTTAATTTTTTGAACTGTTTTCATTTTATTAGTTCTTTCTTGCCAGTCCAAGCTGTATGTTACAATTTCTCCTAGTATTTAAGTTGTTTCATGTTCTTCCTTCCCTGTTATTTACTGTTGTGTGGTTGATTACTAGTGGATCTGCTACCATTATTCAGTCTTTTTGAATATCTGGAGTCCTGTTTTTCGTGCCACGTTTTGCAGGTTTGTTATTTGGTTTCTGGCTTCTTGAACGTTGTTAGCTAGCGATGCTAAGTCATCTGCAAATTCAAAGCAGTTTACGTCTATGTGCTCTTTCTTACTTCCAACTGTTATGTTTCTTAGGGTTTTCCCTGTACCATTCCGTCATCACGTACTCGAGAGCACAATTGAAAAGTAATGGCGATAAACCATCTTTTGTCTTAACACTGTTTTAATCGGAAATGGCTCAGTTACATCTCCTCTGAATTTTACTTTAGATTTAATGTTAGAGTTAAGTTTATCATTTTTATTAATTTGGTATGGAGGCCGAAATTCCTTACTATCTTCAGCACTGAAGATCTGTGTATACAATCATAAGCTTTTTTGAAATGTAGAAAGGTTAGGATTTGTTTTTGTCTTCTTTTGTTGTAATCCCTTGCCAGTTTCAAAGTAATTATCTGTTTCAGGTAGCTTCTACAGGGTTGGAGAGAGAGAGAGAGAGAGAGCGAGAGAGAGAGAGAAATATGTGCAGAGGGAGACCAAGGGATGAATGCAGTAAGCAGGTTGAAAAGGATGCAGGTTGAAATAATTAGTCGGGAACGAAGAGGTTTGCGCAGGATAGAATTTCATCAAACCAGTCTTTGGACTAAATAACAACAACAACAACGACATGTTTTGAAATACTTATTCTTTTGTTGTTAGTGAAGGTTGAAATGTGAAAAAGTATGGATGCACATGCCTTCTATGAACTTCTTATTACTTACACTGCGTTCCTAATTTTTACACTCTACCTCAGTTCTGCTAACCTTATAACAAAAACAGCATTGTGGGTTTCCCGTGTACCACACTCAACACAGTGCTTATGTTTGTTCATTTGTTTTTAGTGTAGGTTGTGCGTGTTGCCAAGTTTTAGAAGTAATTTTGTTGTAGCTGTGCATGTGTGTGTGTGTGTGTGTGTGTGTGTGTGTGTGTGTGTGTTTGTTTGTTTCGTTTCGTGAAGAGCAGAATTTTACATTTCGGAATATTTAAAACAAGTTACCAGTCCTTGTACTAGCTTGAAATCTTATCATGATCTGAGTGTACTTTGTGCTTACTTAACTAAAAGTCTGGAATTACTATTGACATTACAGCGAGGTCAATAATACAAAACTGAACAGCAAGGATGCGAGCAAACTTCCCTGGATCATGCCTGAGCTTATTTCTTCATCTGTCGATGAATCCTCATGCAAGATAATACGTTGCGTCCTCCCTAATTTCAGCTGAAAATTTTGTATGGTTCCCCACATTATCGTACTTTAGTTAATAAGCGATGGTCAAATGCTTTTCGGAAATCAAGAAACACTGTACCTGACTGACTTCTTGGATATCTTGTGAGAAAAGAGCGGGTCGGGCCGGGATTTAATCCCCAATGAGTCCAGTGTCGTACGAGCGCGTCACATTGGTCGCTAAGTGCATATCTCATGCGGTAGTACTGTACGGAGTAAAGCAGAGTGGTGATGAAAACAATTTTCCGGTTTACGACTGACGCCCGTACGGCATCCTACCCCGCGCAGCAGAAACAATGACCGTAAGAAACTGCGGGCGGAAAAGAGCGGAGTGTTACGACCCTGCGAGGTCGTACGAGGCTGGCGAAATGCGCTGCCACAATAGCTGGCAGTCCCACAAAGAGCGTAAAAAGGAACCGCAATAAACGGCGGGATGCCTCCAGGGGGCTTTTCGACTGGAGCTGGAGGCGGAGCTTTGGCGCCAGGCGCGCCCCTGGAATGCAACGGGGAGAGCTCACAATGACCCGGCAGCGATAAATCAGCCAGCCAATCAGGCCTTATGCGCGACAAAAGGCCAGCAGAGTACAGCTCAGGCCGGCGCGCCGCCGCTCGTATTTCACCAGAGGTGGCGACGGCGGCGGCGACGGCCGCGGCAGCACCTCGCGCTGTCGATGGGCCGTTCGCCGTCGCAAGCGCGGGGACACAAATGCCGGCCAGCCAACACTCAAGTCACTCGTTACTACAGCCGGTACTGCAGTACTCACCTAACGTGTACAAGTCAGGTGCAGCGACAGAACGTGTGAAGCTACGATTGCAGCTGAAGCTTTGTTTATATGGGAGTATCAAGTGATATTTCTGACTGGATTAAGGACTTTTTGGTAGGGAGGACACAGCATGTTATCTTCGTTGGAGAGTCATCTTCAGATCTAGGAGTAACTTCAGCTGTCGCACGGCAAGTACACTACTGGCCATTAAAATTGCTACACCAAGAAGAAATGTAGATGATAAACGGGTATTCATTGGACAAATATATTATACTAGAAATGACATGTGATTGCATTTTCACCCAATTTGGGTGCATAGATCCTGAGAAATCAGTACCCAGAACAACCACCTCTGGCCGTAATAACGGCCTTGATACGCCTGGGCATTGAGTCAATTAGAGCTTGGATGGCGTGTACAGGTACAGCTGCCCATGCAGCTTCAACACGATACCACAGTTCATCAAGAGTAGTGACTGGCGTATTGTGACGGCCCAGTTGCTCGGCCACCTTTGACCAGACGTTTCAGTTGGTGAGAGATCTGGAGAATGTGCCGACCAGGGCAGCAGTCGAACATTTTCTGTATACAGAAAGGCCCGTAAAGGACCTACAACATACGGTCGTGCATTATCCTGCTCAAATGTAGGGTTTCGCAGGGATCGAATGAAAGGTAGAGCCACGGGTCTTAACACATCTGAAATGTAATGTCCACTGTTCAAAGTGCCGTAAATGCGAACAAGAGGTGACCGCGACGTGTAACCAATGGCAACCCATACCATCACGCCAGCTGATACGCCAGTAGGGCGATGACGAATACACGCTTCCAATGTGCGTTCACCGCGATGTCGCCAAACACGGATGTGACCATCGTGATGCTGTAAACAGAACCTGGATTTATCCGAAAAAAAGACGTTTTGCCATTCGTGCACCCAGGTTCGTCGTTGAGTACACCATCGCAGGCGCTCCTGTCTGTGATGCAGCGTCAAGGGTAACCGCAGCCATGGTCTCCGAGCTGATAGTTCACGCTGCTGCAAACGTCGTCGAACTGTTCGTGCAGATGGTTGTTGTCTTGCAAACGTCCCCATCTGTTGACTCAGGGATCGAGACGTGGCTGCACGACGCGTTACAGCCATGCGGATAAGATGCCTGTCATTTCGACTGCTAGTGATACGAGGCCGTTGGGATCCAGCACGGCGTTCCGTATTACCCTCCTGAACCCACCGATTCCATATTCTGCTAACAGTCATTGGATCTCGATCAACGCGAGCAGCAATGTCGCGATACGATAAACCGCAATCGTGATAGGCTACAATCCGACCTTTATCAAAGTCGGAAAAGTGATGGTATGCATTTCTTCTCCTTACACGAGGCATCACAACAACGTTTCACCAGGCAACGGCCGTCAACTGCTGTTTGTGTATGAGAAATCGGTTGGAAACTTTCCTCATGTCAGCACGTTGTAGGTGTCGCCACCGGCGCCAACCTTGTGTGAATGCTCTGAAAAGCTAATCATTTGCATATCACAGCATCTTCTTCCTGTCGGTTAAATTTCGCGTCTGTAGCACGTCATCTTCATGGTGTAGTAATGGACAGTAGTGTATGTTTGGACCCTTGCTGTTCATGTTGTATATCAAAGACCTTGCAGACAATAGTAATAGTAACCTCAGACATTTTGCTGATGAGGTACTTTTCTCTGATGAAGTACTGTTTGGAAGAATCTGCATAAATATTGAGTCAGATTTTGATACGGTTTCAAACAGGTGCAAGGAGGGCAACGTTCTTTAAATGTTCAGAAAGCTAAAATTGTACACTTCACAGAATGACTCTAATAGCAATGAGTCACTATTGGAATTGGCCAACTCATACAAAATACCTGGGGTATGAAATGGAACGATAACATAGACGCAGTGGTGTGTGAAGCAGGTGGTAGACTTCGGTTTATTAGTAGAACACTGGGGAAATCTAATCAATCCACAAAGCAGATTGCTTAAAAATCACTCGTACGACTGGTTCTGGAATATTGCTCAGGTGTGTGGGACTCGTACCGGATAGGGCTAACAGGGGTAATGAACAGGTACAGAGAGGGCAACACGAATGCTCATAGGTTTGTTTGATCTGGGGGAGAGAGTCACAGAGACACTGAAGAAATTGAACTGGAAGACTCTTGTAGAAACATTTTTTTAAACTATCCCGAGCAGGTTTATTAACAAGGTTTTAGGAATGGGCTCTAAATGATGACTCTAGGAATATCCTACGAGGGCTCCTCGGAAAGTAAGGAACGATAGGTCGCAAAATGGAAACCACAGTGAAAATAAAAACTGTTTCATTTTGAACAGTTAGCTATAACCCTCCAGCTACTTCTCTACACAGTCGCCGCTCACTCTTAGATATCTGTCGTAGCGTTGTACCAACTTTTCGATTCCCTCGTTATAGGAGACAGCCGCCAGTGCTTTTCGACAATTTTCTACTCTGGACTGACGCTCGTTGTCTGTGTCAAAATACGGGCCGCATGACAGTTATGTTATGTGGATTGCATAGCTTCAGGCGTAATCTTTCGCCAGGCCCTCATACTTTGCGGGAGACGCTAATTTCTAGCCATCTTTACCTTATGACCGAGTTCAGAACTGAAAAGAGCGACATGATGCGATCGACGGGCGTACTAGACACAGTGCCCATCGCATCTGTGCAGAGCTTCATCAGATTTTCACTGTATTTTCCATTTCGCGACCGATCGTTCCTTACTTTCCGAATAGCCGTCGTAGAAACCTCTACGTGTCGCTCACGTAGGGTTTGTGAAGATAAGATTAGAATAATTATTCAAACAATCACTCTTCCCGCGCTACATATGTGAATGGAACGGGAAGAGACCCTAATAACCGGTACAATGAAACGTACACTCTGCCACGGACCTCACGCTGGTTTGCAAAGGATAGATGTAGATGTAGAGAGAAATAGGAACTGTTCTATTCTGCTGTGTATCCGCACATGTGCAGTAGAAGAGCACAGAATTTGGAGAGGGCTTTCTGCTTGTTATTTTTTTCATGTGTGGTAGGCAGACGACAAGTATGTGAACTCTTGAGGACTGTTTTGGCAAGCACGCGAGGTACTTTACACATCTCTCAGTGAGTAAATTTCTGTAAATACAGTAATAAAACAAATGATTTTTTTGTACTACCGTTGAGAAAAGCTATGTATCTAATGATAACTTCTTAATGCAGAAACTGAACAACACAAAGAAGGTATAACCATTCTATTGAAATGCTATCGAGACATACTTCACGGGAAGGTGTCTATATGATCCCCTAGACATGCTGTACCTTAGTAAGGTACGTCTACGAATGTTTAATTCCGAATTTATATGTTTTACATAAATGTGTCCATAACTTTACTTTCAGTGTGCATACATGCCACCTTAATTGGTGAAAGTACGCTCTGTATTTGATCTGATTGCATCTTTTTGTATTATGTGAGCATTCCAAGAAGGATAGTGCTGAGGGAATACCAGAAGAGTCAGAGCAGCTGTACCAGCTGCGACCAGTGAGGACTTCAGATTTGCATTTTGTGGTCGCACTGTTGTGAAATAGTTCCCTCATTACCGTGTCACTTGCGTGAACCCGTCATGTACGATAGACAAGAAACGTTCGGGCAAAGTTCCAAAATTACTGTGGATCTTCTGGCCTCAACTCGACTTATGTCCCTGTCTGCACCCCTTCTTCCTAGGCAGGGCTCAATTCAAATCATACTCCTGTTAATTTCGTCTTCGTTCTGCCCTTCTCATAACGACAATGGCAGCCACTGTCATGGCAATGGCATTGTCCAAAATGGTGTGAAATGTAAACGTAGATGATCATTTTTTTGAACCAGCATGACACAGAAGGAACACATTGTTATATGATTCTGTATGATTATAACGTAAATTCATTCTGGCTGTACAGCACTCACTGCTTGATAAACACTAATCTAGACATCTTCGAACTTCCAAAGTAAGTAAATAGCAGCGCAGCTTTACCGTTCGAGATGGCGCAGTGGTTAGCACACTGAACTGGCATTCCGGAGGATGACGCTTCGAACACGCGTCCTGCCATACTGATTTTGGTTTCCAGTGATTTCTCTAAATCGCTCCAGGTAAATGCCGGGATGGTTCCCTTGTAAGGGCATGGCCGATTTCCTTCCCCATCCTTGAAACAATCCAAGTTTCTGCCCCGTCTCGAATGACATCGTTGTCGAGGAGACTTTGAAACCCTAAACCTCCTTTCTTCCAAAATAGCAGGTTTACAAAAATATCGACTTTGACAATGTAAATGACGTTAACAAGGCTGCAGTCTCGAATACGTTCCCCCAGGGCGCTGGAGCAGACTCATATGCACGTTATGTATATATGTAATAGGGCTCACGAAAACGTTGGCAGTTCCAGACTTGTAAACTTGGGATGCTGATGCGTGTTTGTAAACGAAAGGTGTGTTGTGTAATACTGGCTTAAGCTAATTTCTCATTTTAGTCTCTACACTACCAGTTAACCCTACCCCCTCTCCCCCCCCCCCCACCTCCCCAGCCCAGCCCCCTCCCCTACCCATTCTTTAACGAATTGAACACCGTTTCAAGAAAAGTTAAGTTTTCACGCAACTCAATGTTTAAGACATCATATCTCCTGAACTAGATGTCATACAGTGAAATAATCTTGCAGTTACATTCAGTGGTATTTGCGGATACTCTCTGAAAATCGCGTTGCGCAAAGAAGTAATATATTTCGTGTGGTGTCACCGCCAGACACCGCACTTGCTAGGTGGTAGTTTTAAATCGGCCGCGGTCCATTAGTACATGTCGGACCCGCGTGTCGCCACTGTCAGTGATCGCAGACCAAGCGCCACCACATGGCAGGTCTCGAGAGACTTACTAGCACTCGCCCCAGTTGTACGGACGACTTACCTAGCGATGCACACTGACGAAGCCTCGCTCATTTGCAGAGCAGATCTTTAGAATAGCCTTCAGCTAAGTCAATGGCTACGACCTAGCAAGGCGCCATTAGCATTACATAGCTTGTATCTAAAGAGTCTCATTTGTATAGTCAAGAGCGATGTACCACAAGGATGGATTAAAGTTAAGTATTCCAGGAGCTACGTACTTTTCTTCATAGCATTCATTACGTATCCTGTTTCAGACCTATCTACTAGCCTGCGTGAGTTAACGCGTGCCTTTCGGCTACTTCCGAGTGCCGTGGCTGTCTTGTTACGCCACAACATTTCGTAACTAAGTTATAAATTAAAAAGTCATTCCTGATGCTGACATTTTACTGCATGAGCAGCGGGCATGTAGTAAGCGCTAAACTTTCTTCCTTTCATTATTGTCTGGGGACTGTCACTGAGAAAACGTTTCTAAAAGATGTATAAGGTTTCTTGGAAGTCGCTAAGTCCTCTCTCATTCTGAAGTACTGGATGAATACACTCTGGATAATTTGCACATTGGGGGTTACGCTGCCTCAAGATATACAGCGTGCAACAGGTATAGGTGCCGATATTTCTGTTGGCGGTGAGGACGGTGTATTGAGCAATATTACATCAATATTTACGTCATTTGCAGGCTACTAATTATAGCCATTACAAGTCGTGTATTTTTAGGTTGAGTAGAAGCTCGAGGTACATGTGGAAAGAGAGGGTCATTAACGCTTATTTTCCCCTGGACAGCAGTCAGGTGTTGGAGTGTGGACGCGTGATCGTAAAACGGATAGTCTATACTCAAAGCTACAGTCCACTTAGCGTTGTTATTACGACCATGCATAAAACATCAGGCCGTAAAATTTGGGACGAGTTTGTGGGAAGACTGTTCGGTGCAGCGAGAAACAACCATCACACTGATGTGTGTGCATATTAAGGTTTCACATATAAAAATACCTGCACTGACATGTTTGTAGCCTGTATATGTTACAATCAAAACCGGTTTATAGTTAGAATCCGTTTTTTCTAGTTAAAACTAGTTCATATTGAATGCTTTTGTTACAACTAGAATTTCATATATCTCTAAATAGTCTTTACTGCTACACATGTTTGATATTCAGAGAAATCTAAAAAAAAGTTTAAACATTAGATAAAACTGGTTCTAACTAGAGAAACTTAAATCCACAACCTTCTTTGGTTTGCACGTCGATCAGCTGAAGAGGGAAACGACTATTCATTTCTGAATGAAATATATGTTTCGAAACAAGCCCTCTTTCATTCACTTTATTTTTACGCTGACAGTTTTGCACATAGATTCTTCTTTCGATCGCGTTCCTTGATTTAGATTTACTATGAGAAATGCACGCGGGTCGGTCTATATGTTCTTACAATTAGTAGAAGACTTTAACTGAGTGGTTGTGCATAGGCGCTCGGCGTGTCGACCGCCTCGCCCCACCTGAGTCAGGCGAAATCGCCCGCCCAATCAGAATCATTCCAATGCGTCACGTGTAAGTTAAATGAAGCTCGAACTGGGTCGAAAGACTTTTAAATGAATCATTTTGTCAAAATCCGTTTTGTCTAGTGGAAACCAGTTTTAACTGAAATTCATTTTTTATCAGCAGTAAATTTGGCTGCAACAAAGTTATTCAGTACAGCCTAATTTTAACTAGTAAGAACGCATTCTAACAAAAAACGATTTTTCGGTGTATCATGCACACACATTCCAGCTTTAATGCTTGACCCCTGTGTTAAACCTTAACGTTAGGATTGTACCTCTCAATAAGTAGATTATGAGAGCATTTTCAATTTTTAAATTCGCTAAATAATTACAGAAGATGTTCATAATCAAATTTTTGTTCCACTGTAAGCTGTTAGATTAGCAGCCTGCAACTAGACTGTGCGCCATGAACCGTTTTCAGGTATCTAGTAATATACAGTAGATTGGTTTCCAACCTTTCACAGTTCTACCAACCCCTTTTCGAAAAATAAAACACAAACACCTTTTGCACACATACACACACACACACACACACACACACCATTTTGATAAAAGTAATGTAGCTACCCCTTTTTCCATCTGCTTTCGGTCTTAGCTCACCTTCTCGTACAGCATACTATTCAGTAAGGTGACAAAAGTCATGGAATAGCGAAGCGCACACATACAGATTGCGGTAGTATCGCGTACACAAGGTTAAAAGGGTGGTGCACTGGAGGAGATGTCATTTTACAGTCGGGTGAGTCATTTTATTAGGTTTCCGGCGTGATTATGGCCGCACGATGGAAATTAACAAAGATTGATTACGGGTCAGCAGTTGGAGATTGATACTTTTTTATTTAAATGTGTGAATCTGTATTTAAATTGCTGAGTAACTAAGAAGATGAAACTTCTACGTTATTTGACTGTGAAACAGCTGAGTAAAACTGAACGTACTGAACCTACTTTCTCTTTACTTTTTCTTATCATGTCAACACTAACCCACAATATTCTAGCGCAACGCAATCTGACTGCTCCAAAATAAATAAATAAATTTAAAAATTATAACCTGACTTTGAATAATTAATACGAAAGAATGGCCCTGAATAAGAACCAATCCTGGCAATAAGTTATACATTTCATTAAGCACTTACCTCACAAAAATATTCATTATGTGAACTACTGCAATACAGCGAGCGTCAATACTGCCAGCTAAATAAAAGATTCCAACTACTAAAGCCACTAACTACTAATAGGCATGTGGTTAGCAAAGGAAAGATTTTGTTGCAAATCAAATAATGTATTTTTAACCTTAATAATGTGACATCCAGTTCAAACACGAATATAAATCGTCACTGACATCCAGTACAAAGATATATAATCATGAATAATTTTCAATATACAAGTCGGATACTTCCAGATCGTTAGCCTAGGATAACACTTCAGACCTCTACCCTCCATCAATGCTTACTTCGCACATTTAACATCCATCACTGCTCGCTGTTCACCTCCAACTGCCAAACAGTACTTCCATCACTCCTGACGACTAACTTCCAACTGCCCAACACTACTGGTGATTAACTTCCAACGAGTCCGACCAGCCACAGAGTCTCTTACAAAGAAAGCGCAGTCAGAGATCCAATGGAAAGCGCTACACACTGCTGCCAACACAGAAGCATTCCAGATACAAGCTAAACGTATTGGGCATTCCACTTAAGAAATCGTAAGGTATTCAGTATTCCGAGATCCACAATCTCAAGGGTGTGTCGAGAATACCAAATTTCAGGCATTGCCTCTGATCACAGACAATGCAGTAGCCGACGGCATTCACTTTACGACCGAGAGAGGCAACGTTTGTGTAGAGTTGTAAGTGCTGACAGACAAGCAACACTGCGTGATATATTTGCAGAAATCAATGTGGGACGTACCACGAACATATCCATTAGGACAGTGCGGCGAAATTTAGCGTTAATGGGCTATGGCAGTAGACGATCACGGCGAGTGCCTTTGCTAACAGCACAGCAACGCCTGCAGCGCCTCTCCTGGACTCCTGGCAGTGTCGGTTGGATTCCAGATGAGTCCCGACTCCAGTTGCTAAGAGATGATGGTAGGGCTCGAGTGTGGCGCAGATCCCGCGAAGCCATGGACGCAAGTTGTCTCAAACGGACCCAAGTTGTCAACAACGAACTGCGCAAGCAAACTAGTGGTGGTTACATCCACGTATGGGGTGTGTTTATGTAGAATGTACTGGGTCCTCTGGTGCAACTGAACCGATCACTGACTGGCAATAGTTATGTTCGACTACTTGGAGACCATCTGCAGCCATTCATGGACTTGACGTTCACAACAACGATAGAATTTTTGTAGATGACAACGTTCCATGTTACTGGGTCACAATTGTTCACGATTGCTTTGAAGAACATTTCGCACAATACGACCGAATCATATAGCCACCCAGATCGCCCGACATGGATCCCACCGAATACTTACGGGACGTAATAGAGAGGTCAGTCCGTGCACCGGCATCACTTCAAAGGAGAACTGCATTTGAGGGTACTGCCAACCTCAGTAAGCAACTGCGATATCCATTACCAAATGTTTTACGTAGCCCAATGTGCTTTCCACTGCACCCTGCTCGTTGTTTCCATTTCTTGGATTGAAAATGAGTGGTGTTACTACTCCACGTCTATCACGGAGTTGGAGTACGGCTCTAGCGACTTCAAAAAGGATCGGTGATCGCCATCGCCACAGGTCAGTTCTGCTTCCATACAAGTGCAAATCGCGGAGTAGACAGATAG
Organism: Schistocerca nitens; assembly: GCF_023898315.1. Lineage (NCBI taxonomy): Eukaryota > Metazoa > Arthropoda > Insecta > Orthoptera > Acrididae > Schistocerca > Schistocerca nitens. The sequence goes on along the minus strand of NC_064617.1, from coordinate 902,281,072 downwards.
TCCCTCGTGAGGAAGGGAGGGAGAGAGGCAGTGCTAGTTCCTCTCCCCTCTCCTCTTTGCTGCTGGCTGCCACGGTAAGGGATCCGCCCAACAACATCTCCATCTCCGGTAAAGTTTGTGAACAATGTGTGTGTGCAAAGCTCAGATTCAGTCACTTCGAGAAAAAGTACACAACTACAGATATTTCGTCATCTTTGGTCCCCTGGGAGCAATGCATCTACGCAGAACACCTGACCTGTCACCTGGTGATGGATTAAAGTTTCTGAAACTCGTCATAGGCATAAAACTTAGACTTCAGTGACTGGTTACATTGTGTTTTACACTGATGAGCCAAACTCTTATGACCACTGCCCACCGGGACTTTGGATGGTACCTGGTAGCGTTCTGGGCACGTGGCATAGTAACGAAAGTATGTAAGTGGAGCTGACACGGACGGGGGATCGCCCTAGCGAACATATGAGCTGCAAATGGGGAAATCCGTTGAGATAAACGATTTTGAAAATGGGTAGATTATTACTACGCAGGGCCTGTGAACGATTACCTCGAAAACGGCGGAGCTGGTTGAATGTTCACGGGATACTCTCTTGAGCATCTACGGAAAGAGGTAGAAGGGCATTGAAACTACCACTAGGCGCTAAATGGTTGCACGTACACGTCTCTGCACAGAATGTGCTCGGTTGGCGCCTTGTGATCTAAGAGCATCAACCTGTGTCTGAGTCAAGGTACAGCACATAGGTTTACCTTTCAAAAAATCTTTGCATCGTTTTAGAGTAAAAATCACGTTATCTTAGTGTATGCTACAAGGTTACATAACGTTTATTGTTTTCTGATTCCTCCATTTCCGCAACCTCATCGCTGTATTCATCAAATACACCTTGTGACACACATATAAATATCGCAGGGAGAGAACTCCCATCAAAGTAATTTCTGTTACGTGTTGGCTAGCTTGCCTGCAGCAACTGTATGGGTTCATCACAATACGAAATATGCTTAGGCGACTGTTGCAGCAAACATAGATGGTAATTTGATTTAGTCTGAGTTACACAACATTTTCTGACAACGATGTCCTATTACTCTTGGTGGTGTTACTTGTTTCAATTGTTCCAGTTCGTCATCGCTTGTGGTAAACTAGAAACCGAGGAGTAAGGTGCGACAGTGTTTGAGTAATAGCTAGTGTAACAGCAAAGGTTACAGATGTGGAAACCATGAGCACATTGTCTAGGAAAGTTAGTGATGGAGGATATCGTAGCTTATATTCACAGCATTTTACGGGGGTAGTTATCCATTATTACGAACTTTAACTAAAACAGTAACAGCAGTTTACAAAATGAGTTAAAGGTTATTGACCATTATTTCTAACTTCTCTTAGATGCTCTCGACATGTTTCTCTCTAGAAAATTACTTTTTTTAAAAAAATTCTGTCTTTCTTTTATAGCATAATGGTGCTGTTGACATAGCTCTAGACCCTAATGTTCATGTTGACAGCGTAAAATGGTTGGTGAAATACGTTACTATGGAAAATACGTACAGCAGTTGTACTACAATATTTGTTTCATTTATAATACGTTTTTGTAATGAGAATGAGAAATGTTTTTCAGAAACATAACCGAAATAAATTCTTCATAAGAGGCGACCTGATTTTCAAATGTTTTGTATAGAATTTATCGCAAAAAACTTGTTCTCAAATATATTGTTACTCTGCACAGGATTTGGTGACCTATGGCATCTCTGCCGAAACAGCACAATGCTGGTGCACGCACAAGTGTTTCGGAGCACACGTTGCTTATCGAACATGCTGAACATGGAGCTCCGTAGCAGCCCATCCTTACGTGTTCACATGTTAACCCAACGACATCGTCAATTTCGACTGCAGTGGGCACGGAAAACGTGTCGGCTCTTCGGGGCCGCGCAGGATTAGTCGAGCGGTCCAAGGCGCTGCAGCCATGGACTGTGCGGCTCGTCCCGTCGTAGGTTCGAGTGCTCCCTCGGGCATGGGTTGTGTGTTTGTCCTTAGGATAATTTAGGTTAAGTACTGTGTGAGCTTAGGGACTGATGACCTTAGCAGTTAAGTCCCATAAGATTTCACACACATTTGAACATTTGGCTCTTCGGGTCAATCACATTTTTGCTGGTAGTCATCACAAACGCCGTCTGCGAGGTGAACGGCGGCTCCAAAAGTGCGCATAGGCTGGTGGGAGCATTATTATGCTACGGGAGACAGTCTCCTACGCTTGCACGGACCTATGATAGTAATCGAAGACACGGTGACAGCTGCGAACCACCCGTATCGCTCGATGCGCGGTGTCTTCCCCGACGGCGATGCCATCCTTCAGCAGTATAAATGTCCGTGTCTCGGAGCCACAAACGTGCTGCAGCGGTCTGAGGAGCTTTATAGTGAACTCAAATTGATGTTTCGGTGACCAAGTTTGCCTTATGTAAATCCTATGGAATCCATCTGGGTCGCTATCGTGCGCCATCACCGCACACGCAAATCAGAGGCCCGTTATTTAGGTGAATTACAGGACCTGTGCGTAGACATATAATGCCACACACCCCAAAAACCTTCCAACAAACTGTCGGGTCCCTGATACTCAGAATTTGTGATGTATTTCATTCCAAAGACGGACAAGCAAGCTATTAAGCAGGGTTCATAATGTTTTGGCTCAATAGCGTATATTTTAAACAGTCAGTGACAGAAATGGCCTACTTATTCATGTATTCGTGCAAAACGCAATTTTACTTACTTAAAAATAGAGTCATCCTTTTAAAACCATTTTAATGAAAGTATTAAATTCATGTCAAACATGAAAAATGGACGACGGTGTGTACAAACACAAACAGTTAAAACAGAGAGGATTCAACAGACATAAGAATTAATAAAACCGAAAGATCAAACAACAAGGGTCATCTCTGAAAATAAAAAACTAGAACACTTTACTGCAGTCGTGTGATCATATGCACTTAACATTGAATTACGAGTCCGAAAGACTAGTGATACTTGAAAGAAGGTTCATTATTAACATAATGGGTGCAGCAACATCAAAAGCGAATTGTAGAATGAAAAGCATTACAGAGATGTGCCAAAGTCTACATAAAATACCGGAAGTAATGACAGGGTAAAGATGACTGAGGACAGGGCAACAAAACAAAATAAAAACTTATGTATTTCTGGAAATAGAAATCAACAGCCGTAGCCTGGATCATAGTTGTGCTGACATACGCCTACGCCAGCACACAGGTCGGCACTAGGAAACATTGTATAGCAGGCGCTGAACTAAGTGCGCCTATGACAACAGAAGACTGAGACACACCCCCAGGTTACGCGCCTATAACGCCCCCTGGGCAGCGTGCATATAACCTGCCGCCGCCGTCCGAGCTGTCTCAGTCACTCAATATCTCAATCTCAGTGCCTCAGTACTCAGTTCGCATTGCACCTCAGTATGTCGCACTGTGCTCTAGTCTTCCACAGTGATAGTCGTCGCCTCGCACCTTAGCTAGCTGTGAGGGAACGTTAGTCATTGTATGTCGTTATGAAATAGACACGGACAAAAATATGGCTCTGAGCACTATGGGACTCAACTGCTGAGGTCATTAGTCCCCTAGAACTTAGAACTAGTTAAACCTAACTAACCTAAGGACATCACAAACATCCATGCCCGAGGCAGGATTCGAACCTGCGACCGTAGCGGTCTTGCGGTTCCAGACTGCAGCGCCTTTAACCGCACGGCCACTTCGGCCGGCGACACGGACAAGATTAACAATTTGTAGATGTTATTTGATTGCTGTTAAAGACAGAGCTTCAGATTGGACATCACTGAAGCTAAGTACTCAATTGGTTAGTGTAACTAAGTGTATTTTAAGCACATGTGCATTTTGTGTCGTAGTGAGAGGAAACCGGCCACCCACGTATCATACCACCCTCTCCTCATCCAGCCAGGAACCACAAAACATTACAAGAAGGCACAGCCACAACAATAATAATGAATAAAAGAGAGAAAAGAAAGAATACCACCTAATCAGAAACAACAGATAAATTTTATTTGAATAAATATCCTGAATTTAGAATAGTACTGAAGTCTAACAAGAGAATAGAAAGGGGCAACATAGAACGAAGCTGCAGTACTGGAAAAAAAGGAAAATAATGGAACGGAACATATTACTTGATGTTAGATAGTAACGATAGTGATGTATTACTCAATGTCTGATCCACCCAAATATTATTAAAATAAAATAATGTAATACTGTTAGTGAGGGGAGTGAACTTGTGTAACGATACTAGTTTTTCTGTATTTTGTGTCATATTTGCCATTCCAGTTACAAACTCTCTTTCCACAACTGATAATTTCTTTCTTTTGTTTGACAGTAAAATTATGACTGCTATAATACTCTTTCCACTATGGGAACGCAATGAATGCTTTGTAGCAGTTATTACTCTCCGCCCATAACTTGCTTTAACGTTATACCATTATCCGTCCAAACCAAGTAAAAAAAACTTTCAAATTTTATAAACACTTCTCTGTTGGCGCTTCGTGTATGACACGAAATTCTCATATTTTTCTAGGCATTTGTATCTCTAGCAAAGGCAGTTCAATGACATTTTAATCTCAGAGAACTTAAAACATTTAGGATTTATTAAGTCTAAACCTGAAATCTATATTACTACTGTATGTAGGATCATGCATGTGTACGTACCGTCTTGGCGATAATGACTCACCAAACTTTTGTTTGCTTTTGGAATAAGGTGTTTTTCGGCGTACAATGGTAATACAATTAACGATGTAAACCACTGAGAAGCTTGGCTTATACGATTCAGTCGTAGCTCTGTCTGTTTGCTTTTGCCGCAGGAATACTGTTAGTGTACAGTATAGTTTCCGCAGAGACTAATACAAAAAAGAAAATGTTTACGAAGAGAAGTCTAGCATGTTAGCAGCCATTTTTCACTTACAACGGTTCCTAATTGACAAAGGACAAAACCACTTTTAATAGCTTACTATATACGTGTTGAGTATGTGCCTACCATGTCACCTGGAGATCTTGGTATGCGACTAGCCGTCTGACTGAGTATACTTATTAAATCTGTCACTGTGTTTGTGATGGTGAATGTAAATAGCATCACCTTCAATGTTATTTAAAATCTGAATGTCACGTGGAAAAACAGTTAAGATTACCTATTATGCCTGCTTTCTTTCCCACCATAAATATGGTGTCATATGCTTTGGTAGTTTCGCAGCGGCTAAGCGAGTTTTCAGAATACAAAAGAGGCCATTAGAATCGTGAAGGATGTAAGCCAAGAAACACCAGTAAGCCCCTTTACCGTGTATTTACATTATGGACACTAACGTAATGGCAAGTAATAGCAGACTACTTAAACAGTGACAATCATTACCATAACAACATTGTTTTTGTTGTTGTGGTCTTCAGTCTGAAGTCTGGTTCGATGCTACTCTCCACACTACTTTGGCCCACGATAGCTTCTTCATTTCCAAATAACTGCTGCAGCTAACATAATTTTGAACCTGCTTACTGTATTCATCTCTTTAATACCATGAATTGCATAAAAATACATTCCATCAGCAAATATACAACAGAAAAAAAGCAAGCGAAATGAGAAGAAGCAAACGCAGCACACGGCTTAGCAGCTACACTATGTGCTCAAAAGTATCTGGACATCCCCAGGAACATGTTTTTCATATAAGGTGCATTGTGCTGCCACCTGCTGCCAGGTACTCCATATGAGCGACCTCAGGAGTTATTAGACATGGTGAGAGAGCAGAATGGGGCGCTCCGTGGAACTCACAGACTTCGAACTTGGTCAAATGATTGGATGTCACTTGTATCATACGTCTGTACGCGAGATTTCACTAGTGTTTCCCGTGTGATAGTGATATGGAAACGTGAAGGGACAAGTACAGCACAAATGCGTATAGGCCGACCTCGTCTGTTGACTGACAGAGACCGCCGATTGTTGAAGAGGGTCGTAATGTGTAACATCAGGATCCCCTGCAAGTGCTATGACAGTTAGGCGGGAGGTGAGAAAACTTGAATTTCATGCTCGAGCGGCTCCTCATATGCCACACATCACGCCGGTAAATACCAAACGACGCCACCATTGGTGTAAGGAGCGTAAACATTGGACGATTGAACAGTGGAAAAACGTTGTGTGGAGTGACGAATCACGGCACACAATGTGGCGATCCGATGGCAGGGTGTGGGTATGCCCAAAGCCCGGTGAACGTCATCTGCCAGCGTGTGTAGTGCCAACAGTAAAATTCGGAGGCGGCGGTGCTGTGGTGTGGTCGTGTTTTTCATGGAGGGGGCTTGCCCCCCTTGTTGTTTTGAGTGGAATTATCACAGCACAGGCCTACATTGTTGTTTTAAGTACCGTCTTGCTTCCCACTGTTTAAGAGCAGTTCGGGGATGGCAATTGCATCTTCCAACACGATCGAGCACTTGTTCATAATGCACGGCCTGTGGCGGGGTGGTTACACGACAGTAACATCCCTGTAATGGAGTGGCCTGCACAGAGTCCTGCCCTGAATCCTATAGAACACCTGTGGGATGTTTTGGAACGCCGACTTCGTGCCAGGCCTTAGCGACCGACATCGATACCTCTCCTCAGTGCAACACTCAATGAAGAATCGGCTGTCATTCCCCAAGAAACCTTCCAGCACCTGGTTGAACGTATGCCTGTGAGAGTGGAAGCTGCAATCAACGCTAAGGGTGGGCCAACACCATACTGAATTCCAGCATTACCGATGGAGGGCGCCACGAACTTGTAGGTCATTTTCAGCCATTTTTCCGGATACTTTTGATCACATAGTGTACTTTCAGAATGGTAGAGCGCACGCAGCCAGATGTTCTCTGAAGCCGGGTGGGTATTGTTACGTGATGTCAGTTCCCGGTCAGATACATCAGCTCAGTCCATACAACATAAATATCTGTACAATGTGCATTCGGATGCGCAGAACCAGAATTCTGTCCGTGGCATCTCCTGTAGTCACGTGATTTTTGGACGGTGCATTTTAGCCCTACAGCACTTGGCGTATTTTGAGGGTAATTACTTCGCTGGTACAGACAGATCACCTTCAGAAAAACCGTGAAATTTTGCATATGTGTTTTATAGACATCTTAAGAATTTGATACCTGGAAATGAACATAAAGATGTGAAGAGAAAAAGTATTGTGCTTTTACGCTCCAGTGTCATAGCTCAGATTCTACTTTATTTAGGTTTTTCTTCGATAATGGGAAGATGTGACATTCAGCACTATTTTTTTACGTGTTCTATTACACCTATTCGTATTGTCGAATCTCTGTTCTAAATAATTACGTTAAAATGACACTGTATAGAGTGCCGAAGTGTCACTGTTGTTACAGTAAATAAGCGATTTACATCACTATCTACACCACTATTTTCAGTTTTCTTTATTCACTCTTCTGATTTTTACAGAGAACTAAAATATATAAAACTCATCAGAAAAGAAAAATACAGGATCATAGTTCGAATTTTGAAGCAAGAAACTAAGTGACAGCCAACAATATTTTTGTTTTGTGTTATACCTAATCATATTGTCGAATCTGTGTTCTGATTAATTATGTTACAATGACACTGTATAGAGCGCCTCAATATCACAAAAAAACGCGCATTTGGAGCTACGAAATAGTTACGACAAACAAACAAATCACTAGAAATTCGTCATTTTTATTTTGTGGAGCCATTTTTTGGCCCTTTGTTCATCTGTCGGGAAACTAGAAAACAAACATCACATAATGTAGGACACTGTCTCACGTAGAAGTACTTAGATATACACAACGGTTTGAGAATCTGCATATATTGGAGGAAATCAGACTGGCAGGCAAATCTCATCTGCATATGAACGTAGCACGAATATGTATACACTAACTGGCATTTTACTTGAACACACATGCAAATTTAGCTGGCACTTGTCTCGTAAGGACATGACCAAGAAATCGCAGATATTAGTTCTGTGCTACAAGACTTTATAATACCCAGTCTCGATATTTTCCCGTACACAAAGTACCTCATATCAATGACTTTTACAACTATGCATTTGTTGTACGTATGTGTGAAAAGTAACTGGTCTGCCTTTCACATTCTTCTGTTTACAACCGTAGCAACAATAGTACTGCACCATAACTGTTACTGATACTTAAAAGTGCCCAAAGATATATAAAACAAGGTGAACTGGTGTAATATTCAAGTTTCACTATTACCGAAAATGTAGACAAGCAGCGTCGTCCTAAAATCAAATGAGTAGCCAGGTGTGATGTTGAGAACCATGATAAAAAAAGAAGGGAGCTGATACTACAGACTTCCGCTGGATGTTGCTTTGAAGCCAGAGTGGGTGGGGCTTGGCGGCATCTTAAATAACTCAAAAATATTATTAGACTACTGTTTATCAAGTCTGTCGTGTGCACGTAAGAGCTATTTTAAATACTAAAATTTACAGTGCTTACATGAATAACATAGTGTCAGGTAGGCGATTTCGAATGTTTTATCTTGAATTAAACGCATGTTTGCTCTAGGAATAGGACAAATTTGGCCCTGTTAAAGGTACTTGTTTTTATTGATATACTGTATTTCGAATAACTAAAAAGAGAAGAAAGGGATGTGAAAAGCATGCTTTTGTAATCCAATTAGTTCCACTTTTACTGTATTTGCATCGATAGCACATGAAGCTGGAACTCCCAAACCAATGCCTGTTTTCTAACTGGTACTGCTTATTCGTTACATTTTCAGCTTTCAACACGAATGTACACAATTTTTAATGTTCACGTTCGCTAGCCCATAAACGTGCGAAATGAGAGAAGACGCAAGGCATGTGTCTTATCGTGTGCATGCCAACAAAGTGAACGATTACTGAAATGTCAAAGAAACAGATCTGCATAGAGATGTACCTCCACGCAGAATAGAGTTCTTGTTTTATTAGACTGTCAGTGCCTTAGTTTCACTGTAGTTCACACATCTTGTCACTTTGAAATCTTAAATGCCTAGTTCAGTGTATGACCAGTAAGAGCAATTTACAGGGTGTAAAAGATATAATTTTTAAGCATATTCCAGCGTTGTGCAATACTATATATGTGGTTAAGAAAGTGGTCTCAAACGCTTAGACCCCGTAAAATGAACATTTTGCTTCAACATGTATGTAAGTCATTTCTTTAGCAACGATAGTGTAACTTGTGTGACATATTTGCCTACCTTTTCAACAGTAGCCTGTACAGATAACTGTAAGTTTTTCGGGAATAGACAAATGTATCACAATTGGAATGTGCGTCTACTTTGATCGTCTCCTTCATTTTTCTTTTGAATTTCATTTTGACGTTTTCAAAGTATAAAATCTATACCACGCTTTATGATATCCCGGTAGTTAGTCACCTTCATTTTCCACGCATCATTTGCACGATAAACACCAATTTTTTCCGTAAATGTGCTTCCATGCTGATCATTCATTAGTTTTTTGTTTTTTTAATTAAAGACAGACAGATGTTCGTGATTCCTAGTCATCACCATTTACACATTAGAGTAATAGATAGTCTTCCGCGGAATAGGAGGAGTTGTCAAACAGAAATTTTTTCAGTTTAGTTTCCAATTTTACTGTGCTGCCTGTCAGGTATTTTATATCACTGGGTAAATGAACAAAACTTTTGGTTGCAGCATTGTGAACCACTGTTTGTGCAACAGGCAACCTTAATTCGGCGTAATGAATATCTTATTTTTCTGGTATTGTAATTTTGTACACAGCTGCTGCTTTTGAAGTGCAGTGGATTATTTACAAGAAACTTCACCAAGGAATAATTATACTGTGGAGCGGTTGGATAGCTACTTACACGCTGAGCACCACGCAGGCATGACGAAAAGAGTGTTCACCTAAGTCTTCGGTCAAAGCCTTCTTCAGAACGCGCGTACACACACACGCACACACACACACACACACACACACACACAAAACTCACACATACATAACCGCTGTCTCTCGCTATTCTAGCCAGAATCTTTTCTAAAGAGGGAGGAAATGTGAAAAACGAATGACTATTGGTGATAGGACTTGGGGGGGGGGAGGGGGGGGGGAGATGCTGCTCGAACAACCAGAGAGGTCACGTAGGTGTGTGCTGTACGGGGACGAGGCCGTTGATACAGTGTGGCCCGGTTGTCAAAGCGTTTTCGGTTCGGAAGTCAGTGAAAAAAACAGGAAAGAATAAGAGTAAACAATGCTACCATAATTCATCTACACAAAAGAAAATACTGATGGAACGGCTCCACTTACGATTGAAAAGTGATTCCTTTAAAATTTAGATTACAATCGTATCCATTAGTACACTCATAAACGACGTAAGGTGGCATTTCTGATGAACCAACTATGTCTCCACACAATCACACACCAGATACTATTTGGGATACCACCACAAAAATGGATAGATATCCTCGGCGATTGAAACTGGGCATGGGCACGTCAGAGTGACAACGCTGGGAAGTATCACTGTGATGAACTACGGAGATACACTCCTGGAAATTGAAATAAGAACACCGTGAATTCATTGTCCCAGGAAGGGGAAACTTTATTGACACATTCCTGGGGTCAGATACATCACATGATCACACTGACAGAACCACAGGCACATAGACACAGGCAACAGAGCATGCACAATGTCGGCACTAGTACAGTGTATATCCACCTTTCGCAGCAATGCAGGCTGCTATTCTCCCATGGAGACGATCGTAGAGATGCTGGATGTAGTCCTGTGGAACGGCTTGCCATGCCATTTCCACCTGGCGCCTCAGTTGGACCAGCGTTCGTGCTGGACGTGCAGACCGCGTGAGACGACGCTTCATCCAGTCCCAAACATGCTCAATGGGGGACAGATCCGGAGATCTTGCTGGCCAGGGTAGTTGACTTACACCTTCTAGAGCACGTTGGGTGGCACGGGATACATGCGGACGTGCATTGTCCTGTTGGAACAGCAAGTTCCCTTGCCGGTCTAGGAATGGTAGAACGATGGGTTCGATGACGGTTTGGATGTACCGTGCACTATTCAGTGTCCCCTCGACGATCACCAGTGGTGTACGGCCAGTGTAGGAGATCGCTCCCCACACCATGATGCCGGGTGTTGGCCCCATGTGCCTCGGTCGTATGCAGTCCTGATTGTGGCGCTCACCTGCACGGCGCCAAACACGCATACGACCATCATTGGCACCAAGGCAGAAGCGACTCTCATCGCTGAAGACGACACGTCTCCATTCGTCCCTCCATTCACGCCTGTCGCGACACCACTGGAGGCGGGCTGCACGATGTTGGGGCGTGAGCGGAAGACGGCCTAACGGTGTGCGGGACCGTAGCCCAGCTTCATGGAGACGGTTGCGAATGGTCCTCGCCGATACCCCAGGAGCAACAGTGTCCCTAATTTGCTGGGAAGTGGCGGTGCGGTCCCCTACGGCACTGCGTAGGATCCTACGGTCTTGGCGTGCATCCGTGCGTCGCTGCGGTCCGGTCCCAGGTCGACGGGCACGTGCACCTTCCGCCGACCACTGGCGACAACATCGATGTACTGTGGAGACCTCACGCCCCACGTGTTGAGCAATTCGGCGGTACGTCCACCCGGCCTCCCGCATGCAGACTATACGGCCTCGCTCAAAGTCCGTCAACTGCACATACGGTTCACGTCCACGCTGTAGCGGCATGCTACCAGTGTTAAAGACTGCGATGGAGCTCCGTATGCCACGGCAAACTGGCTGACACTGACGGCGGCGGTGCACAAATGCTGCGCAGCTAGCGCCATTCGACGGCCAACACCGCGGTTCCTGGTGTGTCCGGTGTGCCGTGCGTGTGATCATTGCTTGTACAGCCCTCTCGCAGTGTCCGGAGCAAGTATGGTGGGTCTGACACACCGGTGTCAATGTGTTCTTTTTTCCATTTCCAGGAGTGTATAAATGCAGCGAGCCTAATGTTTCGGGATATATAAGATGGCGGACATCAGCTTCAAGTTTGTGACGTAATGCTGACTCCCTTTTGTTTTTGCCTCCATGCTGGGAACATGCGCAGTAGGTTACGCTCACTCTACGACTCAGCCAGGAGTTTTATATGGCGCGAGACACTACTAGCTGGCGTGGGTGGCACAGTGGGGCAGTGTGGAAACCTGCCATGGAGGGGCGCACTACCCACAGTGTGGGCAGACCCACTGGCAGAGGTGTTTACTTGCGGGTGGCAGTAGGCAGGGGGGAGGCAGAGCAAACTCTGCGTTCGTCCACCGTGGACCTAACCTAGCGAATAGTGCCGCGTGTCGAGCCGAGTCCTTAGCCGTCAGCCGTCCGCGCCAGCCGTGCACTTAGTTATTCCCGTGCTCGTCTCTTCGGAGGTTCGGACTCTCTGCTTCCCGTAGATCGACTCGCACGGCGAGTTCATTTCCCTTTCACGTGGTTCTGTTCCCCGGCTATTATCGAGCCGTAGGTGGGTGGTCACGTGCTCGCCTCTCACGATCTGGGCCCAGGTTCCATTCCCGGCCTGGTTGGAGATTTTCTCCACTCAGGGACTGGGTGTTGTGTTGTCCTCATCATTTCATCCTCATCACCGGCCACAAGTCGCCCGATGTGGCGCGGAATGAAATAAGACTTGCGCTTGGCGGCCGAACCCGACTGGGACACCCCGGCCAACAATGACATACGATCATTCCATCGAGTCGCTGTCGGCCCGTGAAGTATCAGCGCCGATCGTGTAGTGAAGCGGTGTTGTGACATCTGCACAGATACATCGACTGCAATCGGCCTAGCCGGCCGCGGTAGCCGAGCGGTTGTAGGCGCTTCAGTCCAGAACCGCGCGACTGCTACGGTCGCAGGTTCGAATCCTGCCTCGGTCATGGATGTGTGTGATGTCCTCAGGTTCGTTAGGTTTAAGTAGTTCTAAGTTCTAGGGGACTGATGACCTCAGATGGTAAGTCCCATAGTGCTCAGAGCCTTTTTTTGCAATCGGCGTAAACAAAGAAACGGATAACTCCAGTCTGGTCTGTTTCGTCACTTGTGGCCATGTTGAGTCAACTACGGAACGCGTAGGAGTCTTGCGCTGCAGAGCCTCGTGCCTAAGAACGTGCCATGAATGGTGCGCCCTGAAAACCTTGTGCCTGTACTAAAATTGTAATCTGTCATCAGATCTGCCACAGCTCACTACCTTATTAAAGGCAAAGGTCCCGAGTTTGAGTCTCGGTCGGGCACACAGGTTTAATCTGCCAGGAAGTTTCATATCAGTGCACACTCCGCTGCAGAGTGAAAATCTCATTCTCACTACCTTATTGCTTTACAGAGAGGGTAAGCCTCCGACTTTCACTTTCTTTGCTAAGGCCTGGGCATCCAACAACTTGTGGTTTAATGTGGATCTCCCACGAATTCCTCCCCTGCACCATCCTCTTCACCTTAGAGCGACAATTGCAACCTGTGTCTTCAGTTACTCGTTGCATGTATCCCAATCTCTGATATCTTAACAGATACTATCATCCTGGTCCTTCTTCTTATCAGTGTTTTCCATACATTCCTTCATTGCCGATTCTGCGGAGAACCTCATAATTCCTGGTCTCATCAGTCCACCTTATTTTCAACACTTTTCTGTAGCACGACATTTCAAATGCCTCGATTCTCTCCTGTTCTAGCTTTCTCGCAGTCCCTGTCACTACCGTACAATGCTGTGCTCCCGACGCACATTCTCAGAAATTTGTTCCCCAGATTAAGGCCTGTGTTTGACACTAGTAGAGTTCTGCTCGCTGTTCAGATGCTCAAATGTGTATGAATTCCTAAGGGACCAAACTGCTGAGGTCATCGGTCCCTAGACTTACACACTCATTAAGCAACACACCCACCCATGCCCCAGGGAGAACTTGAACCTCCGGCGGAAGAGGCCGCGAGATCCGTGACATGGCGCCCCTAACCGCGCGGCCACTCCGCGCGACTTGCTCTTGGTTAGGAATTCCCTTTTTGCCAGTGGCTCTGTTTTATGTCCTCCTTGTTTCATCGTCATGGGTTATTTTGCTACCTAGGTAGAAGAATTCCTTAACATCTTCTACTTCGTGATCACCGATTCTGATGTTAAGTTTCTCGTTGTTCTCATTTCTGGTACTTCTCATTTATTCTCAATCCACATTCTGTACTCATTAGACTGTCCATTCCATTCTGCATATCCTGTAATTCTTCACTGTCACTGAGGAACATAATGTCGGTTGGCTGGTTTGGGGGATTGAAGGGACCAGACTGCAACAGTCATCGGTCCCTTTACATAATGTCATCAATGAATCTTATCATTGATATCCTTTCGCCTTGAATTTTAATCTTAGTTTTGAACTTTTATTTTATTTCTGTGTTTGCTTCCTCGATGTATAGATTGAATGGCAGGGGCGAAAGACTACATTCCTGTTTTACACACTTTCTAATCCGAGCGCTTCGTTCTCGGTCTTCCACTCTTATCGTTCCCTCTTGGTTCTTGAACATGTACATTACCTGTCTTTCCCTATAGCTTACTCCTATTTTTGTCACCATTTCGAACATCTTGGACCACTTTACATTGTCTAACGCTTTTTCCAGGTCGATAGATCCCATGAATGTGCCTTCATTTTTCTCCAGTCTCGCTTCCATCATTAACCGTAACATGATAAATGTCTCTCTGATGCCTTTACCTTTTCTATGGCCAAACGGATCGTCATCTAACAGATCCCCAATTTTCTTATCCATTCTTCAAAAAAATGGTTCAAATGGCTCTGAGCACTATGGGACTTAACATCAGAGGTCATCAGTCCCCTAGAACTTAGAACTACTTAAACCTAATTAACCTAAGGACATCACACACGGCCGAGGCAGGATTCGAACCTGCGACCATAGCATTAGCACGGTTCCGGACTGAAGCGCCTAGAACCACTCGGCCCCCGCTGCTGGCCTTTTCCATTCTTCTCTATATTATTCTTATCACCAACGTGGATGCATAAGCTGTTAAGCTGATTGTGCGATAATTCTTGCCGACTCTCGCAATCTTGGGAATTGCGTGGATGACGTTTTTCCAATAGTCTGGTGCTGTACTGCCAGGCCCATACATTCCACACAAATGTTAACAATCGTTTTATCGACACTTCCCCTAACGATTTCCGAAATTCCGATGGAATGTAATATATCGCTTCTTCCAAGTTTGATTTTACATCACCCAAAACTCTTTTAAATTCTGTTTTTGATACCAGCTACCCTGTCTCATCTGAATGAAGCAGATAATAAAATTAATTTTCTAGACATGACAATAACTAACACGACCAAACCCTAAATATCAATGTATACAGAAAACCAACATACACAGACACAGTCATTAATAAATCTTCCACACATGAGAACTCACATAAACATTCAGATCCTTCTTAAACAGAGCACAGTAATTCACACTTAATGCTGACGACTATGAGACAGGAATGAACACTATCAAATACATTGCACATAATAACAGCTATCACGAACACGAAATAGACACACTTTGACAACGCACAACTAAAAATGACACAGACAATTTGACACAGCTTCCTCACACAACATCCAAAAACCCAAGTATATAACGTTACCATATTTAAGTGTTATATCAGACAAAATAGACAAGCTGTTTAAAAAAGCAGACATCAGGATCACCTTTGCCGCCACGACAACTTAAAAAAGAAACTGATACATGACCTATCACATCCCATAGAGAAACTGACCAAATCAGGAATTTATAAAATTACATGCAGTCATTGCAACGAATATTATATTGTCCGAGCGGGAAGAAATTTTAAAACCCACTTTAAAGCAGACAATGACCGTTTCATATTTGACGAACCGAATAAATCAGCTATAGCGAAACATATAAACGAAACAGGTACAGTGTTACATTAGACAACGATCTCAAAGTAGTACATAATTTAGAAAAGAGATGGAAAATGGACATCTTGGAAGAAATGGAAATACTTATCCATGGTCACACGGGGAATAACGAGATCCTGAATGAAGTGACAGACTTCAAAAATTCACATTTCTTTTCCAATTTCACTACAGTACTCTTAGAATAAAAGATACATAACATCACTGTCATTTGCCTCTAGCCCCAGCAATTACTTAGAAATGTGTAAAATAAGTAGTTTTTATACCATCATTTGTACAATAATATTGTAACAGGTGCTCAATTTGCAATGTATTTCAACCTACATCTGTAATCCGATAACAAGATGTGCAGTAGACATTGTAAACATCTGACACCACATAGATCGACAGATCGATAGTCAAATCGAAACCAGCTATATTTCGACCGCCATCTTCTCCACTGCACTACAGATTTGTTTTTGTGTATCATGTTTCCAAGTTACTGGCAAGTTTGTGAAAATTTGTGAGCAGTGATCAAGAAAGCCAAGAGAGCCACAGAAATGGGAACACCTCAGCTCATCACAACGAGGCTGCCACGTCATAAGAACAAAGTGACTGACTGTTACAAACCATTTTCATTCAAACATCAGTCCAGCTTACAAAGTGACATCGCCTCTTACTAGGTTTTCTCTTCTTCCACAGGATAACCACAACATTTATGAAAAGACTATTTAACATGTGCATGATCCTGTTGTGAAACCAGTTTTGTAATGCCATATAGCCTGATGATGATGTATAACCTCGAAACACATCGCACAGTAAATAATACATTAGTTAACAAATTTTGTGACTGGTAACGGTAATTAAAAACCTTTACATATCCCATGTACTTCCTGATTATTTCATTCCTAAATAATTTGAATTTTTGTATTCCTGAATTTCCCTGAAAATTTTTGTATTTCCTTCTTTCGTCGATCAACTGAAGTGTTTCTTCTGTTACGCCACGGTTTCTTCGCAATTACCTTCCTTGTACTTACGTTTTTATTTTTCAATTTCTGTGAGTGCCCTTTACAGAGATGTCTATTCCTCTTTAGCTGAACTGCCTAGTAAGCAAATCATTATAGCAGTATCTATAGCCTCAGAGAACTTCATGTGTGTATCTTCATTCCTTAGTAATTCCGTATCCCACTTCCTTGAGCATTAATTCTTCCTCACTAGTCTCTTCATCTTACTCTTCATCATTACTACATTGTGATCTGTGCCTGTATGTGCTCCTGGGTATGGCTTACAGTTCAATATTTGATTCCGGAATCTCTGCCTGATCATGATGTAATCTAACTGAAATCTTCCTATATCTCCCGGCCTTCTCCAGGTATACCTCCACCTTTTGTGTTTCTAGAACGGAGTATTCGTTATTACCATCTGAAATTTATTGCAGAAAATTAGTCTCTCTCATTCCTCGTACCAAGCCCATACTCTCCTGTAACCTTTCCTTCTTCCCCTTCCGCTGCAACTGCAACTGCATTCCAGTTCCCTATGATTAGATTTTCATCTCCCTTTACGTACTGAATTACCCTTTCAAAATCTTCATACACATTCTGTGTCTCTTCAGCTCCTGCTTGCGGCATCGGCATATATACCTGAACTACTGTTGCCGGTGTTGATTTGCTGTTGAGAACAACCGTATCACTGAACTGTTCATATTAACTAACTCTCTGCCGTACCTTCCTATTCATAACGAATCCTACTCCCGTTATGTCATTTTCTACTGCTGCTGATATTACGGTATACTCATCTGACAGGAAATCCTCTTTTTCTTGAAACTTCCTGGCAGATTAAAACTGTGTGCCGGACCGAGACTCGAACTCGGGACCTTTGCCTTTCGCGGGAAAGTGCTCTACTAACTGAGTTACCCAAGCACGACTCACGACCCGTCCTCACAGCTTCAGTTCTGCCGGTATCTCGTCTCCTGCCTTTCAAACTTCACAGAAGCTCTCCTGCGAAACTTGCAGAACTAGCACTCCTGGAAGAAAGGATATAGTGGAGACATGGCTTAGTCACAGCCTAGGGGATGTTTCCAGAATGAAATTTTCTCTCTGCAGCGGAGTGTGCGCTGATATGTAACTTCCTAGCAGACTGAAACTGTGTGCCGGACTGAGACTCGAACTCGGGACCTCTGCCTTTCGCGGGCAAGTGTCTACCAACTGAGCTACCCAGTCACGACACACGACCCGTCCTCACTGCCTTAATTCCGCCAGTACCTTGTGTCCTACCTTCCAAACTTCACAGAATCTCTCCTGCACCCCTTGCAGAACCAGCACTCCTGGAAGAAAGGATATTGCGGAGACATGGCTTAGCCATTTCATTTCACTGACCCCTACTATATCTAGACTGTGCTTTATCATTTCTCTTTTCAGACTTTCTAGATTCCCTACCACGGTCAGACTTCTGACATTCACTCCCCGACTCGTAGAACGATATCCTTTTGTTGGTTATTCCATCTTTTTCTAATGGCATCCTACCGTTGGGTTTACCCTGCCGGAATCTTTTGCCAGTGAAGAGATCATCATAACATTTTACAGTTAGAAGCCACATGTCCTATGGATACACATAGCGAGTCTACTCCTGCTTTCACCCTTCAGTCGCTGTCCGTAGATGATTACGACAGCAGCACAGCATCAGCCGACCGGTTTCAGCGGTTTCGAAGTCCGACAGATGGCGCTTCATCTGATCAGAATAGCAATAATTAGCATAACAAAGTAAGAAAAAGCAAAGATGATGTTCTTTATAGGAAATGCTCAATATGTCCACCATCATTCCTCAACAATAGCTGTAGTCGAGGAATAATGTTGTGAACAGCACTGTAAAGTATGTCCGGAGTTATGGTGAGGCATTGGTGTCGGATGTTGTCCTTCAGCAACCCTAGAGATGTCGGTCGATCACGATACACTTGCGACTTCAGGTAACCCCAAAGCCAATAATCGCACGGACTGAGGGCTGGGGACCTGGGACGCCAAGCATTACGAAAGTGGCGGCTGAGCACACGATCATCACCAAACGACGCGCGCAAGAGATCTTTCACGCGTATAGCAAGACGGGGTGGAGCGCCATCCTGCACAAACATCGTACATTCGAGCAGGTGTTTATCAGCCAGGCTGGGGATGATGCGATTCTGTAACACATCGGCGTACCTCTCACCCGTCACGGTAGCAGTTTTGCTGTCCAGCGCCATCTGTGGACATTTAGTGAACTCTGTTTTTTTTTTGTTCTAATAAAACCTCATGTCATTCCAAGCATGTGTATCAATTTTTACCTCTCTATCTACATTATCCCGTGGTTTATTAAGTTTTCAAATTTATACTGACTTTTTGATCACCCGGTACTTTCCTTACTGTGTGTCGTGCCCTCGATGCCACCGTGGCAGCGTTGAGTCTCGCAATGGGCAATGGTCATAGTGTTTCGCCTCATTAACGTAATTACGCGTACACTGGTCCACACTTAAGAAACAGAATGGTGTCGACGCAGGCATAAGAGCTTCGAAGCACACGACTCAGCGCACATTGATGAACACGGGTCTCTGCAGCAGGCAACCGTGATCAATGGAAACGTGTCATTTGGTCAGATAAAGCACGATTACTGTTACACAAGGTCCACGGTTGTGTCCGTACATGCCGTCATGCGGGCGAACAGCTGCTCGAAACAAGCACAGCGCCACGGACACTCAGGCCTGTGGGGAGAGTGAATATGATATGGGAGACATTCACTTGGGCTTCAATAGAACCTGTAGTAGTAGTCTACGGTACAGCATCCCTTCATACTTCACGTCTTCCCCGGCGTCGAGTGCATCTTCCAGCTGGGTAACTGTCCATGTGAAAACGGCAGAATGGCGCTACACTTGTTTGAGCAGCATGATAGTGAACTCACGACGTCTTTTCCAGCGACTCGCCTGATCTGAAACCTTCGAAACACATCTGGTACACTATCTGCTCCAGCTCAGCGCCCACAAACCACCCAACAGTAATTTATGGGAATTGTGCGACTTATGCGTAGACATCTTGTGCTTTATGGCTCCGGAAAAGTACCAATGACTTGTTGAATCCGTGCCACGCAGAATCACTGCAGTACTGCGTTCCAAATGTCGACCAAAACGCTATTAAGCAGGCGGTCATAACATTACTGCTACTCTGTGTATGTCTCCGTAATTGCTTATGTGGTGACTGTTCCGTTGTTCATTTCTTAAAACTAGAATGACAACATTAAAGTCTTTATCTTGTAATTCGTTGGCTTTTGGTACCTGCCCACTCAGCCATCTCAACACTGGACATTTGCTTCTACACTTCATTTTGACAATGCAGAGTGTAAGTTAAAGTCGTACCCTGTACAAAGTTACATAAGCTTAACACAGTAATAAAGTTTCGGCTGAAATGTAGCACTGCGCCAACAAAGCCTCCTCTCATTTAATTGCTACAATTTTGGTGTAGTTTCCGTAGTAGTAGGTGTATCTTAGAGAAATAATCCAGGGCAATTTTGTAATAGATAGACATGGTTGGAGACCGTGGCGGTCACATAAAATAAATTATTGATGGTGAACAACAATCGGCCACAAATTGGTTTTACGCTGCTTCACTCAAAAAGTACCGTTACCAGTTTCGAATTTTTTACAATTCATCATCAGACGGTTTCTTTTTGCTTTCATCAATGCAGATTACACAATGGTTTCCTCTGAGTTGCCGTGAAATGTTCATCTGGTGCATTCGTATTAGCAATTTTCTTCCTTCCCTTCTCTTTATACGTTCAATATCGTCTTTTGGTCCTATTTAGTACGCAGCTGAGCAATGACCTACGATGGGTTTCACAGCCGCGCGGGATTAGCCGAGCAGTCTAGGGCGCTGCAGTCATGGACTGTGCGGCTGGTCCCGGAGGAGGGTCGAGTCCTCCCTCGGGCGTGGGTGTGTGTGTTTGTCCTTAAGATAATTTAGGTTAGTTAGTGTGTAAGCTTAGGGACTGATGACCTCAGCAGTTAAGTCCCATAAGATTTCACACACATCTGAACATGGGTTTCACAAGTGGTTTGTAAGCGATGTCCTTTGCAGACAGGTTGCATTTCTTCAGTATTCTACCCAAAAACCGAAGTCTACCACCTGCTTTATTCACTACCTAGCCTTTTTTCATTTATGAACATTCAAAGTAA
This sequence comes from Schistocerca nitens, assembly GCF_023898315.1. NCBI lineage: Eukaryota > Metazoa > Arthropoda > Insecta > Orthoptera > Acrididae > Schistocerca > Schistocerca nitens. Next base: position 902,260,022 of record NC_064617.1, on the reverse strand, counting down.
GTTTCCAATCTCTGCACCACTTCGAAACATTTTCAAGATCTGACTGAAAATTTATGTAGTTGGTTTCAGACAGTACATCATTATCATGTGCAAAAAAATCGGGCGTTTCTATTAATACTGTTTTCGAGGTCATTACTATACAATCTGAACAGCAAGAGCCCCAGTATAGCTCCCTGGATCACACTTGAAGTCACTTCTACATATTTCGATGACTCTCCAACCAAGATAACATGCTGCGTCCTCTCTATAAAATTATTTCTGAATCTAGTCAAAAGTTCCGCTTGATTCCCCATATGATCGCACTTTTGACAATAAGTGTAGCTGCAATACTGAGTCAAATGCTTCTCTGAAATCAAGAAATACGCATCTACTTGACTATCTTCATCCAACGCTTTCAGTGTGTCATGTGAGAAAAGTGCAAGTTGGGTTTCACATGATCGATGTTCTTGGAATCCTTGCTGGTTGGTATTGAGGAGATATTCTGTTCGAGATACCTCAGAATGTGTTATAAGAGTCTACAACAAATTCATGTCAAGGACATTGGACGGTAGTTGTGTAGATCACTTCTGCTACCCTTCTTGTAAACAGGTGCCGACCAGTGCTTTCTTCTAAATACTGGACATGGTTTTTAGTTCGAGGGATCTACGATAGGTTATAGTTAAAAGAGGGGCCGCAAAACTCATTACAGAACCTGATAGTGATTCCATCAGGCCCTGCAGATTAGTTCACCTTTAGTGATTTCAGCTTTTCTCAACACCGCTGACACTGACGCTTATGGCATTCATCTTTTCAGTGGTACGATGATTAAATCCGGGAATTCTTGTGGGCTTTCCTTTGTAAAGGAACGTTTCAAAACGGAGTTAAGCGTTTCAGCTTTTGCTCTGCTACGCTCAGTTTCAGTTCCTGTTTCATTCACGATTGACTGACACTAATTTCATGACACGACCATAATTTCTTTGAGTTTTGTGAAATATCATCTGATAGTATTATGCTACAGTAGCCATTGAAAGTGTCACGCATTGCTGTCTTGAGAACCAAATGCGTTTCGTTTAGCATCTCTCTATCTACAGACCTATTCTTTGTTCTGTATTTATTATGCATTAGTCTGTGTTACTTTATAAGTTTGTTTCCAGTGGCTGTATATCATGGAAGGCCTGCAATTCTGTATCTGTTCTACTGGGTACATACCTATCTAGAGTTTACTGAATATATATATATATATATATATATATATATATATATATATATATATATATATATATATATATATTCCTGGAAATGGAAAAAAGAACACATTGACACCGGTGTGTCAGACCCACCATACTTGCTCCGGACACTGCGAGAGGGCTGTACAAGCAATGATCACACGCACGGCACAGCGGACACACCAGGAACCGCGGTGTTGGCCGTCGAATGGCGCTAGCTGCGCAGCATTTGTGCACCGCCGCCGTCAGTGTCAGCCAGTTTGCCGTGGCATACGGAGCTCCATCGCAGTCTTTAACACTGGTAGCATGCCGCTACAGCGTGGACGTGAACCGTATGTGCAGTTGACGGACTTTGAGCGAGGGCGTATAGTGGGCATGCGGGAGGCCGGGTGGACGTACCGCCGAATTGCTCAACACGTGGGGCGTGAGGTCTCCACAGTACATCGATGTTGTCGCCAGTGGTCGGCGGAAGGTGCACGTGCCCGTCGACCTGGGACCGGACCGCAGCGACGCACGGATGCACGCCAAGACCGTAGGATCCTACGCAGTGCCGTAGGGGACCGCACCGCCACTTCCCAGCAAATTAGGGACACTGTTGCTCCTGGGGTATCGGCGAGGACCATTCGCAACCGTCTCCATGAAGCTGGGCTACGGTCCCGCACACCGTTAGGCCGTCTTCCGCTCACACCCCAACATCGTGCAGCCCGCCTCCAGTGGTGTCGCGACAGGCGTGAATGGAGGGACGAATGGAGACGTGTCGTCTTCAGCGATGAGAGTCGCTTCTGCCTTGGTGCCAATGATGGTCGTATGCGTGTTTGGCGCCGTGCAGGTGAGCGCCACAATCAGGACTGCATACGACCGAGGCACACAGGGCCAACACCTGGCATCATGGTGTGGGGAGCGATCTCCTACACTGGCCGTACACCACTGGTGATCGTCGAGGGGACACTGAATAGTGCACGGTACATCCAAACCGTCATCGAACCCATCGTTCTACCATTCCTAGACCGGCAAGGGAACTTGCTGTTCCAGCAGCACAATGCACGTCCGCATGTATACCGTGCCACCCAACGTGCTCTAGAAGGTGTAAGTCAACTACCCTGGCCAGCAAGATCTCCGGATCTGTCCCCCATTGAGCATGTTTGGGACTGGATGAAGCGTCGTCTCACGCGGTCTGCACGTCCAGCACGAACGCTGGTCCAACTGAGGCGCCAGGTGGAAATGGCATGGCAAGCCGTTCCACAGGACTACATCCAGCATCTCTACGATCGTCTCCATGGGAGAATAGCAGCCTGCATTGCTGCGAAAGGTGGATATACACTGTTCTAGTGCCGACATTGTGCATGCTCTGTTGCCTGTGTCTATGTGCCTGTGGTTCTGTCAGTGTGATCATGTGATGTATCTGACCCCAGGAATGTGTCAATAAAGTTTCCCCTTCCTGGGACAATGAATTCACGGTGTTCTTATTTCAATTTCCAGGAGTATATATATATATATATATATATATATATATATATATATATATATATATATATATATATATATACATATATATATATATATATATATATATTTTCTACTTGTTTTAGTTGTCCTATTTTGTTTGATAATCATTGTCGCCACAACCGTATCATAGTCACTGATACCAGTTTCTGTTTCTTGCCATTAGATCCAATATAATTCCATCATGAGTGGCATTCTGAACTATCTGTTCTAATGAGTTTTTAGAGAAGCGATTAATGATGTTTCACAGAATGTCTTATCACACCAACCACTAACAAAGCTGAAATTTTTCCAGTTGATCGTTGGATGATTAAAGTCTCCACCAGTGATTACAGTATGATTGGGGAACTTATGTATCAGCGAAATTTGGTTCTCTAAAGTTTTTGTTCACATCTGGAGGTGTGTCTGGTGCTACAATAAGGATCCAATTACTGTTTTATGCCCACTCATGATACTTAGACTTGCCTAAACGATCTCGCATGCACCTTCTTGCGTTTCTTGGTATACTTCGGAAAATACACCACCTCCATTCCTAGTTAGCCTATCATTTCCATATGAACTTAAATTTTCCCCAAAAATATCACTGCTTTCAATTTCAGGTTTCAGCCAGCTTTCTGTACCAAGTGTTATGTGAGCTCCATTGCTTTAGAGGAGCGCTTCAAACTCAGGCAGAGTGTTGCGAATGCTTCGGCAGTCAACTACTACGACTTTAATAATCTCACCTGTGGTGGAAGGGTGGGGGTGGCATTCTTTCGGATCTTACACTTACATTTCTGGATTTCCTGCAGCTGTCCCTATTTGGACTGCATGAAGCACACACAGATTAGATTGGAGTAGCTTAGATTAGATTAATACTAGTTCCATGGATCATGAATACGATATTTCATAATGATGTGGAACGAGTCAAATTTTCCAATACATGACATAATTAAGTAAATTTAACAACATAATTAAGTTAATATAACAACTTTTTATTTATTTTTTGTTTTTTTAAATTTTTTTAATAATTTTTTTGTTTGTTTTTTTTCTTTTTTTTTCTTAATTTATATCTAAAAATTCCTCTATGGAGTAGAAGGAGTTGTCATTCAGAAATTCTCTTAATTTCTTCTTAAATACTTGTTGGTTATCTGTCAGACTTTTGATACTATTTGGTAAGTGACCAAAGACTTTAGTGGCAGTATAATTCACCCCTTTCTGTGCCAAAGTTAGATTTAATCTTGAATAGTGAAGATCATCCTTTCTCCTAGTATTGTAGTTATGCACACTGCTATTACTTTTGAATTGGGTTTGGTTGTTAATAACAAATTTCATAAGAGACTATATATACTGAGAAGCTACTGTGAATATCCCTAGATCCTTAAATAAATGTCTGCAGGATGATCTTGGGTGGACTCCAGCTATTATTCTGATTACACGCTTTTGTTCAATAAATACTTTATTCCTCAGTGATGAATTACCGCAAGTTATGATGTCATATGCAAGCAATGAGCGAAAATAGGCGTAGTAAGCTAATTTACTAAGATGTTTATCACCAAAATTTGCAATGACCCTTATTGCATAAGTAGCTGAACTCAAACGTTTCAGCAGATCATCAATGTGTTTCTTCCAATTTAATCTCTCATCAATGGACACACCAAAAATTTTTGAATATTCTACCTTAGCTATATGCATCTGATTAAGGTCTATGTTTATTAATGGCGTCATACCATTCACTGTACGGAACTGTATGTACTGTGTCTTATCAAAATTCAGTGAGAGCCTGTTTACAAGGAACCACTTAGTAATTTTCTGAAAGACATTATTGACAATTTCATCAGTTAATTCTTGTTTGTCAGGTGTGATTACTATACTTGTGTATCATCAGCAAAGAGAACTAACTTTGACTCTTCATGAATACGGAATGGCAAGTCATTAATATACACTCCTGGAAATTGAAATAAGAACACCGTGAATTCATTGTCCCAGGAAGGGGAAACTTTATTGACACATTCCTGGGGCCAGATACATCACATGATCACACTGACAGAACCACAGACACATAGACACAGGCAACAGAGCATGCACAATGTCGGCACTAGAACAGTGTATATCCACCTTTCGCAGCAATGCAGGCTGCTATTCTCCCATGGAGACGATCGTAGAGATGCTGGATGTAGTCTTGTGGAACGGCTTGCCATGCCATTTCCACCTGGCACCTCAGTTGGACCAGCGTTCGTGCTGGACGTGCAGACCGCGTGAGACGACACTTCATCCAGTCCCAAACATGCTCAATGGGGGACAGATCCGGAGATCTTGCTGGCCAGGGTAGTTGACTTACACCTTCTAGAGCACGTTGGGTGGCACGGGATACATGCAGACGTGCATTGTCCTGCTGGAACAGCAAGTACCCTTGCCGGTCTAGGAATGGTAGAACGATGGGTTCGATGACGGTTTGGATGTACCGTGCACTATTCAGTGTTCCCTCGACGATCACCAGTGGTGTACGGCCAGTGTAGGAGATCGCTCCCCACACCATGATGCCAGGTGTTGGCCCTGTGTGCCTCGGTCGTATGCAGTCCTGATTGTGGCGCTCACCTGCACGGCGCCAAACACGCATACGACCATCATTGGCACCAAGGCAGAAGCGACTCTCATCGCTGAAGACGACACGTCTCCATTCGTCCCTCCATTCACGCCTGTCGCGACACCACTGGAGGCGGGCTGCACGATGTTGGGGTGTGACCGGAAGACGGCCTAACGGTGTGCGGGACCGTAGCCCAGCTTCATGGAGACGGTTGCGAATGGTCCTCGCCGATACCCCAGGAGCAACAGTGTCCCTAATTTGCTGGGAAGTGGCGGTGCGGTCCCCTACGGCACTGCGTAGGATCCTACGGTCTTGGCGTGCATCCGTGCGTCGCTGCGGTCCGGTCCCAGGTCGACGGGCACGTGCACCTTCCGCCGACCACTGGCGACAACATCGATGTACTGTGGAGACCTCACGCCCCACGTGTTGAGCAATTCGGCGGTACGTCCACCCGGCCTCCCGCATGCCCACTATACGCCCTCGCTCAAAGTCCGTCAACTGCACATACGGTTCACGTCCACGCTGTAGCGGCATGCTACCAGTGTTAAAGACTGCGATGGAGCTCCGTATGCCACGGCAAACTGGCTGACACTGACGGCGGCGGTGCACAAATGCTGTGCAGCTAGCGCCATTCGACGGCCAACACCGCGGTTCCTGGTGTGTCCGCTGTGCCGTGCGTGTGATCATTGCTTGTACAGCCCTCTCGCAGTGTCCGGAGCAAGTATGGTGGGTCTGACACACCGGTGTCAATGTGTTCTTTTTTCCATTTCCAGGAGTGTATATTAAGAACAACAAAGGACCCAAGACCGACCCTTGTGGAACCCCATTCTTGATAGTTCCCCAGTTTGAGGAATGTGCTGATCTTTGCATATTATGAGAACTGCTTATTTCAACTTTCTGCACTCTTCCAGTTAGGTATGAATTAAACCATTTGTGCACTGTCCCACTCATGCCACAATACTTGAGCTTGTCTAGCAGAATTTCATGATTTGCACAGTCAAAAGCCTTTGAGAGATGACAAAAAACCCCATGGGTGGTGTTCGGTTATTCAGATCATTCAAAATTTGATTGCTGAAAGCATATATGGCATTTTCTGTTGGAAAACCTTTCTGGAAACCAAACTGACATTTTGTTAGTACTTCATTTTTACAGATATGTGAAGCTACTCTTTAATACATTACTTTCTCAAAAATTTTGGATAAAGCTGTTAGAAGGGAGATTGGACGGTAATTGTTGACATCAGATCTATCCCCTATTTAATGCAAAGGTATAACAATAACATATTTCAGTCTATCAGGGAAAATGCCCTGTTCCAGAGAGCTATTACACAGGTGGCTGAGAATCTTACTTATCTGTTGAGAACAAGCTTTTAGTATTTTGCTGGAAATGCCATTAATTCCATGTGAGTTTTTGCTTTTAAGCAAGTTTATTATTTTCCTAATTTCAGAGGGAGAAGTGGGTGAGATTTCAATTGTATCAAATTGCATAGTTATGGCCTCTTCCATTAACAGCCTAGTATCTGCTAATGAACACCTGGATCCTACTATATCCACAACATTTACAAAATGATTATTAAAAATATTTTCAACTTCTGACTTTTTGTTCGTAAAGTTTTCATTCAATTTGATGGTAATACTGTCTTCCTGTGCTCTTGGTTGACCTATTTCTCTTTTAATAATATTCCAAATTGTTTTAATTTTATTATCAGAGTTGCTGATTTCAGATGTGATACACATACTTCTGGATTTTTTAATAACTTTTCTTAATATAGCACAGTAGTTTTTATAATGTTTGGTAGTTTCTGGGTCACTACTCTTTCTTGCTGTCAGATACAGTTCCCTTTTCCGGTTACAAGATATTTTTATACCCTTAGTAAGCCATGGTTTGTTACATGGTTTCTTATGAGTGTATTTAACTATTTTCTTGGGGAAGCAGTTTTCAAATGCATTGACAAAAGTGTCATGAAATAAATTATATTTTAAACTGGCATCAGATTCACGATACACCTCATCCCAGTCTAACTGCTGTAGGCTTTCCCTGAAATTTGCAATTGTTATTGACTGAACGTACTACTTTGGAGGACTGTTTAGTACTGCTGAATGGAGCTATGTCATATATTGTAACTAGCTTTGCACCATGATCAGGAAGACCATTCTCAGCAGGCTGAGCATTTATCTGGTTAAATTTATCGTGGTCTATAAAGAAGTTATCTATCAGTGAGCTGCTATCCTTTACCACCTGAGTAGGAAAATCAATAACAGGTGTCAAATCGAAAGAACCGAGTAATACTTCAAGGTCATTTTTGCTATTACCCTCTTTCAGAGAATCTACATTGAAGTCCCCACAAATAATAATTTGCTTCCCCCTGTCTGACAGATAGCACAACAAGGAGTCCAAATTTTTCAGAAACAAATGAAAATTTCCTGATGGGGACCTATATACAGTTACAATTATAAAAGTTCCTTTATTTAATTTAAGCTCACAGGCAGATGCTTTTATATGTTTCTCTACACAAAACTATTTTGTTTCTATACTTTTTGCACAATGATAACTTTTGACATATATGGCAACTCCTCCTTTCTCCATATTTTCTCTAATTACATGTGCAGAGACCTTATATCCACTTACATTTACCTTATCCATATCAGTAACAATGTGATACTCAGACAGGCATAGTATATCTATTTCATCCTCAGCTTCTAAATCTTCTAAACTAACCAGAAGCTCATCTATTTTATTCTTTAAACTCCCAATATGTTGTTGAAATATACTTACATTATTTTTAATTATACTTTTATGAGAACCTTTCCTTATTCTAACATTTGAAGTACTCTCCTGTCTGAGTTTCTCATTGTGCTTAGGCCTAGTTCCTATACCAGTGGTCACATGGTGTTCAGAGAGGCAGATTATGTCAACTGGGTTGGGTGACTTTAATTCATCAATGCAATTACCTAGGACTGAGATACAACTTGGTGGAGATAAAATTTCTGGTGATTGGTGAAAATTTATAATTGACAGCTGTGATTGGGGATCCAATGTGCTAGAATTGTGCTGTTTAATTTCTTTCCTAAACTGAAGATTTGTTTCAATCCTGACCTCTCGTAGAACTTGACATCTTAGTGTCTTACCTATCCTAAAAAAGGTGCTGCTCCAACACCTGTAACCACTGGTATTTTACCATTCATGACAGTGCCTCCCCCCCTTAAATTTCCTGCTATTACCCCAACCAGTTTACCCTCCCCTTTCCTGTTGAGATGTAGGCCGTGCGTGATATAGTCCCACCTACTGAGAGAATCAACAGGAACCACACCAATATGAGCCCCCGCACCCGACCCAAGCAGCCGTTCCAACTCCAAATTAACTCTCCCAACAGAAGAGTTCAAATGAGGCCGGTCATGGCGTCTCAGGACAGATACAAATTCAACATTGGTGTGTCTCGATGCCGACGCAATCTTTACCAGGTCACACTCAATACTGTACCCAGGATCTCTGTGGATACTGTTCCCTGGCCCTCCCACAATAACCACGGTGTCTTCACTGGTAAATCTTTTACAGAGTGAACCTAAATCCTCTGTCACCTGATCCAGACTAGCACTTGGTTTGAAAAAATTTGTGACTTGGTATTCTGGAAAAAATTTGTGACCTGGTATTCTGGACACACACACACAGGTAGCAGCCTCTGATGTATAGTGCACACCTGACCCATTTGGGGGAGCCCTACAGTTCTCAACGCTATGGCACAAGTCCAGCCAATCACAGCTTTGCTTGTTACAGAACCTTCGAATTCTCTAATTCAGTCCTTCCACTCGATTCAGAACGGGGGGGGGGGGAGGGGGGGGCACGATGACTTTTGGGGACAGTTCTGGAAATTAAGAGATTCGTTGAAACTCCGGGCCCTGCTTAGTCTTCTCAATCTTCTTTTCCAATCAGTGGAAAGATTCAAGTACGACCTTGGTGCACAGATGAAAGGCATTGTCTACCAATGTTCGTCACAATCTGCAGTTGGCTTTTCCCCCCAGTGTCCACAGAAATAGCATCTTCAACATGCTGTATGAGATACCCACGCATACTTGTTTCCATTTCCTTAAGGGGTACCACTATTCGCCCTACGTGTGAACTGACTTCTACACTCTGGTGTTTATCAGCCCTTGACAAAGGACAAAGGAGATTTACAAATAGTGAAATGAGTTCCACTGGCTCTGCTTCAGTTTCAGTATAAGACACTTCGAACTTGGTGATTAGGGGAACCAGTATACCACCTGCTGAGTATCTTTTGACCCTTAGAGCTAAAAAAAATATAAATTCTCTTTAAGAATTGAAGCAAACATACAAAATGAGATTTATATTCAGGCAACAGAAAAACATGTGTTAAAAATTACTGGTTTCCTAAAACTTTTTGAGGTTTTAATCCCTAAAATATTCAAAGATGGAGTTGGTTTACGATAAATGTGAATAATATATACCACTCTTGAAAAGTAAAATTGGATGTAATGCAGTATGTTAGTTACAAAAATACATCTGTTGAAAAAAAATTTTTTCCTAAGGAAGATGTCAAATATAAATAAAACCTATCGAAAGAAGCAAAGCAGTGTTGTCAGATTTTTAACAGACAATGTGAAATGCGTAAATCCGTACATCCGAGCCAAATAAATTCGCTACTAGTCTTTATCCGTAATGGTAAATTTGCGGCACCTGATTCTGCCTCTGACAAACTTCCGAAAATACATCTGTTACTGAATTTTTTAAAAAAGCTAACATGACCATGTATTGGTTCGTTGGTGAACTACGAAACTGATAATGCTATCAATTAGTTCTTTGGTGTACTGTGCCGTGATGATTAAAAATCCGAACTGTTAACATGAACGGACGACTTTAGATAAAGCTCTAAATTACGATTTTTTTGTGTTAGAAATTTGATGAAATAAACCTGCATGTTGCCCCACGCTACGCTCATGTTACCTGTGAAAATTCCATGGCAATTCGTTCCAATAGTTTTAGAGGTCTGCGTTTTCAAACAGACAAACCGAAAGACATAACCGTTTTACAGTTTTACCATTAGCATAGGTAGACTCTGCGCACCTTTCCACGGATAAAGTGAACTATAAATTGGTTTACCCTACAAACCAAAGTAATACTCATATTTTCAACTCAGAATCAACTCTTTACCAAATTCTTCAATTCATGCGCGACGCAGCTGCACGCGGCCTCGGGACAAAACAAGGACTCCCTGTTCACTTACAAACAAGAGCTGACTAGTAGCACTGTTGAAGATAAATAGTAGGACAACGCTCCAGCCAGAGAAAAGGCGTGCTCACTTTCAAAACTACTCGAAACCAGCAATGCATAAAGGGTACGATTTACTACGTTGTAATACTAACGGTAGCAATATTCCTTGCATAGGGAAAGATTTGGTTCTAGATCCACCAACGTTATTCTTTTCCATTGAGCTTTTGAGAGTTTTCTTTCCCCGTCGTTTGTTGGGCCGTAGTATTTACACCGCTGACGTATAAACAATCATCAGAGGCAAAGGTATCGCCAGGAGTGCCCAAGGGAAGTGTAATAGGACCGCTCTTGTTCTCTGTATATATAAACCATCTGCAGCATAGGGTGAGCAGCAGTCTGTAACTGTTTAATGATGCTGCTGTGGTGTACGTGCAAGTGCCGTCTTTGAGTGACTGTAGCAGGTGAGTGTACGAGGTGAATGTAGGATGATGCGGGAGGACTTAGAATTCCTATCTGGTATGATGAATCGCTGCATGCTCTAAATGTAGAAATATGGCGGTTAATGTACATGAGTAGGAAAAACAATTGTGTAGTATCCGAGCAGAGTATTACTAGTGTGATACTCGACACAATACTTTCTTTCTTGGGGCCTTGGTCCCGCGTCACGTGGGGTCGGCCGTGTTACTATTGATTTGGCAATGTTAGTTGCAGAGGGTGGCCGGATGCCCTTCCTACCGCCACCCTGAACCACCCCCCCCCCCCTCATCTTTCCCAGGACGGAATTAGTGTACCCCAGCTGTCTGTGTCTAGTGAAGCCATGGAAAAGTGCGAACGTGTTCACATGTCTGCAAGTCGTGTGGGACCAGTGCGGTATTCACCTAGCGGAATGTGGAAAACCACCTAAAAACACATCCAGGATGGCTGGCATGTCGGTCCTTGTAGTTAACCCGTCGGGCGGATTAGATCAGGGGCCGGCACGCCTATCCGAGTCCAGGAAGCAGCGCATTAGCGCTCTCGGCTACCCTGGCGGGTCGCGATAATTGACATAGTCGTGACGATTAAATATGATGTAAAACGATACAAAGTGGAATCGAAGCGTGAGGTCGGTAGCAGGGAATATGAGCGGTCGACTTGGGTTTATTTGGACTAATGTAGGAAAGTGTAGCTCATCTATAAAGGAAATCGCGAAACACTAGTGCTACCCAGTCTTGAGTACTGGTCGAGTGTTTGGGAATCTCACCAGGCCGGAGTGCAGAAAGACATCGCAGCAGTTTACAGGCTTGCTGTAGACTCGTTGCCAGTGTGCTCCATCAACATGTGAGTATTGCAGAAATACTCCATGACGTCAAATGGAAATCCGTGGAGAGAAGACGACGTTCTTTTCGCGAAATGCTATTGAGAAAATTTAGAGATCCGACATTTGTGGCTGACTGCAAAGCGATTTTACTGCGCCAACGTACCTTTCGCGCGATATGTTGCTCAAAATAAATGTTGCATATTACTTTATAGTCAATACTGGACAAAACAGGCAACAAAATTGGTTTTGGTCTGCCAGATACAGTCACAAGAAAACAAAAATAGGGAAGGTAAACGTATTTCCACTTGAAAAACAAAAACTAAAGCAAAAATAGAACCTTTCAAAAAGTTGCAGTGAAACAGTACAGTTACCTTGCACTGTCATTTTGTTTATGAACCAACTGGGCCTTCTCGTAATTGGAGAAACTTTTGAATGGGATTAGTCATACTTCTTACCAAACTGCCGAGAAAAACCTGTGGGATTGTCCCATTCCTCCACAGCGGCATCTATGAGGCCCTATAAGGATAGAACGGCGATAAACCGATCATTTTAGCGTGGCCCATGAATTCTCAATACATATGAGATCTACAGAATATGGAGACAATTCCATCCCACTTACTCGGAGCTCCATTAGGAAAGTGTTCACAAGATTGTGACAACGGGGGTGTGCATTGCCGGGCATCAGCGTTTATCCCTTTCCTATATTTCGCAAAATGGAGCCACAATGTGTGCAAGATTACGTCCCGGTATTCACAGCAATCATCCTCCAATGTATTGGCACAAGGAGTGGCCTGCAACCATACATGTTTCCATTCCAAAAACATCACTGAACCGCCTTGATAAAGGCGGCGCTCTACGATACAGTCAGGCTGTAAACGTTGGCTTCTTTGCCTCCAGCCACGATTATCAGTACTGTCAGGGCAGAGGCTGGTACAAGTCTCATCACAAAAGAGCTTGAGTCCCCTTGCTACAGAGTGCTAAGTGGTTTAGAGTCCGTGCGACACGAGCTCTTCCCCGAAACTGAGTTAGAGACTTGTCAGGTCTTCTGACAGGTAAACACTATTTCGTATTGTTTGTGTTGACACCTGATCTTCTATAGCTAATTGGAACTGCCGCAGTAGACGCGTAGCGTTGTGCTGAGGATTTCTGCTAGCTGTTATACGCAGATAGCGGTCCTGCACACGTGTTGCTTTCCTTCCATTGGCCACTTCTCTGTCCATCCTCAACTGATCACGTCCATAGAATCTCGTTGCAGATTCTAGACACATCAACACAAAAAGGAATTAAAGAAAATAGCTGCCAGTGGCCATTGATTTATACCAATGGAGCAAGTTGAAAATTTGTGCTGGATCGGGATTCGAATCCAGGACTCCTGCTTACTAGGCAGATGTGCTGACCACTACGCCATCCGGACGCAGCGGTCACCGCAGCTGCAGAGACGACCCTGGCACCCCCCCCCCCCCCCCATCACACCCAAATTCTTTCGGACATGTCCAAAAAACAGACACCACATACTCGTATTTAACTACAGACATCAATTCGATTCACAGCGGCATTCGTTGTGATGTTCACCTGTCTCTTTCGTAGCTCCATTAGAGTGACGATAAGAAACGTCTGATGGTATGTTATAGTTGTCAGAACCATCATGAGGCAACAGAACTCTGACGGTAGAAACAGAGACTGCTTCCGCTACGGTTACATTACAAACAACCAAATATGCTTATATCCTAACGTATTTCTGGATTACAACGCACAGTATCAACGTTTCGGCAATATGTATCGCTTACTTTGACCACTGTATATTTGTATTGTACGTAGCTCGTAAACAATTTTCCTCTATATTTTAGACGCTACGCAACGCAGACGTAAGTCTTCGTAAGGGATACTGAACATATACAATGGCGGCGTGAATGATCGCAGGCTTTTCTGACTTACGGGAAAGTGTCACGGAAATACTGAACAGCCTAAACTGGAAGACGCTTGAAGACAGACGCCAGTTATCCTGAGAAAGCATGCTTGAACAGTTAGGAATCTGCGAATACTACTCCCTTTACGTCTTAGTTCCGCCAGGAGCGCAAAGATAATATCAGAACAATTACAGAGCACACAGAGGCGTTTAACAAGTAGGTTTCCCCGTGATCCATACTCGAATGGAATGGGAAAAGCTTTAACTTGTCGTACAATGTGAAGCACCGTGCACTTTCTGTCTTTTGCCGAATATGAATGCGGATGCATACATTAAGGGAATATTCAAGAGAATGCAGGGTTATCAGGGTGTACTGCTACCTGCTGAGTGACGATTTTGGCACTGCGGACAGTGACCCTCTAGAAGCTGCTGACTAGAGAGTGCATGCAGTGGTGGGGATGTCACTGGGAGAATCCCCTGGGGATTTACGCTAATCCTACCAGAAAGGCTGCGGCACATGTCTTTCACCGCCGTGCCCATTGTGTTCGGGCCGAGCGCGTGTTCTCTCGAATACGGCCAACACCTCCGAGAAAACAACGTCACGACAACCGGCCCAATATGATGACAGTATATTGCTGTGAGTGGATTGCTTTCGAGTGTCGAGCTGTGAGTTGCTGAAACTGTTGTTATTTTGATACATCTCTTTCACCATCGCGTTACACTATGGTGAATAAGTGCTGTGTACCGGGCTGTACTGGCAACTACCGGACTGGGAAAAAGATACCTGTGTTCAGATTTCCAAAGGACGCTGAACTGACTATTCGACGGCAGAACTTCACTCACTCTGAACATTCAGTGGTAAGTAGTGACAGGTTACATTATTAACAAAAAACCGAAGCTAATTTCGTAACAATCAATTACAACTACAAAGTCTCCACTGTTTACTTTCATTGAAAGTATTGTTTAAACGATTTTTATTGTTCCGATTTAGAATGATTTTGTATGTATTAACTGTAAAGTGTGTAAGTTAACGTAAAACTATAGATAACAATGTAAACAGTATATTTGATTTAGGCTAGCATTTACAAATGCAAGTCAGGCTACCAAATGCCCTGGCCCTAAAGTTTTTTCGTATGATGAGTAGCATTTTTGCATTACTAACAACAAAACATTTTATCTCACATTGTGTCAAAGATGTGCGGCATACTTTTACTAATGTGAAATCTTTATATCTTAAGTACAATTAATTAATTTCGAAATTATTATGGAAAAATTTTCTTTTCATTTCCTTTCCAGGTTTCTCAAGAACACTTCAGTCAGAGTGACCTGATTCTTCAAAGCACAGAAGTTAACTGGAAAACAGGAGAACTTTGACATTGTCTCTAGAAAAACCAAGACTGAAAGAAAATGCAGTGCCATGTTTCCTGCCAAACTGTCCCAGTTATTTAAGCTCAAGACAAGATGTTCAACGAGAGCCCCCAAGTCAAAGAAGACAACGGCTAGAAGCAGATGCCTTAAGTAAAGCTATATCTGAAAGTATAGAAACAGCTTCCGCGCAAAGGGAAAATGACAGTTTTCAAGATTATAGTGAATTTTTGAAAAAAGTGAGAATGTTACATTAAATCAACAGTGGAGTAAAGTTGTGAATGAAGACTGTATATTGTTCCTCTACCTTAACATTGAGAAAACTCCACATGATATTGTGTATTTAACAATTTGTAGAAACCTCAGTGTTAAATTGTATGTAAATGATGTTGAGATTGTTGCCAGCACACTTACAGAGAAAGTTTGCAGTGTAACTGAAGTAGAAAATGTGATTAAACTGTCTACAGACTATATTAGTGGCAGGGAAAGTGATTTACACATGTCAGTTGTTCACCTCCTTCTTGAAGCATTACCAGTAAAAGAAGGTAAGAGGAAGGTTGTTTCATTCTTGAGGTCACAATGTGCATCACGTCTTCAATCCAAGGCACACCATAAATTTGATCCAGAGGTTTCGATTCTTTGTTCTGTGTTGTTTACAATTTCTCCACATGCTTACAATTTTTCTGCGATCATCTGGTTTTGTCATTCTACCACATCGAAACACATTAAGGAAGCTTAATTGTAATATAAACATGAACCCAAGTAATCCAATTTTTTTTATTCTTTCTCCTTTCAAAGCTATTGTACATGTATTTCCTGTGAAAAAACTGAATGCAGAGAGCTTATTTAATGTAGTAAGTAATAGGTATAGAAGCAGCTGGCTTTCAGGTTGTTTCACTTGTTACAGATAATAATGCATTAACAGAAAATGTGTTACATACTTTGCAAATCCACCACAAGCCAGTTTTGTATACCCATCTCCTACAGATAGTAAAAGACTAATGTCTTTTTCTGCATGGCACTGTCCATATTTTTAAGTGCATAAGAAACAACTGGATAAACCTGAAGAACCACAGGCAAACATATTGTTATCCAGATTTTCATAATTTTAATATTTTTAGGTATGCATCTTTTGCTGCAGTTAGAGAAGTACATGACTTAGAAAGCCAAACACTGTTAAAATATGGTTATGGGTTGTCGGTGAAAGCCCTGTGGCCTTCATCTTTAGGAAAGCAAAATGTTAAGCTGGTGACTCAAATATTCAGTGATTATGTAGAAAGTAGCATGGTTGAGTTGGGGCCAGTTCATAATGTAGAAAACTGGGAAGTAACTGCTAAATTTATAAATATTATTAGGACTTGCTGGGGGATTGTCAGCGTTAAAGCACCTCTGAATGGACTTCACCATAAGGAAGAAATGCAGTAGCCTCTGACAAATAAAGCAGGAGACATCGAACTTGCGATAGTAAATCGATCATGCGAATCTGGCGGGCGTTATGAATATGTTTACGTTGGTCACTACAGCAACGACAAAAGAAGAGCGTTACAAGGAGATAACTTACCTTACTCGTCTTCATTGTTGTCGTCATGTGAAAGTCCATTACGGTGGTCTGGATGGATCATTTGGAAGAGTCGAACGATGATTCTTCCTGATACTCGTTTCTTTTTCGCACTGTTCACGATGAAATTGTAACGGTATTTCAGCATCGAAACTGTTCTTACCAAGTTTTACACACTTCGCTCCACCACGGTCTACACAGTCCCTTCTTTCCTCGTCCGGTAGTACTCCATATCTACATCTACATCTACATCTATACTCCGCGAGCCACCTTACGGTGTGTGGCGGAGGGTACTTATTGTACCACTATCTGATCCCCCCTTCCCTGTTCCATTCACGAATTGTGCGTGGGAAGAACGACTGCTTGTAAGTCTCCGTATTTGCTCTAATTTCTCGGATCTTTTCGTTGTGATCATTACGCGAGATATATGTGGGCGGTAGTAATATGTTGCCCATCTCTTCCCGGAATGTGCTCTCTCGTAATTTCGATAATAAACCTCTCCGTATTGCGTAACGCCTTTCTTGAAGTGTCCGCCACTGGAGCTTGTTCAGCATCTCCGTAACGCTCTCGCGCTGACTAAATGTCCCCATGACGAATCGCGCTGCTTTTCGCTGGATCATGTCTATCTCTTCTATTAATCCAACCTGGTAAGGGTCCCATACTGATGAGCAATACTCAAGAATCGGACGAACAAGCGTTTTGTAAGCTACTTCTTTCGTCGATGAGTCACATTTTCTTAGAATTCTTCCTATGAATCTCAACCTGGCGCCTGCTTTTCCCACTATTTGTTTTATGTGATCATTCCACTTCAGATCGCTCCGGATAGTAACTCCTAAGTATTTTACGGTCGTTACCGCTTCCAATGATTTACCACCTATGGCATAATCGTACTGGAATGGATTTCTGCCCCTATGTATGCGCATTATATTACATTTATCTACGTTTAGGGAAAGCTGCCAGCTGTCGCACCATTCATTAATCCTCTGCAGGTCTTCCTGGAGTACGTACGAGTCTTCTGATGTTGCTACTTTCTTGTAGACAACCGTGTCATCTGCAAATAGCCTCACGGAGCTACCGATGTTGTCAACTAAGTCATTTATGTATATTGTAAACAATAAAGGTCCTATCACGCTTCCTTGCGGTACTCCCGAAATTACCTCTACATCTGCAGATTTTGAACCGTTAAGAATGACATGTTGTGTTCTTTCTTCTAGGAAATCCTGAATCCAATCACAAACCTGGTCCGATATTCCGTAAGCACGTATTTTTTTCACTAAACGTAAGTGCGGAACCGTATCAAATGCCTTCCTGAAGTCCAGGAATACGGCATCAATCTGCTCGCCAGTGTCTACGGCACTGTGAATTTCTTGGGCAAATAGGGCGAGCTGGGTTTCACATGATCTCTGTTTGCGGAATCCATGTTGGTTATGATGAAGGAGATTTGTATTATCTAAGAACGTCATAATACGAGAACACAAAACATGTTCCATTATTCTACAACAGATTGACGTAAGTGAAATAGGCCTATAATTATTCGCATCTGATTTATGACCCTTCTTGAAAATGGGAACGACCTGTGCTTTCTTCCAGTCGCTAGGTACTTTACGTTCTTCCAGAGATCTACGATAAATTGCTGATAGAAAGGGGGCAAGTTCTTTAGCATAATCACTGTAGAATCTTAAGGGTATCTCGTCTGGTCCGGATGCTTTTCCGCTACTAAGTGATAGCAGTTGTTTTTCAATTCCGATATCGTTTATTTCAATATTTTCCATTTTGGCGTCCGTGCGACGGCTGAAGTCAGGGACCGTGTTACGATTTTCCGCAGTGAAACAGTTTCGGAACACTGAATTCAGTATTTCTGCTTTTCTTCGGTCGTCCTCTGTTTCGGTGCCATCGTGGTCAACGAGTGACTGAATAGGGGATTTAGATCCGCTTACCGATTTTACATATGACCAAAACTTTTTAGGGTTCTTGTTTAGATTGTTTGCCAATGTTTTATGTTCGAATTCGTTGAATGCTTCTCTCATTGCTCTCTTTACGCTCTTTTTCGCTTCGTTCAGCTTTTCCTTATCAGCTATGATTCGACTACTCTTAAACCTATGGTGAAGCTTTCTTTGTTTCCGTAGTACCTTTCGTACATGATTGTTATACCACGGTGGATCTTTCCCCTCGCTTTGGACCTTAGTCGGTACGAACTTATCTAAGGCGTACTGGACGATGTTTCTGAATTTTTTCCATTTTTGTTCCACATCCTCTTCCTCAGAAATGAACGTTTGATGGTGGTCACTCAGATATTCTGCGATTTGTGCCCTATCACTCTTGTTAAGCAAATAGATTTTCCTTCCTTTCTTGGCATTTCTTATTACACTTGTAGTCATTGATGCAACCACTGACTTATGATCACTGATACCCTCTTCTACATTCACGGAGTCGAAAAGTTCCGGTCTATTTGTTGCTATGAGGTCTAAAACGTTAGCTTCACGAGTTGGTTCTCTAACTATCTGCTCGAAGTAATTCTCGGACAAGGCAGTCAGGATAATGTCACAAGAGTCTCTGTCCCTGGCTCCAGTTCTGATTGTGTGACTATCCCATTCTATACCTGGTAGATTGAAGTCTCCCCCTATTTGCTACAAAATGTAGAACAATCTTCTACGCTGGATAAACATGGAATTAGATTCTTCCATGTGAGAGAATACGCCGAAGAAACGTCAAGAACACCAGACATCCCACTCCCTAACGACATAAATCGTGTTGGCTTCTCTAGCATCTCACAAATAATTCGCGGGGGTATGTAATTTAGAGCAAGTAAGGGAACGACGGCAAACAGATAAAAATGACGATCACAAATGATTGATCACAAGGCCCACCACCGGGGTCGCAAGATCAATTTCCCATCGCAAGTTCGATACGTATCGTTTGGACTCAGCGACTTCGATAGGCAATCATTCTTGGAAATTACCGATAATTGTCTCCACCTACAGTATTCCTTGGTGTACTGTGTCACCCAGTGGTGCTATCGCCGGTCCCTGTCCCAGATAAAGGAGAACAATTAACTTATCCATTATGGGTGGAAAACTGCGACTGTTAATTTTATAGGTTTTCATAAATGGCGTGGTGGTAGAACCTTTACTTTCCCATTACCGATTTCACGTCGCTTGGTGACTCGTCATCAGATTGCTAAGAACTGTATCGTCTGCTGATGAGTCACTAGGAGTGACCGGTCAACGGTAATGAGAAAATAAAAAGAGACTGGTTGCATTCATTTAGGTAAACCTTCAAAGGAGTATGACTGACGTCAAGAACCCGTGAAAAGGATGCTGAAGTCAGTGCCGTTCAGGACTGGCAATCCTACTTGTATGCTAAAGCGAACGCAGCAAAGTGGTCAGAAAAATGGGACTCATTCAGCCCGAGCCCTCAAGGGTCCGGAAAAGGATGGGACTCTTTCCTCCCATGTAACGCAGGTAGACGTATTTCTTCGCAGCGGGTGACGACTCGCCAAGCCATCGGGCGATTAGGCTGGAGCTGGAGCGTGTGGCCATTCCGCGGAACCATTGGCGCTCTCGCGCGGGCTTTTTCTGCCCAGAAAACGGTGCTCATTCCGGCCCATTCTTCAATCTAAGCTTTATGAAAAGGCAGTAGCTTGTAGCAGAAGCTGTAAGAGTTTTACGCATTTATCGTGAATATGGTTAAAGGCGACTTAGGGATTCCATTTTTTACTGTCAAGTTCCGTTAGATAGCAAAAAGTTCGTAAAATGGCTGGATGTAGATTAGTAGAATAGCAACGAAACACAGGAGCCGGCTGAAATTTCTCCTAGGAACTACAAGACACAACAAAAGAAGTGCGTCATGAGGTTATTCTTCAGTTTACAATGGAAATTGCGAGTATGGGGGCTAGGATCTTTAACATTCAGGAGAATTCAGTACATCTTTCTGCGCAGGAGTAAGGGAGGTGTGATCCAAATGCAGACTGAATTTCTGTCTAGTATTAACTGAATGGAAGCTGCTAATTCTTGGGAACAAACTCATGTTGTTAAAAGCAGACACCATTAAAGAAAATGCGTGTTGAGAATATCAGTTCGTTTAGCTTCACCTAGGGTGCACCATGAGGAGACGAACTGTTTCACACCACAAAAATATTTGTATATATGATTTACTTTCGTATTTTTAAACATATTTACAAAATTTCATCATTTATATCCTAATTGTAACTTTATATCCTAATCTGTACATTTAAAACAGCAATATTATTTTAATGTTTTTTTTTTGTATTTTTAAATATATTTAAAAAATTTCGGCATTTGTATCCCATTATGTATGTGTATATACATAATTTCTGATTTGATTCTGAACTGACTTCACACAATGAAATCTGGAAATTTTTTCTTTTTTGAAATTCGCCACTTGTAGTACCATGAATTTCAAGTCTTCCTTTTTCCTTGTTTGTGACGAATTTATTGCTATTTTAAAGTCGATCTGAATTTGCTTCATCATATCAAGAAATCTGTAAATATGTGAACTGCAGGAGTAGAACTATTATACATGTAGTGGAAACTTTAAAAGGTATTGGTGGGTCCTTGTCTATTACAGCTTAGTTGTGCCAACATAGATGGAGGAAATAGTGCATTTTCTTCTATGTAAGTTTTGTAAGTTTCCATTGAGTAATCGGAAAAGTTTGATGTTTTTCCGGTGCAGGCATCGCTGACATGCAATTCTCAACAAAACGGTCACCAGGATCCAGCATCGGCAAACCAAATACGTAAGACAGAAACCTTGCAATTTGTTTCTTGGTAATAGTCACGTGTAAGTCCCAATGTTTGTATTTTTCGCCACCAGCACTCGGTTAAATGAAATTTGCATCCTTGGATTTTTATATCAGTCCAGACTTTACTTCCAGCTTTCATTGCGTTATCTCCAAAGTCTGAAAATATTGTTGATGGCGAAAGCTTCAGACCTAGATCATTAAACTGTTGAAAGACATACTGATATGACAAAGTTTTCTTGACTTTCAGTAACGAAAAAACCATTGCAATATAATGTCCATTAACTACTCCGAACCGGCTCGGTGGCTGTGCGGTTCTAGGCGCTCCAGTCCGGAGCCGCGCTTCTGCTACGGTCGCAGGTTCGAATCTTGCCTCGGGCATGGGTGTGTGTGATATCCTTAGGTTAGTTAGGTTTAAGTAGTTCTAAGTTCCAGGCGACTGATGACCACAGCAGTTGAGTCCCATAGTGCTCAGAGCCATTTGAACCATTTTGAACTACTCCGAATACAGTAAACTGCTGACAAAAAGCTTTAAGCAACACTTGAATGTTCCACCAGCATATAATGTGTCACATTGAGTAACTATTGTAAGATTTTGAGATTCACAAAATATTATAACTCCTTTCTCGGCATTGTTTGCTAACAAGAAAGTTGTCCCGTCCGTAGTTTAGACATTTAACGTATGATAAGATCATGAATTTCTTCAACACTCGTCGGTAATTTCGGCAGAATTTTTCGCCTAGCTTTGTAAAAAGATTTACGGAAGCTGTCGACATATCTGATTGTCAATTAGCTTTGATGGTCTCTCACTAATATCGTCTCTGGATATTTTCTTCCTATTATTTTTTACCTCCGAACTCTGTCACAAGGTATTTCCACGTGACTGGCTCTTCTTGAATCTCCACAACATCCAGATCCTCAACAGAAACCATTTTAATAAAGCTTCTGCAAGCATTAACGTCGCACATGCATCGCCCTACACCACTTTTCAACAATTTTTAAAACCAACTGTGTTACCTTTCAGTAGAAACATTTTGTCTCCCATTCTACTTACTGAAAGTGCAAGCGCGTAGGAGGACGTGTTCACTCTAAAATGGTCTGCCGTGCACTGAGAAATGATGCAGAAAATTGCTGGGAGGTCTCGGGGCATTTACCTGCAGACGATTAGGCTAGTTCAGGAGGAGGGGTCCTGTTACCCGCTAACCTACCTGCTTTCGGGAGGAATGGGTTCCGCGCCCTGCTAAAGGCAACTCGGAGAGTCCTGGAAATTCTCTCACAAGGTCTAACAAATTTAGGTCTAAGAGTTAGGACTTAATCCCAAGTGTAGGACTAATCTAGAGCTTTAAACATAGGCTCATCAATACACGTCGGCCACATGAAACAGGAAGGAAGATTAGTGTGAACGTCCCGTCGATAATGAGATCATTAGAGACGGAGCACAAGCTCGGATTAGGGAAGAGGGGGAAGGAAATAGGCCTTCCCCTTTCAAAGGAACCATCCCGGAATTTGTCTTAAGCGATTTAGGGAGACCACGGAAAACCTGAAACTGGATGGCCGGACGGGGATTTGAACCGTCGTCTTCCGGAATGCGAGACCAGTGTGGTAACCACTGTGCCACCGCGCTAGATAAAGCAAGCCGACTAAAGATCTCTACAAAAATTAAAAATATAGCAACAGCATTGCAAGAAAGTCGTTTAGCAGTTGAAGAAATTTTTATTCACTTGCTTGAGTTCAGTGAGATAGTATTCACATAGCAACTTGTGCTCTTCATTTTGTGACACTGATTATTAGCATCGAATTCAGCGTCGTCTAAAAGACACCAGAGCCATTCTTTGTTTCCTTGTTTGTTGACTAAAGGTGGATGGGGCTGCGCCTGTCGTGTACAGATGCAGGTGGTGGAAATGGCCACTGCACGTAAGCAACTGGAAGTTGTGTTGGTCATTGTCGACAGGCTTCAGGCTGCTGCCCTGGCCTGCGGTAGCGTTGGGGCACCTGAGACGAATACTTTGTCGTTACTGGAGTCTATAGCGTCGTCTGTGATCCCTGATGCTTCTGCGCCTCCCGATTCGAACGCCACGGCCGGCCATCAGTTACCTCACAGTCATTCGCAAACAGTGACAGGATCGCGAATCTCCGATCAGAAGGCAAAACTAGGTAACGGTCGCATGCCTTACGCCTCAAAGCCCAGACAGAGATATTGTCCACTGCTGAATGTATGGGATGTCTCGCCTGTTGGGACTTGGCTAATCTTCCTGGAAGGTCAGGACAAGTGCGGAGTGCGACTGCTCGTTATTGGGATCTCCAACGTTAGGCAAGTGATGGCGCCCCTCAGGGAAATAGCGGGCACGCCTGAAAATAAAGCCAGTGTCCACTTTGCTTGCGCCGGCCGAAGTGGCCGTGCGGTTGAAGGCGCTGCAGTCTGGAACCGCAAGACCGCTACGGTCGCAGGTTCGAATCCTGCCTCGGGCATGGATGTTTGTGATGTCCTTAGGTTAGTTAGGTTTAACTAGTTCTAAGTTCTGGGGGACTAATGACCTCAGCAGTTGAGTCCCATAGTGCTCAGAGCCATTTGAACCACTTTGCTTGCTTGCTGGGGGTTCTTGTCCAAGATGTGGAGGAGGCTCTGCCAGCAGTGACTGAGCGCACTGGGAGCACCTGACTGCAAATAGTGGCGCCAATTGGTACAAATGACGCCTGCCGCATGGCTTCAGAGGCCATCCTCGGTTCCTACAGGCTTCTGGCCGACTGATGAAACCAGCTAGCGTCGCTCACGTGGTGGAAACTGAGCTACCATTTCGTAGCATCATCATCTGTTGGACTATAGAATTTCCATGTATGAGCAGTTGACTTCTGTTATGAGAGCTTGTACAAGAGTCGATAATGAACCATTAACAGTTCCCACCATGTTTGATTAAAGGAAGATATCGAAGCAACTCAGAAGCGTCGCACTAGATTTATTACCGCTAGGTTAGAACACATGAATATTATGAAAATGCTCTGTGAACTCAAGTAGGAATCCATGGAGAGAAGTACTCTATTATTATTTTAGAGAACTGGCGTTTGCGACTGACTGCAGAACGATTCTACTGCCACCAACGCATAACTCCAGGTACGACTGTGAAGGCAACATAAGAGAAATTAGGTCTCTTATGGAGGCATGCAGAAGTAGTTTATCCCTCGCTCCATTACGAGAGGAACAGGAAAAGCAACGACTGCGGTACAACCAATCCGCGAAGTAGCGTATAGTAGCTTGCTGAGTATGTCTAGATGCAGATGTGCATATTGAACAGTTTAAATGATCAAACTTGTTGTTGGCCAATATATAGCGTGGGCACGAGTTATTGGCTCTTATTGGCTGAGAGCTCCAGTTGCCGCTATGTTCATATTTGACAGTTGGTGACAAGTGTTTCGATTTTTTTGTTTACATTTTTACGTGAGTTGTGTATCTACGAGAGGTTAGCATTTTATTGTGTGTTAATGCATTAGTGGGAGGATGAAATCATATTATCGCTCTGTAATTTTGCTATATTTATGCAACAATTTCTTTTTCTGCCACGAAATAAGTGTTACATTGTTATTAGGTTTTAAGTTTTCATAGGTGACAGCTTTTTTGATCGTCTGAGTAACAAAGTAGTGCCAGTACATGAATCAAGCTGGAAGGCTTTTGTGTGAAACAGTAAATTAATTTCAATTTTAAACAAAACTAGTTTATACCACCATCTGTATATGCAGTCGACTGTTCTTTTATAATTAGGCAGACCACCTCCGTTTTATTAACAGAACTAAGATTAATGTTTAATGCCCCGTCGGTGACAAGGTCATTAGAAATGAAGCACAATCTCAGATTGTACGACATGGAAGGAAAACAACCATGTCCTACTTAAAAGTATCATCCCATGCACAAGTCATATCAATAGTCGAGAAAAGAAAAAGGAATAGCTCGCCGAGTTACAGACCCATATCGCTAACGTTGATTTGCAGTAGGATTTTATTTACAAACAGCCAACATGGATTCAGACAATATCGTTCTTGTGAAACACAACTAGCTCTTTATTGTCGCTAAGCTGGGTTGGGTTGGGTTGTTTGGGGAAAGAGACCAAACAGTGGCCATCGGTCTCATCGGATTAGGGAAGGATGGGGAAGGAAGCCGGCCGTGCCCTTTCAAAGGAACCATCCCGGCATTTGCCTGGAGTGATTTAGGGCAATCACGGAAAACCTAAATCAGGATGGCCGGACGCGGGATTGAACCGTCTTCCTCTCGCTAAGTAATGAGTGCTATTGACAAGAGATGTCAAATTAATTCCATATTTTTAGATTCCCAGAAGGCTTTGCACACCGTTACTCACAAGGAATTTCTAATCAGATTGTGTGCCTATGGCTGTCGTTTCAATTGTGCGACTGGATTCGTGATTTTCTGTCAGAAAGGTCACACTTCGTAGTAACTGACAGAAAGGTATCGAGTAATATCTGGCGTTCCCCAAGGAAGTGTTACAGGCCCTCTGTTGTTCCTCATCTACATAAACGATTTAGGAAATTATCTGAGTAGCACTCTTAGATTGTTTGCAGATGATACCGTCATTCGCCGTCATATAAAGTCATCAGATGATCAAAAAAATTGCAAAACCATTTAGAAAACGTATCTGTATGGTGCGAAAAGTGGATATTGACTTCAGATAATGAAAAGTGCGAAGTCATCCACATGGGCACCAAAAGGAACCCGTTAAATTTCTGTTACACGGTAAATCACACAAATCTAAAGGCTGTAAATTCAACTGAATGCTTAGGCATTATAATCACGAATAATTTAGGTCGGAAAGGTCACATAGATATGTTGTAGGAAAAACAAACCAAAGACTACGATTCATTGACAGAAAGGGCAACAGGTTTACTAAAGGGACTGCCTACACTACGCTTGTAAGTCCTCTTGTGGAGTACCGCAGTGCGGTGTGCGATCCGCATAAGACAGGGCCGACAGAGGACATCGAAAAAGTTCAAAAAAGGGCAGCTCGTTTTCTACTACCGCGAAACAGAGAGAGCGCCAAGGATATGATACGTGAATTTGGGTGGCAGTCATTAAAACAAAAGCTCTTTTTTTTCAGCAGGATCTTCTCATGAAATTTCAATCACCAATTTTCTTCTCAGAGTGTGATGATGCTTATTTTGTGGGTCATCAGCGCCCGTACCAAGTCTTCAGAGAGTGAAAATACTTTGTTGGTGCCCACCTACATAGGGAGAAATGATCATCATAACAAAATAAGAAAAATCAGAGCTCGCACGGAAATACTTAAGTGTTTATTTTTCCCGGGCGCGGTTCGAGAGTAGAATCATAGAGAAATAGCTTGGAGGTGGATTGGTGAACCCTCTTCCAGACACTTAAATGTGAATTGTAGAGTAATCATGTAGATATGTTAAGCGATTTAGAGCATCACGGAGAAGCTAAATCTGTATGTTCCTATGGGAAACCGAACCACTGTCTTTGCAAATCCGACTTCAGAGTGAGATGTGACGAGGTACATCATTATTATTATTTCCACCTAATAATTCATTCTGATGGATAACTGTATAATTCGGGGAAAGGCGTTGTTCATCCAGACAAATGTCGATAGCGGTCTTTCATATTCGCAAGCTTGTACAGATGTACGTAGGTACTATCCAAAACCATAGGTGACAATCAACTCTTCGTAGCGACCTCTTTTACTCATCTCGTACTGCAGCTGTCATGCATAGAAGCTATTCGGACCAGTCGGGGACAGACAAAGCCCGGCAGAGTAGCTGCCATTCAGCGAAATCGAGCTTGGAAGCGAGTAATGCTGCACGCAAGTGGATGAAAAACGGTCCCATCGTACACTTATAAGTAACGCGCGTGTGCTTTCCGCGATGGACTGGCGGACTTTCCTCACCTCGCGTACGCAGATGAGAGCTGTAAACAAGTGCAGAGAGATCGGTTACAGGGTCAGACGCCAGCTGCGCCAGCACCCGCGTCCTGTTTCCGCGGTCAGGGATTCCCGTGGTGGCTGACCCATCTCTTCCGGCTTACAGCGCGGCTTCAGCCTCCAGATGCTCTCTACGTCACTCAGCGCTAGTCGCACACTACAACAAGTCTTGGCAGCGTCCGTAACCAGGACCAATTAGCCTATTATCGCCAGCCAGTTCCTTAACCTGATGGGAAAGCAGAAGGCGCAGAGAATAGCTAACTGTAAAGATAATACAGGGTGATTCAAAAAGAATACCACAACTTTAGGAATTTAAAACTCTGCAACGACAAAAGGCAGAGCTAAGCACTATCTGTCGGCGAATTAAGGGAGCTATAAAGTTTCATTTAGTTGTACATTTGTTCGCTTGAGGCGCTGTTGACTAGGCGTCAGCGTCAGTTGATGCTAAGATGGCCACCACTCAACAGAAAGCTTTTTGTGTTATTGAGTACGGCATAAGTGAATCGACGACAGTTGTTCAGCGTGCATTTCGAACGAAGTATGGTGTTAAACCTCCTGATAGGTGGTATATTAAACGTTGGTATAAACAGTTTACAGAGAATGGGTGTTTGTGCAAAGGGAAAAGTTCTGGACGGCCGAGAACGAGTGATGAAAATTGTAACGTCTAGTAAGAAACAAAAACAACATATTATGTAGTAATTAGAAAATTAGATGTATCATATTGTATCATTGTATAAAATTATGTATTTTTTTTTTATTATTTATTTTTGAGAACGTCTGCGTCGGCGAGTAATGAAACCGCCACAGAAGATAAATGTCAAACAGAGATTAAAAAAGGAATTAGTATATAATACGTGATGTATATTAATGTCTTTGTCTTTTTAATCTGGGAGTCGTGCGAGTAAGATCTCCTGTGTTGTAGTAGAGAACGCTAATGTAGCATTCTTTTGTCGAGACTAAGAAATGTACGCCATTACGTGTGAATTCACAAAGGTCTGTAATCACTGAGATATTTAAATGTTTTAATAGAGTTGTTTAAATGAAAACTTGTATTATTAATTGTTAAAGCTTGCTTGCCTATTATCCCATCCTGTTGAGACATTTTTCAGTTATATAAATATTATCTGTGGTGCTGAGCTGCGTGGAGAACGAAAGAGCCGCTGCCGCGGCGTATTTAAACGACTTACAATATAGTCGAGCATACCGCAAGGAAGCGGTAAAGTAATAGTAAAATAATATTATTTCTTTTAGCTCCCAGACTGGCAGTGCAGATCAGCAGATTTTATGATGTGTTGCAGGTTGACGCGGGTTGCTGATAGGATATATTTCACAGTACAAATAAGTTAATGTACCTTCAGGATCTGATAGGAATCTTGCTGTGCTCCGTTCTGGTCTGGCAAACTTTATAGTGACAACGTATTTTTTTTTAATGAGAGTCTCATGTTCTTGGGCTAGTCGTGGTATGAAATAGTATTTTACCGAGAAATAAAATCCACTGCAAACTTGTGTTTTTGAACGATCATACGAGCTGTAACATCAGTGTTCATAACAAAGTAATTTCGATTTTCAATAACTATGAAGTAGGGAAGATATATTGATTCTTAGCATGAGTTACAGTTACGAAAAAACGTTCCTTTAATTGTAGGCCAGATACAGAACATTAAGACTTCAAAATATATATATATATATATATATATATATATATATATATATATATATTATTTTGCTAAAAGGTAATGATGATAAAGAAATTCAAAGCACAGCAATGCTAAAAATATTTCACGTAACTCTTTTCATATATGCATTGTTACACTAATAATAATAACCAAAATAAATAAACAAAAGAGCAACAATTTACAATTCACGAGTTACGTGAAACTGGCGCCCAACGTGGGGCCCGAATTTGCAGTGGCCACAAATATAAAATTTTATGTATTTTTCTTTCAGTGTCTATTGTTATGTATGTATATATATGTATTTAGTGATAAATGTATGTATGTATATCATGATCAATGCCATGTATTAATGAATGTGCAAACACTCTTTCATGACAAAACGTACTACTGCAAGCGAGTAAGAGAAGACGATCCTGATAGTACTGAGAAACTGTAACGACTACGTAATCCGAACCCCGAGATCAGATAAACTAAAGGTAAGACTACAGTGTAGTTGTCCTGTTTGTAGAAGTTGAGCTCCAGTGAAGTGATCTCATATCGCTAGTGGTGTGCATATTGTACGTAGTTTGATGTTAGTGTTTGTGACAGGACAAAGTTGATGGTAGATAGTAATTTTTAGTGTGCAGTGTAGTGTAGCTAAATTAACGTATTTTGTGTGCAAGGGGCAAAACTGTCAGATTTTGTGTTCGAGAAGACAATTTAGGAATATGGTTAAATTGCGTAGTCAGCGTCCGAGCAACATGGATACTGAGGAACAACAATTAGTTAGTGCAGGAAATGTAGAACCGGGTACCTTAAGCAGTACAAGTACTCTCTTTGAGGATATAACATGCGAAAATGTGGGGGCAGGGGCACAGGAAGTGGTGCCACCGCCCACTAGTGCTTAAGGAGATGCAGATAAAGAAATTGCACTACCACCAGAAAAGCAGGAACCAGAGAGTGGTAATCTGCATGGTGGGTATTCACTTCAGGCTATATTAGAGCGTGTGCTAAATTACCAGGCAGAATTTGCGCAACAGCAAGCTGAGCGAGATCGCCAGCAGGCTGAGAGGGATCGTCAGCAAGCTGAGCGAGATCGCCAGCAAGCTGAGCGGGACCAGCAACTTGTGCAATCGTTAGAAAATATTAAGAAAAGAAATTGCAGATATGAAACAGAATTATGAGTCGATACCTAAGGCCGTGCAGGAGCTGGCTGAACGGGTCAACAAACTGCAAGTAGCAAACGCTAACAGGGTAGACGAAATAGGTGTCTTAGCCAACCGAGTAGAAAAGCTAGAAATAGATTCCACACAGCTTGTAGAGCAGAAGTGGAATGAACAAGCAACTAAAATTGAAACAGAATTCAACTCATGGCTAGAAGTGAAGGAGAGTGAGATTGACAAAAATATTAATTCTAAAGTACAAGCAGCCATAGCAAATAGAGATTCCGAATCGTTCAGTACCGCAGTAAATAGTCAGGTACAGAACGACGTGCAAACCATCAAACAAATACTCAGTGAGGATATTCCGCAGTGGCAAGTGAATATTAACAAACGGATATCCGACCTGGAGAAGGGTTTAGCACAAAGCAGAAAACATCTGGAACAGGAACCTATATCGCCAACAGCCCATGGTTTTGGCAACGCACAAACTTATACGCGATACAACAATGGGGAATCTGTAGTCGATAATGCGAAGAGCTGTAGCTTCGGTTCGGAGCACACAGCATATGTCCCAGGAGCAAACCCATGTAGTTCAAAAATATTAGTTGAAGAAAGTTTAATCAAAAATAGGCAATTTCAAACGTTTACTACTGAACGGAAATCAGTACACCCAGTAGTATTCATAAAAAGCTTTAAAAATATCTTGCCCAGTGTGTGGAACGAAACACAGAAAATTCAATACGTAATGTCATACATTCAAGGTGACGCAGCGTTGTGGGCTACAGAAGTAGCAGACAGCTGCAGGACATACGAACAGTTCGAAAGGGCATTTCTGTCGAAATATTGGTCGCCTTGTATACAAGAGCGGCTAAGAAAAGAAGTATATAATCCCGAACAGTACTCACCCCGTCTTGGGAATTTGAGACGGTATTTTGTAAAGTATATAAACAAAACACGCTACTGGGACGAGCCTATATCACCAAGAGACATAATAAGACTGCTAAAATCACATTTACCCATTCATATCAAAGAGAAATTAATACACGTACCAGAAAGCGACATGGAAAACTTCCTGTCTGTTCTAGATTCAATAGACTTGATCCAGGAAGACGCAAAATCAGCGTGCGATCACTCGCGGAATAATGGGTCAGGATGTAAACATGACAGAAATAGTAGTGCACAAAACCACAACCATGGAAATGGTGAGGGTGGTAACAAGCGCCAAGAACATTCGCAAAATGGTAGTAATGGTAGAGGCCAGAACGGGTATGGACAACCAGCTTATAACAAAAAGCGTCGATTTGACGACCGGTACGAATCCGGAATGTCAGGGACCAACCGCTGGAAAAATGCGCGAGGTCAGTGGCAGAGCAATTATAGTGATAGTAATCGAAATTGGCAGCAGAATCAGCGAAGAAGCCCAGAGCGACAGGGTAATGACCGGTATGACAACAATAGACCACCACCGCAAAACGCGCCTATTGCGCAGCCGTGGCGGCCTACAAATCAGAGTGTACATATAGTGGAGGTCGCGGACAATAGCCGTCCAAGTACCTCACAAGTAAACAATCCAACAAACTAGAATCGGCCTCGATATGCTCTCCATCGATGGCCGAGGGATGGAGTGAGAGCAACACGAGTGATAATAATATACCTGGAATATGTATGCTGCGATACAACGACGGCGTCAGTATGGATAAAGATCTACTGAACGAACCGCACGAATGTAAGAAAGATAATAACGAAAATGTGCAAGCTATTATCGAAGCGAAAATCAATGATGTGGCAGTGAATATAATCATCGACACAGGTGCCTCAGTAAGTGTAATGAGTATGGAGTTATTTAAAGCACTGGGAAAAGGACATAGCATTCCGACTTTCCCAGTTAATAATTGTAAGGTGTCTGGAGCCATTAGTGCACAGAGCCAATTAGTTAAGTACCAGGTGCAGGTGGAGATTTGTAAGGAGGGCGAAGCCATAGTGAGCTCGTTCCTCGTTGTTAAAGGATTAAAGGTGGCCTGCATTCTGGGAGTAGATTTTCTCCGTGAGAGGGACGCATTGATCGACCTCTCCTTGGGGAAATTAAGCATAGTTAATAGGGGTAGGAGGATTGAGTTATCTATGATGAAATCGAAGGAGGTACTTGTGCCGTGTTGTAATCGAATCAATATCAAAGGTAGGAACCCTTGGGTACTACACCTCGATGATTTTTCACATGCAGCAGACCTCTATTACCCGAATTTAGAGGATCGAAATTTTGAAACAAATGTTGAGGCATTTCGAACCAAAGTGCAGGAATCTGAAGGTTTAAGCGATACACAAAAGCAACGGTTGACGCAGCTGCTATCGGAATATACTATGGTATTTACCGACCGACCAGGAATAGTCAAAGGGTACCACTATCACATAGAGGTGATGCCCCACAAAACATACTGTCGCGCAACTTACTCCATCCCTTGGTCGAGGAGGGAATTAGTAGCTAAAGAGATTCGGAAGATGTTAGAGTGGGATATCATTGAGCCCTCCTTCTCTCCATACAGTAGTCCTCTGGTAGCAGTGGCGAAAGCCAATGGAAAAATCAGGCTAGTGTTAGATGCGAGGGACATTAACAAAATTATTATACCTGTCCGGACTCGTCCAGAGAATTTAGATGAGCAGATACAAAAATTACATGGAGTGCAGTACTTGACCTCGGTCGATCTTAAAAGTTCATATTGGCAAATCCCACTTACACCGGAATCCAGGAAGTACACAGCTTTCATATTCGGAGGGCGAAGTTACCAATTCAAGGTACTTCCCTTCGGATTGAATGTGAGTGCTGGAGTGTTTATTACTGCACTAGACACGGTACTGGGTCCAGACTTGTTAGAAAAAATCACAGTATATGTTGATGATCTGGTAATCGCTACTGCTACTTGGGACGAACATATGGAATTGTTGCATAGAGTACTAGAGAGATTTAGGCAAGCAGGTGTGACAGCAAACCTCGAAAAGTCAAAATTTGGACGAAATAAAATTAAATTTTTAGGCCATCTTATTACACCACTTGGTATCAGCCCAGACAACAAAAAACTAGAGGCGATCCGAGAATTTCCAAGCCCCCGCACTAAGAGACAATTGAAAGCGTTCCTTGGACTTACGTCTTTTTTCAGAAGGTTCGTGCCCAATCAGTTGTTAAATGACGCGTCACTACTAAATCTACTACGAAAAAATGTGCAGTGGGTTTGGACTGATAAATGTCAACAAGCTTTCGAAGCGATTAAAACCGCCCTACTGAATGCAAATATTTTGCAGCACCCAGATCTGTCAAAAGATTTTTGTCTTGCGACGGATTCATGTTCCTATGGCTTGGGAGCGTGTCTGTTTCAGTGGGAGGAAGGAAACGACCCAACAACAATAAAGATTATCGGCTTCGCCAGTAGGACTTTAACTAGCTGCGAGAGAGCCTACTCGGCAACCGAGCTGGAAGCGCTTGCAGTAGTCTGGGCTGTAAAAAAGTTTAATTATTATCTACTGGGGAAGGAGATTAGAGTGTATAGTGACCACCAGGCGTTAAGTTTTTTGATGTCATGCAAACTATTCCATACCAGACTGAGGAGATGGATGCTTACCTTACAAGAATACCGGATAAAGATTATGTACATAAAAGGCCAAGATAACGTAATAGCGGATGCTCTGTCGCGACTGCCGGTAGGATTACCGGAGTTAGCAGAAATGTTAGAGCAATCCGCGGAGTATAAAGTGCTGTTAGTGCGTGACAATACTTACATGAAGGATTTTCTAGATATATGTAAAAACATGTTCGAATTACAGAGATCAGATCCGATGTGGAAAAAAATCATTAATAATATTGAAGAGGGTGTTAACAATAGAGATGAGAAAGGTTTTAAAATAGTGAACCATATTTTGTATCATAAACTTAGCACGAAAGAAGACTGCTGGGCAGTATGTATACCTAACCAGTCGGTAAAAGTTATGATATGGCACACGCACTTGGCATGGGGCCATGCAGGGATTGGAAAGTGTGCAGAAATCATGGCGAGATACTGCTACTTTCCCCGTATGAAACACCAGATTCAGGCAACAGTTAGAACTTGCGTGATATGTCAGAAAGCAAAACATTATAATAGATCCACTAAGTTTGAACTACATCCCATAGTTCCACTCAGGCCGCTTCAATTAGTATCTGTGGATGTAGCAGGTCCCTATCCCATGGCCAGAGGAGGTATGAAATATATACTGGCCATGTACGATATTTTTTCCAAATACTTGGCAATTTATTGCATAAAATCAGCTACTGCCAAAACCATGGTCAGGCGGATCAATCAAGAATACTTGCCTCAAGTGGGAAAACCCGAAGCCATAACGACTGATAATGCCTCTTATTTCACGGGTCGAACTTGGAAAAATTACCTACGGGAACAAAATATACAGCATATTCTGGTATCCCGGTTCCATCCAGAAGCAAGTCTAGTTGAAAGAATATTCAGAGAATTGAATAAGTTCCTTAGAATCTACCTAGGGAACCGACATACAAAATGGCCAGGGTTAGTACCTAAATTTGTAGAAATACACAATTTAACACCCCATTCAAGTACAGGCTACCCACCGGTAGAGATATTGAATGGAGTTAATGAGACACCGAATGAATGGCTCACGCCTTTACCGAGATTACCAGCCAAGGCAGAAACAGGGGAGGAAAGGATGAAAAGGATATGGAACAGACTAACCAGCTGTGCGGCAAAGAGGAAAAGGAAGTACGACCGAGGTGTAACTAACGAACAGAAATATAATGTAGGAGACCTAGTACTTATTCGTAACCACCCTAAATCCTCAGCCACCTTAAAACAGAATAGTAAGTGGCAATTGCTATATTCAGGGCCCTTTGAAGTAATAAGCGTGCCACACGAATGTAGCTATTTGTTAGCACATCCCCATACAGGGAAGATCAAAGGATTGTATCCACGTAAAGATGTGAAGTTATTTATTCAGTGACATGCCACTTATAAGGAGTAATAGTTGTAAGAAGATTTTAATTGTGTTTTAGAATATAAGTATGTTAGTATTAAGAAAGGAATTTGTGTGTAATGAAACTTGGAGGAAGTGGAATCAGAAAGTGAACAATAGCTTACACAGGAAAGATTTTCTTTAAAGACAATTAAAGCCATTAAAATACTATATGCTCATTAAGCAACGAACAATCTTCTTGTTGATAAAGTGAGGATTAATTTCTTGAATCATTTACAAAGGATTAATTTCTTGAATCATTTTCTATGTGTAGTATGTAAGTGCAATTAATGATGCAACCTAATATAGTAAGGTAACAGTTGTAGTTGTATTAGAATAAGGAACCCTGAGAGAGAGAGTCTTTACTAGCCAAAAAAGTGACTTTGTAATATGCAACAATTATGTGATGTTTGCTGCCAGTAGTGATTTGAGAACGACACTGGAGCAGAGTCTAATTAAAAACAAGCCCGTTCCGTGTAAACTCCGCTCTGTATGTAGCAATGCTTCAATTGAAGCCTGTGTACTTGGTACACGCCCTTGAATATTCATTACGCGATACGCGAATTCAGTCAACCAATGCGGAACCTACACTGTAGTCATGTAGGAAAAATCATTAAAAATAATGCTAGTGCTAAATGAAGTATTTATTGAGCAATACGCCCAAGTCAAGCTGTCATGCACATGGTAAAATCTGGTTGCTAGATGGGTGATAACCAGGCAAGCTACACTGATAGAAAGAAAGGAAAACTATGTAAAAAAAAAAAATCACACACCTTTAAAAAATTTTACAAAAGGG
This sequence comes from Schistocerca nitens, assembly GCF_023898315.1. Taxonomy (NCBI): domain Eukaryota; kingdom Metazoa; phylum Arthropoda; class Insecta; order Orthoptera; family Acrididae; genus Schistocerca; species Schistocerca nitens. The sequence goes on along the minus strand of NC_064617.1, from coordinate 902,224,089 downwards.
CTATATACGCCTAGTAACAATATGAAAAGTGTGTTGTGATAAAGTAAAAACAAATAGACGCCATGTAGATGAGAGTGATTATGCGAAGAACAGTTAAAAGGTATTAAAAAATAAACTGTGTGCATAAACAATTGAGGAAAGGACGGAATATTGTGTGTAGTAGGGACAGAAAATGACTGTTGTATCTGCACCAATATATACGTCGATAAGTCAAGTGTTGAGTGACAGACTGTCCTAGTGCAGTGCTCAACGAACAATAGACAGTGTATAAAAACAGTAGTTATTGATCCGTTCGGAGTCGATTCAAACAAACATCGCTCGACGGAGGCATTTAGTATGTGTGTAACGAAACATTTTCGCGTGTTGAAAGACGCTCTAGCAGTGTACCAACCGTGGGAGTGAGTGAAAACGTGTAGTACAATGTGCGTGTGACGAACCCTGAATACCAGTGTCACAATGCCACAAGAAACCTGTTATCACGCCAAAACATCCTGTGCATTCCAGTGAAGCGACGGCTTACTGAACAATAAACGCTTTTAACAAGTTGCATTTTCTTCCGCAGCTAGTAATCTGTGTCCTTAAAGACAGTACACCGTTGTGGAATGTTTGTTTCATGCGCTACGACGGGGAGCCATGCGGAGAAGCAGAGACGAGTGCCGTGCCGCCAGCCAGCCGGTCGCGGTAAACCACTGCAACTCGCCGACATCGGCGAATGGTTCAGCGCGGTTCGCGACTGCTTGGGCGCCACGTCAGCACGACGTCGCTGTTACTGAGAGCCGGTCGTCGAACCCAGCGGCCGTCGGCACGCGGCGTTCCAGACGACGCTACTCAACAATTGCTTCGCGCCGCCAGCTCCGTACAACATTGTTGTCATTAAAATGAACTATCAACTATGTGTTTAATGCACTACTATGAATAGGGTTTATTGGACACGAAATGACGTGACAAACATTTGTTTTTTTTTCTTGAGTTACTCAATACAGACTCAAAGTATCCATTGGTTCAGTGATGTATAGATATAATATGTTTTCGTCATGTTAATGAAGTATACTCGCACGAATGCTAGACATTTTAAACCAATTGTCGTGAGTAAATTTAAGGACGATTCATTATACTACTGTAAAAATGTGTAATAAGTGACTTTCATTACAATCCAGAACACAAATATGAAAAAGGGTAGAAAGTATATTGGTAACAAAGAGACTAAAAGGTTAACATGCTCTCACAAATAGCCTTTGTTATATGTGAACATTGGATAGAGTCTGAACTTTTTGTGATCAAACTGGGTATTAAAACAAACCAGGCGAGATGACCATGGCTCCGGCGCAGTTTTCCCAGGTTTTCTGATCGCACGTAGCCCGAATGGGGGAGCCAAATAAATGTAATGACCCTGGGACTAGGTTTACGGTCACCTTGCAAAGTGTAAGAACAGTATAAAAAATGTAATTAAACCTACAGTGTAAAAGAACTAAGAAGTGTAAAGTGAATCTTCCAACCAAGGTAACAGACAATAACCAAACAGACGTTAGTGGCAGCATATTGCCGAACATTTTCAACGTTAGTCAATTGCTGCCAGGGGGCATTGTAACGTCTAGTAAGAAACAAAAACAACATATTATGTAGTAATTAGAAAATTAGATGTATCATATTGTATCACTGTATAAAATTATGTATTTTTTTTATTATTTATTTTTGAGAACGTCTGCGTCGGCGAGTAATGAAACCGCCACAGAAGATAAATGTCAAACAGAGATTAAAAAAGGAATTAGTATATAATACGTGATGTATATTAATGTCTTTGTCTTTTTAATCTGGGAGTCGTGCGAGTAAGATCTCCTGTGTTGTAGTAGAGAACGCTAATGTAGCATTCTTTTGTCGAGACTAAGAAATGTACGCCATTACGTGTGAATTCACAAAGGTCTGTAATCACTGAGATATTTAAATGTTTTAATAGAGTTGTTTAAATGAAAACTTGTATTATTAATTGTTAAAGCTTGCTTGCCTATTATCCCATCCTGTTGAGACATTTTTCAGTTATATAAATATTATCTGTGGTGCTGAGCTGCGTGGAGAACGAAAGAGCCGCTGCCGCGGCGTATTTAAACGACTTACAATATAGTCGAGCATACCGCAAGGAAGCGGTAAAGTAATAGTAAAATAATATTATTTCTTTTAGCTCCCAGACTGGCAGTGCAGATCAGCAGATTTTATGATGTGTTGCAGGTTGACGCGGGTTGCTGATAGGATATATTTCACAGTACAAATAAGTTAATGTACCTTCAGGATCTGATAGGAATCTTGCTGTGCTCCGTTCTGGTCTGGCAAACTTTATAGTGACAACGTATTTTTTTTTTTAATGAGAGTCTCATGTTCTTGGGCTAGTCGTGGTATGAAATAGTATTTTACCGAGAAATAAAATCCACTGCAAACTTGTGTTTTTGAACGATCATACGAGCTGTAACATCAGTGTTCATAACAAAGTAATTTCGATTTTCAATAACTATGAAGTAGGGAAGATATATTGATTCTTAGCATGAGTTACAGTTACGAAAAAACGTTCCTTTAATTGTAGGCCAGATACAGAACATTAAGACTTCAATATATATATATATATATATATATATATATATATATATATATATATTATTTTGCTAAAAGGTAATGATGATAAAGAAATTCAAAGCACAGCAATGCTAAAAATATTTCACGTAACTCTTTTCATATATGCATTGTTACACTAATAATAATAACCAAAATAAATAAACAAAAGAGCAACAATTTACAATTCAAAGCAGAAGGCGCAGAGAATAGCTAACTGTAAAGATAATACAGGGTGATTCAAAAAGAATACCACAACTTTAGGAATTTAAAACTCTGCAACGACAAAAGGCAGAGCTAAGCACTATCTGTCGGCGAATTAAGGGAGCTATAAAGTTTCATTTAGTTGTACATTTGTTCGCTTGAGGCGCTGTTGACTAGGCGTCAGCGTCAGTTGATGCTAAGATGGCCACCGCTCAACAGAAAGCTTTTTGTGTTATTGAGTACGGCATAAGTGAATCGACGACAGTTGTTCAGCGTGCATTTCGAACGAAGTATGGTGTTAAACCTCCTGATAGGTGGTATATTAAACGTTGGTATAAACAGTTTACAGAGAATGGGTGTTTGTGCAAAGGGAAAAGTTCTGGACGGCCGAGAACGAGTGATGAAAATGTAGCACGCATCCAGCAAGCATTTGTTCGTACTATCCAAAACCATAGGTGACAATCAACTCTTCGTAGCGACCTCTTTTACTCATCTCGTACTGCAGCTGTCATGCATAGAAGCTATTCGGACCAGTCGGGGACAGACAAAGCCCGGCAGAGTAGCTGCCATTCAGCGAAATCGAGCTTGGAAGCGAGTAATGCTGCACGTAAGTGGATGAAAAACGGTCCCATCGTACACTTATAAGTGACGCGCGTGTGCTTTCCGCGATGGACTGGCGGACTTTCCTCACCTCGCGTACGCAGATGAGAGCTGTAAACAAGTGCAGAGAGATCGGTTACAGGGTCAGACGCCAGCTGCGCCAGCACCCGCGTCCTGTTTCCGCGGTCAGGGATTCCCGTGGTGGCTGACCCATCTCTTCCGGCTTACAGCGCGGCTTCAGCCTCCAGATGCTCTCTACGTCACTCAGCGCTAGTCGCACACTACAACAAGTCTTGGCAGCGTCCGTAACCAGGACCAATTAGCCTATTATCGCCAGCCAGTTCCTTAACCTGATGGGAAAGCAGAAGGCGCAGAGAATAGCTAACTGTAAAGATAATACAGGGTGATTCAAAAAGAATACCACAACTTTAGGAATTTAAAACTCTGCAACGACAAAAGGCAGAGCTAAGCACTATCTGTCGGCGAATTAAGGGAGCTATAAAGTTTCATTTAGTTGTACATTCGTTCGCTTGAGGCGCTGTTGACTAGGCGTCAGCGTCAGTTGATGCTAAGATGGCCACCGCTCAACAGAAAGCTTTTTGTGTTATTGAGTACGGCATAAGTGAATCGACGACAGTTGTTCAGCGTGCATTTCGAACGAAGTATGGTGTTAAACCTCCTGATAGGTGGTATATTAAACGTTGGTATAAACAGTTTACAGAGAATGGGTGTTTGTGCAAAGGGAAAAGTTCTGGACGGCCGAGAACGAGTGATGAAAATGTAGCACGCATCCAGCAAGCATTTGTTCGCAGCCCAGGAAAATCGACTCGCAGAGCTAGCAGAGAGCTGCAAATTCCACAATCAACTGTATGGAGAGTCCTACGAAAAAGGTTAGTTATGAAACCTTATCCGTAACTACCTGAACGTCAACTACCCAAGGCGATGGATCGGCCGCCAGGCAGCCCGTGGCAGAGCACTTCATCACTGGCCTCCTAGAAGCCCTGATCTTACCCCCTGCGATTTTTTCTTATGGGGGTATGTTAAGGATATGGTGTTTCGGCCACCTCTCCCAGCCACCATTGATGTTTTGAAACGAGAAATAACAGCAGCTATCCAAACTGTTACGCCTGATATGCTACAGAGAGTGTGGAACGAGTTGGAGTATCGGGTTGATATTGCTCGTGTGTCTGGAGGGGGCCATATTGAACATCTCTGAACTTGTTTTTGAGTGAAAAAAAACCTTTTTAAATACTCTTTGTAATGATGTATAACAGAAGGTTATATTATGTTTCTTTCATTAAATACACATTTTTAAAGTTGTGGTATTCTTTTTGAATCACCCTGTATTTCAAGATATTATTCTTACTTACAATGAGTCACTCGAAATCAACGGCCTTATAAAGGTCTTCTCTAGAACTATCCGTGCATTACGGACTACGCGCATCAATGTAGCTCCTGCATCTTTTCTAGTATCTACCCACCTTCTTAATAGTCCTCTAACTCCCTCTCATATAGATTGTAGAGAGAGTCGTTTCCCTCATGAATTCTCAGTGGACAGAAGAAAGGAATAGGTTAACAGAAATCAGTTAATACAATTATGCAAATACAGTACAATATGAGAAATGTAAGTTGCAGTGAATTTCATAAACTGATTGAGAACCAAATTAAGTTCCTTTCATCTATTCAAGGTTCTGAGAAATACGATTGGTATAAGAAAAGCTCAAATGATGACAATAGAACTTCGTGTACTGAATAATGTAATGCATATTCTTATTTTTTGTAATAAATGCTTTCTTAATGAAGCAGTCCTTCCTAAACTCTGGATCATTAATTAAATGCACATTTCCCTTAGCTTATGGGCATGAGGACTCCTTATTCCTCTTATTTCCTTTGATCGGCTACGGTGACCGTAAGTTTTGTCCTGGTTTTGGATTCCGAGATTATGGCAACCCTATATAGAAAAGTCAAGCAGCCTTCGGTGAAATTAGCAGCAAGGGTGGTAACATTAAGAATGCAATCGGAATTCCACTGGTAAATGTAGACGAAAGAGGGTAGGCGAAAAGAGTACACTGAATGCAGCTGTGAGGGGCAGGACTTGCCTGAATACGACAGAAGGAAAAATAGGTGTCGATAGTAAACAGACAGAAATCCAGTATTGCAGTCACTGGGTTTATATGGGGATCCAAGAACCGAGTTTAGTAAACCAATTTCACAGTACCGATTGTGATTGGTCATGCAAACACTCAAAAATCGGGTCTAGAAATTCGTTTGTAGCTGCAAGTTTTCCACTTCCACAATCGATTTTCCCTACTACATAATCACACAACCGTTTCTGACATGTGCTTTGGTTTCAAAATATTAGCCTAATGTGGACGACGTGACTTACTGTGTAGTAAAGGAGAAGTATAAACATTAGACTGAGAATGAAACTGCCTACCTCTAGTATTTAAGTGCAGAGAAACAGAAATCGTGCTGAATGAACTGGAACAGCTGTTTTCCAGATGTCATATTTAATCTGCTTCAAACCTTCACATGCAAACACAACGGAAAAAACCGGCTTCCGAAATTCGATTTTCGTCTTTCGGAAATGTGTTGCATTTAAACGTAATGATTCAGAATTTAAAAGAGATGTGGCTGATTTAAGATAAAATAAGGCAGACGGGATAGATAACATTCCTCCAGAATTCCTAAAATCACTAGGGGAAGCGGCAGCAAAACAACTGTTTAAGACGGTGCGCAGAATGTAATAGACTTTTGAAAACGTTATACACTCTAGTCTGAAGATAGCAAGAGTTGACAAGTGCAAGAATTATCGCACAATCAGCTTAACAGTATCCATGCAGGATCTGTTAGTTGACTATCAGTTTGGTTTTAGGCGAGGTAAAAGGCAGTTCTGACGTTGCTGTTAACAATGGAAGACTAAAGAAAAACACAAACAAGTTCAAAGCATTTGTCGACCTTGTAAAAGCATTCGTTCATGTAAAATGGTACAAGACGTCCGAAATTCTGAGAAAAATGGTGGTAAGCTATAGGGAAAGACGAGCAATGTATAATATGTACCAGAACCAAGAGGGAAAAAAGGGTCGAAGACCAAGAAAGAAGTGCTCAGATAAAATGTCCACGAGCGAAATTAACATTCAAGTTGAAAGGGCATCAATGTTAAGATTCGCTGACGACTTTGCTATCCTCAGTGGCAAAAGAAGTAGAATCACAGGAACTGTTGGATGGAATGAATTCTAATTAGTACAGAATATGGACTGAGAGTAAATCGAAGAAAGACGAAGGTAGTGAGAAGTAGAAGAATTGAGAATAGTAATAAACTTAACTTCAGAACCTGGGACTACGAAGTACGCGAAGTTTTGGAATTTACCTACTTGGGTACAAAAATAACCCATGATGGATGGAACAAGGAAGACATAAAAAGCAGATTATCAGTGGCAAAGAGAGCATTCCTGGCCAAGAGAAGTCTACTAGTATCAAACATAGGCCTTGAGGCAGAGATTTCTGAGAATGTACGTTTGGTGCTCAGCATTGTATGGTAATGAAACGTGGGCTGTGGAAAAACCGGAACAGAAGAGAATCGAAACATTTGAGATGTGATGCTACAGAATAATGTGGAAATTTAGGTTGTTTGATAAGGTAACGAGTCAGGAGGTTCTCTGGAGAACTGGAGAGGAAAGGAATATATGGAGAACACTGACAAGAAGAACGGACAGGAGGATACAATATCTGTTAAGATATCAGTGAATAACTTGCATTTTACTAGAGGGGAGCTACAGACGGTAAAATCTGTAGAGGAAGAGAGAGATTGCAATATATCCAGCAAATACAGGGTGGCGCACGAAATGTGGTGCCATTTTGTTTTTGAATATAAACTTTATTGTCAATACAATTTGAAAGGAACATATACTACAATGAAGAGCCGTCCATGGAGATTTTTCTAACTCAGCACATGCTCACGTTTCCTAACTTCCTTCAAACGAACACTGAAGTTAGTGATTACCCTACGACACATGTCTTTCGTAATTTCACCGCAGGCTTGAATAATAAGTCTTCTGAGCTCCATTAAATCACGTGGACGTTTCGGGAAATTTTTTTCCTTTAGGTACCCCCAAAGAAAAAAGTCACATGGATTGAGGTCTGGACTATTGGGGGGGCCAATTATGTCCGTCACTGAAGCGACCTGGAAACTTGAGTGAAATGATCCGCATGTCTAAATGCTCATGTAAAAACTCCAACACAGTGTTTGCAGTATGTGGCCTTGCCCCATCTTGCATGAACCACTGCGTGTTGAAGGGCAAGGCAGTAGCAAGAAGTTGTGGAATTTAATGGAGTTCAGAGGACTTGTTCTTCAAGCTTGCAGTGAAATTATGAAAGACATGTGCCGCAGGGTAATCACTAACTTCAGTGTTCGTTTGAAGGAAGTTAGGAAACGAAATGGTGGACATATTGAGCATGTGCTGAGTTAGAACAAATCTCCATAGACGGCTCTTCATTGTAGTATATGTTCCTTTCAGATTGTATTGACAATAAAGTTTATATGCAAAAACAAAATGGTAACACATTTCGTGGGCCACCCTGTAATTGAGAACGTAGGTCGCAAGTGCTACTCTGAGATGAAAAAGTTGAGAGTAATTCGTGGCGGGCCGCACCAAACCAGTCAGATAACACAGAAAATAAGTTACAGGAAATCACAGGCCGCACACCGTACTAAAACTGAACGAAGAGAAGAAGTAATTACCTGAGCAATCATTAATAGTGTATATTTCTGTAGTAACGATGCAGCATTAAAGGATCGACTACATTGACAATGAGGAGTTGTATATGACAATGTGAAATATACTGCGTGACCGTTTCAGGATACGCTGCCACGTAACACTTCCACTATGTAACAATTCAAACATTATTTAGTGATAGACTCAGTTTCCTCCCATTATTTTATTTGAGACAGAAATGTGTTCACAGTGTTCATATGTTACCACTCGGCGACTGCAGGAGGATAGCAATTTCATCAGTAAATTCACTGATATTTGTTCACCATGAATTTTAATTCCACTCGTGAGCTTTCCTGTTACTTCTGTCATTGCTTCTTCGATGTACAGGCTGAATAGAAGTGACAAAAGACTACATCCCTGCCTCACACCCTCTTCAAAGCGATTACTTCTTTCCTGTTCTTGCACTCTTATTGTTCCCTCTGCGTTCGTGCAAATATTGTATATTATCGATTTTTCTCTATAGCTTACCCCTATTATTCTCAGAATGTTGAACATCTTGCGCCATTTCACGTAGTCGAAAGCTTGTTACAGGTCGACACATCGTATGAAGGTGTCCTGATATTTCTTTACTCTTGCTTACACTGTTAACCGCAACGCCAGAATTGCTTTTATGGTGCCTTTACCTTTCCCATGGACAAACTTATTGGCATCTAACCATTCTCAATTTCCTTTTCCATTCTTCTGTGTATTATTTTTGGAGCTAAGGGTGATCGACGCCAAGGTTAGCAGCGATATTATTGTCGTTAGCAACTTGGATGCGTGAGCTGTTAAGCTGATTGTGCAGTAATTCTCGCATATGTCGGCTTCTCCGGAATTGCGTGGATGATATTTTTCCGAAAGTCTCATACACTCTACACACCAACGTGAATAGTCGTTTTGTTATCACTTCCCCCAGTGGTCTTAGAAATTCTGATGGAGTGTTATCTATTCTCTCTGCCTTAAATCTTCCAAATCTCACTTAAATTCTGAATCTAATACTCGTTCTCCTATCTCCTCTACATCGTCTCAAGTTTCTTCTTCTATCACATCATCAGCGAAATCTTTCCCCTCATAGAAGCCTTCAAAGTACTCTTTCCCCCCATCCGCTCTCTCCTCTGCACTTAAAAGTGGAATTCCCATTTCATTCTTAATATTACGACTCTTGCTTTTGATTTCACTAAAGGTTGTTTTGTTTTTTCTATATGCTGAATCAGTGCTTCTGACAGTCATTTCTTTTTCGATTCCTTCACATTTTCATGCAACCTCACTTTCCCTGCATTTCCTACAGGGTGTTTCAAAAATGACCGGTATATTTGAAACGGCAATAAAAACTAAACGAGCAGCGATAGAAATACACCGTTTGTTGCAATATGCTTGGGACAACAGTACATTTTCAGGCGGACAAACTTTCGAAATTACAGTAGTTACAATTTTCAACAACAGATGGCGCTGCAAGTGGTGTGAAAGATATAGAAGACAACGCAGTCTGTGGGTGCGCCATTCTGTACGTCGTCTTTCTGCTGTAAACGTGTGCTGTTCACAACGTGCAAGTGTGCTGTAGACAACATGGTTTATTCCTTAGAACAGAGGATTTTTCTGGTGTTGGAATTCCACCGCCTAGAACACAGTGTTGTTGCAACAAGACGAAGTTTTCAACGGAGGTTTAATGTAACCAAAGGACCGAAAAGCGATACAATAAAGGATCTGTTTGAAAAATTTCAACGGACTGGGAACGTGACGGATGAACGTGCTGGAAAGGTAGGGCGACCGCGTACGGCAACCACAGAGGGCAACGCGCAGCTAGTGCAGCAGGTGATCCAACAGCGGCCTCGGGTTTCCGTTCGCCGTGTTGCAGCTGCGGTCCAAATGACGCCAACGTCCACGTATCGTCTCATGCGCCAGAGTTTACACCTCTATCCATACAAAATTCAAACGCGGCAACCCCTCAGCGCCGCTACCATTGCTGCACGAGAGACATTCGCTAACGATATAGTGCACAGGATTGATGACGGCGATATGCATGTGGGCAGCATTTGGTTTACTGACGAAGCTTATTTTTACCTGGACAGCTTCGTCAATAAACAGAACTGGCGCATATGGGGAACCGAAAAGCCCCATGTTGCAGTCCCATCGTCCCTGCATCCTCAAAAAGTACTGGTCTGGGCCGCCATTTCTTCCAAAGGAATCATTGGCCCATTTTTCAGATCCGAAACGATTACTGCATCACGCTATCTGGACATTCTTCGTGAATTTGTGGCGGTACACACTGCCTTAGACGACACTGCGAACACCTCGTTGTTTATGCAAGATGGTGCCCGGCCACATCGCACGGCCGACGTCTTTAATTTCCTGAATGAATATTTCGATGATCGTGTGATTGCTTTGGGCTATCCGAAACATACAGGAGGCGGCGTGGATTGGCCTCCCTATTCGCCAGACATGAACCCCTGTGACTTCTTTCTGTGGGGACACTTGAAAGACCAGGTGTACCGCCAGAATCCAGAAACAATTGCACAGCGAAGCAGTACATCTCATCTGCATGTGAAGCCATTCCGCCAGACACGTTGTCAAAGGTTTCGGGTAATTTCATTCAGAGACTACGCCATATTATTGCTACGCATGGGATATGTGGAAAATATCGTACTATAGAGTTTTCCCAGACCGCAGCGCCATCTGTTGTTGAAAATTGTAACTACTGTAATTTCGAAAGTTTGTCTGCCTGAAAATGTACTCTTGTCCCAAGCATATTGCAACAAACGGTGTATTTCTATCGCTGCTCGTTTAGTTTTTATTGCCGTTTCAAATATACCGGTCATTTTTGAAACACCCTGTATTTACTGCATTGCTAAGCGGCTTGTATTTCTTTATACATGAATCTCCCTGAACATTCCTGTACTGAGTAAACTTGTTGTAGCTGGGATTGATGGTCATAAAAATTTTTTTGATGGGCATCATCTATACACCATTGACTGTTATCAGTTTTTATTACACTATTGCAATATTACCTTGGGCCATTATCAAGTGCTGATGGTTTAAAGCCATAATATCAGCACTTGATAATGGCCTAAGGCTGAAATTGCAATAGTGTAATAAAAACTTATAACAGTCACTGGCGTTAAGATGATGTCCTTCAAAAAATTTTTGTACTGCCTTCTTTCATCGATCAACTGAAATATTACTTATGTTTCACATGGTTACATCGCACTTACCTACTTCGTACCTATGTTTTTCTTTCTACCGTGACTGCCCTTTTTGGAGATATCCAGCCTCTTGAAATGAGCTGCCTACTGAGCTATTCCTTGTCGCAGTATGTCGTCATTCCTTAGAACTTGCGTGTCTCATTTCTTTGCGCATTGATCCTTCCGAACTAATGTCTTATGCTTCAGACTGTTCTTCATCACTACTACATTGTGATCTGAGTCTATACCTGATCCTGGGTATGCCTTACAGTCCAGTATCTGATTTCGGAATCTCTGCCTGACCACGATGTAAACTAACTGAAATCTTCATGTATCACCCTGTCTTTTCCAAGTATTACTTGTCCTCTTGTGCGTCTTGAACAGAGTATTCGCTATTACTAGCTGACATTTATTGCAGAACTCAAATAGTCTTTCTCCTCTCTCATTCCTTGTCCCAAGTCCATATTCTTCTGTAATATTTTCTTCTATCCCTTCCCCTACAACTGCATTCAGTCCCACATGGCCGCGCGGGTTTCGCCGAGCGGTCTGCGGCGCTGCAGTCATCGACTGTGCGGCTGGTCCCGGCGGAGTTTCGAGTCCTCCCTCGGGCATGGGTGCGTGTGTTTGTCCTTAGGATAATTTAGGTTAAGTAGTGTTGAAACGTCCCCTTAGAAAATTTAGTGAATTACCGTGCTGGTAAACCCCTTACGTTGATTTTCAAACAGCTGAGCAAAACTGAACGTACTCAGACATTTCTCTCTTTACTTATTCTGATCATCACTAAACTGACACACAATATTTTTAGCGCAACTCAATCTGACTTTTAATAATCCCTACAAAAGAATGGCCCTGACTAACAATAACCTATACCTTTCATGAATCACTTACCTCACAAAAATCTTCATTACTCGAACTACTGCAATACAGCGAGCGCCAAAACTGCCAGCTAAATAAAAGATTCTAACTACTGAAATCACTAGCTACTGATAGGCATAGTTAGCAAATGAAAGATTTTGATGAAGAACAAACAATGTATTTACCTTAATAGTGTTCAAAAGTCATAATACATATATCAGTTCATGACATCCAGTCTTACAAATTTACTCTCTCTGATGGACACACGTCCAGATCATCCGCTCTCAAAACTCCGCCATCTCTCTCCGCTCATCCACCACTGCTGGCGGCTCACCTCCAACTGCGCAACGCTACGCGCTGTTAACAGCCAACTGCCCAACACTACAATAGCAAATTCCAACAATGCAAACCAGCCACAGACTGCACACAGCACAGCCAGTGATTTTCATAGAGAGCGCTACGAGGCGTTACCAACATAAAAACCTAAACAGCCTAAAGTACAGACAAAATACAATTTCATAAGTGTGAAGTTATCCAACTATGTAACTGTGTAAACATGTGTCAGTGATGTAGGAAAAAAATGTTTGTTTCTCTGTTAAATAATCAGATAGCTGTGTAATTCTGTGTTAGAGAAATGTGGTACCGATGTGTAAAGTTGTATAAGTAAATACCATATTAGCTAGGGCTCCTTGTGCTGGCCAAACACTTGGTACACAAAGTAAGCGTGTACCCCGTGAGGATTAATGTAATTATACCCTCAGGTGTTACAGATTACAGCAACGGAATGAAATGTATCATCGAAAACTTTCTTTGTATCTTTGTGATTCAAAAATCTTTAAAAATAAGTGTTTTAAGTAAAAAATTAATCACTCAAATACGTATACTGCAGCGCTAAACTGTGCATCTTGTTGTAAGATAATTCTGTGGAAATGTCGTAGTTATCGTCCTCTGTAAGCAAAGTTCTGCAGAACTCAATGTACTTACATCGTCATAAACAAAGTGAAATGCTATGCGTATAGATATCATAGTTATTACGTACATTAGCATGATAAAGAAAGTACTATACTGTAACGTATTGTTGTGCTACGAAAAAGGCTGTCTCATTGTAGCTATACCACAAAAGTTATTACGAAAACATGTTTTAATTTCCAGAATAATACAGAAAAACTGTGCAGATATAAAACAGATACACCGCAAAAGCGACAATATAAGTTGTGTCACACATTAGTAGCGTCGTGATATAATCGTGTAGCTATCAAAGAAACCGAATGCTAAGTCATCTTTAATCTCACAGAAAGTACTTCAAATAATGAATGTCTTTTCAAGTAAACCAAAATGTTACATTAAAATCTCATCAGCAGTACCAGTATATGTTCTAAGTATGTAAGCCTTATAGTCGTTACGTGATCGTGCAACTAACAAGCAAGAATGTACACACACAGTAACACTGTGTCCTCTGTTCACTATAACAATGCATTTGTAATTACTTGTCTAAATAAGTTCCCTAGGTTCTTGACTGGATATTTAACTTCAAAACATTGTTGGATGACAACAGTTTCTAAGTGTGACAAAGCATACTAGTAATGTGAAGTGAAAAGATTTATGGCAAAGACAAAGTTAAAAAGCAGATTATCTTTCAATAAACGGTTTTACATGTGAAATGTGGTGCAAGCCTTTACTCTTCCTACTATGCAGAGCTTATCATGTGGTATATGGTACATCGGTAAAGAATGCTCAAATTTTTCTCAAGGTTAGCGTCTATGTTATTTTTCTCTGAGCCAGCCGGCGCACGTGACTGCCTGCGGTGCAAGTCATTGTCTGATATCTCTTTGTTGGTGTGCGTTGTTATTGGGATTAGGAGACCTAACTTCTATTAATTTTCCTTACCGGGAGGGCCCAGCCCTGTTTGAATCCCGCCAGTTCTGATGAAACTCAGGTCTGTCGTTATGATTATATCTTCTGTGGTCAGGTTGGTAGTTCCTGAAGTTTCTTTCTTGTCAGTTAAGTGGTGGAGAATTTCTCCCTGAATTATCACTGCACGGTGGACCATTGGGTCTGAAGTTTTTCTGTCTCCCATGATAATAATAGTTCTGGTTGCCATATTGTCTGTTTATATGATTGTCTCTGTCATAATCATTACTTCGGAAATGCGATCTTTCTCTGTAACTATTATTACTCTGCCAACAGGTGTCTTACAGGTGGTGTCTGTTTTGGTCACGATTTACGTTATAAGAATAGCCTTGTCGTGTGCAGTTATTATTTCTTTCATCGTGGAATTGTGACGGATGTGACTTGTAATAATTCTTTTCCTGTTTTCGCATCCCGCGACTGTCTGTGTCAATTTGTAATTCTTGTAAGAGTTCCTGAAAAGCTTCATTGCAGTCTTTGCAACGTCCTGCCAAAATAATATGTCGTAAATGTTCAGGCAATTTGATTAAGCAAATGCGGATGATTTCTGAGGGGCTGTATGGGTTTGACAAGTACTGATTCTTGTGCAACATGCCTTCAAAATATTTCACAAGACTGGAAAATTCAGATTGTTCGAAATGTTTCATCATTATGACGCTATGTTTTACTCGGTCTTGTGTAGCTTGAGACCAGTATGCTGAGAGGAAGGCATGATAAAATTCTCGTTCACTGTGGCAATCGTGGATGACCGATCGCATTCTTACAGCTAGTTCATTCTCTAAGTAGCCACACATAAATTGTAATCTGTGCTCTAAAGACCAGTTGGGAGGAAAACAATGAGAGAATTGATGAAGCCACGCTTGTGGATGAATGTCGTTGCCAGAATTCTTAAATGTTTTGAATTTACGTGTAGTAATGAACAGCTTATAGTCAAAATCATCGTGTCGGCGAGTCGCATATCGGTCATTGTTACGTCGTGTCGGCGGTTCCATCTCAAAATTCGGTGCACCTTGCCAATTTCTTTCATAATTTCCGAAATGCCCTGTGTTATTATTTTGTGGCTTTTCCGTATTTCTAAGTCCCTCTTCCCGTGTTGGGGCGCGGGTGTCCTCTGAAATATGTAATTCTTTTATTACTTGTGCCAACTGATCTTGTACTTCCCGGATTTCTCTTTTGTGTTGCGTATTAATTTGATTCTGATTTTGTTTGAATTTCTTAATTTGTTCATATTTTTCCGTGTCAGTGAAGGCTACAGGTCTTGTGTCATTCAGATCATCATCGTAGGTAAGTTAGTGAACTGATCCGAAAGTTCGGCTACTTTCTCCGATAGTGAACTTATTTCCTCAGTGTGTTTTTCTGAACCAAGTTTCAGAGTGTCCATTTGTGTTGAAATCGTATCTACTGTGTCCTTTAAGTTTTCCTTAGTTTTTGCAAGTTGCGTAACCGAATCGGCAGATGCAACGAAGTCAATTTTACCTTGCAAGGTGTAGTGATTTTCATGAACAATAGTTTGCAGTTCCTTTATGGATGCTTCGTGATTCTGTAATGCATTTTCATGACGCGAAGAAATAGGTTGGAAATGCTCACAAATTTGTGTTTTTACGTCATTACGGACTTTTTGACATGTCGATTCGATTTTAAGTAACTCAGCAGTTAAACCTTCACGTGTTTCTTCAAGCGTGGTGTCTAACTTTTGAAGCTGTTGTTGTGACTGTTTTTGATTTTGTTCCATTGTGTCTAACTTTTGAAGATTTTGTCCCATTTGTTTCTGATTTTGTTCAAGCATTGTGTCTAACTTTTGTAGCCTTTGTCTCATTTGTTGCATTAACTGTAATAACTATGCACTGGTGTCTGAAACATGTTCTTCAGTGCTATTCGGCAGTGCATTTGAACCGGCAATATTCGCATTTTGAAAAGCAGAAAAAACTGAATCTACAGTATTTGCAAGATTGTGTCCTGTCATTTCGGATTCCTGAGGCGAGCTGTTGCCGACCGATCGATCGATAATGCTTCCCTGTTCACTAATTGTTTCACTTTCTACACCATTATTTGAAGCCCGCTCCATTTCCCTATGCACAATTACCAAATTACTACTTTGAACATTAGTTAATTCATTACATGGTGGCGCTAACACACTGCTTTCGTCTTCACTGTCATTTCTCAATTTACTTTGGAGCCTAGTATTACGTATTTCACACGCCATTATTGTCGCAATATTTCACACGATAACACAGAAAAGCACAATTTGAAGAGCAAAATAAAGAAAACACATTAACATAGCACTGAAAATAATGTCTCGTTAATTGCAAGCGCAGCTGCGAAATACTTAGTGCAAATTTACATGCATGCCACAGCTGTTTTACTGTACAACAACGAAAAACTACAACTACAAAGGAAATTCTCTCTATAATTACGCGCTAGCAATAAACAACAGCAACACTAATTACACAAACTACAAGAAAAAATCAGAAGATTCCAGTGAGGTATCCTCGGCTAAGGGTCGACGTATGAAACGTTCCCTTAGAAAATTTAGTGAATTACCGTGCTGGTAAACCCCTTACGTTGTTTGATTTTCAAACAGCTGAGCAAAACTGAACGTACTCAGACATTTCTATTTCTACTTATTCTGATCATCACTAAACTGACACACAATATTTTTAGCGCAACGCAATTTGACTTTTAATAATCCCTACAAAAGAATGGCCCTGACTAATAATAAGCTATACCTTTCATGAATCACTTACCTCACAAAAATCTTCATTACTAGAACTACTGCAATAGAGCCACAAAATAATAACACAGGGCATTTCGGAAATTATGAAAGAAATTGGCAAGGTGCACCGAATTTTGAGATGGAACCGCCGACACGACTTAACAATGACCGATATGCGACTCGCCGACACGATGATTTTGACTATATGCTGTTCATTACTACACGTAAATTCAAAACATTTAATAATTCTGGCAACGACATTCATCCACAAGCGTGGCTTCATCAATTCTCTCATTGTTTTCCTCCCAACTGGTCATTAGAGCACAGATTAGAATTTATGTGTGGCTACTTAGAGAATGAACCAATACTGCCAGCTAAATAAAAGATTCTAACTACTGAAGTCACTAACTACTGATAGGCATAGTTAGCAAATGAAAGATTTTCAATAAAGAACCAACAATGTATTTACCTTAATAGTGTTCAAAAGTCATAATATATATACCAGTTCATGACATCCAGTCTTACAAATTTACTCTCTCTGATGGACACACGTCCAGATCATCCGCTCTCAAAACTCCACCATCTCTCTCCCCACATCCACCACAGCTGGCGGCTCACCTCCAACTGCGCAACGCTACGCGCTGTTAACAGCCAACTGCCCAACACTACAATAGCAAATTCCAACAATGCAAACCAGCCACAGACTTCACACAGTACAGCCAGTGATTTTCATACAGAACGCTACGTGGCGTTACCAACATAAAAACCTAAACAGCCTACTTACAGTGTGTAAGCTTAGGGATTGATGACCTTAGTAGTTAAGTCCATAAGATTTCACACACATTTTTTTGTGTGCCACATGACTCTTAGATTTTCATCACCTTTTATGTACTGTATTACCCTTTCAGTATGCTCATATACTTTCTCTATCTCTTCATCTTCTGCTTGCGACGTCGGCATGTACTGTATACCTGAACTATCGCTGGTGGTTTTGGTTTGCGTCGATTCTGACAAGAACAACCCTATCACTGAGCTGTTTACTGTAACACAGTGTTTGTCCTAACTTTCTATTCCTAACGAATCCTACTTCTGTTACTTCATTTTCTGCTGCTGTTGATATTACCCTGCACTTACCTGACTGGAAACCCTTGTCTTCTTTCCATTTCAGTCACTGACCACCATTGTATCTAGTGTGTGCCTTTACATTTCCCGTTTTATTCTAGCTTGCCTGTTATTTTCAGACTTCTGAAATTTCACGTCGCGACTCGTAGAACTTAATCCTTTCGCTTGTTATTCAATCCTTTTTCTCATTGTCACCTCTCCCGTGACATTCCCCTCCTCGTTATCCGAATGGTGGCTAGTCCGTAATCTTTTTCCAATGGAAAGATCATGGCATGTTTTCAACTTCAGACCACATGCCCTGTGGATACTGTGGTGTCACCGCCAGACACCACACTTGCTAGGTGGTAGCCTTTAAATCGGCCGCGGTCCATTAGTATACGTCGGACCCACGTGTCGCCACTGTCAGTGATCGCAGACCGAGCGCCGCCACACGGCAGGTCTAGAGAGACTTACTAGCACTCGCCCAGTTGTACAGCCGACGTTCATAGCAGGGGTTCACTGACAAATTACGCTCTCATTTGCCGAGACGATAGTTAGCATAGCCTTCAGCTACGTCATTTGCTACGACCTAGCAAGGCGCCGTATTCAATTGATATTTATTATTGTGAAGCATGTATCATCAAGAGCGATGTTCTACAATTATGGATTAAAGTTAAGTATTACATCATCTACGTACTTTATTTGCAATTCTCAAGACATTGTCCTGTTCCAGACCTCACGCCAGTCAGCGTGTAATTAAACGCGTGCATTTCGGCCTCCTCTAGCAATACGGTGTTGGCTCTTCTGCCAACACTTCAGATACACATTATGTGTCTTTAATGCAGTGGTTTCCATTGTCTTCTGCATCCTCATGGTGCTGATCATGGCCGATTCTACCGCAGTTTAGGGGAGTTTTCCACCGCAAGATCAAGAGGGTGCCCCTCAACCTCTGTTCGCTCCTCTGCCCTCTTCGACAAGGCCCTTGCTTGAATGAGGGAGAGTTTTTTTGCCGGATGTCTGTGATCACCATGCTGATGATTTTTATTCAAACTTTAAGCAGTAGCGAGGTTTGAACGCAGGACCCAAGTCATTTTGATTACTAATAAAGAAACACTACTCGTAGACAACTGGTCAGAAGCCTATTAATGTTAGTTGACATTTTCCATTCGGTTGTTTGTTGCTAGACGCACAGTAGTGTAACATTTGGCTGAGAGCTGCGGGCCGCACGAGTATCTGGTTGGGGTCACGTGCGGCCCGTGTACCGCAGTTTGTCGACCACTTGTTAATGAGATCCAGAGCGCCGTTGAGAACGGTGCTTCCGTCGATGCCGTCTTCGTCAGCTTCCGAAAGGCATTCGATACATTGCGCACTGTCGTTAGGTGAACAACTTACGAAATTCAGAACTCAATATGTCATTGTTTACAGGGTGAAATCGAAAGATGGAGAAAAAAACGGGAGTACTCCAAGAGATTGTTACAGGCCTATTACATATAAGCAAAAGTAATTCAGGACTATTCCAAGTCAGTGTTACAGGGCTATTGCATACACAGGATTATCAGAAACAGGTTGTGCTGAGAAATAGTTCTTAAGAAAAAAATTCGATATGCTGCGCCGTTTCCCAGTTAATTAATATTGAAGATGGCCAATAGGGCCGTTGCACGCGCAAATTCAAGAAGCCCTCCAGATACAATTAGTGCTAACTGATCTCATAGCCTAGATGATAAAGCACGAGAAATTCAGTCTTTGACTTGGATTCGAGACTTACTACTTCTATACCCAATTTTCGTATCTCTCTCTTGTTCAGGTTGAGGAAACCAAACGAAGAACACATTTGGCTACACCATCTCTGGCAGTCCGCTTGAGTTTGCGCTCGCAGTGGTGACTGGGTAAATTCAATCCCACGAAGAGCTGCCATTTCGTCACGGATTCGTTTGGAAAGCGTGAGAACGTTACAGAAATGCACAACACGACTGGTAGACGCTACAAGAAAAGCATTGTTCATCTTGGACCTATTGAATTTTAAAGTTCGGAGAGCGTCCCTTTCAAGAAGAGAACATAGTACTTCCTCCCACGTACACCAACAGACAAGCAACACTGCGTGAAATAACAGCAGAATTCAATGTGAGACATATCCGTTAGGTGAGTGCCGCGAAATTTGGCGTTAATGGGCAATGCCAGCAGACGACCGCCGCGAGTGCCTTTGCCAACAGCACAGTATCTCCACCAGCGCGTTTCCTGGACTCGTGACCATATCCGTTGGACCCTAGACGACTGGAGAACCATAGCCTGCTCGTTGAGTACCGATTTCAGTTGCTAAGAGCTGATGGTAGGGTTCGAGTGTGACACAGACCCCACGAATCCATGGAGCCATGACAGTATGTACGCTGGTGGTCGCTCCATAATGATGTGGGCTGTGTTTACATGGAATGGATTAGGTCCCTGGTCCAACTGAACCGATCATTGACTGGAAATGCTTATATTCGTCTACTTGGAGGCCATTTTCAGCCATTCGTGGACATCGTGTTCCCAAAGAACGGTGGAATTTTTATGAGTGACAGTACACCATGTTATCGGGTCACAACTGTTCACATTTGGTTCGAAAAAGATTCTGGACAATTCGAGGGAATGATCTGACCACCCAGATCGCCCGACATGAATTCCATCGAACATTTATGGGACATAATCGAGAAGTCAGATCGTGCTCAAAATCCTGCACCGGCAACGCTTTCCCAATTGTGTACCGCTATAGAGACAGCGTGGCTCAATATTTCCACTAGGGACTTGGAACGACTTGTTGAGTTTATGCCACGTAGAGTTGATGCACCACGCCGGGCAAAAGGAGGTCAGACACGCTGTTAGGAGGTACCCACGACTCTTATCACGTCAGTGTAGTAGGTTTCCTGAACAGACGACACCATACAAGTCAGAGGGACTGGAACTCACATTCGCGAGTGGAACAGTGATAAGGGTGAAGGAGGGAGCTGCAACTCTGTAAAGGGAATAAATGTGGATACAGGTGGCGAAAAGAGTGTCAGGGATTTATGTTAGAAGTGATAACAACTGAAATAGCGTCCGCCCTGATAGTTGAGTGGTCAGCTTGACGGATTGCCGTCCTAAGGGTCCGCGTTCGATTCCCGGCTGGGTCGGGGATTTTCTCCGCTCAGGGACTGGGTATTGTGTTGTCTTGATCATCATTTCATCCCCAGCCGGCGCGCGGGTCGCCCAATGTGGCGTCGAATGTGATAAGACCTGCACCAAGGCGGCCGGACCTGCCCTGCACTGAAAAAGCGGCTAAACATTGCTCCATGGCCGATGTCGATAAATTACTCCGTGCGGTGTCGCTTCACTGAGGCAACCGGTTCGAAAACTGGTGATGGAAAAAGCTGTTTAGCATTAAACCGACGAGAGGACTGCGGTGGTGACCTCAGCAATGTTCTTATTTACGTCTACATTTACTGAGGTCCATGACTGGTTACCGCAAATATACCTGTTCCTGTAATACAGTGTTTACTTTTAACTACTTACTTAAATGTTTATTCGAGTAGTTTCAAATGGCTCTAAGCACTATGGGACTGAACATCTGAGGTCATGCGTCCCCTAGACGTAGAACTACTTAAACCTAACTAACCTAAGGACACCACACACATCCATGCCCGAGGCAGGATTCGAACCTGCGACCGTAGCAGCAGCGCGGTTCCGGACTGAAGCGCCTAGAACCGCTCGGCCACAACAGCCGGCTGTTCCTGTAGTTTGTCCACTTATCAGCATGAGGCTGTCGTGCAGAGGCGGGCCTCTACTATTGCAGACCACTGCCTCAGTTTCTTTAAAACCCGTCACCATAAAGATAAAAGGAAAATGTAACCCAAAGTAAATTACTATTACGCACAGCGTTCCTACACTATCCAGCGGCACGTTACTTCACACAGATAAGCTTTGTTTATACTATAATACGACATAATTGTTAAAATGCGATAAATTCCAAAAAGATCGTAATTATTTAAAGAAATTAATTTTAATACAAAATACATAAAAAAGGATTCAGTATGCGACCACTATTTATTTGGTCACCAGTCTGTTTCTCGATTCTTCGGCCATCGTCAAGTGTTTTATGCAACACCTTGGATTGGTAAAAATTAATTTTTATTTTATACTAGACAGGGTTGCAACGTTCCGCAAAACTATTCAATCTATGCATTGAGCAAGCAGTAAAGGAAACCAAAGAACAATTTGTAGCACGAATTATAGTTCAGGAAGAAGAAATTAAATCTTTGAGCTTTGCTGATGACTTTGTGATTCTGTCAGAGGCAACAAAGGACTTGGAAGATCTGTTGAACGGAATCTACATTGTCGTACAAGGAAGACGAATATCAACAAAAGCAAAATAAGGATAATGGAATTTAGTCGAATTAAATCTGGTGATGTTGAGGAAATTAGATTAGGAAAAGAGATAATCAAATAAGTAAATGAGCAGCATAACAACTGATGACGGACAAGTAGAGAAAATATAAAATGTTGATTGGCAATGGCTAGAAAAGCGTTTCTGAATCAGAAAATTTATTAACATCAAATACAGACTTAAACGTCAGGACGTCTTTTCTGAAGGTATTTTTATGGAGTGTAGCCACGTGCGGAAGTGAAACATGGACGGTAAACAGTTTAGACTGGAAGAGAACAGAGGTTTCTGTACTGTGGAGCTACAAAAGAAGGCTGAAGCTTAGATGGGTAGATCAGTGGGTATATCACGGATCAGCGGGTAGATCGCATAACTAATGAGGAGGTACTGAACAGAATTGAAGAGATGAGAAGTTGGTAGCTAAACTTGACTAAAAGAAGGAATCGGTTGATAAGACACATTATGAGACATAAAGGGATCACCAATTTAGTATTGGAGGATATTGTTGGGGGTAAAAATTGTAGAGGAAGGCCAAGAAATGAATACTGTAAGCATATTCAAAAAGATGTAGGTATCAGTAGTTATTTGGAGATGAAGAGGCTTGCACAGGATAAAGTAGCATGGAGAGCAGCATCAAGGTAATGTTCCGACTGAAAACGACAACAACAAGAACTGGTTTTTGTGTATGTGAACAATAGACAACACAAATCTTTTTATGATGCCTGATGATGAGTACGTAGAATGAAAGTAGTCGAAAATAAAATTTTGTTTATTAGCAGCTCATGGTATTATATGAAAATTACTTTCTTGGAATATTTACAGTTCATCGAGAATTATTTTCTGTTGTATCTCATCGAAGTGGTTTTCGAGGGGGATTGCGTCTCCAGTACGCAGTGGACTCATTTCAAAGTCGCAAGCTTTTCCAGCTGGTGACATTGAGGTACCCCACCTCGTTAAATGCTTGATTAGGATGTTAAGAAACTATCTTCTTTCACAATATACTTCGCTGCATACAATCTTATTTATCACAAAGCACTTTTAAAAAATCTGTCATCATATTTCACCTTTCTGAAACTAATGAAATCACTGTTATTAGGCACTTTCCCTCAAACCTGTTCCAGAACCAAATTCATGAAAAAATTCAATCTCCTTGAACTTCGTGAATTGCATGATACACAGATTAATTATGAGAAATGTCTTCAGAAATTTCAGTAGGCCTCTGTTTCACTAAACACGTGAATATTGCATTTCAACTTGAAGTTATCGCAGACACTTCAGCAAAGTCAATGACCGAGGTGGCGCAGTGGCTAGCGCACTGGACTCGCATTCGGGAGGACGACGGTTCAACCCCGCGTCTGGCCGTCTTGATTTAGGTTTTTCGTGATTGCCCTAGATCACTCCAGGCAAATGCTGGGATGGTTCCTTTGAAAGGCAAGGCCGACTTCTTTCCGTGCCCTTTCCTAATCCGACGAGGCCGACGACCTCACTGTCTGGTCTCCTTCCCCAAAAACAAACCCAACCCAACCAAAGTCAATGTCCAGAAAAATAATTATTGCCTACCTCAGCAAATACAGACTTCTCAACTAGCGTACTCCGTCATCAGGCCACAAGTGGCCCATCGGGACCATCCGACTGCCGTGTCATCCTTAGATGAGGATGCGGATAGGAGGGGCGTGTGGTCAGCACACCGCTCTCCTGGTCGTTACGATGGTTTTCTTTTACCGGAGCCACTACTATTCGGTCGAGTAGCTCCTCAGTTGGCATCCCTAGGCTGAGTGCACCCCGAAAAATGGCATCAGCACATGGCGGCATGGATGGTCATCCATCCAAGTGCCGGTCACGCCCGACAGCGCTTAACTTCGGTGATCTGACGGGAAACGGTGTATCCACTGCGGCAAGGCTGTTGCCCGCTGTATTAGGAGTCGCAACATTTTATAATACTTTTTTGTGATATAATTCTTTGACAATAAATTCTTAGAATTTTAAAGGTGGTGGAGCGATGTTCTCGCCGATAATAGCCGTCGTTTCTATCAGATGAAGTCCCCCTCACGGACAGACGCTGATTCGGGGAGAACACCGATGGAACACCTTCTCGGAAACTTCCTCGAATACACGTAACAAAACAAAAAAAAGAAACACATTTTAGTATTTAACATAAACTGCTTACAAAAATTATTCACATAAACAACGCTTAACTGAGTTCGCTTAAGCATAGAAATGAGGAGCAAATTGGCGCACTGCAATCTCCGTTCTTCGTGGCAGCAACGGTACAGCTATAGGGCGGCCTCCGGCGTTAGGGAGTCAGCCGGCGTAGCTCTACGAGGTGGGTGTCTGGGTATCGAACTCGGCGATGTGTGATTGAACTCAGCGAACTGTCCGAGAAGGCTATAGCACAGAGATCCACAAATGAGTGTAGTGAAGCTTGTGTCATCGTTATGGCATGCCCTGTCAGCCCAAAAATGTTCCAAGACCGGATTAATAAAAAAAAAATACTGAATAGTTGATGTAGTTGTTTTAATGCTGTAGCTTTTCTACATAGTTCCCCCCCCCCCCCCCCCAAATTGAGTGAAACGCACAGAACTTTATAGCACATGAAACTATCAGAAAAGACCTTCTCTGGGATCTTATTCAACTCGTGCTTCACATTCATACCTCATTTGGTCTTGGCGAACCATCAGGGTCTCATTCAGGACTTCATCGTTCTGTGATAAGTTCGCATTGATAACATCAAGTCCCTTCACAATGACTTTTTCCAGTAAAGAACTGTCCGCGTTTTTAATTTCAGTCAAGTTGTGACAGGTGCCCACGTGTCACTGTTCTTGTTCGGAAGTCAAGGTATGTGGGACAATCTTAGCACACACTCTCCTCTTCTTCAAAACGTTCTGAGAATGTCTTGAACACTGTATTTAGAGATGTTCAGTTCGTTGCTCCACTGCGGGTTGTGATACAACAACGCTGACATTACGACCCGCCTGTCCACTATTTCACACTGTCTGCTGGCAACTGAGTGGTCGAACGCACATCTGATGTTTACAGTTATTTCAGTTCCAACTGCCACCGTTGTTATTGGCTGACGTCCTTTACAGCAACGAATATAATGAGTCTCAGAAGTTTTTGGGCAGACGATGCATGTCTCTAGAACTCATCAACTGGTTTGTCTAACCTGTAAGACGTCAATGAACTAAGTGAGTCCGTAGTCCTGTGAATGTCGGAAAGTCGGCTTCGATGATGGCACGAACAATAGCCAGAGAGTGATAGGCCAAGGGTAAATCGATCTTCAGGGTTGTATAACGATATATCGTGATCCCAGTATGAGTTTTTCATTCTGATGCGGATTGTGTGCTGATTTGACACTTATTAGAATATTAAAACTGTATGACGAACTGGCACTGGAATTCGGAACTTGGCATTTCGTGTTCAGCGCTCTTCTCAACTGTTATTAGAAGAAAGATATTCGTGCTGTTGCAGCTGTGATTCTCCCCCCGATAGTTCAGTACGTAAGGGTATTGACCATGAAAGGTAAATTTCACGTTTCCAGTTCCTTTCGGGAACAGAGTTTTAGTCTCTGAATAAGTTTCAAAACAGAGCATGCTCCTCTGAAGAGAGGAAGGTTCTTTCTGGAAACAATGCCCTAGGCTGTTGCTCTGCCTTTTCTCAGGAATATCCTTTCCTCCAGGTGTGCTACTTCAGAAGGGTACAGGAGTTGGAGAACTTGTTGAAAAACAGTGAGAAATAGATGCTTGGACACAAAAGCAGACCGAGCGAGGTGGCGCAGTGGCTAGCACACTGGACTCGCATTCGGGAGGACGACGGTTCAATCCCGCGTCCGACCATCCTGATTTAGGTTTTCCGTGATTTCCCTAATTCGCTCCAGGCAAATGCCGGGATGGTTCCTTTGAAAGGGCACGGCCTACTTCCTTCCCCGTCCTTCCCTAATCCGATGAGACCGATGACCTCGCCGTCTGGTCTTCCCCAAACAACCCAACCCCCCAACAAAAGCAGATGCTATCCAAGCCGGGCGGAGTGGCCGCGTGGTTTGAGGAGCCATGTCACGGGTTGCGCGCTCGCCCCGCCGGAGGTTCGAGTCCTCCCTCGGGTATGGGTGTGTGTGTTGTTCTTAACATAAGTTAGTTTAAGTAGTGTGTAAGTCTAGGGACCGGTGACCTCAGCAGTTTGGTCCCTTAGGAATTCACACACATTTGAACTTTTTTTTTTTCCCCTATCCAAGGCTGCAGGTGGCGCTGTTGTGTTTGACCACGAGCAGCACCTGTGCAATGCTCTCAACACGATGTAAATGTCAGTCGTGGTCAGAACAGTGTTCTGTGGTGTTGTGAGTCCATTATGTCGGAGATAAGCGAATTTGAACGTGAAAACATCAACTGCTAAGTCACAACGCGGACGAAATTGTATCTTAAGTGATCGTGACAGACGGTCATTGACCACGACTGTGATAAAAAGTAAGACGACTACAGTTGCGAACGTCACAGCAGAACTGAATGTCGCACTCGACAACGCTCTCAGCATCAAACCAACACGAATGGAGCTCCATAAGCAGGAAATTGCTTGGCGTAACGGGAAAAAGTGGTGCCGAATCCCTAGAATGTGGGCTATGGAGCAATGAAGTAGTAGTCGTTTGAACGGATGAGTCTTGTTTCAGACTGTTTACAACTTCTGGCCGAGTTTAGATCTTGCTTACGCCATCTGCAGCCTGCGATGCAGACTGCTTGGTGCTACGGGTGAAACGTAACGTGGATCCGGTGATGATTTGGGCAGCAATATCAAGATTTCCTTTGGGCCCATTGGTACAGGTAGGAGACGAAGGAAGTGCTGAGGTACCGGGCTGACACTAATTCGGACATGTTTTTAAAACAAATTTATAAACAAAAAATTCCTACACAACATTTACAAAATACACATGTTGCCCAACCCGCTCCCCTTCTTCATTCTTTTTAAAGTTAACCATACAATACCCTTGATTAAATATTAACCTTGCTACAATACTGACAGAAAATAGCGGTGGTACAACGATGTCAAATTTAAGCTCTGGACAGTTACAACGACATCAAATAAAAGTTTCAGCTGAAACTAGGTAACTACTTGACGTTAAAATTTAAATCCCCAAACCCATCATAAAAATGTATACAGAAAACCCTTAACAAAAATTTATAATGATGCACTGGCATCAATTCAAATTTCAAAACAATCTTCAGATAAAATCAATTTAACAACGGAACCTAAAATACACAATAATAATTACAGTGGGACCCCCTATTTTACGCACAATAATTTCGCTCGCAGCTCAATTTCAGATTTACTCAAGTACTGTGCGGAAGTACCAGACAATTTCAAAAGAAGCTTAGGTGCAAGCGCCTTCATATGAACGCCAAATAAGGAGATATGAATGGTTCATTTACAGGAGGTGATTACTTAAAGATTTATCTGCAGCACTGGGATTCATCCGCAGTTAGCTCTGTGGGTTTACAGTGCCGTAAAGTTGCAATAATATTTTATTTCACACTTCAGTCCCGTGTGCATCTCTTGGCGATACATTAAACACATCATTTAATTGGCATGATAAAACCTGAAACATAAATTAGTTACCATCGGTCCCACCCATACAAACAACAATGACAACATTTACAACATGAAGAGATGAAATAAACAGACTACCCGCTATTGAGTAGTATAAATACTTAGCTTGGCATGAGCTGAACAAATACTCGTTCATAAATGCAACCAGGGTGCAGTGGCAGTGTAGTGAAGGCTGTGCCGATCTTCCAGCTTTGCTTTCGCCGACAGTCTCTTCCGGAAAACAGGATCCGAAAGCGTAGATACTGTTCACAGTCAACGTCTACGAACGTCAGTACAGAGCTTCCAGCGACCACTTGAATCCAGAAGGGATGGTTCCTTTCAAAACACGGCCGTGATATCACTTCAGATACAGAAAGACGTTTTCCGTTCCCGGCTCGCAACCTTCCTCGAGCCGCTGCTAACCCGAAAACCTCCCTCTGATCCGCACGCACCGCCTAGAGGACCACGGTCACACGAAAAGTTACTCTCTGGCAAAGAGAATCTATACCACTGCCGACTCCACCACAGAGGGACACAAAGTCGGGAAAATACAAAATAACTTTCGAGAGGGTTCTGCGAGCGGCACAATTACCCTGCAATGTCACATTACTGCAATAGTTATGTGATCATTTTTGCTATCAGGTCTATCTCCTCAAAATTACAGACCAATATCCTTAACATCGGTTTGTTACAGGATTCTCGAACATATTCTCAGTTCGAAGATAATGGATTTCCTTGAGACAGAGAAGTTGCTGTCCATGCATCAACACGGCTTTAGAAAGCATCGCTCCTGCGAAACGCAACTCGCCCTTTTTTCACACGATATCTAGGTAACCATGGATGAAGGGTATCAGACGGATGCCATATTCCTTGACTTCCGGAAAGCGTTTGACTCGGTGCCCCACTGCAGACTCGTAACTAAGGTACGAGCATATGGGATTGATTCCCAAGTATGTGAGTGGCTCGAAGACTTCTTAAGTAATAGAACCCAGTACGTTGTCCTCGATGGTGAGTGTTCATCGGAGGTGAGGCTACCATCTGGGGTGCCCCAGGGAAGTGTGGTAGTTCCACTGTTGTTTCCTATCTTGACTTGGACAGGATTTGTGATTAGTGTAAAGAATGGCATCTAACTCTAAATATAGATAAATGTAAATTAATGTAGATGAATAGGAAAAAGAATCCTGTAATGTTTGAATACTCCATTAGTAGTGTAGCGCTTGACACAGTCACTTCGATTAAATATTTGGGCGTAACATTGCAGAGCGATATAAAGTGGGACAAGCATGTAATGGCAGTTGTGGGGAAGGCGGATAGTCGTCTTCGGTTCATTGGCAGAATTTTGGGAAGAAGTGGTTCATCTGTAAAGGAGACCGCTTATAAAACACTAATACGACCTATTCTTGAGTACTGCTCGAGCGTTTGGGATCCCTATCAGGTCGGATTGAGGGAGGACATAGAAGCAATTCAGAGGTGGGCTGCTAGATTTGTTACTGGTAGGTTTGATCATCACGCGAGTGTTACGGAAATGCTTCAGGAATTCGGGTGGGAATCTCTGGAGCAAAGGAGGCGTTCTTTTCGTGAATCGCTGCTGAGGAAATTTAGAGAACCAGCATTTGAGGCTCACTGCAGTACAATTTTACTGCCGCCAACTTACATTTCGCGGAAAGACTACAAAGATAAGATAATAGAGATTAAGGCTCGTACAGAGGCATATAGGAGTCATTTTTCCCTAGTTCTGTTTGGGAGTGAAACAGGGAGAGAAGATGCTACTTGTGGTACGAGGTACCCTCCGCCACGCACCGTATGGTGGATTGCGGAGTATGTATGTAGATGTAGATGTAGATTTCATAATATGATATTTGTTCCCCAATGATGATGCTACGTTGTGTTCCAAGACGATAGAGCCTCTGTTCACACAGCTCGCACCGTCGAGGGCTGGTTTACTGAGCACTAGGATAAATTGTCACATCTCCTGTAGCCACCGCAGACACTATATCTCTGCATTATTGAGCCTTTGTTGTCTATTTCAGAAAGGAAGGTGCGTGACTGCTGTACACCTCTATTTTCGTTACCTGAAATTTTCACAATTTTGGAGGAAGAATGGACAGAACCTGTATTTACCCATTCCGAGGCAACTAGAAGCTGTTTTGAATGCTAAAGGTTTTCCTACACCGTAGTAGACATGGTAACGTGTTGTGGTTTTGGCGTTACCATTTTTTGTCCACCCCCCAGTAAGTAGTAGAGCTTCTGTGAAGTTGGGAAACACGGGAGAGGTACCAGCAGAATTGAATCTATAAGGAAGGGTCGTTGTGAGTCGTGGCTGGGTGGCTCAGTTGGTAATAATGTATCTTGATATCCCATTTAGGGTCACAGGTAGTTGTCATTAGTTCCTTATCGTGGGTGACGGGGAGACAGACATACATGCCGCCAAGATTGTTAACCAGAAACTGGAAATTTACCATGCATTCTGTTACAAAAGTCGACATTTGGCTCGCTTACACGTTGCTTTTAACTTACAAGCACGTGTGACTTGCCGCATGGTGAACGACGCTTAACAACTTCCGATCCATGTTTTTGATGACACCAGCACGTGTTCCAGATTACTCATCGGCACCGGCTTCTGCTGGTGGAGCGCTGACGCTGCAAAGAGTGTCTCGGACCTTTCGTTCGTATGTCAGTTATTTGCTTCGTAAAACAGGAATGCCCCCGTCAAGCGCTGTAATACGAAGTCATTGACTTTTGCCCTAGATAGCGGGGTCCCAATTCACGGAAGGCGCTCTGTCAATTAGGGAACGAAATAGCATCTTACGGAATATCGAACCACTTTTCTGTCTACGCAGAATTCCCAGTATGTAGGCTACAACACAACGCGTCGGATGTAAAACTAACTTCGAAGGTAGATTTACAGGGCCATTACTGCTCACGATATAAAAGAAATTTCAGGAGAATAGTATTTTACGAGGTAGTACCATAGACTAGTTCGAATGAAGTATTTCACATAACAGGAGAAAATAAAATGCAGACTGGTAGCAGCATGATAAACATTTCTCTAATAAAAAAAAAACCATCCAATACACTGTGAAAAAAGTCCCAATGCCAAGAAGGAGTTGGCGGCATAAACGAAAGTTGGTAGGCATCTTTCTACATCTGAAAGATGATATCTGTTCCAATTTCGCACCAGCCGCATAAGAGTGGGGCAAGTACTGCCACTATAAGGATGAAAATCAGGTTTGCTTTAAGTACACGCTGTAACGGTCGTGAGCTTTAGTTTGAGACTGGATATGGTGAGCTGATGTTAGTCAAGAATGCCTTTAAGGTGACAAAGATGCCATTATCATCTCCTCGTGGATTTGAACGAGGTCGTGTAATTGGGTTACGAGAAGCTGGATGATCCGTCTGGGATACTCCAAAATGTCTTGGCAGGAATGCAGCCACCGTACACGATTACTGACAACGGTAGTCACAGGAATATGCGCGAAAGAAGACCGGGCTCCGGACGGCCACGCGGCTCTACAGAGAGGGACCATCGTGTTCGGCATATGGCTCCGGCGCATCGTAACTGCATCTGCAACAGCAATCTGAGCAGCAGTTGTCACCACGGTGACACTTCGAACTGTTACAAAGCGGTTACTTCAAGGACAACTCCGAGACAGAGGCCCTGTAGCATGCATTCCACTGCCCCCAGCCACCGCCATTTTCAACTTCAGCACTGTGAAGCGAAAGGTCATTGGAGAGCAGGATGGAGGACTGTTGTGTTTTCTGATAAAAGCTGGTGCCAGTGAGGGTTGTGTGTTGGTTAGAAGAAGGCTAGTTGAGGGCCTGGAACCAACCAGGCCGCGTGCTAGACACACTGGGCTACATCTGGAGCTGAGGTCTAGGCTGTGATTTCGTATGTCAGAGGGAGCACTCTTGTGGTTATCCCACACACCTTGACCGCAAAATTATGCGTCAGTCTGCTGAGGGGTTGGGGGGGGGGGAGGTTGTTTGGGGGAAGAGACCAAACAGCGAGGTCATCGGTCTCATCGGATTAGGGAAGGATGGGGAAGGAAATCGGCTGTGCCCTTTCAAAGGAACCATCCCAGCATTTGCCTGGAGCGATTTAGGGAAATCACTCAGTCTGCTGACTCGACCTATTGTGCTGCCATTGATGAACAGCATACCAGAGGCGTTTTCCAACAGGTTAACGCTCACCCACATACCGCTGTTATAATCCATGCTTTAAAGAGTAATTGTCAATGTCAATGAAAATACACCAACAGTCACATAACCTAAGGTGTCATTTTATTCTATTTTGAAGACTAACAGTTTCAGCATTTCACTCTGCCATCTTCAGATCTCATACACATCTCTCCAAACAAACGAAAATGTCATAAGGACGTCGTGAAATCAATGGTTACATTAGTGCTTCTTTAGAAGATTTCATTGACATTGACAATTACTTAACCAGCCGATGTCCCCGGTGCATGATGCACCAACAGAGATTGCTCTGCAGAGTGTCGGCATGTTGCCTTGGCCTGCTCGATCACCAGACCTGTCTCCAATCGAGCACATATGGGGCATCATTGCACGACAACTCCAGTGTTATGCACAGCCAGCATCAACCGTCCCTGTATTGACCGACCAAGTGCAACAGACGTAGAACTCCTCTCCAAAAATTGACATCCAGCACCTGAACGTTACAATGTATGCACGTTTATATGTTTTCATTCTTCACTGTAGTGGTTACAGTGGATATTAATGTACCAGCATTTCATATTTTCAGCGGCTTTTCTCATGTTTACGTTAACCTAAGATCTTGCCATGTTAATCACTTAAATATGTTCTCTAGACAAATGTATTCCCGAAATTTCATTACTCTATATTAATTATTTTTGGTATTGCAATTTTTTCCCGACAGTGTATACATTTGTGTGTTAGGATGTTCAGACAAGAGGAGATTAGAAATTTTTGAAATGTGTTGCTTCAGAAGATTGCTAAATATTAGATGGGGAGATCTAGTAACAGATCGAGTAACTAACGTGGTGGCACAGAAATTGAAAGTTCTCTTTAAATAATAAAAATAAGAGTGAAATTCTCTTTAAATAATAAACATTTGATTGCCACACTGTTTCTGATTGTAAGATCTGAGGTGTAATAATAAGTGAACTGTTGTAATGAAACTTGCGCTGTCATAATGTGAAGGCAAAGCTGTATTCTAATAATAATTAATTGACGTAATGAAAAGAGAAGTCTTTCATACTATAAAAGTTAGCAACCTGGCTGCAAGAATTCTGGAACAGTATAAACTGCCTGAATAATGAACTTTGACGTAAAACCTACGATAATTAGTTTTGCAAAACTGATCGCAGATCCCAAACACAGAAAATCTAACTGTCTCTGAAATACATAAGTTGGTCCTGATTTAATAAAAAATCAAAATATTTAGCACTCACCTCTATTCTGCGCAAATCTAGATAAGACGTTGCAGTACTGCTCTGTTTTGCGCGCCGCTATGCTAAAGCTGCAAATTACTGTATCTACACAGAGACACTCGAGTGGTGCAGTGAGTTATCTGGTACGTTTCAAATCGAAGTTTTTTCCGAACACTCTTGGTTCCACGATCAATTAAAAATTGTAAGACAAACCTTGGTAAAAAAATGAAATATGTGCATAAATGACAACACTAACATTTTTGTGTACTGTGAAAAAGTGCTCATGACTCATTTTAAATTTAATGAGCGTCTTAACATCCAAACAATACACTTTCATGTCACTCAAATCTAGCAACTCTCAATACGTAGGTACAATAAACAAGCTAGTCCGATGGCACAGCAACAGTAAAAAAAAAGTAACTTATTATAGCACTTACTTTGGTTCAAATGGCTCTGAGCACTATGGGACTCAACTGCTGTGGTCATAAGTCCCCTAGAACTTAGAACTACTTAAACCTAACTAACCTAAGTACAGCACACAACACCCAGCCATCACGAGGCAGAGGAAATCCCTGACCCCGCCGGGAATCGAACCCGGGAACCCGGGCGTGGGAAGCGAGAACGCTACCGCACGACCACGAGATGCGGGCAGCATTTACTTTGACATTCGACTAGGCTTCCTCCTTCACAAATCAGTTTCCGTCACAATCTGGATATAACCATGTTCATTGAACACATTGAAAAATGAAGACTTTATATTTAAAACATAACAAAGACATTTCTTCCTCACTCTAACAAAGCTTAACATTATCTGACCCACTGCGCCCTCGAGCACATTAGCGATAATAACCTAACTTCTGCGATACAGCTTTACGACATCGCTACTCGCTCACAGTCGATTCAGATACCAAAATTATACATGACACCTATCAAACTAAATCGAGGAAAAAAATTTATGGTGCAGACTTACCAAAAGAAGCGGTCAGTTGATAGACACGTTCTGAGGCATTAAGGAATAATCAGTTCGATAATGGAGAAAAGTGTGGAGGGGTAGAAATTGTAGAGTGAGATCAAGGGATGAATGCAATAAGCTGGTTCAGATGGATGTTGGTTGTAATAGTCATTCAGGGATGAACAGGCTTGCGCAGGTTAGAGTTGCATCAGACCAGTTTTCGGACAGAAGATAACAAAACTCTGAGATACAGCTTGTTACAAGGAGAAGTTTTCATTTCCCATGTTGATAAGCCAGTTGTAATGGCACTTTCTATCGATTGTCATTTTTGTTTTGAAAATGAAGCGTGCCATACATGTTTACAAATGATCACTATGCAGACATGATTTTTACGTGCAGGTTTTGTAACGGAAACGCTGCTCCTGCTGCTTGCACAGAATACTACAGAGATTATCGGGTAGACGATTTCCTAACGCCAGAGTACCAGATTCATAAGTATTTACTCATGTTTTCACTCAACTGCGTGAGATAGTTTTGGTATGCACCAGTCATACACTCCTGGAAATGGAAAAAAGAACTCATTGACACCGGTGTGTCAGACCCACCATACTTGCTCCGGACACTGCGAGAGGGCTGTACAAGCAATGATCACACGCACGGCACAGCGGACACACCAGTAACCGCGGTGTTGACCGTCGAATGGCGCCAGCTGCGCAGCATTTGTGCACCGCCGCCGTCAGTGTCAGCCAGTTTGCCGTGGCATACGGAGCTCCATCACAGTCTTTAACACTGGTAGCATGCCGCGACAGCGTGGACGTGAACCGTATGTGCAGTTGACGGACTTTGAGCGAGGGCGTATAGTGGGCATGCGGGAGGCCAGGTGGACGTACCGCCGAATTGTTCAACACGTGGGGCGTGAGGCCTCCACAGTACATCGATGTTGTCGCCAGTGGTCGGCGGAAGGTGCACGTGCCCGTCGACCTGGGACCGGACCGCAGCGACGCACGGATGCACGCCAAGACCGTAGGATCCTACGCAGTGCCGTAGGGGACTGCAACGCCACTTCCCAGCAAATTAGGGACACTGTTGCTCCTGTGGTATCGGCGAGGACCATTCGCAACCGTCTCCATGAAGCTGGGCTACGGTCCCGCACACCGTTAGGCCGTCTTCCGCTCACGCCCCAACATCGTGCAGCCCGCCTCCAGTGGTGTCGCGACAGGCGTGAATGGAGGGACGAATGGAGACGTGTCGTCTTCAGCGATGAGAGTCGCTTCTGCCTTGGGGCCAATAATGGTCGTATGCGTGTTTGGCGCCGTGCAGGTGAGCGCCACAATCAGGACTGCATACGACCGAGGCACACAGGGCCAACACCCGGCATCATGGTGTGGGGAGCGATCTCCTACACTGGCCTTACACCACTGGTGATCGTCGAGGGGACACTGAATAGTGCACGGTACATCCAAACCGTCATCGAACCCATCGTTCTACCATTCCTAGACCGGCAAGGGAACTTGCTGTTCCAACAGGACAATGCACGTCCGCATGTATCTCGTGCCACCCAACGTGCTCTAGAACGTGTAAGTCAACTACCCTGGCCAGCAAGATCTCCGGATCTGTCCCCCATTGAGCATGTTTGGGACTGGATGAAGCGTCGTCTCACGCGGTCTGCACGTCCAGCATGAACGCTGGTCCAACTGAGGCGCCAGGTGGAAATGGCATGGCAAGCCGTTCCACAGGACTACATCCAGCATCTCTACGATCGTCTCCATGGGAGAATAGCAGCCTGCATTGCTGCGAAAGGTGGATATACACTGTACTAGTGCCGACATTGTGCATGCTCTGTTGCCTGTGTCTATGTGCCTGTGGTTCTGTCAGTGTGATCATGTGATGTATCTGACCCCAGGAATGTGTCAATAAAGTTTCCCCTTCCTGGGACAATGAATTCACGGTGTTCTTATTTCAATTTCCAGGAGTGTATTTCAGCTGAACGCTGAAATGTACGGAGTCTAGATGAAATAAAAGTCACCAGCGGAAAAATGCTCCTGTCAGGGCATAGAAAAGGATATAATGAATCATCCTCCTCTAACGTTACCCTTTTGTTTTTTAGAAATAACCGACACTATGTATACTATCGATTCTTGCACAGGTTAAAATTATCTTATCTGTTTCACTAAAACAATTCATATGATTTTGTATGCAATGTATTATATTTCAGGATAGAATTTATAAAAAAGAAATTAATGTGTTACAATCGATTTGTACCAACAGTTAAAATTACTCTTCTTTTAAGAATAGTTTAAATTACAAAATTTCTGGCAAACTTAAAATTCGTATTATTATTGCGCAATCAAACGCTAATTATTAAATTTGTTTCTGGATTTATTTATGAAATAATGATATAATTTGGTAAAGATTCTTCTTCTGCTGAGAAAATGTGTAAACTCTTTTGCTTTGTAAACACTTTGGAAATTGTGAGTACTGCAGAATGTGATTAGTACTGGGCATGTCTCAGACGGAAGAAGACATTTTTATATCACCAACAATGTAATTATTGGTTTTTGGAATGTGGAAATTATAAAGTCACTGTGATTTAGAAGAATGGGATAAAATGAAAAGATATTCATAGCAACAGGCAACTCTTCATCAGTTATTTCGTCTTCAAAAACGCGCAACCTTAAATCAAAATTCTCAGCAGCAAGAATGTACTCTTGGACATAACAATGTTTTGAGCCAGCAACAACAAAAATAACAACGAGATAATCAAGATAAGTAAAAAACATTCTTCTTTCGTAATCTTACTCCTCTCTAAGTTTTCAAAATTTGTGCAAAGAATGAGAACTTTAATGGTGATGTGTGGGAGGGTAATATTACAAGAAGATCTGTTCTCCTTTAGAAGACTCTGACAAATGTGGGGAACCAGCTGCCTCAGTCCTCATAGGAACATATTCGCTCTCTTTTAACGCAGAACGTTCTAAATCCGTTTACCTAGTCTCTCTTTGTAATGAAGCCTTCATACTCGGCATCTTGTTTTCACTGGTACTGTCTGTATATGTCTCTGTCCCACTATCTCCTTTTTCTCCCGTTGATTTTCACCATATCCCACTGCCACTGTCTCCTCATTTTCACTTACATTGCCTCCTTTTGTCTTTTCCTACTGCCACTGTCTCCACCACACCTCAGCATTTCAGACTTGGTGTGGGGAGGGGGCTGCAAGTTACACTATCTTCTATAGACATGTGTTTAAAATTTCGTGTTTCGTTATGATGTCCACTCATTTCTATCTTTTTAATTTCCACTGTTGCTTTTGTTTTGTTCTCACTGTTTCCATTTCCATTCATCGATGTTTCTCTTTTATTGCCAGTGTCTTTCACTGAGCATCAGTATCTTCTCTCTCTTTGGCTCCTACTAGTATTGTCTTCACCCATTTCTGTTTCTCGTTCGCTGCAACTTTCTCTCTCCCACCTTCACTGTCTCACTTTCTTTCTCTTTCACTGGCACTGTATCCCCTCTCTTCCACCGTCACTGTCTCCCTGCTCCTTTTTTCAGCACAAAAAAGCGCGAATACTTTCCTATGCCAAAATTTTTGATTGGGCCCGCTGACTGAGGATGACGCAGCTGGTTACCCATTTTACGGTAGCAGTCTTCTAAAGAGGAGCATATTCGTCTTTCCTCTGCACCGATAGGGGCATTTTTCCGTTGGCTCCCTTCTTCTTCCTCGTACATCAGGATTTGCTGTTTATACGAAACAAATTCTATAGGTCAGTTGATAGACAGTTGATTTCCGTACTTCGACACATTTATATAACTTTGACACATGTAAGCAACAGATAACTACACAAAATATAGGGTTAACACAAAGTCGTTAGATTTACATTTTTCCTGTATACTTTGCTCATCGATCGCATTTTATCGGAAGGCCCGGATTTTGACTTATATCTTAAAAGAGTAAGAATGTTATTAGAAATATTTTACCGAATTTGGTGTCTTACCAGCTTCACATAATTGTTGGTAGCCATTTTAAGGTCTTTTCAGATATGTTAAGACCCTTTACACCATTTTTTGCCACTGCAGTACCACTTTTGGCACATTTTTACAGGCGTGAATTGCTCATTATACGGAGGCAGCACACCATAAAGTTTTATTTGTGGAAAAAAGTAGTTTGATGATCTCAGAACCCCTCACGATAACCCTAGAACCCTTGGCGTATGTTCACTACGTGAGTTAAAACTACATTTAAGCATCAGACCGGATATTACATGCACAATTTACGGGCATAGCCACGATAATAAATATGAGCCTCTGGATCTCGGTAACAGACAATGATATGGAAAAAAAACCGAAAACATCGTATTAAGAACATATGCTATAATTTTCGACGATTTTGCATGAACATAAATTACAGAAGTGGCCATCCCCACGATTGGTGCTTTTGGCACCCAAAAATCAAAGTTTGTCGATTGTATCCTGATAACGAGTACAGATTTTCTTAAAAAAGAAAATAGCGTTTCTAGAAGAACTTTAAGAAATGTACTGTTAAAATCTGAGCCATTCGTGTGATTAGATTTTTAGATAACTGGGACCAGAGGTGCAAAATCATCTAAAAACCAGTTTTAGCGGTTTTCTGCTTAAGTCCAGTAACTTTGAACCTCTGAATCTCGGTAACGGATAACGATGTCGAGAAAGGTTTCGAAGTTTCCTGAGAATATCAGCTTAAGAATATATGGTAAATGTTTTGACGATCAGCCAAGAACAGAAATAACAGTAGTGACCATTCCCACAATTGGTACTTTTCATATCCAGAATTAATGTTTTCTTTGGGTTTTCTCAGGAAGTGCCCATGAGCAAATGCTGTTTTTGTAAACCGCTTAAGGTGCACACTATACCACACCTAATGCAAAAGTACCAACCAATCTGCTCAATTTTCTGGGCTGTAATGTTTAAATTTTGACTTTGTAATGTAGTATGCCTACTGCCAGCCCGTTTTTTCCGATAGGTATACAAATGGTTACTCGGCCAAATGCTATCCAAAACTTTTGACGCCTTATCTCGGTGATCAATAGAACCCGAGATATGACCTCCTGAAAAATCGCATTTTCGCGCTCGGCATTTGGGCACCATGGACGGATCGATTATTCAGTTGGTAGAACGTAGTTCTTCAACCAGCACACACAGAATTTCTACACGGATCGGTGTTCCTTCCACATGTAAGAATATGACGGAAATTACTTGTGCATGGCACTTCTTCTTGTCATTTACAACAGATTCAACACCTTCGAGAAGGAGATGAAGATTCATGGTTGGAATTTTGTCGCTGTCTAATTGGAAATCTCTGGGTAATACCAAAAATCCTGTTTAAAGATGAAGCCACTTTGTAAGTAGGCTGTTTATGTTTTCTTATTGACAACGTTACGTAGCGCTCTGTATGAAAATCACTGGCTGTGCTGTGTGCAGTCTGTGGCTAGTTTGCATTGTTGTCTGCCATTGTAGTGTTGGGCAGCAGGATGTGAACAACGCGTAGCGTTGCGCAGTTGGAGGTGAGCCGCCAGCAGTGGTGGATGTGGGGAGAGAAATGGCGGAGTCTTGATATTTGTAAGAATGGATGTTATGAACTCTTACATATATTATGACTTTTGATGACTATTAAGGTAAATACATTGTTTGTTCTCTATCAAAATCTTTCATTTGCTAACTATGCCTATCAGTAGTTAGTGTCTTCAGTAGTTTGAATCTTTTATTTAGCTGGCAGTAGTGGCGCTCGCTGTATTGCAGTAGTTCGAGTAACGAAGATTTTTGGTGAGGTAAGTGATCTGTGAAAGGTATAGGTTAATGTTAGTCAGGGCCATTCTTTTGTAGGAATTTTTGAAAGTCAGATTGCGTTGCGCTAAAAATATTGTGTGTCAGTTTAAGCACAGTCATGTATAATTGTTCTAAGGGGACGTTTCATATGTCGACCCTTAGCCGAGGATACCTCACTGGAATCTTCCGATTTTTTCTTGTAGTTTGTGTAATTAGTGTAGCTATTGTTTATTGCTAGCGCGTAATTATAGAAAGAATTTCCTTTGTAGTTGCAGTCTTTCATTGTTGTACAGTAAAACAGGTGTGGCACGAATGTAGATTTGCACCAAGTATTTCGCAGCTGCAATTAACTAGATATTATTTTCAGTGCTATGTTAATGTGTTCTCTTATTTTTGCTCTTCAAATTGTGCTTTCCTGTGTTGTCGTGTGAAATATTGTGACAATAATGGCGTGTGAAAAACGTAATACTAGGCTCCAAAGTAAACTGAAGAATGACAGTGAAGAAGAAAGCAGTGTGTTAGTGCCACCATGTAATGAATTAACTAATATTCAAAGTAGTAATTTGGTAACTGTGCATAGGGAAATGGTGCGGGCGTCAAATAATGGTGTAGACAGTGAAACAGGTAGTGAACAGGGAAGCATTATCGATCGATCGGTCGGCAACAGCTCGCCTCAGGAGTCGGGAATGACAGAACACAATATTGCAAATACTGTAGACCCCGGTTTTGGGTTCTCACCGTTTTCTCAAATGAGTCAAGACACATTTTCCGCTTGTCAAAATGTGAATGTTGCCGGTGCAAATTCACTGCTGAAAAGCACTGAGGAACATGTTTCTGACACCAGTGCATTGTTATTACAATTAATGCAACAAATGGGATAAAAGCTTCAAAATTTAGACACAATGGAACACCACCAGAGACAAACACAGCAACAGTTAGACACAATGGAACAAAATCTTCAAAAGTTAGACACAATGGAACAACACCAGAGACAAACACAGCAACAGTTAGACGCAATGGAACAAAATCTTCACACCACGCTTGGACAAACACGTGAAGATTTAACTACTGAGTTACATAAAATCGAATCGAAATGTCAAAAAGTCTGTAACGACATAAAAACACAAATTTGTGAGCATTTTCAACCTATTTTTTCGCGGCATGAAAATGCATTACAGAATCACGAAGCAGACATAAAAGAACTGCAAATTACTGTTCATGAAAATCATGAGACCTTGCAAGCTAAAATTGACTCAGTTGCATCTACCGATTCGGCTACGCAACTTGCAAAAACTCAGGAAAACTTAAAGGACACAGTAGAAAGACACATGGAGGAAATTAGTTCATTATCAGAGAAAGTAGTTGAACTTTCGGATCAGCTAAATAATTTATCTACGAAGGTAGATGATAATCTGAATGACACAAAACCGGTAGTCTTTAATGACACAGAAGAGTGCGAACAAAATCAGAATCAAATTAATACGCAACACCAAAGAGAAATCCGGGAAGTACAAGATCAGCTGACACAGTTAATACAAGAATTACGTATTTCAGAGGACACTCGCGCTCCAACACAGGAAGAGGGACTTACAAATTCGGAACAGCCACAAAATAATAACACAGGACACTTCGGAAATTATGAAAGAAATTGGCAAGGCACACCGAATTTTGAGATGGAACCGCCGAAACGACGTAACAATGACCGACATGCGACTCGCCGACATGATGAGTCTGACTATAAGCTGTTCATTACTACACGTAAATTCAAAACGTTTTAGAATTCTGCCAACGACATTCATCCACAAGCGTGGCTCCACCAATTCTCTCATTGTTTTCCTCCCAACTGGTCATTGGAGCACAGGTTAAAATTTATGTGTGGCTACTTGGAGAATGAACCAGCTGTAAGAATGCGATCGGTCATTCACGATTGTCACAGTGAAGGAAATTTTTATCATGCCTTCCTCTCAGCATACTGGTCTCAAGCTACACAAGACCGAGTAAAACATAGCATCATAATGATGAAACATTTCGAACAATCTGAATTTTCCAGTTTTGTGAAATATTTTGAAGACATGTTGCACAAGAATCAGTACCTGTCAAACCCATACAGCCCCTCAGAACTCATCCGCATTTGCTTAATCAAATTGCCTGAACATTTACGACATATTATTTTGGCAGGACGTTGCAAAGACGACATTGAAGCTTTTCAGGGACTCTTACAAGAATTAGAAATTGACACTGACATTCGCGGAACGCGAATACAGGAACACAACAATTACAGGTCACATCCGTCGCAATTCCGCGATGAAAGAAATAATAACTTGACGTGACAACGCTATTCTCACAACACAAATCGTGACCAAAACAGACACCACTCGTATGACAACCGTTGGCAGAGTAGTAATAATTACAGGGAAAGATCACCTCTCCGCAGTAGTGACTATCACAGAGACAATCAGAGAAACAGACAATATAGGAACCAAAATAAATATTATCAGGGGAGACAGAATAACTTTAGACGCAACGGTCTAGCGCGCAGTTACGATTCAGGGAGAAATTCTCCACCACGTGACCGACAAGAAAGAAACTATGGAATCTACCGACATGACGACACACGATATGATCGTAACGACAGACCTGAATTGCATCAGAACTGGCGGGATTCAAACAGAGCAGGGCCCTCTCGACAAGGTGAATTTGTAGAAGTTAGGTCTCCAAATCCCAATAACGACGCGCGCCAACAAAGAGACAATAGGCAATGACTCATACCGCTGGCAGACACAAAACGTACGTATGAAACTGACGACGCAGCTGCCGTAGCTAGTAATTACGTAAAAATGGAAGACATTAGGGACATCTTACTCCAGGAACACGACGTAAAACAGAACAACATTGCATATCCTGTGATTCACATTACAGTAAATGACATAAAATTTACTGCAGTACTTGACTCTGGCAGTCCCATTTCAGTAATTAGTGAAACAGCCTTTAGCAAATGCAACAAATCGAAAGATTGCCCCACACTTCCGTTACGTAAGATTAAATTACAAGGTGTAATCGTTGGAAAAAGTGTAGATGTACGCCAACAAACCAACTTAGAATTCTTTTGTCAAAGCCACAGCTTCTCTATGAACTTTCTTATTGTTCCATTATTGTCGACGGAAATTATACTGGGAGTAGACTTTTTGAGTGAATACAAAGC
Organism: Schistocerca nitens; assembly: GCF_023898315.1. Classification (NCBI taxonomy): domain Eukaryota; kingdom Metazoa; phylum Arthropoda; class Insecta; order Orthoptera; family Acrididae; genus Schistocerca; species Schistocerca nitens. The sequence goes on along the minus strand of NC_064617.1, from coordinate 902,180,852 downwards.
AATCTTAAACTTTCACGATGCTGAAATAAGTTTAGAGAAAGAAGGTAAGTAAATAGCTTTGAAATTTGAATATTGGCTCTCAAACAATGACGAGGAAATTAATCGGCTTTACCTTCTGTTAGACAACAGTTCGGAATTTTCTACGGAACTAGACACTAACAATCACTCTGCAAGTACTGACAGGGATGATATCGACGACACATTTGATACTAATGAGTTAATTCAGAATAAAATTCAAACAATTGAGAATTGTAATGAGACTGAGAGGCAGGACCTTTTTGAGATTTTACAAGCACATTCCACAGTTTTTACTCATAAAACAGGAACAATCAAGGGATTTCAATACCAATTTCGTGTTCGTGAGCATACTAAATTTTGTGTTAGACCATACGTAATTCCAGCACATTATAGGGACTGTGTTAGAACAGAAATACAATCTATGCTTGACGAGGGCATTATTGAGCCTGCAGTAAGCTCATACAACAATCCATTACATGTTGTTGAGAAAAAAATGGATCGATCAGGCTTGTCTTACATTCGAGACAAATCAATACTATCATTATTCCTGAAACAGACAGGCCGCAAACGTTGGAAGAACTTCTTCAAAATTTTAATGGTGTAAAAGTGTTGTCTTCCATTGATCTCAGATCCAGTTTTTATCAGATCGAACTTCATCCAGAATGTAGAAAATACACAGCTTTCCATTGTTTCGGCGTTTGTTATCAGTTTCGGAAACTTCCTTTTGGTTTGAACATTTCTTCGGCAGCATTCATTCGCGGGCTAAATTCCATATTACCTGAGTTCTTAAAACGTCACATCACCTTATATGTGGACGATATTCTAATAGCAGAAGCTTCATGGGAACAACATAATCGCATCCTCAACATTTTGTTACGTATTTTTGCAGAATCTGGAATTACAGTTAACTTGGAAAAGTCTGAATTCGGTAGGTCAAAGGTGAGGTTTTTGGGACATATTATTTCTTCTGAAGGCATTCAGCCGGATCCTGAAAAGTTAGAAGCAATCAGAGCCATTCCAGTTCCATCCACAAAAAAACAAGTCCGCAGTTTTCTAGGTCTCATAAATTTTTACCGTCGTTTTCTGCATATGCAAATTCTTGTTACACCAAAACTTTGTTCTCTCACAGTTGGAATTCAATTCTTTGAAAGTAGCGTTACTTAACGCGTCAATACTAGCTCATCTAGATCTGTCACAAGATTTCTGCCTTAGCACAGATTCTTCTAAAGTCGGTCTTGGTGCCCATTTATTTCAAGAAGCCATAGAAAATGACACTACCGTTCAGAAAACCATTGCTTTTGCTAGCCGAGTGCTAACAAAATCTGAAAAAAATTATTCCGTTACTGAATTAGAAGCTTTAGCTATCGTTTGGGCATTTAACAAATTCCGTTTCTTTCTTTCTGGTAAGCACGTAAAAATATACAGTGATCATCGTGCATTACAATTTCTTATGTCTTCAAAATTAAATTATGACAGGTTAAAACGTTGGGCATTGTTTCTGCAAGAATTCCACTTCACAATAGTCTACATTCCCGGCAAGGAGAACATTGTTGCGGACGCACTGTCACGCGCACCGGCTGGGCTTGAGAAAAGTAACACAGAAGGCAACCTCGAGAAAAATTTCAGTATTCTTTACATTCATAAAGTCGCCTTTGAAACTTCATCACCACATCTTTAAAGGACATTGCTCATGAACAAGATAAAGATCCGATTTGGAAAGACATCAAGAGCAAATCGCATGAAAAGACACACACACAGATTCGGCATTATTATCTGGTTAGAAACAACATACTGTTCAAACGCTGCACTGTTGATGACAAGCTATGGATATTGTTAATAAGCTCATTTGGTATATTCATTTCAGCTACGCACATTTTGGTCCACGAAAATGTTATCATATTCTTCGAACGACTTGTTATTTTAACAATATGGAAAAGAGAATTCGAAGAGTCTTGTCTATTTGTAAACTTTGTCAAAAGGCGACACCATCTATTGTCTCACATCGTGCTCCGTTGTTTCCTATTATTCCTTCTAAATTAAAAGAATTTGCTGCTGTTGATCTCTTGGGACCGCTTGTCAGAACATCTAATGGATTTTCGTACGTTCTAGTCGCTGTTGAACTTACTTCAAAATTTGTTTCTTTCACTCCGTTATGTAAAGCCACTGGACGGTCTGTATCCAACGCCTTTGTTAAAAATTTCTTACGTGAAGTTGGACACGTTAGTAAAGTCATTTCAGATAATGGACCGCAATTCAGATCTGCTGTTTGGTCACGCATGCTTCGGAATCATAAATTCAAGCTTGTTTTTATTTCATTGTACTCACCACATTGTAGCCCCTCCGAACGGATTATGATAGAAATCAATAAGCTTTGCAGACTTTACTGTCACAGAAAGCATCAGCATTGGGACAGATATTTACACTTATTTCAAAACGTGCTGAATGAAATGCCTCATGACTCCACTGCTTTACCACCTACTCTTGTACTGAAGAATGAAGAACCACCGAACAGAATCAGAGCGCTTGTACCTTTCCCAAAGACACGTAAACTTCGACACAAAGACATAATTGACTTGGCTCTTAAAAATATAAAATCTGCAGCAGACAAAAGGATTAAACTACACGGTAAAGCAAATGCAAAGAAATTATATATTGGTCAGAAAATTCTCATTAAAGCTCATTCATTGTCACATAAGAAGAAACACTTGAGTCACAAATTCTTTCTAGTTTACAATGGACCTTACAGAATCCGACGTATACCACATGATAATTGCGTTGAAGCTGAAACTCTGCGTACTAGGAAGAGTAAAGGTTTACACCACATTTCACATGTAGAACCGTTTATTGAAAGATAATCTGCTTTTTAACTTTGTCTTTGCCATAAAACTCTTCACTTCACATTTCTAGTATGCATTGTCAGACTTAGAAACTGTTACCATGCAACAATGTTTGAAGTTAAATATCCAATCAAGAACCAAGAGAACTTATTTAAACAGAAATTACGAATGCATTGTTATAGTGAACAGACGTCATAGTGTTATTCAAAAAATGGTTCAAATGGCTCTGAGCACTATGGGACTTAACAGCTATGGTCATCAGTCCCCTAGAACTTAGAACTACTTAAACCTAACTAACCTAAGGACAGCACACAACAGTGTTATTGTGTGTGTACATTCTTGCTTGTTAGTTGCACGATTACGTAACGACTATAAGGCTTACATACTTAGAACATTTACCAGTACTGCTAATGAGATTTTAATGCAACATTTTGGTTTACGTGAAAATACATTCTGGATTTAAAGTACTTTCTGTGAGATACCAGATGACACAGTGGTTAGTTTATGTGACAGCTACACGATTTTATCACGACACTACTAATGAGTGACAATATACAATGTTGCTTTTGCAGTGTTTCTGTTTTATTTCTGCACAGTTTTTCTGTATTATTCTGGAAAGTAAAACATGTTTCAGTAGTAACTTTTGTGGTATAGCTACAATGAGACAGCCTTTTCCATAGCACAACAATACGTTACAGCACAGTACTTTCTTCATCACGGCAATAAGCGTAATAACTAAGATATCTATATGCAAAGCATTTCACTTTTGTTTATCATGAGGTAAGTACATTGACTTCTGCAGAACTTAGCTTTCGGAGGACGATAACTACGACACTTCCACAGAGATTATGTTGCAACAAGACGCACATTTAGCGCTACAGGACACGTATTTGAGTGATTAATTTTGCACTTAAATCACTTATTTTTAAAGATATTTCAAGTACAATGATACAAAGGTTTTCCGTGATACATTTCTTTCCACTGCTGTAATCTGTAATACCTGAGGGTATAATTACATTAATCCTCAGGGGGGTACACGCTTACTTTGTGTACCATGTGTGTGGCAAACACAAGGAGCCCTAGCTAATATGGTATTTGCTTATACAACTTTACACTTCGGTACCATATTTCTCTAACACATAAATTAGACAGCTATCTGATCATTTAACTGAGAGACAAACATTTTTTTTACTACATCAGTGACACATGTTTACGCAATTACACAGTTGGGTAACTTCACATTTATGAAATTGTATTTTGTATGTACTTTGTGAACTCTTCATATTTTTTCAGAATCATTGTGATACTATGAGAGCTTTGAATGATGTATTTGGTATGGGTCATGATATTTAAAGTATTTTGTATGTACTTTGTGAACTCTTCATATTTTTTCAGAATCATTGTGATACTATGAGAGCTTTGAATGATGTATTTGGTATGGGTCATGATAAAGTATTTTGTATGTACTTTGTGAACTCTTCATATTTTTTCAGAATCATTGTGATACTATGAGAGCTTTGAATGATGTATTTGGTATGGGTCATGATATTTAAAGTACGTTTGAGGTGGATGACACTATTTAAATGAGCGGAGAATTTTTTTACGTTTTGAAGTTATTGCAGAAAGCTACGACGTTTTTGAGATTTAACTGAGGTGTTATGATGTTATTTTTACGACGACGATATGTATTATGCTGCTGAGGTATGTTTATGGTCAATAAGCTGATGCTATATGAGGAATTTGATTATGCTACGTATCTGTTATGATGAAATGTTGAAGAAGTGTCGACGAATATTTATATGTGTAATAAGGTAAGGAGTAATGAATAGTGGTTAGGGACTCTGACTTGTGAAAAAGGATGTTGGAAACCAAGAATCGTACTTTAAGAGTTATGAAATGTGTGTAAATGCGTGAATGTATCACAATGCCGGCGAAAATTTTTTGGACACTGTTATATTCGTAAGATTTTGTATCTACACGTTTGCAACGCAAATTCTCGACCTGTGAAATTTTTTATATGAGACTGCCACTGTAGCGGAAACAGCTGCCGTAAATATTTCCGTAAGAAAGTTAAGTGACCACCTGCACGTAATGCGTCATGGGCACCCAGCTGTGTCAGATGCCTGGAGAAAAAGCCATTAGTGTGTGCCTTTTCAGAGGCACAGGTAGAAAAAAAAAGAAGGGAGGACATTATCCTCGCTATTGACATTCCTTTGTAGAAAGCATCGAAAATACGACACGCTCAAACTTGGATACATATGATTATACTGTGGAGCTCTTAATTTATGATATTTACTAAAATGCCTCATGAAACGACGAGAAACATTTCACGGCTATTGTCTTTCTAGTTGAAAGTTTGCTCGTTTTGTTTAATATCTAGTTTCTAGCTGCACTGCAGCATTGGTTAAAATAAAATTTTATGGATGTACTAATATAGATATTTTATGCCTGCAGATCGAGTAAATAATAATTTTTTTCAAAAAAATGAGGGAGCACAAAAAGACATTTACCTTCACAGTTACTGCCTTCATAATTTTCTTTTCAAGTACTTGGTAATTTATTTTGTAGAATAAGTTGTGGTGCACCACTTTAATGACATAGATATTAAGATGTGAATAGACATTTCCCTTATCTGCATTGTTGTCTTTACTGTAATATTTTTCTGCTTGAGCTTTGTCATGTTTAGATATAAGTTATTGCATTTGCTGCTGCTGTTTGCCAGGCATAATGTTACTGAATTTGACTTTGTATTACGCTGTTAAGCCAGTTTTACTACGGATTTATTTTTCTTGTTTGCTGCACAGTGCCTTATATTAGTTGTAATATTGCAATTGCTTGGCCAATTTCCATTTTTTTTTGTCATTGCTGTTTGTGTTAACTGTCTTGTGCTGCTGCATTGCCTCGTCCCTTAGTTTAGCATCTGAGCTCAGTAGATTTAAGTTAGCTTAAGATGGGGTAGGCTATATAAGAGAACAAGTTGTGATGAATTGGAAGAAATACATTGAGAAGCTATAAGAAAATGGTTTGGCCAAAAAAAGTATTTTGAAAGAGGATACGAACCAAAAAAGTAGGGTTTAGGGACAACAGGTTTAGGTAGGATTTTCTAGGAAATAAATGATGAAGTAAGATAATGGAAAATAAATAATGAGGTAAGAAATATGTGAACATATATATACAGAAAGCATGCTTGAATAGGATTTTTTTGGTGGAAACAAATGTGGAAATAAGACGAAAGATCTATGGAATGAAGTATTGGGTTGGACTGCAGTACCAAATGTTACACTGAAAACAAACCCTGTCCTTTCCTTTTGTGTTATCCCACTATGTGTTTGTGTACCCTTGTGTATTTGTTTTCTTCCTGTCTCTGTGTAGTTTCATAGAATTTTTTCTTCTTCTAATACTAAGCTACATTCACTATGATGAGGAATACCGTTATCCTCAAATATAATTGGCATTAATAATATGTTATTTACCTTGTAAATATGCTTAGACATTATTTCTTCTGTTTTGTTTTAATGCTTATGTGTAAAGTTGATGTTTCAAAAGTTATTCTGATCTTTTATGTATTTACTTATCTCATAATTCCTGTAACACTGATGTATATCTTTATTTCTATTATTTTGTAAATCCTGTATTACTACAAATGTTATCTGTATGATTATGTTTTTAATGATGTATTTTGTACCTTTGTTATTGTATTCTTATGTTATAAAATTGTAATTGACAGCAGTTCATCAAATTAAGTAACTTGTAAGTTCCATTTCACTGCACACGTTTCTGTTGATCATACTATATGGACAATATGTGAGACGTAGGGACTGTTAGTGTTTGCACGTGTGTTAATAATTCAGCAACGGACTGGATAACAGCATTGATGGTTCTAAGGACAATTCCAAAAACTTTGTGAGTGCACAAGTGGTGGTTTATGGACTTGCTATATTGTCTGCAAGACTCTTCGATGGTGATTGTGCACCTGCACAGTTGCAACAGATGGCTGCTGGCCGTCTCTACAAGGACTACAGTGGGTCTGCACGTTTGATGGCCCACCAATAACGTAATCTCTACCAGGACTACAGTGGGTCTACTCTGTGATGACCTACCTACCAGTATTCTTCAAAACTTCGACTGACTCTGCGGTGGGTTTGCTCTGTTGTGGCCCATTACCTGTCTGCATGTCAAGAGTCAGCACTGTCTTTCCGTTGGAGGGACAACACTATTTCTTCACGACTGCATGGAAATCCACTACTTCCGTGTGCATTTTCTTTTACTGCTCAGACTTTGAGAAAAACACTGCAATTTTACTGTGATGAATGAGCAGGACTGTCTTTATGGACTGTGAGAAAATTGTAGCATTTGACCAACATTGTATCAATAAGTGTGTGCATTTGATATCTTTGTTATTGTAATTATGAAAAATTTTATCAAATCATTATTGGCCACTGCCCAAAACAATTTGTAAAATTTTTTGTGGGGAGCATGGGGGCTATGTAAGTAGGCTGTTTATGTTTTCTTATTGGCAACGTTACGTAGCGCTCTGTATGAAAATCACTGGCTGTGCTGTGTGCAGTCTGTGGCTAGTTTGCATTGTTGTCTGCCATTGTAGTGTTGGGCAGCTGGATGTGAACAGCGCGTAGCGTTGCGCAGTTGGAGGTGAGCCGCCAGCAGTGGTGGATGTGGGGAGAGAAATGGCGGAGTTTTGATATTTGTAAGAATGGATGTTATGAACTCTTACATATATTATGACTTTTGATGACTATTAAGGTAAATACATTGTTTGTTCTCTATCAAAATCTTTCATTTGCTAACTATGCCTTTCAGTAGTTAGTGCCGTCAGTAGTTTGAATCTTTTATTTAGCTGGCAGTAGTGGCGCTCGCTGTATTGCAGTAGTTCGAGTAACGAAGATTTTTGGTGAGGTAAGTGATCTGTGAAAGGTATAGGTTAATGTTAGTCAGGGCCATTCTTTTGTAGGAATTTTTGAAAGTCAGATTGCGTTGCGCTAAAAATATTGTGTGTCAGTTTAAGCACAGTCATGTATAATTGTTCAAAGGGGACGTTTCAACTTTTATTAATGATGGTGCCAATAAAACTCTTAACTCGCATTGTGGGTACGACAGAACTCCTATGCCTTTGAGGTGAAATTCTCAAGAAAGCTTCTCTGTATGTGTGTTGTGCGGTGTGATATTCAGCTGACTGGACCTGTTGTGTTACGTTTCTCCCTTACAGAATCCTGTTTTCTAGGCTTTCGTGAAAACGAGCTTGCAGCATTGGCTACAAGGATGAGTATGTTCTAGTCACTAGATGACACACTACCTAAACCTAACACTCCCCAGAAAATAAACGGGCAGATATTTGTCACGTTTATTGGTCACCAAGGAGCCCAGAGGTTACTACCTTCGATTTTTGCCTGTGGGGACAGGAAAAGGGGAAGTCTATTAAGAAAAGATAAATACAAGAACGATTTGATCGTTTGGATTATGAACAGCGATGTTCCAAAAAAATACGTCAAAACGATATCAGAAGAGCTGTTCGTGGTGGAATTTATGAAAATCAACTTTGAACTTCATTATATGCCTTTACTTAACACCTACTGTGGGTATTTGTTTGTGCTACATTCTGATAGCTGTATTTCTGTACCCAACTGTTCACGCATAATATGGAAAGTTTGATGCGAATTAGTCTCTAGCTCCTAACATAATTTACTTTTCCTCCTGAAGCGCCCTGTATATAAAAGACTTCGCGGAAAACATCGGAAGCCTTGTGATGCCATTTGTTTATGGGGCTCTTGTATGTAGGAAAGCTGCAAAGTCAGAAAAGTGCGCCAGCCAGTGTGGCCGAGCGGTTCTAGGCGCTTCAGTTCGAAACCACGCGACCGCTACGGTCGCAGGTTCGAATCCTGCCTCGGGCACGGATGTGTGTGATGCCCTTAGGTTAGTTACGTTTAAGTAGTTCTAAGTTCTAGGGGACTGATGACCACAGATGTTGAGTCCCATAGTGCTCAGAGCCATTTGAACCAGAAAAATGCAGTGGAATGCCACAAACCTGCAGAAAATTGACTCTAGGTGCAGTGTCTAACAGCTGACGAGACGTAAATAGGTGCAAAGACTCACACTGCAGATGACAAATCACTGAAAACAATAAAAACCGTAAATTGCACTGTTCGGTCACGTTACTGTGACCACCTGTCCAAGGACTGAATAACCACCTTTGCAGCGCGGACGTGCAGGAAGAGAGTTGGCGAGGTTCTGGAAGATACCAACAGAGTTGTAGAGCCAAGTGCGGCGGCCAGCTGCGCCAGGTTTCACAGCTCAGGATCCGTGTCGTGAACAGCCCGATCGAGGTGGCTCTACAGATTCTCGATTGGGTTTCAATCCGGGGAGTTTCGCAGCCAGGGGAGTACGGTGAAATTCTCGTCCTCATCGAACCACACAAGTACGGTGCAAGCAGTGTGACGCGTTGCATTGTCCTGTTCGTAGTTGCCATTGTGCTGTCGAAAAAAGAAACTGCATGTAGCATGGACGTGGTCCCCAGGGATAGATGGTGAAACACGTATGTTGTGTAGCGGCGATGGTGAGGCATATGGTGAGATCTCTGACCAGAGACCTCTGTTGCGTGCAGTCTAGCAGTAGTGCTGTAGCAGTCCAGTCACGAGTTAGCTTTTAGAGAGAGTGCAGTCGCGGTCTAGATGCGAGAGAGTTTAGTTGTGTGTGAGCAGTCGGCGGGCGTCGACATCGCACTCTGGTCAAGATTCAGGATGAGGTATATTATTTTAAATAAGCAGCCCTGCGCTCAGCTAGTAATGTAAATTGACTGTAACTAATTTGTGTAAGAATCGCCCCCAATAATAATTTTTATTTCAGTAGCCCAGAGCAGTCGGCGGGCGTCGGCACCGCAATGGTCGAGATTCAGGACAGGGTATATTATTAAGCAGCATTGCGCTCAGCTAATGATGTAAATTAACTGTAACTAATTTGTCTAAGAATCGCCCCCAATAATAATTTTTATTTCAAAGCAATTTCTAACAAAAGAATCATTCGATTTCCTTCCATTTCCTTCAAACAAAAGTTTCAGTTTACTTAAAAAAAATTAATTATTGCGATGCATTTCCTCCAAGCTGTGGCGCAGAATAAGAGCAGATATTTCACATGCAGTTATATTAAGGTAAGAAATTTATTCTGATTTTTGCACAGGGCCAAAGACTGACATTTTGGTCTATTTTGTTTTCATTGTCACTGAGATTTCATTATGATTGAAATGACTTTCATTTTTTGTGCGCAAGTTACATTTGGGTCAGATTGCTAGTTCAGATTTATTGCCATTTCTATTAATATATTTCTGGCGTGCTTACACTTAGCTCTAGGTCCATTTGCATTTCAGTAATATCTTTTCATTTTCTGCGGGGAGGTTACACTTGGCGACCCTGCCAGGATCGTATTTCGTTGAGAATCTTTTGAAAAACAGTCAGATATCTGCTCTTATTTGCTTAGATATAATTAGAATTTGGCGCAACGCTTTTACTAATTTTGTGACTTTCTTTCCTCAGACCATCGGCAATTCGTTGCTCTGTTGTATTTGTGTGTTGTTTTTGCATTGTGCTTATTTCTTTTTGAATAATTGTGACTATTGTGAAAATGCCGCGAAAGACTTTGAATAGTGTATCACGAGGTATTATGAATGAATTTACCGACTTAAACACTGTGACTGATAGTAATTGTGACAATCCTGCGTTCACTGACAATCAGTGCGTTCCAACCACTAGTGATAATTATTATCTTACTGATGAACAAACGAACTCGGTTATGTCCTCTGTTGATTTGACGACAATCGATGACGCGGGACGCTCTATTGTAATGAGCGCTGCCCAGCCTAACACAACCGGTTTACTAAATTCACGTGACGAACACACAAATTTGTCTAATGAAAATGAACAGGATACACAAAGTACGACGGATTTATTTAATTCCGAAATAGTGTCTGACAATGTACATCTGACTGATAAACCTTTTTGTAAATTACGGAATGACCAAATGGTCACACAAAATGCGACAATTCCAGATCCACCATTAAACAGCACAGTGAATGGAGTAGATAATGTTACATTGGGTCAAATTATGGCAATATTGCTACAAAATAAGGAAGAGTCCAAACAACAGAACGAACAGTTAAATGAAAAATTAGACAACAATTCCAAACAGTTAAATGAAAAATTAGACAACAATTCCAGACAGCTTAGTGAACAGATTAGAGCTGTTGCTGCACAATGTCATGATACTAAGGAACAGTTGCGCGAAGAAATTGAGGCGTGCTCAAGAAAAAGTAGCGAAGAAATTAGATCTGTTGCGCAAGAATTAAGGGAAATGCAAACTGCTACAACAGAAACACTCAGAGACGAAATTAGCGGAGTCGCTAAACAATGCTCTGAAAAAGCTACACAATTACGGGACGAATTTAAAGCTATGATAGCAGAACTTTCGCGCACAATGGATGAAAAGATTGACGCGAAATTCGAACAACAGAACACTCAAATTAACGAACGTCTTAGTCTTCACATACAAAACAGTGATACGCGTTTCCGCGAATTTATTGATGATCAAAATAAAGTAAAACGTCAAGTAATGGAAACAATCACTGCTCAGAGACAGGAAGACAAACGTAAAATGTTTGCGAAGGCAAAAACATATGTAGACAATAATATTGCCACAGTGTCCGACGAAATTAATACATTCAAACAGTCGAACACAGAATTACGTGACGAAATTTCGGATCTTAAATCAAAAACAGATACACACACAATAGATATTCAAACAGTGACCGACAGACTCGAACAATTAGAACTAACACAGGATTCCGATGTCGTCAAAGCTGACGTTAGAAAACTGAACGAAACTACACGTAAATTGCAAAACCAGATTAATGCCACTGACACTAAAACCGATGATCAGGTAAAAATACTGACTGAAAAATGTGATGAATTGGCCAGTCGTATTGATGTCATCGAAAGTACTAATGACAATAAATCAGACGATACTTCACCGGTTTCATTTAATCAAACACCGGAATTTCAAAATTTACAGCAGACGATTAATGAGATAGATTCATCTAATAACACATTGCGTCGAAAACTGTCAAGTTTACAGCAAGAAGTAACAGAGATGAAAAACATTTCAGTTAATAATACATCACAGCAGATGCCACTTTTCGAACAATTGTCAGACTCACGCAGTGCGTATAATTTGAGGAGTTTACAGAGACTACGCGAATTAAAATCCGGAAAGTCACGCGATTTAAAATCTGAAAAGTTACGCAACTTGAAGTACGAAATGACACAGACAAACAGATTCTCACACAAACCTGAACGTGTTCTCAAATTCAGTGACGAGAACGTAGATTACGAGCAATTTTTATCCGTAAGAAAATTTAAGGAACTTAATAATGACAGAGCACAGGTACACGATTTGAACTGGTTACGTCGATTTATTTTTGTACTTTCACCATTATTACCTGTAATGCAGAAACGAGCTTTGAACCTGTTACGACAATTTGCTATTGTACTTTCATCAGTATTGCCTATAATGCAGAAATTGGAATTAGCAAGAATACAGCAATTTGTGTTTGAAATTTTACCACCATTGCCTGCAACGCAAAAACTAAAATTTATTTGCAGTGCGTAATAGACCTCAGGGGATTCATTACGCTTTAATGAATATGTGCCGTAGCGAGCATAGGGCCCCGAGCTGTAGTAGTGCTGTTTCATCTTTAGTTTTCTGCACTGCTGCCTTCTCTTCTACTATCCTTTATATCTATCAAAACAGCTCTTTAACTATTGCTCTTCCTAGAATTAAGAAAAATGAGTAATGAGAACCCGATAAGACAAAATTTTACCGAATGTGACAATTTTCATTAGGCACTCCAAAAATGAGAACCACGAGAATTTTGATAACAGATAAAAATCGTAATCATCAGTATGTGTAAAATTAACAGCAAACGCATTTTTTGGTAACAATAGACGTTTTTCACCACAACGGCATGAAAGTCAGCCGCTTAGCATTCCTGACCAACAATGTAATGTACAAGCTTTAATGTTTCGCCGCGTGCACGTATAGTCCCAGCTACAATAAATAGTAACGCACAGCAGAGAAATAACTACGTACAGAAAACACACTATTTCGACTCGTATCGCAATGCGGCGTATAGAAGTGACTATTATGACAGACGTAAAATTAACGAGCACAATTTTCAGCGTACATTTCATTACAGTCGATCTTTTCAGCAGCAAGAATGTCAGCAACAACATATAATCATGAATGAAACAGACAATAGGTGTCATCTATAGCGTAACATGTCAGTAAGAAATAACAGAGCAGTTTAAATAGTCAAAATACCACAGCATCGTCCCGTAAATAACAGCACGTACGACAGAATTTGACCAGACACAGTACAGGTAGCCTATTCCAGTAACGTAAGCAATACTTATTGACACGCAGAATTTTGTTCACGAGAATGTTATTTGAAATATGCTTTGTTGAATGCACCACTTTTATCGCACCCAGATCTTACTCGAAATTTTTCTATTGCCACCGACAGTTCCAACACAGCTTTAGGCGTACATATTTTTCAGGAAATTGAAGAAGATGGCTCAACAGTAATTAAGAACATCGCATTTGCAAGCCGCATTCTGTCACCTGCTGAGCGAAATTATTCCGTTACTGAACATGAAACATTATGTGTTGTATGGGCTTTTACGAGATTTAGGCACTTTCTTTATGGCAGACATACGACTGTTTACACAGACCACAGAGCTATACAATTTTTACTTTCGGCTAAATTTACTCATGACAGATTAAGCAGATGGAAGCTTTATTTACAGGAATTTAATTTTACAATAGTTCACATTCCCGGCACACAAAATGTTATAGCAGACGCACTTTCTCGTTCTCTCAGCAACAATCAGCAAGACGTAGCAACCAACTTCTGCAAAGCAAATTTCAGTGTCATGTACATTCAGCAAGTTGCATTTGAAAATTTTATTTCGTCGTCACTACAGGACATAGCACGAGATCAAAGCAAAGACAATGTGTGGAAAGAAATTAAACACCTTTGGCAAGATAAAAATAATGTTACGATTAGGAACCACTACACTGTACGCAATGACATTCTGTTTCGCCGCTCTCATCCAGACAGCAACAATTGGTTATTACGCATTCCTGATGAACTGGTTAACAAATTAATCTGGTACACTCATTTAAGCTACGCACATTACGGAGCCAGAAAATGTTTTCTTATACTGAGACAGAACTGTTATTTTACAAACATGGAAAAACGTATACGACGAGTTTTAGCGTCATGTAAAATTTGCCAGAAAGCTAAGTCTGACACAACTTCACACATGCCTCCATTATATCCCATTATACCTGTTAAATTAAGACATATAGCCGCAGTAGACATTTTTGGTCCAATTCCGAGAACTAATAGAGGTTTTTGCTACATCTTTGTCGCTGTTGAACTCACTTCAAAATTTGTTACTTTCACTCCGTTACGCAAAGCTACTGCTAAAACTGTTTCGAAAGCATTTGTAAAGCATTTTCTATTTCATGTAGGGCATGTGATGAAAGTAATTTCTGACAATGGATCACAATTTCGTTCTGCTATATGGACACGCATGTTACGAGCTAGAAACATTTCTCCGATTTATATATCCAAGTACCACGCTTCTTCGAACCCTTGTGAACGATTAATGAAAGAAATTGGTAAACTGTGTAGAATATACTGCCACACAAGACATGTTAAATGGGACACACACACACACTCATTCCAAGATGTAATTAATTCCATTCCAAATGAATCCACTATGCTATCTCCGTCTGTAATACTGAAAAACGTTGAACCACCAATCAAAATTAAATAATTAGTAACATTTCCTACATCTCGTCGATTACGACACCACGAAATAATTGACATTGCGCTGAACAACATCAAACGTGCCGCAGAGCGCCGGAGAAGACAGCAAAAACAGGTTTGTAGACGCCGAGACTTTCACGTTGGACAGAAGATATTAGTACGTACACACTATTTATCCAGCAAATTAAAAGGTAAGTGCAGTAAATTTGAACTTCTGTACGCAGGTCCATATCGGATTCGCAGCATTCCTCACTCCAATGTTGTACACGTCGAAACTCTGAGAACCCGGAAATCGAAAGGCAACCACCATTGGTCAAACATAAAACCCTTTATTGAGTGAACATACTTTATGATTTATCACGCCGTAATGCTATTTGCTAATTTTTATGAACATTTCTGCAATTATATTCACATGACTACTTATTGATGATTATCGTATTTTTTTCTTGGCAAGTGCCCGGCAAGGTAAGGTTAGCAGGTCGCTCTTCTTGTCGTTACACATCAGACCGTGCATATTTTCCAGATGAACTTACACATTTTTATGACCACTTATGCAATTATATTTATATGACTACTTATTGATGATTATCGTATTTTTTCTTGGCAAGTGCCCGGCAAGGTAAGGTTAGCAGGTCGCTCTTCTTGTCGTTACACACTAGACCGTGCATATTTTCCAGATGAGCTTACGCATTTTATGAATAATTATGCAATTCTCTGTAGTGACGCATTAATTGTATCAAATTCTCTCTCCATTAAAGTCTTTAATTATCGCCTCTATTAACTACACTACATACAAGCTGAACACAACGAATGTCACATTTTGTCTTTCTTATGTATGTACGATTGTTTTCATGTTTTGTTTATATGCACTGTGAACTAGTTAAGGTATAACACACACCAGTTGACTTTGACATTTTTTGCCCTATGATATCTCAACATCGTGACTGTTTTACATTTTCCTTTTTTTTTTTTTTTTTTTGCTGCTGCGTTATGATATTCTCTGTACACTTTTTGCCTTTGAACACTGTCTATGCTTTTGGCATATTACGTTTTCTGTCATGTTATGCTGTATGCTTAATTGTGTCACCATTAACCAGTCATTATCTAATGGGTATATGATTTAAATACAAGACATTAATCTTTGTTCATCAGTTTCAGAAAGAAATGATGCGTAAAGGAAATAAATTAAACAGAATGGGAATTTCACCTACGGAATAGATGAAAGAAAATACAAAACCTTATGAGGACGAGTAAATGGATCAGAATTAACAAGCATTAACAAGAATATACTATACACATCGCAGAATAGCAGACTTAACTAATCTTTTCTTTCAGAATACAGGGCGATTGATGCAAGCTGTCAGACAGAACTACACATCTTAGTTTTAAGTGATGAAATATGCTGGAGATAAGGAATAGTTGTGTGATGAATAATGAAGTGATTTTTGCAGATATAATGAATGCTGATGATGAATAATGATGAAGAATATACTAATATGGATAATGAAGTTTTTCTTTACAGGTGATGACGATAATGAAGTTATGATAATATGGATAATGAAGTTTTTTTCTTTACAGATGAGGATGATGTTGAAGTTTATGTATTTATGCTATGTAGTTATTTAAGTATTTCTTGCAGTTTGCTTTGACAGCAGGTGTTATATTGCGTAGTAGGATGACTGAAGGTTTTGGAAAGGACAGCTATGGAACACATTTTTTATACACATTTCACTACCTGTTAATTCGAAGTTCACTACTTTTCAGCATAGTCTGCGTTTCTTCTTTCAGCTCAATAATCCATTTTGTATTTTGTCCAGGAGAAGCTTTTCATGATACTTACTAAACTTGTTACTTATTATACCTGTTCTAATACTTGCAATTTTTTTACCCATTTGTGTATATCATTTACACATGTGATCACATATACTACCCTGTGTCACAACCTTGGTACAGCTGACGAATGACGTTACACATTTTTCATTTATAGGAACAACCTAGAAGCAATTTTTTCTCTTATTTCTTCTTGCTTTCCCTTATAATTACCCAAAGCAATGCATTGCTAGCACAAAAAAAAAAAACAAAATGTATTACCAGTCTCATATAATGTCACTAGTTTATGATAATTCTGAATAATACTGATCAGCTCTGAATAGTATGTCACTTGAATAATGACTTCTTAATGATACAAAAAAATAATATATAAAAAAATATAATGCTTTGTAACTGGCTAATAATTGCCACTGTTTATTGTAATGAGACTACTTATAATGCCCATGATTATTAATGCTATGATTGTAATTTTGTAACTGGCTAATAACTGCCACTGTTTATTGTAATGAGACTACTTATAATGCCCATGATTATTAATGCTATGATTGTAATTTTGTAACTGGCTAATAACTGCCACTGTTTATTGTAATGAGACTACTTATAATGCCCATGATTATTAATGCTATGATTGTAATTTTGTAACTGGCTAATAACTGCCACTGTTTATTGTAATGAGACTACTTATAATGCCCATGATTATTAATGCTATGATTGTAATTTTGTAACTGGCTAATAACTGCCACTGTTTATTGTAATGAGACTACTTATAATGCCCATGATTATTAATGCTATGATTGTAATTAACTGATTTTTTTATAATGACTTCTTAATGATCTGAATAATACTGAATGATGAACAATGTTTTATACTATTCAATACTTGCTGGCCACTGAGTGCCAATAATTAATGTAACTATATAAATTATGTTATTAATTATGCCATTAATTAGCTCTTGTTTTCAATAATGATTTTAGTAAATGGCCACTGAGTGCCAATAATTAATGTAATTAAGACTTCTGATGAACATTATTCTGTCATACTAAACATGGTTTGTAACTGGACAAAGACTGCCACTGTTTATTGTAATACGACTACCCATGATGGCAATAATTTAATTTTATGAACATTATTCTGTAATACTAAAATACATGGTACAGAAATGTTCAATAACTAGACTATGGATGCCGCAAACTACTTATGTAATCACTAATCAAGACTTGTGTGTTAGTTAATGTCCTTCACCTTCTGACCTAACTACCTGAAATTATTGTAACATCCATTGTCTTGTCCATCCTCATTATCATGGAGCACTATATTTGGTTTTTGCACTAATTCTACGTTGGTGTGCCTCTTAAGAGCGTGGTGTTGACACAACATGCTGTCCACCACCGTAAGCGATGAAGACGTTATTATGGTCCCACTGTTTGGTGTACCTGGTGTACTGCCAAATGACAGCATGGAATATTACTATGACGTTTCAGTGTCTTGATACGTTGATAAATGCTTCTGAACTGCAGATTGTATCACTTGGTGTTGTGATTCTGTGGAAAGATATGGACTTTCAGTGCAGCTGTGTGCAAATTAAAGTGCTACAACCATGATGCAATCCTTTCCTTTCCTATCCTAATAGTGAAAATCATTTTAGCTAACATCATTTATGTTCATGGCCTATACATTTTTTTCGATTTGTTGAACTCCAGTGCAAGTACACTTATGTCACTTGTCGACATGATTTTTGCCATTATGTTTATTTGTTGTGAAAATACTAAAGACATTTTTCGATTTGTTCTGAAGTGCAGTATGTGTGCACTCTTGTCATCTATATTGTATATACCTTTTATGATTTGATGATTTTTTTTGTTGTAAAAACTTGAAGCATTCTTCAGTGCATGTGCACTTATATGTTAATATGTTTTCTACTGAACTTCAGTGCCTGTGCACTTTTCTCATTTTTCAATATGATTTGTGCTTATTCTGTATACCTTTTATGATTTCGTGATATGTTTAATACTTCAGTGCGTATGCACTTATGTCATCTGTTACTCATTGTATATACATTTCGTCATATGCTGATATGTTCTGAACTGCAGTGCATGTGCACTCATGTCACTTGTCAACATGATTTTTTTTTGCCATTCTATTTATTTGTTCTGAAAATGCTACAGAATCTTACAGTGCGTGTGCACTTTGTTATCTATCAAATAATTTGTATATACATTTTTCTGATTTACTAATATGTTTTGTACTTACATTTTGTTTTTGCCTGAAATGTTTTGTACTCGGTGCATGTGCACCACATTTAACTCATGTACTACATATGAATATTTTGTAATTTGTAAAAGTTAATTAATTAAAGAAAAAATTTTGCCGCGCTTGGCAAGTCCAAATGACTCACCATCGCTGCCAAATTTTTGCCCCCCCACTGGAGGGTTATGAAACATGTATGTTGTGTAGCGGCGATGGTGAGGCATATGGTGAGATCTCTGACCAGAGACCTCTGTTGCGTGCAGTCTAGCAGTAGTGCTGTAGCAGTCCAGTCACGAGTTAGCTTTTAGAGAGAGTGCAGTCGCGGTCTAGATGCGAGAGAGTTTAGTTGTGTGTGAGCAGTCGGCGGGCGTCGACATCGCACTCTGGTCAAGATTCAGGATGAGGTATATTATTTTAAGTAAGCAGCCCTGCGCTCAGCTAGTAATGTAAATTGACTGTAACTAATTTGTGTAAGAATCGCCCCCAATAATAATTTTTATTTCAGTAGCCCAGAGCAGTCGGCGGGAGTCGGCACCGCAATGGTCGAGATTCAGGACAAGGTATATTATTAAGCAGCATTGCGCTCAGCTAATGATGTAAATTAACTGTAACTAATTTGTCTAAGAATCGCCCCCAATAATAATTTTTATTTCAAAGCAATTTCTAACAAAAGAATCATTCGATTTCCTTCCATTTCCTTCAAACAAAAGTTTCAGTTTACTTAAAAAAAATTAATTATTGCGATGCATTTCCTCCAAGCTGTGGCGCAGAATAAGAGCAGATATTTCACATGCAGTTATATTAAGGTAAGAAATTTATTCTGATTTTTGCACAGGGCCAAAGACTGACATTTTGGTCTATTTTGTTTTCATTGTCACTGAGATTTCATTATGATTGAAATGACTTTCATTTTTTGTGCGCAAGTTACATTTGGGTCAGATTGCTAGTTCAGATTTATTGCCATTTCTATTAATATATTTCTGGCGTGCTTACACTTAGCTCTAGGTCCATTTGCATTTCAGTAATATCTTTTCATTTTCTGCGGGGAGGTTACAATGGAAACATCTGTTGCTCAAGTTTAGCTTCCAGATCACTCAGGGAATACCACGAAAACATTCCCCATGCCTTAAAGCCCCCTCTTCCGGGCTAGACCCTTCCGACAATTGTTGCAGCGCCAAAAATGCCAACGGCCGTCAGTCCGATGGAGTACAAAACGTGATTCATCTGAAAAGGCAACCTGTCACCACTTTGTGGACGTCCAATTGCGGTATTGGCGTGCAAATCCCAGTCTTTGTTGTCGATGAACAGCAGTCAGCATGGATGCATGTACAGGCATCCGCTGCAGAGACCAATACGCAACAGCGTTCGCTGAACGGTCGTTGAGGAGACACTGTTGGTATCCCCTTGCATCATCTGGGCGGTCAGTTGCTTACTAGTTGAACGTCTATTGGCCCGTACACGTCTCCGCAGCCGTCGTTCACACTTGTCGTCTACGGTCCGTGGTGCACCACAGCTGCCTCTCTCGTTTTAGACAGCGCCATTTTGACATGCAAATTTTTCCCGCAAATTACAATGTTCCATACAGTCAGTCAGTTTCTTGAGACATTTCTTGTCACATATACAAGCAATCAATCAAAGGTGCCTCTGTATGTCCAGGGAACTGATGAGTTGTGGGATCGATGCAGTAAGGATTTTGACCTTGCGAGGTGCCGGGGTGGAGAAGAGTTTGCACCTCTTTAATTCAGACGTATTCTGCAGGAGAACGAGACATGCACTCGACCCCCTCCTTATCTAGCAGCTAATTAATTACGCGCACAACGGTAACGGAATAAAATGATGGTGACTCCTGCTAGTTGGTAAAATAAGGAGTGCACACTCACAATAATTTAATAAAAATCGTAATCTACTCAGAAAAAAAGATAACTTTGTCATAATAAACAAAAGGAAATGGGATTCTGCTTATATCTACGAAATGATATGCGGATTAAATATTAAAATGAGATTTATTATACATCAGAACATAAATGCACATGATTATCGACACAAACAGTACGGTAGGTTAAAGGATAGGGTATACTGAAATATTATGAGGATAAGAGTGGGATCGAGAACAAGGGGCTCCTTTTCTCTGTGTTTCAATAGCTTGACGATAGTGATTGGAGGTCCTAATGAATCAAAGATTAATCTCCCGACTATATAGCAGTAACGCAATTAGTAGTGAGAGCTCAAATGGGATCACATGGAGGAACAAGCAAGGTGGACTTGTAGCAAAGTGAGTGCGTGTGCTGCTGAGGGATTCAGGATAAAATTGATAAGGTCCTACAATGCCGGAGCCGCAAAATACTGCACCAGTACTGAAATCTGCAGCACGTCGTCGTCAGGCAGCGTCCTGATGACGTAGGCGCCGACTTCTGCCGTGCAGCAACTCTGTGTCAACCCCTGGCCGCGAAGGCTGTCCGAGAATTCTAAGTTCTTCCGAAAACGAGCGACTAAGTCGCAAGACCGTCCTACTCCGAGGAAGATCAGATCCCCAATCCTCTCCGTGACGCGATATAAGAGCGAAGCCGGCATTGCTCAACTCCCTACTCTCCTCGAAAACTGCGAATCAGCATTCAGTGCTGATTCCAAAATTCCCCCACACTGTCACGGAACATCATTCGCGCCAATAACGACTGTTCCCTCTAATTTCGAGCAGGGCTTTATGACGTCAACTAGCCTCAGTTTAAGTTGACAAATCATGCCTCTGCTATTCAGCTGAGGGCACTGAACCTGCCATTTGACCGGCTACGAAAACAACCTGACTAGACCACCGGCCATCTCGCGCCAGACAGGCGCACCCAGCAGGGCACGGTTCACAAGTATTCTCAGAATCAAGAGGACGATGCAGTCAGTCAGTGCCAGGAATATTCGTTCCGGACGCGCCGGAACGGTAAACGCATAAACTGCAGCGACACTCAGACGTTTCGCAAGTCGTTTCGCCGTGCATACAATAAGCGAAACTCGACCGACGTCAGTCGTTCCGCCAGGCCCTTAAGACTATTGAACCCCTAAAAATTCAGGGAAGTGCACACCCCAACCGGAAATGCCGTGTGCCGCGTCCTCCGATCCTTGCCTCGCACAGGCCACCCAGGGAAGTAGCCCAACATGTATGGTCTCATTACGATAACCTTATTCGGTCTGTTACTACCGTGCAATGACATACAACATTAATAAAATTGATGAAAATAAGAGGAGACATGTAAAAGAGGGCATGGTACCTCTCACCCTAACTGCACCACTACCCACCAATAGGATGAGAGGTGGCATCATAAGAGCGGATGTACCACAATTGTGCTATTTCCCACAAGGGGGAGAGCCTTGTCTAGCGCAAACTGATTAAATAAAGACTATGCAGCAGTATATTATTGACACCTATTTGAATTTTGTGTCGTGATATCTTTTCTCTCCAGCATAGACTCTGTCTTTTTCCCACCAGCTTCCAAATGGGTGAGGGAAGGGCTCGGGGATTTCCTAGAAGGGGGAAAAGTGGCTCAGAACTAAAGAAGTGCCACATTTTTTGGGGAGGAGATGGGGGACGATGATAGGGTGGGGTTCCCCAGAAGGATAGATTATCCCCAAGGTGTCATAAATCAATGGGCATTACAATATGCATTTCCAGAAAGTCATAAACTACTTAGCAAACAGTAGGTTAAAGGGAGGGGGAGGATTGGTTTAGCTGATCGATTTAATTAATTAGTATATCAATTTTATATAAAAAGTTATTATTCAGTATATGAAACGTAAAGTTTGGGTACATGACCTATGTGCTGGTTTGGAAAGTAAAATTAATAAAAAAAAATCTTCAAATGTGTGTGAAATCTTATGGGACTTAACTGCTAATGTCATCAGTCCCTAAGCTTACACACTACTTAACCTAAATTATCCTAAGGACAAACTGTAGTGTCGGCAGACTTGCCAACACTACGCACACTAATTGAAAGAGGCGGCCAAGATGCACGCGCTAACTCACGAAGGATGGAGTGAGGTCTGAAGCAGGAGACTTAATGAATGTGATAAAGAAAATACGTATCTTTGGAATATACTTAACTTTTAATACATCCTTGTATACATCGTTCTTGATGAGACATCTGGAGATTGTGGCGATACAAGTGACTCTTTATATACAAGCTATTTAAGGCTAATGGCGCCTTGCTAAGTCGTAGCCATTAACTTAGCTGAAGGCTATTCTAACTGTCTCTCGGCAAATGAGAGAAATGGCTTCGTCCGTATAGTCGCTAGCAACGTCGTCGTACAACTGGGGCGAGTTCTCGTACGTCTCTCGAGACCTGCCGTGTGGTGGCGCTCGGTCTGCGATCACACAGTGGCGACACGCGGGTCCGACATGTACTAATGGACCGCGGCCGATTTAAGCTACCACCTAGCAAGTGTGGTGTCTGGCAGTGACACCACACAAACACACACACCCATGCCCGAGGGAGGACTCGAACCTCCACCGGGACCAGCCGCACAGTCCATGACTGCGGCGCCTCAGACCGCTCGGCTAATCCCGCGCAAAATTAATAAATATTTCTGTTGATTTGTAAATAATAGATTTCAGCTATCAGTCGTCCTTTGAAATTTTTATTGGCAGATCTAGATTTCAGCTAGAAACTAGCCATTCTCAATGCTAAGAATATAACAGGTACATAGTTAGATGGTGTCATAAAAAAGTTGCAATTAGTGGCTTAACTCGTAAGGTTTATACATTACATACCACTATCATTTTCGGTCAATGCATGTAATGTCAACAGTTCATTGAATACTAATGTTTGCGGAAGGCGGACTGTGTGGAGAACACATCGGTTGGTTACATGGCGGCATCTATGTGAACTACATATAAACCTCAATGGAAGTAAACTTGTAACGACAACTGTATCTATAATAATTTTTTCCTCTATGAACTTAGATAAGTTAATGTTGGCAGGGTTTTGAACTTCTTTTTCGGCTCGTATAGTGATGTTAAAGAAACTGCGAGTAACTTTTGTAATGAATATTATTATTTATGTTAGATTTCAGAGAATGTGATAATCAAAAGAAAGTGTACTTAATGTTAAAAATATTGTAAAAGGTGGAAATTGTAATTTAAACACTTGGTCCATACGTAGGTAATGCATTAGAATATGTGTAATAGAAAACCTGTGGTGAATACCCTACCTGTAGGGGAGCGGGAAAAGGTGGAGGCAGGCGAGCGCGGGAAAACGCACACTGAGCGCGGTTCGGCGCAACGGGCACAGTAGTCAGTCGGAGGCGAGCAACAGTAAGAGTCGGAGTGGTAAATTGATCCGAGGAACAAGTACTGTACCGAGGAGGCTACCTAGGAAAAGTGGATTACATTGAGCCTCGGGTACACCGATTCCGACGACTATCTGGCATGGCTATATTCTGAGGCACAATATTGGAAAGATTACGACGCTAAGAAGATGGAAAGTGCCTATGTAGCGTGAGCCCTAGCCGCGCTTGTATGTGTGCCGTGCTGCCCGTCACCTCGCTGCCCGCCAACCGCCGCACCGACTTGCACGGGTCAAACCTTTATTTCATCTTTAGAAGTGTAAATGTGTGGACCAGTGTCGAAACTGTTTCTAATTGTGTAATAATAACGTGAATTTTACCAGAATTGCTTTAGCCATGACTTATCCTGATCACTGACCTAGACAGGATCCTTACCTCGTATTGTGCAACCCGAGTATCCTGAACTGAAAGTTTATAATTAGTGCAAATGAGAATTATCAGCAATCAAACTTTTGCTATAAAGAAATGCAATAGTTCTGTGAACTATTGCAAATGTTGGTAGAAGTATAAATAAACTGAAAGATAGTCTTTTGAATTGAGTTATCGATGCTATTTAATTAACTTGAGACAGAACTAATGACAGTTAAATTATTCAGAAGTAAAACAAAAGATTAGTTATCCATTGATTGAGAAATTTGAGTGTTAATTTGACTTTTAGTAATTAACAGTTTTAGGGCCCCCCCCTTGTTCTTGTTCATTCTTTCAAACCTTGAAATGTGCTGATCAGATTTGACCAGTAAAGTTAAATTCTATATTAACCCTAAGTGCATTAGTGTTGTTTTTCAATTTTAATAGTGACATTGTATGTGGGCTTCAAAACTGGGTATCCTAGGGCAATCTATGCCCGATTTCAGTCTGATCAATATACAAAAATGCAATTTGTAGTAATCATTGATGTGTGGTGTTGTGTGAATTTGTCTCGTCCAAATTAGTACCAAGATAGAAAGCTTTAGTTCAGTGGATTTTTCCGGGCCCAAACTTTGCCATATAACGCATAATTACTACGCGTGACTATGTTTGTACATGTAACAACTTGTACAAGGAAAAGCTCACTCATTGCCTAAGTAGGCTGGCGACCGAATTATTAATCAAAGGTAGCATCTACTGTGATTACTTCTTGTACATGCGAACGAGCAATTGTGCTTCACATATGTTTGACGCATCACTGTGGTTATTTACTGATTACAAGTCCGATCTTGCTTCTATTAGGTACACGCGGTCAACTTATGTACGAAAATCCTTGTTTATAAGGTGAAGCCCGTGAACTTATTACAGTACAGGCTTTATACAGCTAACGTACGTCCGTTAAAGGGCGGAAGTGTTACAAACTACTTCACATTCAATTACATAAAATGGAATATAAGTAAAATTCTTACATTGTCGTCCGAGTTATTTCATATTTATCATCAAGTAATAAAATTTCCATGTTCACTTCTTGTGAGTCCGTTATTATTATTATGCATTACATCTATTGACCAAAAATGATAGTGGTATGTAATGTATAAACCGTATGAGTAAAGCCATTAATTGCAACTTTTTTATGACATCATCTAACTACGTACCTGTTACATTATTAGCATTGAGAATGGCTAGTTGCTAGCTGAAATGTAGATCTGCCAATAAAAATTCCAAAGGACGACTGATAGCTGAAATCTATTATTTACAAATCAAAAATAACGGTCGCTGCGTGCAACAGCCTCTGAATGGAGGGTAATCTGATGAATATTTCTGTGATATCTCTGTTTAAAACAACTGATTTTCCATATATCATTTCAACCAATTTGTTAAGAATTTATATTTCGTTTGCTATGTGTAATTCCACCATGTGTAACTGTGGAGGTAAAGTTAGTTTGTATTTGTTATTGTGACATTTTGTTTCATTATTCCATGGATTTATTATATCGTCGCTGAGTTAAGTACAACTTAGGCTACAGGGGATACGAATTAGGAAACCAGGCGACTTAACTGTGCGGATTTGAAAAAAAATTGAAAACTCATTCTGTGAAAAGATTTTTGTATTTATGTGGAAGGTGGCTGATAGCTTAAAAAATAAAGATTCACTGTACGCAAAATAACTTGTGTAATTTAAGTTACCCTACTAAATACTGTAATTCTTTCTTGAGGGATACGACATGCGCAGCATTATCCTAATATTTATTGATGGAGTCTGTTACTCCACAATTCACGATTTTGGATTGAGTTTAATCCACCTGCAATGTTTACTCATGCTCATCAAGCTCGCTTCTGCGTGAATGCGTGGGCAGGTGCTGTTGGTGACTGTTTAATTGGACCATATCTCCTACCTTGGCCATTAAATGGCAGTCATTATTACAATATTCCCTCTAGAGCATTGACAGAATTCCTGGATGACTTGCCGCTCACTGTAAGACAGTGCATGTGGTTCCAACATGAAGGGACGACTGCACATTTCAGTCGTCCTGTGCACCAATTCTGGAACCGATACTTTCCAGAAAAATGGACTGGCAGGGGCGATACTGTATCATGACCTACCCTGGACCTTTTTGGCTTAGAAACAAATGTACAATTTCGCTTACAAAACCGCTGTTCCATCACAAGAGGATCTGGTTGTCCAGATAATAGCAGCATCAACAGAAGTTAATGAGATTAATTAAGGACCTCCTCCAGTCTTTGACAGTCTTAGACAGAAGATGTTCCGCCAACGAAACCTTCGTTTACAAGTCAACGGAGGCATTTTTGGACCTCTCCTGTAACTGAAGTAATTGTGGCACGTTAGTGTTGACGTCCCTTTGTATCACTTCATGTCTATAGTAAGTAAGACTTCATTTCTCTATAAAATGTTTCCCCATACGAAAGTACATTAGTGAGTTTTCATTTTATCGTACACTCACCCAGAGTTAGTTGGTTTACTTAATTTTCCTCCGGAGAAAACTTCTTCTACAGGTTTAAGAAATCCTGACAGAAAAATATGGCATTAGAGAAAAATATTTGTTTTTGGGTCCCGTACAACATTCCAGAGCATTTCGGTTTAAATAATATTTACTCTGTATAAATAAAAGTCGTTTCATTTAGCAGTAATCAGTCAGAGGTGTTCGCACTCTTCTTCCATTCTTTTGTATTGTCGCTTTCTCTCGTCTGTTGTCATGCAATAACCAAGGCAACCTTTTTTTTCGGTTGTAAAGTATGGCTACCAGGTGGATAAATGTTTTTTTTTTAAATTTGCACCTAGAGCAGACATATAAGGTACCATATATTTATCAATTTTACGCATTCATGTATGCTAATGCTAAACAGAATTTCATTACCCACGTAGAAAACACTCGTCACAAACAGAAGAAAGAACGAAAAGGGCACGGGGCAAAGATCAAGCAGTATACGTGCGTGTCGGAGTCATGTGCACTTCCACAGACAGACGTCATTTTACCGCAAGTAGTAACAGTCCAAGGCTGCCTCGGCAGGAGAGACAAACCAACAACAGTCTCCAGAGGATAACTCTTATTTAAATCTATCTTTTCTTCTTCTGCAACAACAACAACAACTACCACTACTACTAGTGTTACTTCTTCTAATGTATAGCCATAAATGTATTTTCACGATAAGATTTTCCATGGAATCTCTATTTCCTACGTCATATATCAGTGACTAACTGCCATGTAGTCGCATCCAGTATTTGTTTCGCAGCCAAGACGACTATTTGTTTTAATTATTTGCCTCCAATATTGCTTTGAGTTATCAGCTGCGGATTTGTGATATAAGCTACAGCCACCGATTTCTCACCTTATACGTAGTTTTCTCTAAACCAATTCTGCTGCAACGGTTCGTACGGTATAGTCATTCTAGTCACCATCTTCCAACCATATCTCTACTGGTTTGCATAAATTAGTTGCCACAAAATGACAATCGCTCAGGAGAAATAAAAGCAATTGACCCAAAATCTGAGTATGTTGTTACCACGTCACTAGTTCGACATAGAAACAAGCAGATTCTGAAATTCGTCTGCACAGGCAGGCTGGTGGACACTGTCAAGAAAGGATCCACCAATCCTCATGCTCGAATTTTGAAAACTGCACTTCAGGTAAAAAATTACGTACATATATTTGGAAAGACAAGTTCTCTACGCTTAGGAGAACGACAAATGTACATGCGAGAGTTCTAATTCTTGGGGTAACTCTTTGTTTGAATAACTTGAGAAGAATACAAACAGGCTGTTACATTCGGCTAAATAGTGTCGGCTCTGCTTCCGTGCTAAAAACTGACAAGAACGAAAACAAAATTATGCGATGCGAAAAAGTTGAAATGGGCAGATCGCATATACCAAACTATGTTTCATGCCGAGCTTAAATGTTATGGTTAGCTTAAAAACACCTTGGATATAAAAGTCCTAGCATTTCTGTACTCCTGCAATATGGCTTAGTAACTTATTGCAGGGAGTGGCCAAAAGAAAGTCTGCTGATAGTTGCGGACTTCGTGTACTGTCGGCAAGGGCAGTTTTGGGCAAGTTTTGAAGATCAGGTGTAAAAGTTCGCTGGAGCCAAAGCAGACTGTTGGTGACCTATCCATTCGCGTGGTCTTCATTAAATTATTTTCCTTAATGTTCTATCTTCACCAATATTTGGTAGACTTCCTGGTTAGTGCTTTCACTGGTCCATCTTAGCAGGTGTCAATTTCACCGTACTTAAAATGCTTCAAACGTCTCATTTTTACCTACCATTCAAATATCACAGCCGTAAAGTGCGAGGCTCCAGATTCAGCTTCTAAACAGTTTTCCCCCACCTTTCCCCTATTCTTTGAACAGGGCATATTTCTTAAAGTCACAAACATTGTTGTTGTTGTTGTTGTCTTCAGTCCTGAGACTGGTTTGATGCAGCTCTCCATGCTACTCTATCCTGTGCAAGCTTCTTCATCTCCCAGTACTTACTGCAACCTACATCCTTCTGAATCTGCTTAGTGTATTCCTCTCTTAGTCTCCCTCTACGATTATTACCCTCCACGCTGCCCTCCAATGCTAAATTTGTGATCCCTTGATGCCTCAGAACATGTCCTACCAACAGGTCCCTTCTTTTTGTCAAGTTGTACCACAAACTCCTCTTCTCCCCAATTGCCGGCTGCGGTGGCCGTGCGGTTCTAGGCGCTCAGCCCGGAACCGCGCGACTACCTACGGTCGCAGGTTCGAATCCTGCCTCGGGCATGGATGTGTGTAATGTCCTTAGCTTAGTTAGGTTTAATTAGTTCTACGTTCTAGGCGACTGATGACCTCAGAAGTTAAGTCGCATAGTGCTCAGAGCCATTTGACCCACTTTTTGTTCTCCCCAATTCTATTCAATACCTCTTCATTACTTATGTGATCTACCCATCTAATCTTAAGCATTCTTCTGTAGCACCACATTTCGATCGCTTCTATTCTCTTCTTGTCTAAACTGTTTATCGTCCATGTTTCACTTCCATACATGGCCACACTCCATACAAATACTTTCAGAACGACTTCCTGACACTTAAATCTATACTCGATGTTAACAAATTTCTCTTCTTCAGAAACGCTTTCCTTGCCATTGCCAGTCTTCATTTTATATACTCTCTACTTCGACCATCATCAGTTATTTTGCTCCCCAAATAGCAAATCTCCTTGACTACTTTAGTGTCTCATTTCCTAATCTGATTCCCTCAGCATCAACCGACTTAATTCGACTACATTCCATTATCCTCGAATTGCTTTTGTTGGTGTTCATCTTATATCCTCCTTTCAAGACACTGTCCATTCCGTTCAACTGCTCTCCCAAGTCCTTTGCTGTCTCTGACAGAATTACAATGTCATCGGCGAACCTCAACATTTTTATTTTTTCTCCATGGACTTTAATACCTACTCCGAATTTTTCTTTTGTTTCCTTTACTGCTTGCTCAATATACAGATTGAATAACATCGTGGACAGGCTACAACCCTGTCTCACTCCCTACCCAACCGCTGCTTCCCATTCATGCCCCTCGACTTTTATAACTGCCATCTGGTTTCCGTACAAATTGTAAATAGCCTTTCGCTCCGTGTATTTTACCCCTGCCACCTTTAGAATTTGAAAGAGAGTATTCCAGTCAACATTGTCAAAAGATTTCTCTAAGTCTACATATGTTAGAAATATAGGTTTGCCTTTCCTTAATCTATTTTCTAAGATAAGTCGTAGGGTCAGTATTGCCTCCCGTGTTCCAACATTTCTACGGAATCCAAACTGATCTTCCCCGAGGTCCGCTTCTTCCAGTTTTTCCATACGTCTGTAAAGAGTTCGCGTTAGTATTTTGCAGCTGTGACTTATTAAACTGATAGTTCGGTAATTTTCACATCTGTCAACATCTTATTTCTTTGGGATTGGAATTATTATATTCTTCTTGAAGCCTGAGGGTATTTCGCCTGTCTCATACATCTTGCTCACCAGATGGTAGAGTTTTGTCAGGACTGGCTCTCCCATGGCCGTCAGTAGTTCCAATGGAATGTTGTCTACTCCGGGGGCCTTGTTTCGACTCAGGTCTTTCAGTGCTCTGTCAAACTCTTCACGCAGTATCGTATCTCCCATTTCATCTTCATCTACATCCTCTTCCATTTCCATAATATTGTCCTCAAGTACATCGCCCTTGTATAGACCCTCTATATACTCCTTCCACCTTTCTGCTTTCCCTTCTTTGCTTAGAACTGGGTTTCCATCTGAGCTCTTGATGTTCATACAAGTGGTTCTCTTATCTCCAAAGGTCTCTTTAATTTTCCTGTAGGCGGTATCTATCTTACCCCTCGTGAGATAAGCCTCTACATCCTTACATTTGTCCTCTAGCCATCCCTGCTTAGCCATTTTGCACTTCCTGTCGATCTCATTTTTGAGACGTTTGTATTCCTTTTTGCCTGCTTCATTTACTGCATTTTTATATTTTCTCCTTTCATCAATTGAATTCAATATTTCTTCTGTTACCCAAGGATTTCTACTAGTCCTTGTCTTTTTACCTACTTGATCCTCTGCTACCTTCACTACTTCATCCCTCAGAGCTACCCATTCTTCTTCTACTGTATTTCATTCCCCCATTCCTGTCAATTGTTCCCTTATGCTCTCCCTGAAACTCTGTACAACCTCTGGTTTAGTCAGTTTGTCCAGGTCCCATCTCCTTAAATTCCCACCTTTTTGCCGTTTCTTCAGTTTTAATCTCCAGTTCATGACCAATAGATTGTGGTCAGAGTCCACATCTGCCCCTGGAAATGTCTTACAATTTAAAACCTGGTTCCTAAATCTCTGTCTTACCTTTATATAATCTATCTGAAACCTGTCAGTATCTCCAGGGTTCTTCCATGTATACAACCTTCTTTTATGATTCTTGAACCAAGTGTTAGCTATGATTAAGTTATGCTCTGTGCAACATTCTACCAGGCGGCTTCCTCTTTCATTTCTCTCCCCCAATCCATATTCACGCACTATGTTTCCTTTTCTCCCTTTTCCTACGCTCGAATTCCAGTCACCCGTGACTATTAAATTTTCGTCCCCCTTCACTACCTGAATAATTTCTTTACTCATCATACAATTCATCAATTTCTTCATCATCTGCAGAGCTAGTTGGCATATACACTTGTACTACTGTAGTACGTGTGGGCTTCGTGTCTATCTTGGCCACAATAATGCGTTCACTATGCTGTTGGTAGTAGCTTACCAGCACTCCTATTGTTTTATTCCTTATTAAACCTACGTCTGCATTTCCCCTATTTGATTTTGTATTTATAACCTTGTATTCACCTGCCAAAAGTCTTGTTCCTCCTGGCACCGAACTTCACTAATTCCCACTATATCTAACTTCAACCTATCCATTTCCCTTTTTAAATTTTCTAACCTACCTGCCCGATTAAGGGATCTGACATTCCACGCTCCGATCCGTAGAACGCCAGTTTTCTTTCTCCTGATAACGACGTCCTCTTATGTAGTCGCCGCCCGGAGATCCGAATGGGGGACTATTTTACCTCCGGAATATTTTACCCAAGAGGACGCCATCATCATTTAACCATACAGTAAAGCTGCATTCCATCGGGAAAAATTACGGCTGTAGTTTCCCCTTGCCTTCAGCCGTTCGCAGTACCAGCACAGCAAGGCCGTTTTGGTTAGTGTTGTAAGGCCAGATCAGTCAATCATCCAGACTGTTGCCCCTGCAACTACTGAAAAGGCTGCTGCCCCTCTTCAGGAACCACACGTTTGTCTGGCCTCTCAACGGATACCCCTCCGTTGTGGTTGCACCTACGGTATGGCCATCTGTATCGCTGAGGCACGCAAGCCTCCCCACCAACGGCAAGGTCCATGGTTCATATGGGTAGGCACAAACATTACCTACGTTTACCTACGTTTATGCAATGCTGTTTTATTGTCTTGTTTCAAGCAACTCTTCTCGCTAGTCCACCCTAGTCAAGTCTCTTAATTTCTACACAACTCACTAACTACAACCAACTGGATCCGCTTACCGTAGCCGAGCTTCCTCGACATTGCATCACTGACGATTCCTTCATATGGCAGGATGGGCCTTATAAAGCGATTCCGGTCTTAAGCCATGTTTTTGCAAAAAGTTTCTCCTCCCACCATAATTTGACTAAGTATCTCCTCATCAGTTATCGGATGTGCTAATCTAATCTTAAGCATCTTCCATAGCACCACATTTCAAAAGCTTCCATTGTCTTCTTCTCTGAACTGTTTAAGGTTCACATTTCACTTCCGCACATCTTGACTCATTTTATTGCCCCAATAACAAACCATATCTCAGAGTTTTAAGTTTTTCTCCCTGGACTTTAATCCCCTTTCCTAATATTTCTTTGCTTTTGTTTGCTGCTTGCTCATTGTACAGACTGAATAATTTCGAGATCAGGTTACAATATGAAAATTCCCCTTTGTTCACACAGTTCTCTCTTTACTTATTCTGACCGTCACTAAACTGACACACAATATTTTTAGCGCAACGCAATCTGACTTTCAATAATCCCTACAAAAGAATGGCCTGACTAACAATAACCTATAATTTTCATGAATCACTTACCTCACAAAAATCTTCGTTACTCGAACTACTGTAATACAGCGAGCGCCACTACATACAGATAAATAAAAGATTCTAACTACTGAAGACACTAACTACTGATAGGCTTAGTTAGCAAATGAAAGATTTTGATAGAGAACAAACAATGTATTTACCTTAATAGTGTTCAAAAGTCATTATATATATATATATATATATATATATATATATATATATATATATATATATATATATATATATATATATATATCGGGTGGACGCCAACTAGTTAGACTTCCGGTGAAATGCAGAATCACGCGAGTCAATACCGATCTTACGACTTATCATTCAAAACATACAAATAAAGAATTGCAAACATACGCTCAATGCATTTATTGAGAAAGTTTTTGACATTGTTAACTGATCTATACTCATCAAAAATCTGAAGCTAGCAGCGATAATATACAGGGAGCCAAATGTTATTTAAGACTTGTACAGAAACCAGATTGCAGTTTAAAAGTTGGACATGAAAAGGATGCAGCAGTTGAGGAAAAATTAAGACAGTATTTGTAAGTAGGCTGTTTAGGTTTTTATGTTGGTAACGCCACGTGGTGCTCTGTATGAAAATCGCTGGCTGCGCTGTGTCCAGTCTGTGGCTGGTTGGACTCATTGTTGGAATATTCGCTTGTGTAGTGTTGGGCAGTTGGATGGGAACAGCGCGTAGCGTTGGGCAGTTGGAGGTGAGTATATTATCGCTGCTAGCTTCAGATTTTTGATGAGTATAGATTAGTTAACAATGTCAAAAACTTTCTCAATAAATGCATTGAGCGTATTTTTGCAATTCTTTATTTGTATGTTTTGAATGATAAGTCGTAAGATCGGTATTGACTCGTGTGATTCTGCATTTCACCGGAAGTCTAACTAGTTGGCGTCCACCCGATTTCGATTGCCCTGTAAATAATTAATGTTACCACGAATTATTAAACAGATGGGTCGGTAATATTCACATCTCTCATCACCTCCCTCATTTACAAATGCAATTATTTCATTATTCTTCAAGTCTGAGGGTATTTCACTTGTCCCATATTGCCTGTTGAGAGAAGCAAAGTATTTCTAAATGGTTCTAATACAGACGGACTATTGGTGATGAAGGCTGACGAGTCAGACTGGGGAAAGACTCCATTCATAATTGGTGACGCTCTTTTCTTTTTTCTCTGAGTCATCCAACTTGTAACTGGTTTGATGCAGCCCGCCACGAATTCCTCTCCTGTGCCAACCTTTTCATCTCAGAGTAGTACTTGCAACCAACCCCTTTTATTATGTGCTGGATGTATCCAAATCCTCTGTCTTCCTTTACAGTTTTTACCCTTTGCAGCTCCCTCTACTACCATGGGAGTTATGCCCTGATATCTTAACGGGTGTACAGTCATCATTTCCCTTCTTCTTGTCAGTTGTTTCCATATATTTCTTTCTTCGCCAATTCTGCGGATAACCTCTTCATTGCTTACCTTATCAGTCCACCTAATTTTCAACATTTTTCTGTAGCACCACATCTCAAATGCTTCTATTCTCTTCCGTTCCGTTTTTCTCGTAGTCCATGTCTCATTGCCACACAATGTTGTTCTCCAAATGGGCTTCTCAGAAACTTCTTTCCCAGATGAACAATTACGTTTGATACTAGTAGACTTCTCTTGGCCAGAAATGATCTTTCTGCCAATGCTAGTTTTCGTTTACGTAATCTTTGCTCATCCGTCATGGGTTATTTTCCTGCATGCGTATCAGAATTCTTCAACTTCATCTACTTCGTGATCACACCCTCAGTCCATATTCTGTAATAATTAGACTGTTAATTCTGTTCAACAGAATCTGTAATTCTTCTTCACTTTCACTGAGGATAGCAGTGTCATCGGCGAACCGTAACACCGATATTCTTTCACCTTAAATTTTAATCCCACTCTTGAAACTTTCTTTTATTTCCGTAATTGCTCCTTCGATGTACAGATTGAACAACCGGGGCGAACGACTACATCCCTGTGTTTTATTTTAATACCAGCACTTCGTTCTTGGTTTTCCAGTCTTATTGTTCTTACTTGGCTCCTGTACATATTTTACATTACCCGTCCTTACCTATAGCTTACCCCTATTTTTCCAGAATTTCGAACACCTTGCACCATTTGAAATTATCGAACACTTTCCCAGGTCGACAAATAAAATTAACTTATTTCGATTTTCCTTCAGTCTTGCTTCTATTATCAACTCCAACGTCAGGACTGCACTCTGCTGCCTTTACCTTTCCGAAAGACTAGCTGGTCTTCATCTACCACGTCCTCAATTTTCTTTTCCATTCTTCTACATATTATTCTTATCAGCAACTTGGATGTATGAGCTGTTAAGCTGATTATGCGACAATTCCCACACTTGTCGGCTCTTGCAAACTTCAAAACTGTGTGGATGATGCTTTTACGAAAGTCTAACAGTCCCAGTCTCCTACATTCTACACACCAACGTGAATATTTGTTTTGTTGCCACTTCCCCAAGTGATTTTAGAGATTCCGATGGAATGTTATCTATCCCTTCCGCCTTATTTGACCTTAAGTCATCCAAATCTTTTCTAAATTCTGACTTTAATTTTGGATCCCCTGTCTCCTCCCTGTCGACTCCGGTTTCTTCTTCTATTGCGTCGTCAGATAAGGCTACCCTCTCGTAGAGGCCGTCAATGTACTCTTTCCATGTATCCTCTCTCTCCTCTGCATTTAACAGTGGAATTACTATTGCACTGTTAACGTTACCGCACTTGCTTTTAATTTCGCTGAATGTTGTTTTGACTTTTCTATATACTGAGTCAGTCCTTCGGAAATCACTTCTTTTTCTATTTCTTCGAATTTTTCATGTGACCATTTCGTCTTAGCTTCCCTGCACTTCCTATTTATTTCATACTCATGTGAATTATAATTCTGCCTTTCTGAATTTCCCTTAACATTATTGTACTTTCTTGTTTCATCGATAACTAAAGTACACTATGTGATCAAAAGTATTCAGACACCTGTCTGAAAATGACTTACAAGTTCGTGCCCCCCCCCCCCCCCCATCGGCAATGCTGGAATTCCATATGGTGTTGGCCCACCCTTAGCGTTGATGACAGCTTCCAATCTTGCACGCATACGTTCATTCAAGTGCTGGAAGGTTTCTTGGGGAATGGCAGCCCATTCATCACGGAGTGCTGCACTGAGGAGAAATATCGATGTCGGTCGGTGAGGCCTGGCACGAAGTCGGCGTTCCAAAACATCCCAAAGGTGTTCTATAGGATTCAGGTCAGGACTCTGTGCAGGCCACTCCATTACAGGATGTTATTGTCGTGTAACCACTCCGCCACAGGCCATGCATTATGAACAGGTGTTCGATCGTGTTGAAAGATGCAATCGCCATCCCCGAATTGCTCTTCAACAGTGGGAAGCAAGAAGGTGCTTAAAAATCAATGTAGACCTGTGCTGTGATAGTGCCACGTTAAACAACAAGGGGTGCAAGCCCCCTCCATGAAAAACACGACCACGCCATAACATCACCACCTCCGAATTTTACTGTTGGCACTACACACGTTGGCAGATGACGTTCACCGGGCATTCGACATACCCACAACCTGCCACTGGATTGAAACACTGCGTACCGTTATTCATCACCCCACACAACTCTTTTCCACTGTTCAATCGTCCAATGTTTACGCTCCTTACATTAAGCGAGGCGTGATGTGTGGGTTATGAGCAGCCGCTCGACCATGAAATTCAAGTTCTCTCACCTCCCGCCTAACTGTCATAGTTTTTGCAGTGGGTCCTGATGCAGTTTGCAATTTCTGTGTGATGCCTGCCTGTTACACATTACGGCCCTCTTCAATTGTCTCCAGAGACTGTCAGGCGTGGTTGGCCTGTACGCTTTTGTGCTGTACGTGTCCCTTCACGTTTCCACTTCACTATCACATCGGAAACTGTGAACCAAGGGATGTTTAGCAGTGTGAAAATCTCGCGTACAGGCGTATGACACAAGTGGCACCCAATCACCTGACAAAGTTCGAATTCCGTGAGTCCCGCGAAGCGCTCCATACTGCTCTCTCATGATGTTTAATGACTACTGAGGTCGCTGACGTGGAGTACCTGGCAGTAGGTGGCAGCACAATGCACCTAATATGAAAAACGTGTGTCTTTGGAAGTCTCCGGATACTTTTGATCATATAGCGTATTTCTTCTGCTACCCGCAGATTTTTCGCAGTTACCTTCCTTGTCTCTCCAACTTCCTTGATTGCCTTGTTTAGAGACATCCATTCTTCTTCAACCGAACTGCCTACTATTCATTATCGCAGTAACTGTAGTCCTAGAGAATTTCAAGTCTGCCGGCGGGTGTGGCCGAGCGGTTCTAGGCGCTTCAGTTTGGAACTGCGCGACCGCTACGGTCGCAGGTTCGAATCCTGCCTCGGGCATGGATGTGTGTGATGTCCGTAGGTTAGTTAGGTTTAAGTAGTTCTAAGTTCTAGGGGACTGATGACCTCAGATGTTAAGTCCCGTAGTGCTCAGAGCCATTTGAACCTATTTCAAGTCTACATCTACATCTACATCCATACTCCGCAAGCCACCTGACGGTGTGTGGCAGAGGGTACCTTGAGTACCTCTATCGCTTCTCCCTTCTATTCCAGTCTCGTATTGTTCGTGGGAAGAAGGTTTGTCGGTATGCCTCTGTGTGGGCTCTAATCTCTCTGATTTTATAGAGAAACAGTTAAAATCGCTCAAAAGAGGAAAGGCTGCTGGACGTAGGAGGGAGCAATATACTGCTTGACTCCTCGGTGAAGGTATGTTCTCGAAACTTCAACAAAAGCCCGTACCAAGCTAATGAGCGTCTCTCCTGCAGAGTCTTCCACTGGAGTTTACTATCATCTCCGTAACGCTTTCGCGATTACTAAATGATCCTGTAACGAAGCGCGCTGCTCTCCGTTGGATCTTCGCTATCTCTTCTATCAACCCTATTTGGTACGAAACCCACACTGCTGAGCAGTATTCAAGCAGTGGGCGAACAAGCGTACTGTAACCTACTTCCTTTGTTTTCGGATTGCATTTCCTTAGGATTCTTCCAATGAATCTCAGTCTGTCATCTGCTTTACCGACGATCACCTTTATAAGATCATTCCATTTTAAATCACTCCTAATGCGTACTCCCAGATAATTTATGGAATTAACTGCTTGCAGTTGCTGACCTGCTATATTGAAGCCAAATGATAAGGGATCTTTCTTTCTATGTATTCGCAGCACATTACACTTGTCTACATTGAGATTCAATTGCCATTCCCTGCACCATGCGTCAATTCGCTGCAGATCCTCCTGCATTTCAGTACAATTTTCCATTGTTACAACCTCTCGATATACCACAGCATCATCCGCAAAAAGCCTCAGTGAACTTCCGAGGTCATCCACAAGGTCATTTATGTAGATTGTGAATAGCAACGGTCCTACGACACTCCCCTGCGGCACACCTGAAATCACTCTTACTTCGGAAGACTTCTCTCCATTGAGAATGACATGCTGCGTTCTGTTATCTAGGAACTCTTCAATTCAATCACACAATTGGTCTGATAGTCCATATGCTCTTACTTTGTTCATTAAACGACTGTGGGGAACTGTACTGAACGCCTTGCGGAAGTCAAGAAACACGGCATCGACCTGGGAACCCGTGTCTATGACCCTCAGAGCCTCGTGGACGAATAGCGCGAGCTAGGTTTCACACGATCGTCTTTTTCGAAAGCGATGCTGATTCCTACAGGGTAGATTTCTAGTCTCCAGAAGAGTCATTATATTCGAACATAATACGTGTTCCAAAATTCTACAACTGATCGACGTTAGAGATATAGGTCTATAGTTCTTCACATCTGTTCGACGTCCCTTCTTGAAAACGGGGATGACCTGTGCCCTTTTCCAATCCTTTGGAACGCTACGCTCTTCTAGAGACCTACGGTACACCGCTGCAAGAAGGGTGGCAAGTTCCTTCGTGTACTCTGTGTAAAATCGAACTGGTATCCCATCAGGTCCAGCAGCCTTTCCTCTTTTGAGCGATTTTAACTGTTTCTCTATCCCTCTGACGTCTGTTTCGATATCTACCATTTTGTCATATGTGCGAAAATCTAGAGAAGGAACTACAGTGCAGTCTTCCTCTGTGAAACAGCTTCGGAAAAAGACATATAGTATTTCGGCCTTTAGTCTGTCATCCTCTGTTTCAGTACCATTTTGGTCACAGAGTGTCTGGACATTTTTTGATCCACCTACCGCTTTGACATAAGACCAAAATTTCTTAGGATTTTCTGCCAAATCAGTACATAGAACTTTACTTTCGAATTCATTGAACGCCTACGGTACACCGCTGCAAGAAGGGGGGCAAGTTCCTTCGTGTACTCTGTGTAAAATCGAACTGGTATCCCATCAGGTCCAGCGGCCTTTCCTCTTTTGAGCGATTTTAATTGTTTCTCTATCCCTCTGACGTCTGTTTCGATATCTACCATTTTGTCATCTGTGCGAAAATCTAGAGAAGGAACTAAAGTGGAGTCTTCCTCTGTGAAACAGCTTTGGAAAAAGACATTTAGTATCTCGGCCTTTAGTCTGTCATCCTCTGTTTCAGTATCATATTGGTCACAGAGTGTCTGGACATTTTGTTTTGATCCACCTACCGCTTTGACATAAGACCAAAATTTCTTAGGATTTTCTGCCAAATCAGTACATAGAACTTTACTTTCGAATTCATTGAACGCCTACGGCACACCGCTGCAAGAAGTGGGGCAAGTTCCTTCGTGTACTCTGTGTAAAATCGAACTGGTATCCCATCACTACATTTCGCTTCGCGTAATTTTCGTTTGTCCGCAAGGCTTTGGCTATGTTTATGTTTGCTGTGAAGTTCCCTTTGCTTCCGCAGCAGTTTTCTAACTCGGTTGTTGTACCACGGTGGCTCTTTTCATCTCTTACGATCTTGCTTGGCACATACTCATCTAACGCATATTGTACGATGGTTTTGAACTTTGTCCACTGATCCTCAACACTATCTGTACTTGAGACAAAACTTTTTTGTTGTGCCATCAGGTACTCTGAAATCTGCTTTTTGTCACTGTTACTAAACAGAAAAATCTTCCTACCTTTTTTAATATTTCTATTTACGGTTGAAATCATCGATGCAGTAACCGCTTTATGATCGCTGATTCCCTGTTCTGCGTCAACTGTTTCAAATAGTTCGGGTCTGTTTGTCACCAGAAGGTCTAATATGTTATCGCCACGAGTCGGTTCTCTGCAAACTGCTCAGGGTAGTTTTCAGATAAAGCACTTAAAAAATTTCACTGGATTCTTTGTCCCTGCCACCCGTTATGAACATTTGAGTCTCCCAGTCTATATCCGGCAAATTAAAATCTCCGCTCAGAACTATAACATGGTGGGGAAATCTACTCGAAATATTTACCAAATTATCCTTTAGGTGCTCAGCCACAACAGCTGCTGAGCCAGGGGGCCTAAGAGACATCCAATTACCATGTCTGAGCCTGCTTTAACCGTGACCTTCACCCAAATTATTTCACATTTCGGATCTCCGTCAATTTCCTATGTCTTCATTCCTTAGTATTTCCATATTCCGCTTCTTTACGCATTGATTATTTCTGATTAGTCTCTTAAACTTCAGCCTATTCTTCATCAATACCAAATTATGATTTGAATCTTTATCTGCTCCTGTGTACTTCTTACAATCCCTGTCTGATCATGATTAATCTAGCTGA
Source organism: Schistocerca nitens (assembly GCF_023898315.1). NCBI lineage: Eukaryota > Metazoa > Arthropoda > Insecta > Orthoptera > Acrididae > Schistocerca > Schistocerca nitens. Next base: position 902,139,922 of record NC_064617.1, on the reverse strand, counting down.
AATCTTCCTGTATCTCCCGGCGTTTTCCAAGTATATCTCTTCCTCTTGTGATTCTTGAAACAGTATTCGCTATAACATCTAAAATTTGTTGAATAAACTCATTTAGTCTTTCTCCCCTCTCTTTCTTACTATCAAGCCCGTATTTTCTCATAACCCTTTCTTCTACTCCTTCCCCTGCAGCCGCATTCCAATCCTCCACGACCATTAGATTTTCATCTCCCTTTACATATTGAATTACCTCTTCAATATAATCATATATTTTCTCCATCTCTTATGTTCTGCTTGCGACGTCATGTATACCTGAACTATTGTTGTCGGTGTTGGTTTGCTGTCGATTCTGATGAGAAAAACCCTTCACAGTAACTCACTATCTGTCCTGCCTTCCGATTCATAACGAACCCAACTACCGATATACCATTTCCTGGTGCTACTGATATTACCCTATACTCGTCTGACCATAAGCTTCTAGATTGAGCCTTATCATTTCCATTTTCAGATATTCTAGCTTCCATACCAATTTCAGATTTGTGACATTCCACGCCCCGACTCGTAGAACGTTAACCTTTCATTGGTTACTCAACCTTTTTCTCATCGTCACTTCCCTCTTGGCAGCCCCCTCCCGGAGAAGCGAAAGAGGAGACTAGTGTGGAATCTTCTGCTAATGAGGAGACCATCGTGACATTTGTTTCAAATTACGGACCGCATATCCTGTGGATACACGTTAAGTGTGTTTAATTCAGTGCTTTCCATTGCCTTCGGCATCGTCGGCCTCTATCCGTTTAAAGTTATGTCGTTTAGGCTTTATATTGTTGCAGTCACTATCGAACATGCGATGAACAATCTGCTTCGGCACCATAAACTGACGACATGTCTTTGGTATCTGGGTAACAGTGTTTGCAAAGACATTTGAAAAATATTTAAGACGGCTGACAACCGAGTTGAAGTGTGTTCAGACTGTAGGCCTCCGACCGATTCCGAAAAAGTGCCTCTTCTCTGTGCAAGAAATAAAAATCTTGGGGCACCTAGTGATCAAAGATAGAGTCCGTCCAGATCCACATAGAATAAGAGCAGAAACATATTTCTCAGCACTCGGTGCATTCGTGATGTGAGACGTTTCTCTCGGAATGCACTAGTACTACCGGAGATTATAAAGAATCACTTTACTAAAGCACATCCCTGCAGGAACTCGTTCAAGCAGATGCCAAATTTTCCTGGAACCAGGACATGAGAGATCTTGCACTGTCCTTAAGGAGGTGCTAAAATCTTGTCCAGTTCTAGCATTGTATGACGAGAATGTCGAGACAGAACTTAACGCTGACGCAGACGGTTATGGCACAGGTACACATTCAGTAAGATACTGAAAAGCTGATAGCTAATACTTCTAGCATAAGCTGGCCCCGATAGAAGATAGCTTAAAAATTCTGTATTTATAACCAAAAGGGAAGATTTTAGATAACCTTGGAGATCTGGAGATCTATGCACGTAAACAGCACGCTTCCCACCCAGTCCTCAATGAACAGCCTTCCGGTGGGAACAACTGGCTTTTTGGCTTGTTTCCACGGATACTAATTTGAGTTTAGTGTCTGATAGCCCCTCGTAAGAAATTATGATAGTATATATTATAGGAGCTGGCGATGTTCTGTGCACGTACCGTTATGATAGGCTAGGTGTTTTGCTGAGTGGTTGGCTAGTTTAACGTTATATGGGGAAAGTTAGATGGGTAGATAGGTTGGCATATACGGATTTGATTCACCGCCGTACCCCTTGGGTGGTCACTGGTGACACAATGGTTTATTTAATTGATTTTAGACTTTAAACTTTTAACACTTTTAATGTTTTTTTTGTTTTTTTTTTTTGTTTTTTAAAAATATAGAGCTCGCCAGTATCCGGATAGCATGGGTAGGACTCGGGCAGTTGTGCCATTAGTTTACATAAGCAATGTATGAGGTATAACCCACGTGTGTGTTTTGGGATTTTATGAAAATATTCTTCCTTTCACCATTAAACTTTTTTCCATTGGCTAGGGGGGTGTAAGTTGTTGTTTGAAGGCTTCTATTTGGGCACTCACGGCCCACGAATATCACTTGGCTGTAATTCAATAGGTGGATGGCTGCCGCCGACGTGGTTGCCGTTAGCTTTAACAGATGGCGCCTAAAACGTTTGCGTACGCTAGCTGATCACAGGGTTTTAGTTTATTATGGATAATCTTGGTTATATTTAATTTGGTGGTATTCTTTTAGAGATTTGGGAGGTTGAAAGGTTCATTCATTGAAGGAACTCCCCCCCCCCCCCACTATTATTTATTTTATATTGACATATGGTTTGAGTTGTGCTTAGTGCCACTACTCGCTATAGGTATAGTATGGCAATGGAAAAATTTTTGGAGTTAAAAAAAATTTTTTTTTTAAATCCTTTAGTGTTAACGTGTACGGAAGTACCATTCCGGTTGCTAGTCGTAATTACACCCTGTCAGATGTTATATGCTGAGTATATTATTATTACAAAACTACATGTGAATGCATGGAGCACATGACCATGCAGTGCCCGCTACCGAGGGCGCTTCGCTGCTAGTTGACTTGTTTAGTGTCAGTCTACGCTCCGCTGCCGGCCGTGGTGGCCAAGCGGTTAAAGGCGCTACAGTCTGGAACCGCGCGCCCGCTGCGGTCGCAGGTTCGAATCCTGCCTCGGGCATGGATGTGTGTGATGTCCTTAGGTTAGTTAGGTTTAATTAGTTCTAAGTTCTAGGCGACTGATGACCTTAGAAGTTAAGTCGCATAGTGCTCAGAGCCATTTACGCTCTGCTTCAAGATTGCTTGTGTCGCAGTTACAGTCATATGTTATTGGACACTTTCTTTGAGCTGTCAAGGCTGTACGCCTGGTTGATTAGGAAGGAGTTGAAGTTTGTGATACGTAACTCCTATGACCCGATCTCATTTTCCGTAACGTTGAGACGTGTTGTGTGTGTGTTCACTTAATTTCTGTATTTTTTTGTAACAGATGTCTGAAGATGGGTGTAATCCCGAAACGCGTAATACGTTCTAATCAAAGAGTCAATTGACATCTCATGACTTTATTGCGTTTGTACAGCACTGGTGGCCAATTATTAACATAAAAATGATCGCAGGCCTCAGGCGGGATTTTATGTCCTGTATACAATACTTCTAGACTGCGGTCCAAGTCCGAGAGGAGCTACCCCACAATAAAAAAAGAGTGATTTGCAGTTGTTTGAACCGTCAGCAAGTCCCAGCAGTATTTATTTGTCAAACTATTCACCGTTGTAACGATCCACCATTCTCTGTGTTGACTGACTAACCTGAAGGATCAGTTGGAGCGACCGGCGAGATAGGCACTGAGGCTGCACGAGGACAACGTAGCAGCTGTATCCAGAAACGGACGCGAACACGATGCCGGTAGACTTTCAAGGAATCTTGCATCGAAACACAGCAGCGTGGACGAAATCTCAGTCATTATTGCATTAATTGATATTGCTGCTGAACAAAGAAAAGATCCAGCATTTCTAAAGCCATAAAAGCCTTGAAGAAGGAAGACAGGAGAAAGGAAAATTCCAGCTAATAAACGGAACATTGAAAAAGAGGAAGTATGACACGAGAGGGTGGAAATGGTTGCTCATATTCCCAGCTTAAGTGCAGCCAGATAGCCTGAAGTTTTTCCACGACGCTCCAACATCTAGTTACTTAGCATTCACAAAGACTCTACACAGAATCAGACACAGGTATCACTGGTCAGGTCTCTGTCGATGCATTGGACACTATGTGAGCCACTCTAAGGGATGCCACCGTCGGAAGTATGAGCCACAAATGTTTCCAGAGCATCTGGCATCGGTTTCTCCTGCAGCAGAGACATTCCACAGAGTTGGAACCGCCCTCCTGGCGTAGTTCACGAAGTCGACAAAAGGGACTCGATGGATAATAGTCTACACTGACTAGCTGACCCGTTACACTGTCACCATAGCTGTGCCAACTGTCGAACCTCCGGAAATTGTAAGGTACCGTGTAGAAGAAATACTTTTGAAGTATCTCATGTGATGATCACTGATTGTGGAAAAGTTTTCCAGTTGAGACTAGTATCAGGGGTAATTCCATGCTGCGTCATCATCCACAGGATGACAATGGCCTACCACCCGTAGACAAATGGTATCAGCGAACCCTTTAACAGGACGTTGACAAGTATGTGCTTGACACACACTGATGTCGAGCATACAGCCTAGGATACAGTACTGTCGTGACATTCACAATTGTTGTTGTTGTGGTCTTCAGTCCTGAGACTGGTTTGATGCAGCTCTCCCTGCTACTCTATCCTGTGCAAGCTTCTTCATCTCCCAGTACCTACTGGAGCCTACATCCTTCTGAATCTGCTTCGTGTACTTATCTCTTGGTCTTCCTCTTCGATTTTCATCCTCCACGCTTCCCTCCAGTACCAAATTGGCGATCCCTTGACGCCTCATAACGTGTCCTACTAGCCGACCCCATCTTCTAGTCAAGTTGTGCCGCAAATTCCTATTGTCCTCAGTTCTGTTCAGTACCTCCTCATTAGTGTCTTGATGTCAACAAATTTCTCTTCTTCAGAAACAATTTCCTTCTCATACCCGGTCTACATTTTATATTCTCTCTACTTCGACTATCACCAGTTATTTTGCTTCCCAAATAGCAAAATTCACCTATTACTTTAAGTGTTTCATTTCCTAAGTTACTTTCTCAGCATCACCTGATTTAATTTGACTACATTCCATTATTCTCGTTTAGCTTTTGTTGATGTACATCTTATATCCTCCTTTCAAGGCACTGTCCACTCCGTTCAACTGCTCCTCCAAGTCCTTTGCTGTCTCTGACAGAATTACAATGTCGTCGGCAAACATCAAAGTTTTTATACCTCCTCCATAAATTTTAATTTCTACTGCTTGCTCAGTACACAGATTGAATAACATTGGGGATACGCTACAACCCTGTCTCACTCCCTTCTCAACCACTGCTTATCTTTCGTGCCCCTCGACTCTTATAACTGCCATCTGGTTTCTGTGTAAATTGCAAATAGCTTTTCGCTTCCTGTATATTACCTCTGCCACCTTTATAATTTGAAAGAGAGTATTCCGATCAACATTGTCAAAAGCTTTCTCTAAGTCTACAAATGCTAGAAACGTAGGTTTGCCTTTTCTTAATCTTTCTTCTAAGATAAGTTGTAGTGTCAGTATTGCCTCACATGTTCCAGCATTTCTACGGAACCCAAACTGATCTTCCCCGACGTCGGCTTCTATCAGTTTTTCCACTAGTCTCTAAAGAATTCGTGTTAGTATTTTACAACTGAGACTTATTAAAAACTGAGAGTTCGGCAATTTTCATATCTGTCAACACCTACTTTCTATGGGATTGGAATTATTATATTCTTCTTCAAATCTTAGGGTATTTCGCCTGACTCATACATCTTGCTCACCAGATGGAAGAGTTTTGTCACAGCTGGCTCCCCCAAGGGCACCGTAGTTATAATGCAATGTTGGCTACTCTCGGGGCCTTGTTTCGACTCAGGTCTTTCAGTGCTCTGTCAAATTCTTCACGCAGTATCATATCTCCCATTTCATTTTCATCTACGTCCTCATCCATTTCCATAATATTGTCCTCAAGAATATCGCCCTTGTATAGACCCTCTATATACTCCTTCCACCTTTCTGCTTTCCCTCACTGCTTAGGACTGGTTTTCCATCTGAGCTCTTGATATTCACACAGGTGCTTCTCTTTTCTCCAAAGGTCTGTTTAATTTTCCTGTAGGCAGTATCTATCTTAACCCTAGTGATATAAGTTTCTACATCGTTACATGTTTCCTGTAGCCATCCCTGGTTAGCCATTTTGCACTTCCTGTCGAGTTCTAACCAAAGAAGGGAAAGCAGAAAGGTGTAAGGAGCAGATAGAGGGTCTATACAAGGGCAATGTACTTGAGTACAATATTATGGAAATGGAAGAGAATGTAGATGAAATGGGAGATACGATACTGGGTGAAGAGTTTGACACAGTACTGAAAGATCTAAGTCGAAACAAGGCCCCGGGAGTAGACAACATTCCATTACAACTACTGACGGCCTTTGAGGGCCAGCCCTGACAAAACTCTACCATCTGGTGAGCAAGATGTATGAGACAGGCGAAATACCCTCAGACTTCAAGAAGAATATAATAATTCCAATCCCAAAGAAAGCAGGCGTTGACAGATGTGAAAATTACCGAACTATCAGTTTAATAAGTCACAGCTGCAAAATACTAACACGAATTCTTTACAGACGAATGGAAAAACTGGTAGAAGCCGACCTCAGGGAAGATCAGTTTGGATTCCGTAGAAATGTTGGAACACGTGAGGCAATACTGACCTTACGACTTATCTTAGAAGGAAGATTAAGGAAAGACAAACCTACGTTTCTAGCATTTGTAGACTTAGAGAAAGCTTTTGACAATGTTGACTGGAATACTCTCCTTCAAATTCTAAAGGTGGCAAGGGTAAAATACAGGGAGTGAAAGGCTATTTACAATTTGTACGGAAACCAGATGCCAGTTATAAGAGTCGAAGGACATGAAAGGGAAGCAGTGGTTGGGAAGGGAGTGAGACAGGGTTGTAGCCTCTCCCCAATGTTATTCAATCTGTATCTTGAGCAAGCAGTAAAGGAAACAAAAGAAAAATTCGGAGTAGGTGTTAAAATCCATGGAGAAGAAATAAAAAAATTGAGGTTCGCCGATGACATTGTATTTCTGTCTGAGACAGCAAAGGACTTGGAAGAGCAGTTGAACGGAATGGACAGTCTCTTGAAAGGAGGATATAAGATGAACATCAACAAAAGCAGAACGAGGGCAATGGAATGTAGTCGAATTAAGTCGGGCGATGCTGAGGGAATTAGATTAGGAAATGAGACACTTAAAGTAGTAAAGGAGTTTTGCTATTTAGGGAGTAAAATAACTGATGATGGTCCAAATAGAGAAGATATAAAATGTATACTGGCAATGGCAATGAAAGCGTTTCTGAAGAAGAGAAATTTGTTAACATCGAGTATAGATTTAAGTGTCAGGAAGTCGTTTCTGAAAGTATTTGTATGGAGTGTAGCCATGTATGGAAGCGAAACATGGACGATAAATAGTTTGGACTGGAAGAGAATAGAAGCTTTCGAAATGTGGTGCTACAGAAGAATGCTGAAGATTGGATGGGCAGATCACATAAGTAATGAGGAGGTATTGAATAGAATTGGGGAGAAGAGGAGTTTGTGGCACAACTTGACAAGAAGGAGGGACCGATTGGTAGGACATGTTCTGAGGCATCAGGGCATCACAAATTTAGCATTGGAGGGCAGCGTGGAGGGAGACCAAGAGATGAATACACTAAGCAGATTCAGAAGGATGTAGGTTGCAGTAGGTACTGGGAGATGAAGAAACTTGCACTGGATAGGGTAGCATGGAGAGCTGCATCAAACCAGTCTCAGGACTGAAGACCACAACAACAACAACATTCACCTGACCAGAAATCTTGTTCCTCTTACCACCGAACTTCACTAATTTCCACTATATCTAACTTTAACCTATCCATTTTCCTTCTTAAATTTTCTAACCTACCTACCCAGTTAAGGGATCTGACACTCTTCGCGTTCCAATCCGTAAAACACCAGTTTTGTTTCTCCTGATAACGATTCCCTTCTGAGTCATCCCCGCCCACAGATCCAAATGGGAGACTGTTTTATCTCCGGGAAATTTTATCTAAGAGGAGGCCATTATGATTTAACCATACAGTAAACCTACGTGTGGGAAAAATTACGGCTGTAGTTTTCCCTTGCTTTCAACCGTTCGCAGTACCAGCACAGCAAGGCCATTTCGGTTAATGTTATAAGGCCAGATCAGTCAATCATCCAGTCTATTGTCCCTGCAACTATTGAAAAGCTGCTGCTCTTCTTCAGGAACCACACATTTGTCTGGCCTCTCAACAGGTACACCTCTATTGTGGTTGCACCTACGGTACGGCTATCTGTATCGCTGAGGCACGGAAGCCTCCCCGCCAACGGCAAGGTCTATGGTTTATGGGGGGAAGGACATTCACATAAAGTACAGCAAAGCAAGACACTAAAGGCTTAAAGATGTTCATTCTGCTGCTCCGTCAAGGGTCAAAACAACAATATTAGTACCGTTCCCATGTCAACCAGACGATACTCAAGCTGATTATGTGAACTACGTCATCACCAGCACCGAAGAAGCGAGGCTGCTGGCTCGCAACGCTGACCCTGGACGCCCTGAAGAAAAAGGGAAAGAGATATAGGAGTCTAGCCTCAGACTCTTACAGTCTTTCTCTGCCTCGTGATGACTGGGTGTTGTGTGATGTCCTTAGGTTAGTTAGGTTTAAGTAGTTCTAAGTTCTAGGGGACTGATGACCATAGATGTCAAGTCCCATAGTGCTCAGAGCCATTTTTTTCTTACAGTCTTCAGGAGAGATCCAGGTAAGATGAGGCGATGAGGTCCTTGTTACAGTTGAGAGCGCCAAGAAAGTGTCATTGACAGTAACATATTATTCAGCAGCGATACACGATTGTCTTCCAAAGAGCCACACAACAGCCGGGCCAGCAGAGCAGTTTCCAAGAGGGCCAGTGTGTGCTCGACTTGTAGTTCCGCCAGTGCAGCAAAGTGTTGGGAGGTGGTGGTTACATTGTGGGGAATCCGTCAACCTGTGGACGCTAGGGGCCTCCAGCTCTATGTACCTATCTCCAAACTGCTCTCGTTGAAGTCGAAGATTTGCACTCAGGAGTCGCGCCCCCCTGGTTCACCTGGAGTACTCACTGCCTCGCAGGTGTCGGCTCTCAATTCTCGTTTAGGATAGAGGAGCTGGCATCATCAGTGTCGGCCTCAGGAAAGGGATGAACGGCAGCATTGGCCCTTCCTCTCGAAAGCGGATGGTGGACAGCGACCTGGTCAGGCGGTCAAGCCTCCAGCAGGCCTGGAAGGCGATGGCGGCCTCCACATCCAATCGGCACTGCCTCGGAAGTTGGCAGTGCAGCTGGCAAGAGTAGAGTCCTTCCAACCAGACTTGTGGCTGGCTCAATAGACAATTCAAGGTAGCCAAGGTTCGATCTCCACAGCCTCCCCTCTCAATGTATAGCTGCAACTGACATAAGGGCTAAGACTATGTACTGGGCAGTCAGCAATCTGCACTCAGCTATCAGACATTTGTTAAGAACGGTGGAGTATTTATGTTGGCGCTTGCTATTCCCTCTGCGGCACTGGGGATGTCAATGTCATCATATGTCCAGGTTTTCCCTCGCTGGCAGCTCTTCTAGTGACTTCAGACTTTGACAGTTTCATCCCTAAGAACCTCTTTCCTGCTGGTTCGACACCTGAATGCTTATTGTTGAGTCGTATCTAGGCGTTCTTACGACACCCTAGTACGACGGCTTCTCTCGGCAACCATGATATCAATATGCTTGGCTTGCAGACTTGGACGCTCGGTCTTTCCCCCGTGCTGCAGTAGCTTCACTCAACATTTCCCCCAAGCGGGCAGAATAATGGTCATTGGCACTGGCGGTTCGGCGTCTGGCAGCTACCAAGGTAGAACTTGAACGAATTTTTAGTATCCTCCGGAGATACTATTTTGGGGCGTAACAGCGCTATAATGCCAAGCACTAGCCAGTGACATGCAGTCTACGGACTCGGTGTGGATTTTTACGTCATGTAGAATGTGCGACTATCGTAAAAATTATTAATATCTATTAAATATATTATTACGAGGGCAGTTCAATAAGTAATGCAACACATTTTTTTTCCGAAACAGGGGTTGTTTTATTCAGCATTGAAATACACCAGGTTAGTCCCCAATCTTTTAGCTACACAACACTATTTTTCAACGTAATCTCCATTCAATGCTACGGCCTTACGCCACCTTGAAATGAGGGCCTGTATGCCTGCACGGTACCATTCCACTGGTCGATGTTGGAGCCAACGTCGTACTGCATCTTAACTTCTTCATCATCCGCCTAGTGCCTCCCACGGATTGCGTCCTTCATTGGGCCAAACATATGGAAATCCGACGGTGCGAGATCGGGGCTGTAGGGTGCATGAGGAAGAACAGTCCACTGAAGTTTTGTGAGCTCCTCTCGGGTGCGAAGACTTGTGTGAGGTTTTGCGTTGTCATGAAGAAGGAGAAGTTCGTTCAGATTTTTGTGCCTACGAACACGCTGAAGTCGTTTCTTCAATTTCTGAAGAGTAGCACAATACACTTCAGAGTTGATCGTTTGACCATGGGGAAGGACATCCAACAGAATAACCCCTTCAGCGTCCCAGAAGACTGTAACCATGACTTTACCGGCTGAGGGTATGGCTTTAAACTTTTTCTTGGTAGGTGAGTGGGTGTGGCGCCACTCCATTGATTGCCGTTTTGTTTCAGGTTCGAAGTGATGAACCCATGTTTCATCGCCTGTAACAATTTTTGACAAGAAATTGTCACCCTCAGCCACATGACGAGCAAGCAATTCCGCACAGATGGTTCTCCTTTGCTCTTTATGGTGTTCGGTTAGACAACGAGGGACCCAGCGGGAACAAACCTTTGAATATCGCAACTGGTGAACAATTGTGACAGCACTACCAACAGAGATGTCAAGTTGAGCACTGAGTTGTTTGATGGTTATCCGTTGATCATCTCGAACAAGTGTGTTCGCACACTCCGCCATTGCAGGAGTCACAGCTGTGCACGGCCGGCCCGCACGCGGGAGATCAGACAGTCTTGCTTGACCTTGCGGCGATGATGACACACGCTTTGCCCAACGACTCACCGAGCTTTTGTCCACTGCCGTAGACATTCTGCAAGCGCCTATGAATATCTGAGATGCCCTGGTTTTCCGCCAAAAGAAACTCGATCACTGCCCATTGTTTGCAACGCACATCCGTTACAGACGCCATTTTAACAGCTCCGTACAGCGTTGCCACCTGTCGGAAGTCAATGAAACTATACGAGACGAAGCGGGAATGTTTGAAAATATTCCACAAGAAATTTCCGGTTTTTTCAACCAAAATTGGCCGAGAAAAAAATGTGTTGCATTACTTATTGAACTGCCCTCGTAAATATATATTAAATAAATAAATATATATTTTTTATATATATATATATATATATATATATATAATTAAATAACTATCGGAAACATTATTAAATTAAATTATTAAATTATCCGGATCCTCCGCATGAAGCCCTACTTAAGTACAGAGGTGCAGATCGACGATCGACGATCGACGATGTGGTGTTGAAGGAATCCGAAGACTCACTTGACAATCGCGAGACTTCGATGGGGCTACCTTACAAGCTCATTTTAGCGAAGAGGATGCGACAACACGACCAGAACCCGAGGATCCGCGAGTGCCGCAAGACTATTGATAAGATCTAGAGCGAGGGTGCTGTAGTCTGCTCCAATGAAAACTTCTGGGACAGCCGATCGTGAAAGGGAGCAACGCCGGAACCTGCGGTCCGTGCAGTGTGGCTCAGCGGTTAGTGTCGCTGGTCGGCGTCCTGTGGGTCTCCAGTTCACGAGTGACCACCACCAGTTATGTTTCTGGAAGGGTACCGAAATTTCTTATTTTTGTGTGTTGTGGAATATTCGATGTTTGTATAAACTGCAGCATTCTCCGTCCAGTAGTTTAGTTCTGTTCTGCGTGTAAATTGGAACTCGTATAAATGTGCTTTCAGAGCTACGTGTTGCACTTGATTGACGACCCTGCTTTCAGATTTGGGCTTTATTCTCGTTATGACGTGACAATGTATTTTGAATACCAAGTGGAATAGTTTTGTAAGGATATGTCCTCCCAGAAAATCTCAATTACCTACTCCAGAGATCTTATACGACGTAGCTTGTTTATCTAGTGCTTTTATTTGTTTCTTCTATTACTTCTGTCTTCATTAACCTTAAGACACAAATGATGGTTTGATCGTGTTTGCTTTATGTTATTTCCTCACCTTTAATCTTTACATTTTATATTTTCTTAGAGAACAACAGTGTTCACTATCTTTTTTGCTAATTTCCATTTTGTATTCATCTGCTAGTATTGCAGCCACAACGTGTAGCGGTTGACTCCAAGTTCCTTCCTGTTAACACAGCTACAAACAAACTCAAGTCACTTTCTGCCTTTATTTTCATAGATACATGATAATTCCTTGTTGCATAGCAATATAACGCATTTAAGAATTTTTGCTTCTTTTTCCTCATTGCTTATCTGTATTATAGCTACTCGTATTTGTTGTTTGGATGATTCATGACATAGCCTTCCGTCTCAAGTGTTTTACATAATGATTTTTACAACTTCGATTAGTTTGTTTCACTTGGGACTGCCAAATGGTTTTTTGAGTTGTAGAAAAGATGTAGAATTTTTCTGTTGACTCAGATTTTTCTCACTTATACACTGAAGGCACAGGATAGCTTCTCTAGTGCTTGTAGCTTCTGAAAAGCCGAATCGGTCATCAGTTAAAAGAGCTTCAACTAGTTCTCGCAGAGTCTGTTTTATTATTTGATCTTCACATGTAGCTCCTTCGTTCTCCTTTGTGATCGTTATCATGACCCTTTTCTTAGCCTTCTGAGATATGATCAGTTCATATATTTCATTGCTTACTATACGTGCTGTCCCAGGATGAATAGTGGATATTCAGGGATATGAAAGGAACGATCACTCTAAGGAAAAATGTTCAGTCAACACGGGTTCTAAAACGCAGACCTTCAGAGCTGTGAGCATTGTTTCATTTTCGAACTGTGAAACAAATCTCATAAGATTTGTGGACAGATCTATGACTTTACTTAAATCTGTGAGGAGCTCTCTTTGCTTTCGTAACAAGTTCCTGAAACCGCGAATGAACCTAGGTGGGCCTTTCCTGGCCTTCACAATGTTGCTTGGCTTATGCTAATCTAAGGCTTATTGTACAATGCTTTGAATTAAATACCTTTCTACTCTGCATCTTCGTGCACAGAAATGAATATATGACTTTCAGTAGTTGTACTCACTAAACCGCCAGGTTAGCCGAGAGCGCTAATGCGCTGCTTCCCGGACTCGGATCGGCGCTCCGGTCCCAGATCGAATCCGCCCGGCGGATTACCGACGAGGGCCGGTGTGCCGGCGTGCCTGGATGTGGTTTTCAGGCGGTTTTCGACATCCCATTAGGTGAATACCGGGCTAGTCCCCACGTCCCGCCTCATTTACACGACTCGCAGACATTTGAAACACATTCGCACTATTTCATGATTTCCACTGGATGCAGACAGCTGGAGTACATTAATTCAGTCCCAGGGGGTATGGGGTGGCGGTAGGAAGGGCATCCGGCCACCCCTTCAAATTAACCAAGCCAATTCCGCACTTAAGCCTGCCCTTTCTGCGCACGTTTCTGGACAAAGGCAGTTGCAGAAGAAGAAGTAGTAGTCATATACACTGAAATTTGTTTCCTGTTACTCCTTTCTAACAAAAATATTCCCCTGCCATTATTGAAACATTACTTGTAAACCATAACCATTGGTGCTGTGAAAGCCTTATGAATACTACGCTGTGACTCTACTCTACAATAACTGATTCGAAAAGTTCGAGCCTTTTAGTTTTGTAACTGTTGGCAGTACTATTCAGAAAAAATTTCAGTACAATCTCATCCTAATCCCTGTCTCTGGTATCACTTTTAAAAACATGAATTTCGCAATCAATAGCTGTCCGATTGGAGCCCTCCCTATAAAACTGGATGATTAGGAAATGTGCCTACTGGATTCTCCAAATTTTTTCCTCAAATTTTATTCCGCTATGATCCTTGATGCAGTTGGTTTACAGATGATTCAGTTGTCATGTTTGACCCGCAATTGATGCTTTCATTCGCCTAGATTATTTCGCATTCGTAATCTGTAATCACTAGATAGTATAGAGATCTTTATGGCAGTAAATACTCCACCACTGTTAGCGAATAGCCTATTCTTGCGATGTTTATTCAAATCCTAATCAAGAAGTGCACTGCTGTTTACTTACAGTTTTGGCCTGCTTCCTTTTTTCTGATGCTACATGAGTATTACTATTTTTAATAAGCGAGACCAGTTCTGTGAGCATATAGTTTTGTTTTCTCTTTTCTATCTATAATAATGAAAGTTCTCCTCTCAGGTAATTAACCATTTACTCAATCGAGTGGTAACTTTAGCTTAATAAACCCCGTGTGCATGCTATACGTACTACGCTACAATATCGCTTACGCTAAACAATTCACCGCATGGAATTACCACCTCATCCGCTGACCTGTATCTCGCGTTGAAGGTATTATCAAGTGCCGTGTTGATGCCTGAATTCCTGATGTGGAACTTTTCAAGTGAAACTACCTTTATTTTGAATGAAATTCATAACCATATCCCGTAGCTGTATAACACTTGGTTAGTCGTATCTTTCGTAGAACTATTCCGACGGCGAAACTACCGTTATGTGCAACATGACACTACCTACTTGTTGGATTCCTGCGTCCTAGAAGGCAGAACACAGCAGGCCATTATTAATGGAGACAAATTTTCAGGCGTTTAAGTAGATCCCAGTATTTTCCAAGGCAGTTTTAGGGCCGATACCATTACCAATATAGTTAAATGATCTAATGTATAAGTAAATGAGGTCGTGAATCTGTCCGTGAATGGTAGTATTATGTATGGGGAAATAGTAGTTCCATAAAATTATGGCGCACAGGAAGAATAACTCCATAGGGCAACACTCGTTGTAGGTATTGGCAATGGCTTACGACATAAACGAATTTGGCGTACTATGTTAAACTGAGGAAAACACTCATTGTTAGATTATACGATTGAATGTCGATCACTGCAAACAGTCACGATCGAAAATATCTATGGGTACGCTTTCAGTCAGATTTAAAACAGTATGACTGTATAAAACTACTAACTGAAAAGCAGATTCCAAAGAGACCCACTGGAAGAAACCTAAGAAAATTTAAAGATCAGTGAAACACCTTATTAAACACTCTCTACATCCAATCTTCAGTAAAATTTTCAGTTTCAGGAGCTTGCCGGACGGAGTAAAGGATATAGGAATTACCCCAAGAACAACACTGTGTTTCGTGGCGTATTCATTCAACAAATGCGGTAACGTCACGGAGGTGTTAGTTGTGCATCATAGAGAGATTTGCGGTTAAAGTTTAGAGAACTGTAAGATGTTTGAGGAGTACAGATGAAGATATTATAATTTTTTTCTTTTTTTACGTGGCACATCATGACTTCTGCACTTTGATACGTTTCATCAAATTCGATTCGTTATTTCTTTAAGGTCTGTAAGTTTGGGGTTGTCTCATTCAATCGTGGAAATTTGTGTAACAGAAGTTACGTAACATCTCTAATGCCATACACACTTGCTGTAAATCAAACATAAACGATTTGACATTTAACCAAAACAATAAAAATTAGTTCAAAAAGGTGGAGTTATGGATTAGGCTGACACACACACACACACGTTGGACCTTGTTCTGTGCATTCATTCGCAAGGAATATTGTTAATAAAACTTTTTAATGCCACATACAGTATATTAACGAAATCCCTCAATGAGAGCAATACTCAAAATTTACTTAAGATAAGGAAATACTTTTTTTTTTAAATTCTCGATTCTTTTAAAAGTAACAAAATGACGTTAAATATAACCCATTAATAAAATACTGATACTATCTAAGAAAGAAAACAGGAACAGACTAATCACAGCAGGAAATTATGTTCAGCTTTAATGTCTCTCCCAAAAGGCAATATATTAAATTGGATCTTAGTATTTCCTCATCAAAGTACAATTAATCTAATCTCAGTCTTTCTTGACCCAGTGGAACACTTTTAATTCAGGCTCTAGAAAAGGAAAAAGACATGAGTAAATATCACAGAATATCAAGGAATATCCGAGGGCTTGCCCTCATGTGACGAAGCAGTTCAGTTGCAAACAGTCATACACGATTCAGCAAACAAACTCGTCGCACAACACGAAGGAAATAAATACCACGGACAGCTACCCGTTATAGAATCACAGAGCTATCTTCACCTACTGTCATTTGTATTTTGCCTATACTGAGCTTTTTATACTGAGATGTTTCCCACACCGCCTTGTGTTGTGGCTTTATATGTATAAGTGATTGTCTGTGTGTTTTTTCTGTTGTAGTGAATACGTACAACATTGGTGGGACACAGGGCGATGGGTGAAACTGCTTGCACACTGTACGCTTCCGTTGTTATGGTAATCTGTTCCTGCTGCTGTAGATGCTGTATAGAAGCTGAAAGTGTTAATAAAAGTTGCGGAGAAATATTCGTCGGGCTCCGTTGCATAGCAATCAGATTTGCCTTCACTTCTTAGAAACATTGGTGAAAAAAAAAAAGAGATCCGTGAAATCAGTTCTTTTCCGAAGAAAGCATCAAATTATTTAACTAGAACTGAA
This sequence comes from Schistocerca nitens, assembly GCF_023898315.1. NCBI lineage: Eukaryota > Metazoa > Arthropoda > Insecta > Orthoptera > Acrididae > Schistocerca > Schistocerca nitens. Next base: position 902,123,496 of record NC_064617.1, on the reverse strand, counting down.
CGCTCCCGTCGGAATTGTTCTCGACCTGGTATTCATTAATAGATCACACTTGAGTATACGTCGTTTGTGGAAATAACACGTACCTTTTTGAAATGAACGAAGTTTTATTGACCGTAGTGTCAATGAAATTCTTCTCACACATGAATTAGCGATTCTCTCTGGTATATACAGATGTATATACAAATTCCGTTCATAATTTCGTAATGGCGACGACTTGTACTATTCAATAAAGAACAGACACCTCCCCTCGTGATAACTAAATCATAACAAGAACAAAAGCTTACTATCTAAGAATAATTATCTAAGCGCGCTAGGCCACGGAGTAATAAAGAATATCTTTGTCTCTCTCTCCCGTACTGTCACATTAATGCATATCAATCTTATTATATGATACATCATACCGGACTTAAAAAATCACGACATGAAACTACTCTCTCGCTCACACCACTCTTGTTTACTGTAGTCAATTTTAAAGTGGCGATGCGCTACTTGCAGGTGGACGCCTGGTAACTGATTTCGACATTTGAGGCTCGCCACAAAAAATGGGGCTGCAGCCGGCTTTTATATCCAGAGTACAGAGGAATTTACAGGCCTTCTCCAAACTAAGAGCGCAAACATGATATAGTACCGTATATCCGACTGCATGAATAACTCCACCTGGGCGACGTCGCTTTAAACAACAGCAGTGATCCGTCCTGCACACTCTGGTTTGTTCCCACGTACACCCGGTGCGCCGAGATGACTCCACCCGCCGTAACAGGGCCTCAGCTGTCAGTTTTTAGCACCGTCCCTCTTCTTCACGCCGACAGCGTTCGTTCGCGTTCCGCGCGCTCCCGGAGCTGGTCGACTGCCCACCGCTCCGTTTGCTGTTCTGCCACGCACGGTTCTGGTGCACCGGCGACCAGAAGCTGACCATTCCGCCAGATGGCGCGGAACCTAGTTTTCAACAGCCGATCAACCACACGGCGACTTCTAAGTGCGTGGGCAGACGCACATCTCAGATTTGCTCCGAGCAAACTGAAATCACTCAACAGAGGAAAGTCCACTGGACCTGACGGGATACCAATTCGATTCTACACAGAGTATGCGAAAGAACTTGCCCCCTTCTAACAGCCGTGTACCGCAAGTCTCAAGAGGAACGGAAGGTTCCAAATGATTGGAAAAGAGCACAGGTAGTCACAGTTTTCAAGAAGGTTCGTCGAGTAGAAGCGCAAAACTATAGGCCTATATCTCTGACATCGATCTGTTGTAGAATTTTAGAACATGTTTTTTGCTCGCGTATCACGTCATTTCAGGAAACCCAGAATCTACTCTGTAGGAATCAACATGGATTCCGGAAACAGCGATCGTGTGAGACCCAACTCGCTTTATTTGTTCACGAGACCCAGAAAATATTAGATACAGGCTCCCAGGTAGAGGCCATTTTCCTTGACTTCCGGAAGGCGTTCGATACAATTCCGCACTATCGCCCGATAAACAAAGTAAGAGCCTACGGAATATCAGACCAGCTGTGTGGCTGGATTGAAGAGTTTTTAGCAAACAGAACACAGCATGTTGTTCTAAATGGAGAGACGTCTACAGACGTTAAAGTAACCTCTGGCGTGCCACAGGGGAGTGTTATGGGACCACTGCTTTTCACAATATATACAAATGACCTAGTAGATAGTGTCGGAAGTTCCATGCGGCTTTTCGCGGATGATGCTGTAATATACAGAGAAGTTGCAGCATTAGGAAATTGCAGAGAAATGCAGGAAGATCTGCAGCGGATAGGCACTTGGTGCAGGGAGTGGCAACTGACCCTTAACATAGACAAATGCAATGTATTGCGAATACAAAGAAAGAAGGATCCTTTATTGTATGATTATATGATAGCGGAACAAACACTGGTAGCAGTTACTTCTGTAAAATATCTGGGAGTATGCGTACGGAACGGTTTGAAGTGGAATAATCATATAAAATTAATTGTTGGTAAGGAGGGTGCCAGGTTGAGATTCATTGGGAGAGTCCTTAGAAAATGTAGTCCATCAACAAAGGAGGTGACTTACAAAACACTCATTCGACCTATACTTGAGTATTGCTCATCAGTGTGGGATCCATACCAGGTCGGGTTGACAGAGGAGATAGAGAAGATCCAAAGAAGAGCGGCGCGTTTCGTCACAGGGTTATTTGGTAAGCGAGACAGCGTTACGGAGATGTTTAGCAAACTCTAGTGGCAGACTCTGCAAGAGAGGAGCTCTGCATCGCGGTGTAGCTTGCCATCCAGGTTTCGAGAGGGTGCGTTTCTGGATGAGGTATCAAATATATTGCTTTCGCCTACTTATACTTCCTGAGGAGATCACGAATGTAAAATTAGAAAGATTCGAGCGCGCACGGAGTCCTTCCGGCAGTCGTTCTTCCTGCGAGCCGTACGCGACTGGAACAGGAAAGGGAGGTAATGACAGTGGCACGTAAAGTGCCCTCCGCCACACACCGTTGGGTGGCTTGCGGAGTATAAATGTAGATGTAGCAAGGTGGCTCAGTCGTCAGCACACTGGACACGCATTCGATAGAACGACGGTTCAAGTCTGCCTCCGGCCAACCTGACTTAGGATTTCCGTGATTTCCCTAAATCGTTTCAGGCAAATGGCGAGATAGTTCTTTTAAAAGGGCAAGGCCGATTTTCTTCCACATACTTCCCTAATACGTTTGTACGCCTTCTGTAATCACCTCGTTGTTGGCGGGACGTTAGGCACTAATTTCCTCCTCCTCCTCCTCTCAGCTGTACACGTTCATCTCAGGGTGCAGAAGTAATTTTCAGAACAGAAGGTAAAAGGAAAACGGCTTCCTCGAAGAGAAGAGAGTAACGATACGTATTTTCAGCTGTTAAATAAAGTCGCTCGCAGAGGAAGTTATGGTTGGTTTCTTGCTAGCTTCTGAATCCATAGACTGATTCTTCCATATATTCCTTTCCTGTGCAAGTTTCTTTAGTTCAGAGTTTGTTGTTAATTTTATACATTGCGTAATTCTATTTACATACTGATGCCCTTATGTCGCTTCTAATTTTTTACGCGTCTGTCCATCTACCCTTATTACTAAGAGAGACCAATCTCTGTGTACCTGTCTAGCCTCGAATCCTTCCTTTCCTTGATAGTTTTCCACTAAATTTATTTCCATCGTATGTTATTGAAAACTATTATTTTCGTCAATAAATCGTTGTATTATATATTGAGGTCAGTCCTCCGTTCTAAAGGATTGCCTTTCTTTTCTTTATGCTTCGCTTCCAGTTACATCTGTGATACAAAGAGATTCTCGTGGTATGTAAAGTACACCGGTAGCAAGACCTGATCAATACCTTCACTGCGCAACACCAGTGGTAATATTAACTATATGTATACATACACTCCTGGAAATTGAAATAAGAACACCGTGAATTCATTGTCCCAGGAAGGGGAAACTTTATTGAGACATTCCTGGGGTCAGATACATCACATGATCACACTGACAGAACCACAGGCACATAGACACAGGCAACAGAGCATGCGCAATGTCGGCACTAGTACAGTGTATATCCACCTTTCGCAGCAATGCAGGCTGCTATTCTCCCATGGAGACGATCGTAGAGATGCTGGATGTAGTCCTGTGGAACGGCTTGCCATGCCATTTCCACCTGGCGCCTCAGTTGGACCAGCGTTCGTGCCGGACGTGCAGACCGCGTGAGACGACGCTTCATCCAGTCCCAAAAATGCTCAATGGGGGACAGATCCAGAGATCTTGCTGGCCAGGGTAGTTGAATTACACCTTCTAGAGCACGTTGGGTGGCACGGGATACATGCGGACGTGCATTGTCCTGTTGGAACAGCAAGTTCCCTTGCCGGTCTAGGAATGGTAGAACGATGGGTTCGATGACGGTTTGGATGTACCGTGCACTATTCAGTGTCCCCTCGACGATCACCAGTGGTGTACGGCCAGTGTAGGAGATCGCTCCCCACACCATGATGCCGGGTGTTGGCCCTGTGTGCCTCGGTCGTATGCAGTCCTGATTGTGGCGCTCACCTGCACGGCGCCAAACACGCATACGACCATCATTGGCACCAAGGCAGAAGCGACTCTCATCGCTGAAGACGACACGTCTCCATTCGTCCCTCCATTCACGCCTGTCGCGACACCACTGGAGGCGGGCAGCACGATGTTGGGGCGTGAGCGGAAGACGGCCTAACGGTGTGCGGTACCGTAGCCCAGCTTCATGGAGACGGTTGCGAATGGTCCTCGCCGATACCCCAGGAGCAACAGTGTCCCTAATTTGCTGGGAAGTGGCGGTGCGGTCCCCTACGGCACTGCGTAGGATCCTACGGTCTTGGCGTGCATCCGTGCGTCGCTGCGGTCCGGTCCCAGGTCGACGGGCACGTGCACCTTCCGCCGACCACTGGCGACAACATCGATGTACTGTGGAGACCTCACGCCCCACGTGTTGAGCAATTCGGCAGTACGTCCACCCGGCCTCCCGCATGCCCACTATACGCCCTCGCTCAAAGTCCGTCAACTGCACATACGGTTCACGTCCACGCTGTCGCGGCATGCTACCAGTGTTAAAGACTGCGATGGAGCTCCGTATGCCACGGCAAACTGGCTGACACTGCCGGCGGCGGTGCACAAATGCAGCGCAGCTAGCGCCATTCGACGGCCAACACCGCGGTTCCTGGTGTGTCCGTTGTGCCGTGCGTGTGATCATTGCTTGTACAGCCCTCTCGCAGTGTCCGGAGCAAGTATGGTGGGTCTGACACACCGGTGTCAATGTGTTCTTTTTTCCATTTCCAGGAGTGTATATATGGGCCACTGTTTCAGCCGATGGGTTTTCACATAGTGCTATCAGGTTAGTAAACCAATATTTATCACTTCTTGTATTTTACTGAAGGCTAAATTAGCTTGCATAATTCTGCATTTACTATTTTGCATTACATAGTGTTATTTTTAATCGTCTTTTTACATTCTTTGCTGTATATCCAGTGGTTATTTTCAAATACCCTAAACTCTTCAACAGTTTTATTGTTCATTTGTAGAATTATCGTTTCAGTGTTTTGTTTACAAATTATTGTAATGTTGGGGTACAATTACTCTCCAGACGTACTTGCAAACTAAGTATACTAATTTATTCCACTTGTTATATCAGTTCATCCACGCTATATCAAAACTATAATGTCATTAACAAAACGAAAGCGGTTCAGATATGTCCCATTAAGAAGTGTTCTTATATGTCACATTTTTATAAGGCTGCTAAGAACATATTTTATGGTGTTGAATCCCATGCCCCGACCCCTATTTAAATCCAGAATTTCCCACTAGCCTTTAGAAGGCGTGGTGCCTTGCTTATCAAAGACTGTTTATACACTGACTATGATCATTAACCACCACGACACCGATTGCCACTTAGTGACGTGGCAGACGGATAAGCCGTCATCGATTGGCACGGCTAATCGAAACGCATTGTGCCGCGCACGCATGGCGATCACACACTGCTCAATGACCAGCAGAGTTCAAATGAAAATCTTCAGTATCATTTCTGATCGCATTTTCACGTTTCTTTCTCTCTGAAAAGTATAGGCTGATAAATTTCGCAAGATATTTCTATATTTTCTCTCGTCATATTGTCGTCATCTTCAATACAATGTTAGGCTATACATGCTTCCCAAGTTCACTTGCCTCTCTATTTATGTTACATTCCATTTTGTTGTAAACTGTTTCCTATCCTTCAGTCTAATCAAATGGCTCGGAGCACTATGGGACTTAACATCTGAGGTAATCAGTCCCGTAGAACTTAGAACTACTTAAACCTAACTAACTCAAAGACATCACACACATCCATGCCCGAGGCAGGATTCGAACCTGCGACCGTAGCGGTCGCGCGGTTCCAGACTGAAGCGCCTAGAACCGCTCGGCCACACCGGCCGCCTCACTCTAATCATTTTTTAACATCTTCTTTCATACTTTGACAATCTAAGTGTTGAGCGGCCGTAAGCATCAGACACACACACTTTCATCGGTTGTTGAGCTCAATATCATAGTTGTCTTATTTTTCTCTGGCAGTGGGAATTGGTTATTTACTCTCTCCTAACTGCATTTTTCATTTTGTTCACTAAAAATATTTAGTAAATACTGCGAAGTACTGAAAAAATAATTAACTTCAAACAAAATTAGCCTACACCTTTTGGAAAATAAATTTAAGTTCATAGATTGTAGAGAAATTAGAGAAGTCTGTAATTCACTAAAGGATGTTGAGCAAATAATGCTCAGTATTAACAAACCACTGTTTTTTAGATCTACATCTACATCCATACTCCGCAAGCCACCTGACGGTGTGTGGCGGAGGGTACCTCGAGTATCTCTATCGGTTCTCCCTTCTATTCCAGTCTCGTATTGTTCGTGGAAAGAAGGATTGTCGGTATGCCTCTGTATGGGCTCTAATCTCTCTGATTTTATCCTCATGGTCTCTTCGCGAGATATATGTAAAATGGAGCAATTTACTGCTTGACTCCTCGGTGAAGGTATGTTCTCGAAACTTCAACAAAAGCCCGTACCGAGCTACTGAGCGTCTAGGTGTCTAAATCGCTGGATAGTGTAAACTGCTTACACTTATTTCTTTGATTCGTTCTGATGTGTCGTTTTTAGGCACTGGTACTAGAATGTAATACGGAAAGCAGAAAATTTCTTATTTTCACTACGTTCGGCTGGAGCATTACCTTCCGCCTGAAGCACTTCTTCAGTTTTCACACTATATTTAGGTCGATGTGAATCTGTCTACGTTTTTGTAACCGGAATTGGCTTGGGCTGCCGGTGACGAGTGGACATCCATGGCGCGGCCTCAGGAACACGTGTCAGCGCGACAAGATATGCGGAGGGAGCTCGGCATAGCATGGCATTCCAGCCCCGGAGAGCATTCCTGGAACTGCCGAACAGCCGTGGGCCGGCATTGTCTCGCCGACAAGTGGGTCGTTAGAGACGTGACGTGGGGACCAACGCGAGGTGACGGCTCTGGAGAGTCGCGCATCTGGAACACGGCTGGAGGCGGACACCGCGCCACGGTCCAGCGGAATCTGCTGGAACGTTGAACTCCACCCCCACCGACCTGGCACGTTGAACACCACCCTCACCCTCATATAGCGCAGATCCCATCAGCAGGGAACTGTTCCCCGCCACTCTTATACAGCACTCCACGTGAGCCACAAAACTGCCCTGCTGTATCACATGCTCCCATTTCCAAAAAGGGCAACCGAGAGAGAGACTTAGTAGTTAGCACACTGAACTAGAAATCTCAAGGACATGTCCAAATTTATGTCCAGCTACTTATATTTGGAGTTATTTCGTTGTGCAACCGAAAAATACATTGGGCATTTCCTTTCAAACTTTTCCTCAAGCCCTGCTTCCTCTCCGTCCTTAATGATCACACCGTCTACACAGTGCTAAAGCCTAAAGTTCCTTCCAGAGAGAGCAAAACAACTAAACCACAGAACTCTCCCTCTATGTAAGTCACATACATATTTATGGTAATTTTATAAAATAATTTGAGTCCAAACATAACGACCAGTCAGGAATGGAACTATGTACTTCATGGAAGCCAGTATGGATACCAAAAACATCCATCACGCACTCTCATAGTCTACACTCCTGACAAAATAATACACATAGATAGATGGCACATGATGGACTCACTGCATTTTGACTTCCGCAAAATTTATTTTCAGTACCAAAGAGATTCTGGTTGATTGTAAAGTACTCCTAATCAATACCTTCAAATGGTTCAAATGGCTCTGAGCACAATGGGACTTAACTTCGTAGAGGTAGCGCGGTTCCAGACCTTAGCGCCTAAAACCGCTCGGCCACACCGGCCGGCTCAATACCTTCACTGCGCGATACCAATGGTAATATTACTGATGACAGCGCCACTAAAACTGTGTTATTAGGCACAGTTTTCCGAAATTACTTCACAAGAAGACCAAGTAAATATTCTAGAATTCGAATTAAGAACAACTGCCACCATAAGTGACTTAAAAACGGATATCCTCAATGTAGTAAAGTTGCTTAAAGTACCTAACAAAGGCAAGTCTTCCGTTTCAAACAGTATATCAATTAAGTTAGCATCACAGTACGCCGATACAATAGCCCCATACTTAGTAACCATATGCAATTGCTGCTTGACGAAAGATCCGTACCAGTTGAATAGGTCACACCAATACTCAAGAAACGAGATATGACTAATCCGCAGACTCATATAACTGACGACTATTTGCATTAACTGTCTATTGACAAGGAATCTTAAATTTATTGCGTTTTTCTAGATTTCCAGATTGCTTTTGATACCATTCCTCACAGGCCACTTCCAATCAAAGTTCGTGCCTATGGAGTGGTGTTTCAGTTGTGTGACTGTATTGGTGATTTCCTGTCATAAATGTCACAGTATGTAAAACTGACGGAAAATCGTCGAGTAAAACAAAAGTCATATCCGGCGATCCCCAAGAAAGTGTTATATGTAGATCCCCTGCTGTTCCTAATCTATTTAAACGATTTTGGAGACAATCTGAGCAGCCCACTCAGATCGTTTGCAGATCTTGCTGTGATTTACCGTCTATTAAACTCACCAGAAGATCAAAACCAAGTCTCTGAATGAGGAAAAGTCTGAGGTCATTCATATGTGTACGGAAAGAAATCCATTAAATTTCAGTTACACAACAAATCACACAAATTTGAAGCCTATCAGTTCAAGTGAATAACCAGGAATTACAACTACGAGTAAGTTAAATTCGAATGTTTACATGGATAATGTTGCGGGGAAGGAAAACCAAGGATTGCGTTTTGTTGGCAGAACACTTAGAAGATGCAACAGGGCTGCTAAAGAGACTGCTTACCCAATGTTTGTTGGTCCTCTGCTTGAGTATTGCTGTACAGTATGGGCTTATTACTAGCTACGATTGACGGAGGATATCGAAAAAGCCCAAAGAAAGGAACCTCGTTTTGTATTTTCGCCAAATCGGGGAACGAACGTTACAGATATGATAAGGAAGTTGGGGTAGCAGTCTTTAGAACAAAAACTTTTTGCACTGCTGCAAGATCTTTTCACGAAATTTCAATCACTGACTTCTCCTACGAATGTGAAGATATTTTACTGTCGCCAGCTTAGGAAGGGAGAAGTGATCAGAGTAACAAAATAAGAAAATCGGAACTCGACAGAAACATTTAAGTGTTCATTTTTCCCAAGCGCTGCTAGAGAGTGCAACGGTAGAGAAATAGTCTGAAGGTGGTTCGAAGAACCCTCTACCAGACACTTAGCTGTTATCTGCGGAGAAGTGAAGTAGTTGCAGAATGAGCAGACGTGTCACGAAGAACTTAATTCGTTCGTTTCCCATCTAAACTAGTTTGCGACTGGATTAAAAACTTCTAGCGATCCAGAATACACCAAGCCATCTAAAAAAAAAAAATGGTTCGAATGGCTCTGAGCACTATGGGACATAACATCTGACGTCATCAGTCCCCTAGGCTTAGAACTACTTAAACCTAACTAACCTAAGGACATCACACACATCCATGCCCGAGGCAGGATTCGAACCTGCGACCGTAGCAGCAGCGCGGATCCGGACCAAGCGCCTAGAACCGCTCGGCTACAACGGCCGGCCACGTCCTCTCGAATGACAACAGTCGCTAATTGCCTTAATGAATTTAATGAAAAACATCAGGAAAATGCTACATCCTGTAAGCATAAAACTCCTTTATTTCATTGAAGTACAACGGGTTTCGATTTTTAGGCGGTTTTCCACATCCATCAGAGAGAACACCAGCCTGGTACCAACATGCTGCCTCAGTTACACGCTACACAAACATTTAGATAACGTTCTCACACTTGAACGTGTGAATTATTGTAAACGCAAACATACAGGCACACAGATTCAGTCCCGTGGGGAGTGGTGGCATAAGGAAGAGTGTCCGATCACCAGCTGTCACTAATATTGCCAGAAACCATATAATAAAATCTGACCCTGTAGAGAGAACGGTAAAAGCAAGGTAGGAGACTAACGAACAATATTGTTTTGTATAGAAGTTGTTTAATGATATGAAAGACTAGTGGTACACTGTTTACTGATTTCTCGCTTCCCACGACTACGCTTACTACGCACACTATACGCACATTCTTTCATGATGTTACACTACACGTACTCTAAGCTGACGTCAGGACCAAAGCGGCGATGTTTGGCTTCCAGTCTGACTTCTACTCTGAAGAACTAAGTCTGCATCCCTCTACAATGAATGAGTGAGATGTAGTAGTCAGAAAGAGGATTAGTATCGTACAATGCATAGCTCTGGGAGTAAGGTTTTCCAGAAAAGAAAAACAGAAGAAATACATACTGTGAAAGTCTTATGCGAAAAGATAAATATCCTGTTATCGCTATTTCGTTGTGTGAAATTGTTTACCAAACCCCTATTCTGTATATCTAAGTAAGTACAGAATACTTAGTGTAGTTGCTTAATTGTCACCTTGCAAATGCCTTTTCGAATAAATTCGGTTTCAGTAATCTCTATAATTTCCTAAGCCAATGTAATGATCAGTTTTATTCATTAGTATGTAACGCTGTTTTGAGTTTCATGGCCGGTCGCTGTGGCCGAACGGTTCTAGGCGCTTCAGTTTGGAACCGCGCGACCGCTACGGTCGCAGGTTCGAGTCCTGCCTCGCAAATGGATGTGTGTGATGTCCTTGGGTTAGCTATTTTTAAGTAGTTCTACGTATAGGGGACTGATGACCGTATATGTTAAGTCCCATAGTGCTCAGAGCTATTTGTACCATTTGAGTTTTATGTTTACTCTTCCTTCGTAAATGTAAGTTCAGTCTACATCTTGTTCCATGGTCCTGGGCAGAGGTGTCTGTTCGTTGATTATCAATACTATTTTTGACACGCACAACTGATAGGCAACCAGTAACAATCCATTTACCCAAAAAGCTAGAATTAGTTCACACTGTCCAGCCATATTAATGTGATTAGCTGTGAAAAACCTATCCACTTTCTGCAGCTCGAGACGTGCTGAAAAAGTGCCGGTGAGGTTCTGGAAGGTACCAACATTTGGAGCCATCCCGAATCCAGTGCCATGGACTTTCCAGATGCCGTGGCCTGTCGGTTGAGAATTCATGGTTCAAACAGCCCGATCGAGGAGGTCCCACATATTGGATTTAAATCCGGAGAGTTTGGTGGCCTGGGGAGTATGGTACATTCATCCTGGTGCTTTCCGGATCACACATGTACACTGCGGGCTGTGTGACACATTGCATTCTCCTGCTGGTAGATGCTATCCTGCCGAGGAAAAACAAACTGCATGTACAACTAGACACGGTCCACAAGGATAGATGTATACCTGCGTTGATCCATTGGGCCTTCCTGAACGACGATAACATTCCGGATACACTTCCTCCTGGTTGCAGGGTGTTTGCTTTCAGACGTTTCACGCCGTATACGCCTACGGCCATCTGTCCACTGGAGCATGAAGCGTGACTCATCTGAAAAGGTCAACTGCACCCCTCAGTGAACATCCAGTTGGGGTACTGGCATGCAAATTCCAGCCTTCGTCGCCGATGAAGAGCAGTCAGCATGGGTCGATGAACCAGTTGCCTAACGCAGAAGCCCACAAGTAGCGATGTTCGCTGAATGTTCGTTGAGGAGACACTGTTGGTAGCCCCGTGGTTCATCTGGGTGGTCAGCTGCACAACAGTTGCACATCTATTCGCTCGTGTACATCTCCACAGATGTCCTTCAACCCAGCTAACTATGGCCCGTGGTGCATCACAGCTGCGTCAGCTTCGTTTTTAGATAGTGCCATTTTGCCATGCACAGCGTACTTTAACCATGACTGCAGGTGGACAGTTTAAAAACTCAGCCATTTCGGAAATGCTTCCACTTGTAGCGTCTCCTGACCAGTCGTCATAAAAAGCGTGTGATAGAATTTTTTCCGTGTGTGTAAGACCATGTATCGATATAGTGCCACGCACACCGCGAAAGTGAAATAATGTAAACACGACCAAGTGAAGCAATAAAGCAAGACTGTGTAAACATTCCACGATTGTACTATGTGTGTATCTAGAAGATTCATAATTATTTGACGTTTTATGCATTTATTAACTTTGAATCCATGACATATTATTATCTTTGAAAATCTTGTTAAATGAATTAGTGATTATGATCTGTGCCTCAGATAAAAAGGACAATTCAGTACATGTATAAATAGTAAAAAGTATTGTAATAATTTCTTTGTTCTCTTTGAGGTTCGTTACGAGTAACACTCGCGTGTCAAGCAAATGTATATGCTAGCCGTGAGTCTTTTGTTCATGAAGCTTGAGATCCGCCATTAGGCGAGTTGTTGTAAAAAGGTGTGTAAAATTAATGCATTTTTGTTTGAATATATAGAGTTTGAGCGAATATGTTTTTAAAATAATTTGTAAAGTTGCCAGCAATTCGTCCCGTAAATAATTTAGACATTTTCAGCATTTAATTTAGCGGAAGCCGCTGTACCAATCTGCGAGGGCAACGGCCGCAGACGCGGCACATTTAAAAAATATTTATTTCAGGCATCGCAGTCATCTCGCCGGTAAAGCGAGGTAACATGATAATATTTAACATTTTCTTACAGCTTCCAGCAGTGCCGGCAGACTATATCATATTATTCAGTGCATTTCTCAGTTTGATTTGGAAGGTGCTGTGCGACATGTTCCATGCGGCCGCAAAAAATATAACGAATAACTGTGTTATGACTTTATCATTTTCACATTTTGTGGCAAGGTCTGCTCTGTGAAACTAAAGCAATATTTTACATTTTTTCCCTGAGATTAAGAGAACGCGGGCTAGCCGCGCGCCTGTTCTAATTAACAGTATTCTAAAATCCACTGCATAACGTAACCAACATTCAGTGCTGTAACGATCATTTGAATTTAATTACTGACTTTTCTGAATACTATGCAAAGTAGTGAGTTCAGATACAGTTTTCTTTCTTTCTTGATTACGTTACACACTCTTGGCCGAAAGCCAATGATCAGCCCTTTTGGTCGTCAGATAAATCATTCTATTTCTGCATTACGACGAGGAATGCACTGTTTCCGCATCCACCCCGTCCCCTCCAACCCCCTTCAGAAAGCTTTATATACCCTACACTGCTACACCTGCCACCTGCAGTCTGTGGCAGGTTATTGCACGTTGACCTCGGAGATAGATAGTAGTCACATTAATGTGACTGGACCATTTATCTGACTCGAGGCCAGTGCTGCTCTTTACAGCACACAAGAAAATTTGCAAGTTTATTGCCGTCAAGCGTATCATCAATACATAAGAATTGGAATCATGTGCTCCACAGGTAATAACAGAATTTATGGAATGCATGTTAATGCACCCAATTTACAATAAGCAGTCTTGATGCGCAGGCTGCATGTTAAGATGATGCAATTTTACGATTTTTTCCAGGTCACTAAACTGCCCATAGAAGGCAACTGAAAGATTTGAAAGGCCCTCGTGGGTAGAGATAAAAAATTTAGATAAAAATATGAAAACAGATTTTAGTATCCCCGCCAGCTGAGTTGGAAGTCATTGCGGAGGAGATGCCGTACTGATCTCGATGGGATGGTACACAATGCAGCCGAGGAGGCCGCGTGCGAAGCATGACGTGGGCCGAGCCACTGATCCAGGTATTCACCTGCTCGCGGCAGTAGGTCCCGACCTAGTGCGGCTGTTCTAATCCTGAGCGCCTGATTGCCCGCCTCGGTAGCTGCGCGGCCAGCGCAACTGTTTGCTAATCGAAGGGGCTCGGTTTCGATTCCCGTCCGTGTTAGAGTTTATCTCCGTTCGGAGACTACGTGTCGTGTTGTCCTCATGTTCGTATGGTTATAACTGAGCCCGTAAGCCCGTAAATTAAAAAAGAAAAACCTACTGCGGACCTAGCCTTCGCCTCGTGCTTTTTCCGTGTGCGTGTGGACAGTTCTCAGTCGCTTGTGCTAGTGACAAGTGTAAACAGTTTTTGAGGTTACTGGGCAACAGTCATACAAAAATTTTTAAATGATGACACCGTCATTTGACTATATTGTCGTTTATTTAATTATGACCGATGTTTCGGGCTTTTATGCCATTTTCAAGTGCTTGACATAAAGCAAAACACTTGAAAATGGCCGGCCGCGGTGGCCGAGCGGTTATAGGCGCTTCAGTTCGGAACCGCGTGACTGCTACGGTCGCAGGTTCGAATCCTGCCTCGGGCATGCATGTGTGTGATGTCCTTAGGTTGGTCAGGTTTAAGTTGTTCTAAGTTCTAGGGGACTGATGACCTCCGATGTTAAGTCCCATAGTGCTCAGAGCCATTTGAACCATTTGAACTTGAAAATGGCATAAAGGGCCAAAACATGGGTCGTAATTAAATAAACAACAATACAGCCAGATGGCGGTGTGTTGATTTAAAATTTCAGAAGTGTGTTTTCCTCCTTGCCCGCTCTGTGCGGTGTCGGACACTGCTCCCCCATGGATTGACTCGCGCGTAGATGTCTCATTCTGTCCTCCGGGATTCAGTTCGCAGGCTTGTTGACGAGCCACCGTCGCCCTGAATACTTACATTTGTACCGACAGTGATGGTTGGTGCAGACACTAAGCAGATTTTTCTCAGCTATCACATGGAGCATGCTTAGTAGAGTTTAGCCAGCAATACAAGGAAACTTTTCGGAATTGTGAATAAAGATTTATGAATCGGTAAAATCTGACAATATTAAATAAAAAACCTAGTAAACATACAGAAATTCGCCCAGAATAATTGTAGTAACAAAAGTGAATCACTTTAAGTAACATACAACAGAAACGTACAATAATTAATACCAACACCGAAAACACGGTCACTATGACACATAATCTAGTGTGGACGTTTACAGAAACATTTCGTAAACCCAACGGCTGCAAAGAGTAACCTAAGCCCCGGCTATATGAGCTTTTGCACATAATCCTCAGAAAACAAATCAAAATTTAATACATATTTGTTAACGTTCTGGCAGAGGAGCTGTAATAATTACAATGGAAAACTCAATTAGAACGAGACAGCAATGCAACGACACTAAAAGGGCAGGTGAAGCTCGACAAGTTAAATAAATAGGTTAGCTATCAATCTTCTACGTATCATCCACGGAAACACGCAAGTCACAGCGCTGTGGTAGTTAGGAAAAATGAACGTTTTCTTTTAAAATGTTTCCCACTGTATTACACTTTCTTTGGTGGTCTACTTGCAAGATAGCGAGCGAAGGAGGCAAGTGCTATCGTTTCACTTGAAGTTGCCATCTGTCTGTTACTAGCCCCGCCCTTGGTGCTTCTCCTCCAATGGGCCAGAAAGAAGAAGCATGGAACCCATGTACCTCAAGATTGCAGAGGGGAGAAAAGAATATTAGGCTTCACATACAACAGGAAGAAAAATATTACGTTGTCTTCATCGAGGCACTTAAAGCACGGTTGCTCTCAGTTTGCGGCTATTTGGACTTAAAAGCCCTAAGTGAGGAACACACACTGAAAGAGACACTGCACAAGCACCACTCTTAAATTGGGCAAGTGCCACACTCTGGCATGACGTGATAATACTATCTGCTAGGCTACAATGCGCAAAGATACAATAAGGTGACCTCTGTCGATAGTAGATTCACGAGCTCTAACGACTCAGTCTCCATCCCTGCCCCCCATCCCCTTAAAAATTCATCATGACAGAGAAAACTTTCTAGAGAGCTTCCACTGCCTAACAGTGATATTTACAGCGACCAGATTTAACCTGATATGAACAGGACTGGTTTTATTGGCAGGCAGACTTCTAACCAAGAGCTAACTGGAGTGGAAATCTTTAACACACTCGGAAGGTTCAACAAAACCTTGCAATAGTTTACTGGAGACATTTTTATCACCCTTGTTCCAAAATTTTTAATAAAGACGACTTCTGCAATTTACAAAATGGCAAGATAGGTACCATGAGTTTGAATGCACACACAATTGCTTTTACAAAATTATTATCAATGCTCTTACACTAAACATACTAATTATAATAAACACACAAATGATATCAGATAATTGTCATATTAACTATTACAAATACACAAATATCAGTAAACCTATAATATTTATGGGTGTCAGTGCAAGCCACAACAAACAAGTAAAATAATATTTAGGAGGTAGCTCGGTACCAATTATTTGGGATTAGGAAAGGAAAACACACAAAACACACTCACTCATCTTTGTAATTGAATACTGCTAACTGTGTAAATGCAATTCTGTCAAAATTTGATGTTCAACATGTGTATCAAGTAGTAGTGGCAACAGTGTATAACAGTCAATAATAGTTAGTCAATGTCATAGTCATCATGTCAAGACCAATGTTTGCCAAGCCAAATCAAATGTACGGTTGCTGAACAACTGTCAGTGTGCCAAGATATGCAATTACTCCCTCTCTTCAAAAAAAAGTATATACTGCTTATTGATTTAACAAAGTGTGTGTCTAGACAATCTTCCTTCCACTTGAGTGTTCTAGTCTGCCATCTTCATCCTCCTTGTTCCATATAAACAAAAAAAAAAATGCTCCTCACTTACTTTACCTCTTATCCACCAAAACTCCAATAATCATCAGCATCACATTATCATAATACTTCAATAATACCTCTTACGCCTATACATATAAACTTATCATCAATATCATTTACCTTACCTCTTGTCCA
This sequence comes from Schistocerca nitens, assembly GCF_023898315.1. Lineage (NCBI taxonomy): Eukaryota > Metazoa > Arthropoda > Insecta > Orthoptera > Acrididae > Schistocerca > Schistocerca nitens. The sequence goes on along the minus strand of NC_064617.1, from coordinate 902,106,782 downwards.
CCAAAACTCCAATAATCATTAACTTCACACAATCTCAATACCTCAATAATACCTCTTCAGTACGTCGATACATATAAACCTTATCACCAGTATCATTTCACTTCCATAACAACTCTTTCCTCTAGTCAGTCTCCTCGAACAAGAACAGATAAAATCCTAGTGCAAACTTCAATTCGTCATCCCATACAATCCGAAGACACAATGTCCACACACAACCTCTGTGTAATCCACCTGACCCAAATATTCTACTCATTCTGAATAATAAAATACATTTTGGTTACCTTGTCCATCATTAAATAAAAGAAATGCGTACATGATCTCTAACAGCCTTTAGTTTGAATAACTTTCAGTAAGTAAGTACGAATGCGGAGTATGAATGATTACATAAGACTTTGAATGAATAAATCGTAATATTTCACAGTGTGTACACCACTTCAAGAATCATGGCAAAACAGAAGCAAACATGTAGAGCATTGTTTTTTTTTTTTTTTGTGTCAAGTGTCACTTGCTATTTCAATTGCTCACGAAGAGTGCAGTGTAATAACTGTCAATGGTCTAAACCTAGTGTTGATATCTCATGTCGTTAGCTTCCTTTCCATTATAATGAATTAATGCAACTTCCATAAAACCTCCAGCTCATGTGACTTCAGTGAAGTTTCTTGTACCAATGTCGTTTGTAGAATTATAGCAGTTCATTTTCTTATCTTAAAATATAAAGCACTGAGCGTAAGCAAAACATGCAATAGCGAGTAAATATACCAGTAGAGAACAGATTGTCAACAAGTGGATGTAGCAATCCCTACAACGAGGATTTGCCAAGCGAAAAATCTATAATTAATACCCTAGTGTGACCTAAACTCCATGTTCGTACACAGTATATCAACATTTCTATATACCAAATTAAAGAGTAGTTACGACAACAAAACAGAAATCTGTAAATATGCAATCCATATGCAAAGCAGCAAGTATATATCTTACATAATAAACAGGTCATTAGCATCATATCAGCATAAGCAAATAAATGTTCATATGTAATCTTAATAAGTAAACATGAAGGCGCAAGCAGATAAATCACAAAGTATGACTTACATACATAACCATATCAGCACAACTAATCAGGTGTCAATTATAATTTAAATAAATAAGCACAGCAGGCACATAATAAAAAAAAATGACATCAGTGAAACAGCAGAGCAGCCAAGCGATGCATAATATACATAAGTAACAACCCTGTTCATTAATCAATCATTGTCAAAATCAGTTAACACAAAGTATAAATCACGTAATCGCGAGCAGCAAATTACGTATAAAGTACATACCTAAGTAGAAATATGTTACCTGAAAAATAAACTCAATTAATAGTTACCTTTTTAGTTTATTACTTTCTTCTTCGAAATGACATTCTTCCTGAAATTTTCTCGATAGCAAGTCCTCTTAACGTCGGACACACACAGAATTTACCTGAAGTTCTTAAATATTTTATACAACTGTATGCTGAAAAAAAAACAAAAAAACGGAACGTTAATAACATAATTTATCAAGTCACTGTAGCTTTATACTGAATTTAATCGGAGAAATTAGACTGTGTATTTGTTTACGGCTGTCGGTGCATTCGCAAGGAGCGCTCGATCAGCTGTAGGTACGCGTGACGTAGGAAGTAATTGTTTGCGGTCAACGACTGCCTTGTGCGGCGCGCAGACTTGACTGTTGCTTTGAGTATGTGCCGCCGCCAGAACACGGCGCGGTATCCTTGTATTCTCTGCGTGTTTACGTGTAACTGTTAGTTTCTCAAAAGTATGTCATTCCACAAAAATTTTAACGTTCGATATATGATGTATTCCCTTAGAGCGCCGTGATTTAAGAGTTTCTACTTCGACAGTGTTATCATGAATAATTTTGCGAACTCTATATGGACCGTTATAAAGCAGAAAAAATTTGCGACACAAGCCTTTTCCTTTGTGTGACAAATGATGAGACTTATTTAACACCTTTTGACCAACTGGCAAAGTTTTTAAACGACCAGGACGTTTGGCTGATTTCTCTCTTCTACCAGCCGCAGATGCAATATTTTGCAGAGCCAGGTTGACAACTTCAGAATGCCGCAGTTTCCGTGTAGGCGGAAAAGGAACGAATCAGAAATGCGATTTGTCGGTGCTTTATTTTTAATATCAATATAGGCGGTAAAGAAGTTGAATCACTAGGGAGTTCATTCAGAATGTTTTGAAAAATATGAAGGTACTGATCTCACGTTCTGTGATTCTGATGACAATAAAGATGACACAATTTATTGATTTCCTTCATCCATCTCTCTGAAGCGTTAGATTGAGGGTGAAAAAGTGAAATGAAAATTGGTGTAATCTTACGACGCCGTAGAGTACGAAGCCAAATTTTAGAGCGAAACTGTGATCCATTATCCGATATAACTTTGTCAACATGACCCACTTCTTTAAGAAAATGTCTGACGAAAGCATTAGATACTGAACGAGCTGTTGCTTTGTGTAAAGGTGTAAAACACACATATTTTGATGTCAATTCCACTACCTCCAAAATGGACGCAAAACCATTAGTAGAACGAACCACTGGACCGAACAAATCGGCTGCAGCCATCTCCTTTAATTTCGCTGGAATGATAGGAAACAACGGTGCTCTGTGAGAAATAGTTGGTGGCTTAACCTTTTGACATAATTTGCATTTGGCAAGAACAAATCGAATACGTTTTTCCATATTACTGAAGTAGCAATTTTTTCGTAATTTCTGAAAGCATTTTCTGGGACCAAAGTGTGCATAACTGAAACGTGTATACCACATCAATTTATTAACCCACTCATCAGGAATGCAAACTAACCAAACAGAGTTGTCAACCGATTTTCGTTTAAAAAGAATGTCCTTGCGAACTAAATAATACTGTCTAATCGCTACGCTTTCCTTTGTCATAAGGCTGGTATCTATTGTCCTGTCTTTCGTCTGTCATTTTCAAAATCACCGCTATAACGTCCGTTCCAATCACTATCCCTTTTCTCTGAAAATCTATTGTGATTACCGTTACTGAAAAAATTACAAGAAGTTCCGTCGTCGTTGTCATACTCAAGTTCTTGTAGCAAAGTCTTAAAAGTTTCAATGTCGTCTTTACATCTTCCGGCTAAGCCAATGTCTCTTATCGATTGTGGCAGCTTAGTTAAACAAATGCGAATTAATTCAGTCGGGCTATAAGGGTTGGAAAGGAATTGATTCTTTCGAATCACGTCTTCAAAGTATTCTGCCGGCGTGCGGAATTCAGACTGTTTAAAATTACGCTACATAATAAGGCTATGTTTGACTCGGTCTTGCGTGTTTTCGGACCAATATGCCGATAGAAATGCATGATAAAAATCATTTAAATTATTACAACCTCTAATAAGTGCGCGCATGCGCGTCGCCGGTTCGCTTTCTAAATATCCACACATAAATTCCAGTTTGTGACTTAGTGGCCAATTTGGTGGAAGTGCGTACATAAATTCATCTAACCATGAACATGGATGTATGTCATTATTAGAATTGCGAAAGATCTTGAATTTCCGAACAGTTAAAAAGTGTTTATAGTCAAAGTTTTCGCCTCGTGGCGACAAAGACCTACCGCGTCTGTCCCAGTCCGATTATTGTCAACTTCGCGCGCCTGGCGCTCACTTGTTGCATCTCGTAAATGAAATAAATTATTTTCTTAAAAACCCGCTGCTATCGGTGATTCTAGATTTCTTCTACTGTCTTCACCTACGATTTCGCTTTCGATTTGTTTAACTTGCTTTCGTAACGCCTCAAATTCCCATTTAACGGGTTCATTAAATTTTCCTTGATTTTCGACATGTTTATTTATGTTCTGGTACTCTTCGGTTTCTGCAAATGGCAGTGGAACTATATCATCTGAATCTCTCTCCCCATTTAAACTAAGACTTGTCAATTTATCTGAAATCTCTGCAACTCTTTCCGATAAGTCACCTATTTGTTCTTTCTGTTTATTTACGTCTTCCGTAAGTGTCGCGACTCGGGTTTCAGTATTGACACATTTAGTATTGTTGTGTTAGGTTATTTATTCTGTCATTTGGTACTGATTCCTCGATTCTTTCAAATATTTCTTCCTTATCGTGTGCACGTTGTAAATTTAATTCTGAAAATTTTTGTACTATCACGCGATCTCTTTCTTCCTGTTCTCTATCCTGTTCCTTTTGTCTAATTTCTATTGAAATTAATCTATTATTGTGAGCATTCAAAATCGGCTGTACTTCTTCTCTAATTTCTTTCTTTAATTCATCTTTCATGTTTTTGAAACATGTCCCTATTCGTGAGTCTAACCGTGTTTCCATTGTTCCCATATCAGTTTTAATTGTTCCTATTTGTGATCCCAAATTTAATATTGCACTCATCAACTGCTCCATATTAACTGGTTCGAAATTCTTTTCGACCCTAACATTTCCCGTAAAACTAACTTCCTTCGGCATAGCCGTAAAGCTATCTACTATTTCAGAATCTTCTATCGTTAATCTCATATTCTAAAAATTTTCCGATTGTGAAAAATTTTGAACTGGTTCCGGACTATTTTCCCGGCTTATTAAATTGTTTTCTACTTCATTATTCATCCTACTGTTCTCCTGTGTTGGTGAGTTGGCCATGTTCACAATTTCGTCATTCTGACTATCCATCATTTTTGCCTTTTTCATCGATCGCGTTATCATTTACAAAACATACAAACTCGTCGCTATACGAAAATTACACACAATATAACACTTTTTATCACCAACAATACCATTCACACGAAATGCTTCCTGACAAACACGATTAACGAACAATTAAAACCTTCACAATTGCACAAAATTGTCAAACCTGTATACGAGACATCAAAAATTAAATTCTGCAAAAATACCATTAGAAGAATGACAAGACAACTACAAATGTTCAGATATCAAATCTACACATGCAATATAGACTACAATTACTAAACTACAAATTACTACAACAATACTACTGTCTGCTATTTTTACTGTCAAAAGAATTCCAAGGGACGATCCGAAGCAGCGGTCGCCACGTGCATGGAGGCTTAATTATTAAAATGCAATAATTTTAGTAGCTGTGTGTCCGGTTACGAAGTCTCGTAACCGGTTGGCCCTGAGTAGTATTAATACGCAATCTGACTGCGTAAAATAACAATAAAGAATGAAAGGAAATTTCCGGTAACACAATTAATTAATTAAGTCTCCTGCAACTATAAAAGCTACGAAACAACAAAGCACAAGTGTAACTGTTCTGTGTGTGGTAGTGTGATTCAACGTACATGTATCTGGCACGGTTCTTCCTCAATACGACAAGAAATTTTAAACACCATTTACAATAAACTAATTGAAAAACCAGAAATGCTATAATTGCACATAGAAACCAGAATTACAAGTCTAATACATGAACACGAGCCAGATGCTTTGTTGACTGAACCTGTGACCAAGAGGCATTGTCATTAAGGAAATATGAAATAATTTTTTTTTGTTACCTCCATATATATTGACGAAAAATACACTGTGATCATTGAAACATCTTCCATCTATACATTACACCAACCGAACAGCATCTACTCTCTCGCCCAACAGAACAACAACTGCAGCCGGCCGAAGTGGCCGTGCGGTTAAAGGCGCTGCAGTCTGGAACCGCAAGACCGCTACGGTCGCAGGTTCGAATCCTGCCTCGGGCATGGACGTTTGTGATGTCCTTAGGTTAGTTAGGTTTAACTAGTTCTAAGTTCTAGGGGACTAATGACCTCAACAGTTGAGTCCCATAGTGCTCAGAGCCAACAACTGCACACGACATCCTCTGAACTAGTACTGCTCTCGAGATCCTCTCAACAAGTACTGCCCACGGCAACCTCTGAACTACTACTTCCAGTGGAGGCGGCGGAATAATAACCTTTGGCGCAATCTCTGGCTCTGTGACTCAGTGTAGCCACCTTTCAAGGTACCCTGGTTATACATCTCAGCCTTCGGCGAGAAAATCAATATTACTTTTTTGCACACATCTAATTTCTCTGGATGATATCGGCAATGATATGTTCCGGGTGGAAATCCTTAATAAGCTGTAAGTTTCATACAGATGAATTGAGGTCGTAATCAAACTTTAGTGATGCCAGAGTTCCCCTACAGGTCTCATGAACAACAGAATAAAGGCAAAATTAAAGCAAGCTATGGCATGCATAGCAAGCAGGGAAAATAATTACTATTAACGCTTGAAGGAGTGCTGTGGATAACACTGCGGGAATGGTGGTAATATGAGCTGTACGACTTTCAAAGCAGAACCTTCTAAACTAACTAGACGAAAAGGTAGGGGTTTTATTATTGACTAATCGATCGAGGTGGCTAGCACACTCGACTTGCATTCAGAAGGAGGACGGTTCAATTCTGCGTCTGGCCAAGCAGATTCAGCTTTCCGTCATTTCCTTAAATCACTTAAGGCAAGTGTTGGGATGGTTCGTTTGAAAGAGCACGGCCTTCCCTGGTCCCAGCGCGGGGTAGAGCCACACGGTCTGAGACGCCTTGCCCCCCCCCCCCGCCCCCCCCACATCCAGTCGGAGGTTCGAGTCCTCCCTCGGGCGTGGGTTGGGTGTGTGTTGTCCTTAGTGTAAGTTAGATTAAGTAGTATGTAAGGCTAGGGACAGATGACCTCAGTAGTTTGGTCCCATAGGACCTTAGGACCTTACGATGTATTTCCCTAATCCCAACTTGTGCTCACTAGGAATGCTGCGTTGTCAACCGAAAATGCACTAACATCGCCAAGGCAGCTGCAGTGCGTCCCTGCCCTTTGGCAATCTCGCAGACTGGCTCACTTGAATCTGTATCACTTTTGAAGAACTAGTACACTAAAAATCTAATGTTCCTTGCCTTTTTGTGAGAACTTGGCGAATTCTATGTGTTTTGGTCATTATGAATAAACTCAGAGACCACACAGAAATCACTTAATCGTAGTTTAGCGCACGTAAAACAGGATACAAAGATTAAATATCGCGGAAGTTTACAAAGTGCGGAACGCGGAAATCGACTGAGCGCTGACTGGCTAGCTGCGCAGCTGTCTCTCAGAGGCCATAAGCTCTGACGCGGACTATAAGACCCTTGAGGCCCAAAAACAAAAACAAAAAAACATTAGCTGAATGTGTAACACCCCACCCATCACTTAGCTGGTTTTGGCGTGTGTTCTCCCCAACTAATTGACTAACAGATCAACAGAGATTGCAAAAAACAGCCGCAATATCGGATAACGCAAAGAAAGTAATAAGGCCCTGTGACTCCTGATTGAACTGCAGTGTGTAACGGGTCCGCAGGCCCTTACTACTAAATTTGCGCTCACACAGGTCGACAGGGCAACTATCGAGTAGTGTGTGTGCAGGTCGCGAGAGCTAGAGGGGGTTCACCGGAGTGCCGAGTGCTGCTTGGGTAGATTCCCGCGAGGCGGGAAGAACTGGGCGGAGAGCAGTTAGTGTGGAGATGTGCCGAGTCAAGGTGTGGTAGGTTCCTGCGAGGCGGGCAGAGCTGTGCAGAAGCCAGCAGTTGAATTAATGTAAATTATCGACAAATGGAGTGGCCATCGCCGCGGTTTAATCCCTTTGTGTTAGTATTATACGAGAAGGTGAGAAAGTTTAATTATAGAGTGATTTCAGTGATATTAAGTGCCGCTATTGAACTTCCGCGTCTACCGCGCCGGCATTACTTGGATTACAGTGATTGGATGTTGCGTGTGACGATTAAGAATAACTAGAGAGACCTGTGCTGAGATTAGCCGTCATTAACAGTGTATTGACGAAGGCAGTGGCTGTCTCCTTATTTTGTGCTTTTGCTAAGAATATAGATCTTGTTTGTGAAACTGTGTTGTGTCCTTACCACTAAACAGTACGTATTACCATATTTGCGAAGGACAATACGGAATGTAACATCCCCTGAGCAGTCCAATCCGATTGCCAGCCCATTAGGTACACGGTCACATTAATTAATTATCTAATTTTGGGCTGCTATTCAGATCTGCGAACGAGTGGATACACCAATTTAATAAAGGGCATGTTACACCCTTGGCTTACCGTGAAAGGACAAGTGCAATTTTCGGACGAGTCGTAATGAACAATAGGTAATTTACCTTGTTTAACGCCAGAAAACTAATTTTGCAATGTGGAATCGGGACAGTGCATGAACGTTAAAATCGCGATAAGGAGCAGTGCATTTTTTGAACAATACGAAGTAATAATATCTCACGATTGTGACTAAACTGTTTTTTTTTCTGGCCATATTAAACTGTGTTGTAAAGTGCAAATGCGAAAATCCGCACGAAAAACTGTGAAAAGTGGACACTAAAGAGAGACACGTGTGAACAGTAAAATAGTGAGACGAGCCAAGATTTCGTCACAAAAGTTGTTAGAAAGGTGTTTAGTGATAACATGTTGACGGAAATTATTTTTTGAACGGTGAAAATCGGACGGTTTCGTGTGGACCCATAAACTGGTATGCTGACGACAAGGTATTGTGGCGACGCAACTAGTGAGTGACGTCACACAGAGCCACGTAGCAGTTGCACCAAAGAGCTTCGATCCGCGAGGTGATTTCACACGACACCACGGAGCGACGCAACTTCGAGACAACGAGCGCAGTCCCGGCATCTAGCGGCCGAACTACAGACTACGCCCGCCTACAGCGCCACGGAGCGACGCAACTTCGAGACAACGAGAGCAGTTCCGGCATCTAGCAGCCGAACTACGAACTACGCCCGCATGCAGCGCCACGGAGCGGCCGACGGGGAACTACGTCGCCTTGCAGCTGATCTTCAACATCACGCGAGCTCCAGCGGCGGCACAGCCACGCCCATCGCAAATGTCAAAACATCGCGACTCGCGGTAACGTCGGTTGGTGAGTGAAGACGACGGGTTAACATAACAGTAAATTGCAGTGTGCAGTCTTCGCGATAAATAAACAATTTTAAATGGTATTTACATTAGGAAAAGTGCTAAATTGAAGTAATTTCAAAAAAGTTGCGAAACATACTCGGAAGTATAGCATGCTTACTTATGTACACTGCACTGTATAAATGGTAATTGTTTTGGGTAATTTTGCATTTTTAGATTTTTGAGTGTTGTGATTATCTTGTTGTGAAACATTTTTACATGAATTATGTATGCGAAAATGGTATAGGAAATTTAGGTTTTTGAGAGTTGTGATGTTCGGTGCTCATGCATGTAGTATCATTTTGGGAGTTAACTGAAAAGATTGCAGGGACTGGTTGATTAGTTTCATGGTAATTAGGAGTGTTTTGGGGTTATTAGAGGTTATTTTGTATTACTTGCCTGGGCATTAAATATAAACCAAAAATGCCTTTTGAAGATAAGCAGGTCTGTGAGGCAGTAGTTGAAAGGAAAGGGATAGGACAGGAAGACAGAGATGATTCAGGAATTAGTGATTGTGGATTGTCATTAGGAAGCCCATCAGCACATTCAACTAATTATCCTGAGACACCGGGACAAACGACGAGAAATAAGTCAGTTTTAGAGGACGCTGATAGGTGGTCGATGTTGATAGACTTGATCAAGAAGAGTTCACAAGAAACAAGAGAATCGTTAGAGAAGCGTTTACAAGAAACTAACGCATCGTTAGAGAAGAGCTCACAAGAAACTAAGAAAGGTTTACAAGAAACTAACGCATCGTTAGAAAAGAATTCACAAGAAACGAGAGAAAGGGAAGAAATATTTCGCAAATCATTAAGGGAAGATTTACAAGCGTCGTTAGAGAAGAGTTTACAAGAAAATAACGCATCCTTAAAGGAAGAGTTACAAGCAACTATAGCACAAGAGATAAAAACATCGCAGATGAAGATGGAATGGAATCTGAAGAAGGAAATACAGGAGCTACAAGAACAGTGGAAAATGGATATCAACGAGAGAGAGAATAAGCTGCAGAAGAGTATAGAACAAGTCCAGGAAGATGTGGAGAAGGTGGAAGGGAAATTAACAAAAAAGATAGAAGACGATATTGAAGGAACGAAAGCCGAATTGGGAGAAAGAATCAACGAAGTGGAAACAAATTGCAATCATCGAATTGCCAAGGTAACGCAGATGCAGAAACAATGCAATGAGGCGGTTAAAGGGATAGGAGATAGGCAGAACCAACTAGCTGTCAATCTGAGAAATGCTATAGCCGTGCAACGAGAAGAGGATAACAAGAGAGTGCAACAATTGGAGAGCAAGACAGAAGAAATTGAGAAGCGAATTAGCAATGCCACCTTAGCCATTGGGGGAGGTAAGGTCGTTACATTGATGAGCAGTGATAATCGGTGCATCCAAAGTAATACAGGGCAGAAATTTAGACCGAAAGGAGGATTGCACCCAATGATATTTATGAAATGGCTAAAAGGAGTTCTCCCAGCACATCTTAAGGACTCAGACAAGATTCAATTTGCAATAGATAGGATGGAAGGTGAGGCCTTCACTTGGGGAGTCAGGAAGAAGGAAGGGACTACGAGTTATGACCAATTTGAAGAGGAATTCTTGAAGAAATACTGGTCCAAAAGCCATCAATGTGCAGCAATTGAGGACCTACTCCATCGCAAGTCACTTAGTACATGGAGGGGAACGTTGAGAGAGTTTGCTGAACATTTGTGGGAATTGAACGAGACCCTGGAACAACCCCTGAGTGATGACGTAATGATATCGGCAATAAAAAGAAGAATGAGCCAGAGAATGCAAGAAACTATATCCGGGAGCCTAATTGAAGATAGGGAGGCCTTGATGAAGATACTGGAACAGTTGGAATCTGTTCGAGCACAGGGACACAACCAACCTAATGATCAAAACCGAGGGGGAGGTAATGACCCAAGGAATCATTTCGGTAATTCGTCTAATTATAGAGGAAGAGGTGGCGGTCATGGATACAGGAACCATGGTGGTGAACGTCAATGGAGAAATGATTGGAGAAGGAATGAAGAACCAAGAGATCATGAGAGAAGATGGGATAGGCGAATGAATGACACGGTGCATATAGAAGAGGAGGAGAGACCGGAAAACTGAATGACACTCCAGATGAGGTCCGATTGGGAGTGAGAACTACAAGGACCAGAATAAACCTACTAAGACACGACAGTGGTGGAGACCTCAGAGAAGATCTACTGGAGGAAAGAAGTGGGATTCCCAAAGAACCCAGGTTACCCATGATAGGAATCAAGTTATGTGGACTGAATATCGAGGCATTAGTGGATACAGGAAGTGAAGCGTGTGCAATATCCAAAAGGTTATATGAACAGATACTAAAAGCGAATGTTAACTTGCCTAGTTTCCCAGTGAGTGGAGTGAGAATTGTGAACGCGTTGGGTGCAAAGAGTAAACCTATTAAAGAACAAGTGTTAATTACATTCGAAATAGAGGGAGAAGAATACGAAGCAACGTTTTTGGTGGTGGATGGATTGAACACATCGATTATTTTAGGGATAGATTGGTTGAATGAAGTTGATGCAGTAGTGAGTTTTGATGAAGGTACTATCAAAGTCAAAGGAAGAAAGGGAGAAGAGGTTGAAATTTGCTGAGGGGAGTGCAATCGAAGAAAAGGAAGAATTCAGAAGAATAAATTTGTGTCACGAAGAGGAACCCACCACGGGATATGGGGAAGAGGAACCAGGAGCAGAAGTGTTGATATACCTTGAGGGACTAGCACGAGAGGATAGACATAAAGAGGACAAGATCAGAAAAAAATTGGAGGAGATGACGCACCTAGATGAGAGGACTAAGAAGAAATTAGCTACAGTACTATACAGGCGTTGTAAAGTATTTTCTCAACGGCCAGGTATCATGCAAGGAGTGGAGTGTAAGTTAAAGATAAAGAACCATAAACCATTCAATATAAAACAGTATCCCATTCCCCAGGCGAAACGAAGAGCAGTAGATGAAGAAATACAGAGGATGATGGACCTTGGGGTTATAGAACGGGCCAATAGTCAATACAACAACCCCCTATTTGTTGTTGATAAGAAGGATGAGAAGGTGAGGATAGTTTTGGATGCCCGAACGGTGAACAAAATCATCGAACCGGAGAGGGACAAACCAGAAACTATAGAAGAACTGATTCAAAAATTCCGAGGAGCAAAGGTGCTTAGTAGTATCGATTTGACTGCTGGGTACTGGCAGATACCATTGGCCACAGAGTCTCGCCAGTATACAGCATTTACTTATGGAGGAAGATGCTATCAATTTAGAGTGTTGCCATTTGGACTAAATGTGTCAGTGTCTGAGTTTATAAGAGCGATGGATAAGATACTAGGCGAGGAGTTACTTAAGAAGGTCACCGTCTACGTGGATGACCTCTTGATAGCAAGCGAATCATGGGAAGAACATTTGGATAGACTGGATGCAATCTTGGCAGCTTTTGAAACCGCAGGGGTAACTGTAAACCTGGACAAGTCGGAATTTGGAAAATCAAAGATAAAATTTCTGGGCCATATAATATCCGAGGACGGTATCTATCCTGATCCTAGTAAAATGGAGGCTATTAAAAATTTTCCGGCTCCCCATAGTAAGAAACAGTTGCGAGCATTCTTTGGGGTTTGCGAGTTTTATAGAAAATTTGTCAAAGGATCTGTGCTTAATGCCCCGAGTATGAGGGAATTGACCAAGGCAAGGATGCCGTGGCATTGGAGTGCAGAGTGCCAAACCGAGTTTGAGAATATTAAGGAAGCACTATATAATGCAGATATCTTGTACCACCCAGATTTTTCCAAGGATTTTTATTTAGGAGCAGACAGCTCGGACTATGGACTAGGAATACATTTATACCAAGTAGAGAGGAGCGGAAGAGGTGAGAGTGTAAGAACAATAGCATTCGGTAGCAGAAGTTTAAATGCTTGGGAGAGAAAGTATTCGATTACTGAAAGGGAAGCATTGGCAATTGTGTGGGGATTTAAACGTTTCCGGTATTATTTGGCCGGGAGGCATGTGAAAGTAGTGACTGACCACAAGGCCCTGACATTTCTGACTACCAGTAAATTGAGGCATAGCAGACTAACGCGATGGGCCCTAGCCTTACAAGACTATGACTTCGAGATAATTTATGAACCAGGAGCAACACATATAATACCTGATGCTTTGTCAAGATTACCAGCTGACTCAAGAGGAATGTTGGTGGACAGGCCGGAAGGAGAAGGAGTTAGAATTAACCTGATAAGGGGAGTACAGTATGAAGAATTCATAAGGAAGTTCCTAAGGAATGTCCGTAGGGAACAGAACGAGGACGAGAAATTAAAGACAATTAAAAACAAATACAGGTGTGCAGGAGAGGAAAGAATTCGCACATTTTACTATATTCACAATGGGATACTTTATAAAAGAAACAAGGAGAATGAGGAGAACTGGAAACTCTGTGTGCCTGAGCATGTGGTAGAAAAATTAATTTGGTATACGCACTATAGTAATGCGCATTATGGACCGAAGAAGTGTCTGGAAAAGTTGAAGTTGGATTGTGCTTTCAACAACATGGGAAGGCGTATACGTAAAATACTGAGTACATATGACACCTGTCAGAAATCTAAGACGACCACAGTACAGCACAAAGGATATATGCATCCAATTGTACCAACAGCAATTAAGGACATAGTTGCAGTGGATCTATTTGGGCCACTTCCTGCCTCACGAGGGAATTACACACAAATTTTAGTAGCGGAAGAACTGGTTTCCAAGTACATAAAATTTTACCCGTTGAAGAAAGCTACTAGTAGAGCTATCATTAACCAATTCGAGAAAGACTATTTTCAAAGGGTGTGTATACCTAAGCGAATATTGAGTGATAATGGTCCACAGTTCAGGTCAAAAGAATGGACAGAGATGCTAAGTGAGCACGGAATAGAGCAAATTGCCATTTCTAGGTATAGGCCAGCTTCTAACCCAGCGGAACGAACAATGAAGGAATTGAACCGTTTATGCCGAACCTACTGTCATAGGAAGCATGGTTCATGGAAAGAATATCTGGAAGAATTTGAGCGGGTTAGGAATCACCTCCCACATGATTCTACAGGGTTTGCACCATGTGAAGTATTGCTCAATCAGGAACCCGATAGTATTTTTCGTGAGTTGGTAGTCTACCCACCAGGAAGTTCATTGACCTGGGAAAGGAAGTTGGAGCTGGTGGAATTAAGTATGAAGGAGAAGGCTAGGAAGAGACAGGAAGGACACGACAAACTAGTGAAACCGATAACTTACCGAGTGGGAGACCTGGTATTAGTAAAGGTTCATGCTAGATCAAAGAAAATAAACTCTGAAATACATAAGTTTAACCACGTTTATAAAGGGCCATACAGAATTATAAAAATTGGTCATCCTAACACTGTGGAGTTGGAATATGCCCGGACAAAGAGAGTGCATGGTAAAGAGCATGTGGAAAACATAAAAAGGTACTACTCACACGAGAGCAGAAATAACCCATATGAGGAAGAGGAACTCGATTAGAGCAAACGTATGAACTGAGAGCGTCTAAGCTCCTTGAAGTAGTGTGTAGGACATGATTAGGACAATTAGCTGTAAAATGGACATTTGAAAGAGGGAAGGGTTTATTTACATTGTGTTTTGTGATATATTACAATTAGAGTTGCATATTTCATGTCAAAGACTATCTAAGAATGAATATAAAACCTGTAATATCTAAATTGTAATGTAGTAATAATTCATATGTTCTGTGTTTAGGTAATGATTTTTGAATGTATATGTTGTGTGGTTTCATTAGATATTGGACTAGAGAGGACTATTGCTGGTTGAGATGAAAAATTGTAATTTTGGACAATGCCATTTATGTGATGTAATAACCTTTTGTAGAAATTGTTGTGGAGGCAGCCCACTACCGGAGTCCAGGACTATTTTAACAATTTTAAATTCATTAATTATTTGTATTGTATGTTCTGTTCAAATGTAACCATGTTTTTTGATCCCTTGCCGATTCTTTTTCACCTGCGGTTCAAAAGAAGTTTTTGAGGGCGGGGATGTAAGGGGTCCGCAGGCCCTTACTACTAAATTTGCGCTCACACAGGTCGACAGGGCAACTATCGAGTAGTGTGTGTGCAGGTCGCGAGAGCTAGAGGGGGTTCACTGGAGTGCCGAGTGCTGCTTGGGTAGATTCCCGCGAGGCGGGAAGAACTGGGCGGAGAGCAGTTAGTGTGGAGATGTGCCGAGTCAAGGTGTGGTAGGTTCCCGCGAGGCGGGCAGAGCTGTGCAGAAGCCAGCAGTTGAATTAATGTAAATTATCGACAAAGGGAGTGGCCATCGCCACGGTTTAATCCCTTTGTGTTAGTATTATACGAGAAGGTGAGAAAGTTTAATTATAGAGTGATTTCAGTGATATTAAGTGCCGCTATTGAACTTCCGCGTCTACCGCGCCGGCATTACTTGGATTACAGTGATTGGATGTTGCGTGTGACGATTAAGAATAACTAGAGAGACCTGTGCTGAGATTAGCCGTCATTAACAGTGTATTGACGAAGGCAGTGGCTGTCTCCTTATTTTGTGCTTTTGCTAAGAATATAGATCTTGTTTGTGAAACTGTGTTGTGTCCTTCTTACCACTAAACAGTACGTATTACCATATATGCGAAGGACAATACGGAATGTAACATCCCCTGAGCAGTCCAATCCGATTGCCAGCCCATTAGGTACACGGTCACATTAATTAATTATCTAATTTTGGGCTGCTATTCAGATCTGCGAACGAGTGGATACACCAATTTAATAAAGGGCATGTTACAAGTGGCAGTGTTGACATTAATTGATTCAGAATTGATCCCTTTTAATTAAAAAGGTGTGCACATTGATGTTATATTCAGCTATTGAACACCAGATACAAATGTCGAACATAAAATTAATTAAGAAAGTGACTTGGGATTTCAACTACTTGATTGAAAACAGATGCAGTCGATTAGCACAGATTTATTTTAACTCACGACCTTCAATCATCACATTACATGACTCTCCTAACAGGCAGTGGTAATAAATTCCGTTTGCGTGGAGTAAAGCACGATAAATCAAAAGTAATTCCTTTCGACTGACCCAGGCGTAATGCGAAGTGTGAGTAGAGTTCTACAATACACGGCCCAGGAAACCCTTGTGGAAACTCTGCCGACGTGATCCAACAAATTAATCAGTGGCCGGAGCAGGCGCAATATCACCGAATTCAGCGTGGCGGAGCGGCGTCGTTGTGTGGACGTCGGCTGACCTCGTGGTGCTGCAAGGCTGCGCTCGTCTATTCACTCCTAGCTATCTTGCTCAGTACATAGCTGAGCCAAAACTCCCTATCTCCAAGCTCAATCGTTACCTTTGCTAAGTCCTAAACTGCAGAGATGCTCACTCTTTCTCAGGCAAGCTGACTCAAGAACGCCATGTCCGCACTCTAGGCAAGCTGGGAAAAGAAGACCTCTCTGGAGACTTCTCACAGTCCGCTCTTCGCCTCGGTTTCCCCTCCAGTAAAATCACTTATGCCAATTGCAGCGGAAGTCGCGTTAATTATGCGCCGCTTCCCAGCGCCGACCAATGCCTGCTCTGGGAAGTGAACAAATTCCCACAAAATTTCCCTCCCTCTCAACTTCTGCTATTTTGCTCCTCCCAGGCCACCCATCAAGGTTAGAGTCTGCACAAACACCAATTTTTCCGGAATTCTGACTCCCAGGAGGGTACTTCAAATTGCTTGGTCCTACATTCCCATCGGAGGCCGGAGTATTTCATGCTGTCACTCGTCATCTGATTTACTTCAGGCTCTGTGGACCGTGAAATTGTTATAATCACAAACGCGCATATTTTGACCTCTGTTGACCGCTCCACTATAGCTTTGTGTGGCTTTCTCGCATGTTTCACAGAAAACGGGACGACGGACATTTATCAACAGGCATAAAGTTCTCCGTCTGTTTCCCGGTACACCAGCATGGAGTTGGGGTCAACCACCCACTCACTGTCACTCATCTTAAGGCGGCTGGAGGCCGCGCCGCGTTACTGCTTTCTCAGTGCTTGAGCCGCCCTAAGCTGCCTATTGTCGCTTCCCTTAGCCGCTCCCCCAGCGGCCATGGTCAATTCTGAGTACTTCCCTGGGGTAAACTAGCCTCCAGTAAATCGACGCGTTTCCACAAAGTTTTCATGTCGTGTGAATTACCTTAAAACCATCACCCAACATTAATTATTCCAATACGTCCATACTATACCCTCTACAAGATGCATTGTGCCTTGTCAGTCATTTTTGTTCAGCCCTACTGTTCGCTCAACGTGAGTTAGGTGATCTTTAATGACTTCAGGGTAAGGGGCATAGTTCTTGCCATCTTACAAATATTAAGTAGTTCTTGCAGTGTAATTCCTTTACTGAGTGTTATCCACATAAAATGGACGAATGCACAGAAAACAACAGATATGTACAGGTATCTGTTACCATGGGCGCCCATGTCCCGGGAAAAGAGGGAGGCCGCCCCCCTATCCCGCCTTGTAGCTCTCAGTAAACGGAAAATAATATAGTGTAATCAGGTGCTTTTCTTTAAAGACAATTATTTAAAAGTCCGTATTACGTAGGTTTTTAACACAGTCAGAAACAGAACTTACTTTTGGCTACTTACAAGTCGTTATTCGTTTACCAAAATATTAAAAATATTGCATACTCCGAGGTATAGGCTCCTCACTACATACTATCATATGGTTTCTCTTGTCTGTTACCATCTGTCGTACAAGTAATCCCCAAAAATCTTTTCGATGCATTCATATTCACGAGTTGAATGCAGATCACGCTGAGAATTACGGTTAGGTTTACCTACCTTACCGGTCTCACACTCGTTTTCAGCTTTCTTGCATCTGTACGGAATGTAGGCCAGTTGAGGAACTCCTGTATTTTAATTACAATATTATAGATCCCGAAATGTCTGCCAATTACGACACCGAAAAATGGCAGGCACAAGTTCTTTTGTTACAGAATTTTTTAAATTTGTGTCATAACGGGTGTGGTAAAGAGGGAGCCTGTTATTAGTTTCGTAGCCCTTAATTTTTTCACCAGCAAAAAGTCTCTGTTTAACATCACCTTCTATATCTAGGTCCTTATCATGCTTTTTCCTTAAATACCGAATAGCGAAGTTATTTCGGCTATCATCGAAGCCCACGCCCACATTCGGTATCTCGAAACGCTGTTGGATCGTGTTATCGACCTCAGACATATGCGTTAAAGTATCCGCGATCTGATTATGTGATCCCCTTTTACGCTTGACTGAAAACCGAAAGGTAGAAATGCGGACAGGCCAAAGTCCAGTGGTAATAGATTTACAAGGTCCTGCAAACACTCATTTTAATGCCTGGTTGTCAATCACTATAACTTGAAAACTCATCTGTTTGTCTATGTCTGCGTGTAACAATGTGGGATTGTGAGTCTACGTTGATACAAAAGCTTTTGTTTAATTTTGACCCAAAACAGTCGCTATGATGAGTGGGTATCTTTATTACAAAACACGCAAAATTAACGAAATTGCAAAGATGTTATTACATGTATGCTGTTTGGTTCCAGATGTTGTATTGCATGAATAGTTTCATAACAGCTTTTCACTTTCGTGTCACTGCATGGTTCCTTGTTTTTTGCCGATTTTTCGACATACATTTCTTCATGGGCCGGTTTAACTTCATATGATTTAACAGTTACGAGTGCTTCTCGCAAATAATCAAAATTTGGTTTAAGCAGTCTAAACGTTCCTGGATGTTTTTACTATATATCAGTACATTGTCATCGTAATTACGAGGGTTGGAACGTTAATAGTGGCATCTATTTATTTACAGTTCGTACAAAATAGATACGTGTTTCAAAGTTTTACTGACCTTCAAAGTAGTCACCAGCATTTTGTATAATCCTTTGCCAGCGATGTGAAAGTCATAGGATACTCTTAGCAGTGCCAGTTGCGTTGACAGTTCGAGTGGCGCGGTCTATCGCCCAACGAATTTGTAGCACTTCCGAAGCGAATGCCGTGAAGTGTTTCCTTCAGTTTAGAAATCGAGTTGAGGTATCAAGGGCTTAAGTCCAGGGAGTGTGGTGAATGGTACAGAACTTCCCAGCCGCATCAATGAAACAAATCAGTAACAGCTTGCACTGTACGTGCTTGAGCATTGTCCTGCAAAATGATGGTTAGGTCCTGCAGAAAGTGTCATCACTTCTGTCTCTAAGCTGGTCGTAGGTTGTGTTCCAAAAATCCATCTAATTCAGAGAATGTTCCGACTATCGTCTACTTGGCTTTATCGTCGGAACTTTAAAATTGTGGCACTCCAAATTTCGGACGTGTAGAACGTAAACATGCGACGAATTATGATGTGCTTCCGAGTATGCCGCTAAGCTGTCTTTTCGTTTTACGTCGACGGCAGACCAGTAGTCTTCTTCAAGTGCTGTGAGTTGTGTTCTTATTTTTACTCGCTGCCTGGACTACAATCATGCTGTGAAGAATTGTTTGTCTCACGTTGCTATTGACAGCTGATTGTGATAAAACCCAGTTGTCGACTCACAGTCTTCAGCATTTCACTTAGTGCTATTCTTATGAACACTGCTCTGCAAATTATTGCTACACATATGTGTGAGTGAAGTGAATATCGTTTCTTTCCGACGTTTTCGCCTATTTTTAAGAAGACAGTCTGTTTTAGGTTGGGTGTTCCCTTGGCTTTCCTTTCCTCAACTTCTTGTCGTTTTTCAGTTATACTTGTCGATTCACGTGTCGGATTTGTTGCTAACAGCAAGTAGGTGAAAGTAAGCTAAACATGTCGTCCAACGCTAAGACGATTGCGCAATAAGTGTGGCGCATTGTCAGAAAGGAGTAAATTTTGTGTTCCGGATTTCTTGCGAGTGAAGTTCTACACCGGTACGGATAACAGGTGCGTCACAGTGTGGGAGCGAAATACTGCTGCAACGGGAAATATGCTCCTCCAAAGCCAGAATATCCAAGACACTACATTGGCCGTGAAATTTTGGACGTGTATGGATCATATGCAATTTCACTTACAGCCATAGTGAATTGGTTCCAACAACCTGATGAAACTGGCCGAGTGAAGCTTACCGGGAAGGAGAGCCATTGACTTCGAGCACGGAGGAAAATGTCTAGGCACTCAAGGTAGAACATCAAAAATGGCTTTAAGCACTATGGGACTTAATATCTGCGGTCATCAGTCCCCTAGACTTAGAACTACTTAAACCTAACTAACCTAAGGACATCACACACATCCATGCCCGACGCAGGATTCGAACCTGCGACCGTAGCAGCAGCGCGGTTCCAGACTGAAGCGCCTAGAACCGCTCGGTCACAGCTGTCGGCTAGGTAGGACATCTGAAGGAAAGAAATTTTTCAACGCTGAGGATGCGTACAACGGGGTATCGAATGGCTCTGTCATAAAAGAGAGCGTTTCTACCGTTGAGGAATCGAACAACTGGTAGAGCATTCCGACGAGTGCTTTTCTCCTTTTTCTTCTTGAAGTGATGCCAATTCGGCGACTTGCGCGTCGGTGATGACGAGGCCAATAGACACACTCAGTCCCGAGCAGGAAAATGCTCCGGGAATCGAACCCACGGTCCTGTGATTGAGATACAATAATGATAAGCACAAGACTAGAAGCCGCTGACCCGTTTTTTTTATTTTTTTTATTTAAGTTCCTATGGGACCAAACTGCTGAGGTCATCGATCCCTAGACTTACACACTTCTTAACCTAACTTAAACTAACTTATGCTAAGGACAACACACCAATGTCCGAGGGAGGACTCGAACTTCTGACGGGAGAAGCCGCGCGACCCGTGGCAAGGCCCCTAAGACCGCGCAGCTTCTCCGCGCGGTGGCCCGTTGTTTACTGTAACCTGGAGACAACAATGAAAAACACTCTCATGTAGCTGTCTCGCTTTAAAGTGTACTGCACCATTCAGTCAAGCTACTAGGACTGCGGTAATATAGTGAAATTTAGATTCTGAAATTCCCTCGTTGGGTCAGCACGTGTCACGCACCTTCACGAGGCTTGAATGTTGTCTATACGAGATGAGAGAAATCCTGTCCTCGTGAGCAGAGTGTTACACGAGCAATTGAAAATTACTCTACGGTTTAGTGAATGTGTAGATTCCAGAATAATTTTCGACACTTTTAATTTTCATTCTACGTTATTCTCCGAAACTTAGCTGTAAAAAATTTGGCGGGCTTATGAAACAAGCTCACTCGCCCCCTCGTCTTCCGTGACTGCCTCTAGAGCAGTGGTCGTCAAGCTGCGGCCCGCGAACCGGTACAGCCAGAATCAAGTATCCTTCTAGCAAGCAGCTAACAACAGACTCCGAAAATGTCGTCTAACATTGAGAGCTTCTTAAGAGTGTAATTTTCTTGCTCAGTAATAAACAAAAATACCTACAGAAGTTCTGCGGCCACTGCGTGATTAATAGAAGTGAGAGGGGGGAATATTTTATTGTTTGTTTTCCAATGCTGACAACTCACGAACGTCCGCAACTGGCAGCGATCAGCTGCTATGGTACAAATGAGAAACAGAAGCAACATAGATCAGTGAATGCGCGTTATGGACACGGTCCTCTTCAAATCTGGTACATGTCTGTAGGAAATAATATGACAACAAATTAGGGCCATAAAATACAATACAATGATAAAAGAAAAAAGACATTCAGAATATTTAGTCAACAGTTTTCATCATACCCAATATTGAAATTACTATTATTAAGTAATATAATGCACTAATTTCTGAACATTACCACCTAATGGTGAGATCGGTGTGGGAAGGTGTACTAAAGTAGCCAGGACGGGAGAAGTGGCCATTGCATATTTTTAGCCCTAAACAGTGCTGCTGCCTGCCGAGAAGGGCTCACACTAGCTCTAATGCTGTATACGAGTACACCGTCATTGTTGTCAGTGAGACTGGCAGAGCAACCTTGTTCCGTTATTCTTTAGTAAAGACGTTTTTGATTTTAAAATGGCTCTGAGCACTATACGACTTAACTTCTGAGGTCATTAGTCGCTAGAACTTAGAACTAACTAAACCTAACTAACCTAAGGACATCACACACATCACTGCCCGAGGCAGGATTCGAACCTGCGACCGTAGCGGTCGCTCAGCTCCAGACGGTAGCGCCTAGAACCGCACGGCCACTCCGGCCGGCTTTGATTTTAAGCTGAGTGATGCAAGGTAAGTCCTTTATATAATTCTACTTACCTTACCTGTATGAGGAGTAGTAACTTTTTACAATACCAACATTTAAACAACTTCTTTTGACCTACAAATGTAGTTCCTTGTTATTTCTTTCACCCTGTTAGCTTATTAAAATAAAATGGTTCAAATGGCTCTGAGCACTATGGGACTCAACTGCTGTGGTCATAAATCCCCTAGAACTTAGAACTACTTAAACCTAAGTAACCTAAGGACATCACACACATCCATGCCCGAGGCAGGATTCGAACCTGCGATCGTGCGGTTCCAGACTGTAGCGCCTTTAACCGCTCGGCCACTCCGGCCGGCTGTTAGCTTATTCTATGGATCACTAATTTCGAGAAGGCGTCTGACCACACCACTCGTCGGGGAAGAGTGGCCGAGCTGTTTACAGAAACAATAGTTCCTGCTTCCATGGGATTCTGATGTGACGGCACTGGCCACATTTCCCAGCCTGCTCATTCTTTACCTTATCAGTCCACTAATTTTCAACATTCTTCTGTAGCACCACATCTCAAATGCTTCAATTCTCTTCTGTTCCGGTTTCTCCACAGTCCATGTTTCACTTCCATAAAATCCCTATGCTTCAAACGTACATTCTCAGAAATTTCTTCCTCAATGTAAGGCCTATATCTGATACTAGTAGTCCTTGACCAGGAATGCCCTTTTTGCCAGTGATAGGCTGCTTTTGACGTCCTCCTTGCTCCGTCCGTCATGGGTTATTTTGCTGCCTGAGCAGCAGAATTCCTTAACTTCATCTACTTCTTAACCATCAATCCCGATGTTAAGTTACTCGCTATTCTTAATTTCTGATAATTCTCATTACTTTCGTCTTTCTTAGATTTATTCTCAGTCCATATTCTGTACCCATTAGAATGTTCATCCATTCAATAGATCTTGTAATTCTTCTTCACTTTCACTGACGATAGCAATGTCCTCAGCGAATCCAATCATTGACATTGTTTCACTTAGATTTTTAATTCCACTCTTGAACCTTTCTTTTATCTTCCATACTGCTTCTTCGACGTATAAATTGAGCAGGAGTGACGAAAAGCTACATTCCTGTCTCACACCTTTTGTAAATCGAGCATTTTGGGCCTTCCACTCTTACTATTCTCTCTTGGCTTCTATACATGTTGTATCGTACCCGTCTCTCCCTATAACTTACCTCAATTTTTAATCAGAATTTCGAACATCTGCCTGCCGGAGTGGCCGAGCGGTTCTAGGCGCTACAGTCTGGAGCCGCGCGACCGCTACGGTCGCAGGTTCGCATCCTGCCTCGGGCATGGATGTGTGTGACGTCCTTGGGTTGGTTAGGTTTAAGTAGTTCTAAGTTCCAGGGGACTGATTACCTCAGAAGTTTGTAACCTCCCCCTCACTTATCGACCTTAATGACAGTGAAAAATTAAACCGCGTGTACCTAATGGAACTTTGGGAAAAGCAATCGTCACCGAAGTCAATCTGTCGGTAAAGAGGGACGAAAGGGTTACATCTAAATGAAAGGAAAAATGCAAATGAAACTGGTGGAAATTAATTTTGAAAAGGGGTAAAGTAAATGTGCGGCCGTTACGTCAACAATTAACTAGCGGTAATTAGATATTTGAGATTTGGGGGAAATTACGGTCGCCAGACCTATGGACAATTACTATAGTAACTGAAAAAGAAAGGTTATTACACATATAATTAGCACTAGAAGCGTGGCAACTGAAGGTTGACACGTGTAGTGTGAAATCTGAATGTTTGTCTGAAGTAATAAATTTCGCTACACCCTGACTTAATTTAGCAAAAGAATTAATAAAACTGGAAAATTGAGAGTTAATTTAGTGACTGAAATTAATAGTGAACTTTGTTTCTGAAGCATATCGAAATTCAGTAAAATACAGTTAGTCTTGGGCTACCTCAACAATCATTTCAAAAGCTACTTGAATCTACGCAATTTAGAAATAAGAGATTTAACTTTGAACTTGAATTAAATGATTCTGAACAATTAACAATAGTAAAATTTAGTACGTACCAAGCTGAGCTGGAGTCACAGGTAAGCTAAAACATGCAAACAAAACTCGCACTCTTAATTTGTGCTTGTGTAATCTAAATATTGTAGCCAGCTATGAATACCTTAACTGAACTTTGAAATTAAAGCAGTGAAATCGAATGCTTTTACTTTAATGCTGGCGTTTGAATTTCAACGACACTCGAGTTCATTCCGGAAAAGGAAGGGACCCTGCTTGGTAATGCAATTGGGACAATGAGCAACAAATGTTCATGCTAAGTTGCTGTAATTATAGTTACGAAAATGGAACAGTTTGAAAAGCTGAGGTCTGCCATACAGTTCTAAAACTTTACGTGCTTCCAGTCTTCCTTGTTGGTTGATTGAAGGTTTGAAGCCGTCGATCGAGGAGGTGGCGACAGTCACTCATTGTCGGCCGTCGCTGTTGCAGAAGCTGGGTGTTGGCGCGCCTTCTTCTCGACACGGTCTCCAGCCGAAACGGGCTCTTGATGTGCGCCAGCTAATGCCTCCCGTCCGCGACACCGTGTCAGAAACTAACATAGCAAGTCGAGCGCAATTACATGCTGCCAAACCCCGAATGCGCGGCAACTCGCAGGAGCGTCACACAACACACCTGCTCCACTGCACTACTCCCGCCAGACTCCCTCTGCTCTGCCCGCGCCCCACGCGGCAGAGTTAACATTACCAAAGATCCTAAACACTTTGGTTCTCCACACGACCTATCGATGTATTCGTTCGATAGCATAGTTTTCCCTAGGCCAGACCCAGCGTAAAAATACAAATAATATTTACAAAACAAACCAATTAAACATCGACATAAATACATAAATATACAAATAGCAAACCCATTACAATATACAAAGACACAGAAATGTTATATCTTCAGGTAACAAAATAAGGAAAAAATTTGCAGTGCAATAGATGGAAATAGGGGGATATGCGTTTCCGGCGTTACAAGTTAAGTCCCATAGTGCTCAGAGCCATTTGAACCATTTTTCGAACATCTTGCACAATTTGACATTGTCGAACGCTTTTTCAAGGCAGATAAATCCTCTGATCGTGTCTTGATTTTTCTTTAGTTTTGCTTCCATTATCAGCCGCAACTGTAGAACTTCTTCTCTGGTGCCTTTATCTTTCCTAAGGCAAAACTAATCGTCATCTAACACATCCTCAATTTTCTTTCCCATTCTTCTGTGTATTATTCTTGACAGCAACTCGGATAAATGAGCTGTTAAGCTGATTGTGCGATAATTCTCGCACTTACAATCCTGCAGTCTTCGGAACTGTGTATATTATATTTTTCCAAACGTCAGATGGTATATCGCCAGTCTCATATATTCTACACACCAACGTGAATAGTAGTTTTGTTGCCACTTCTACCAATGATTTTAGAAATTCTGATGGAATGTTATGTGTCCGTTCTGCCTTATTTGATATTAAGTCTTCCAAAGCACTTTTAAACTCTGATTCTAAAAGTGGATTCATATGGACTCCTGTTTCTTATTCTATCATACCAGACAAGTCTTCCCTCTCACAGAGGCCTTCAGTATGTTCTTTCCACCTACCTGCTCTCTCCTGTCATTTAACGATGGAATTCCCCTTGTACTCTTAATGATACCACACTCTCTTTTAATTTCACCAAAGGTTGTTCTGACTTTTCTACATGCCGAATCAGTCCTTCCAATAATAATTTGTTTTTCCATATCTTCAAATTTCTCCTGCAGCTATTTCGCCTTTGCGTCCTTGTGATTCCCATTTATTTCCTCCTAAGCACCTTGTTTTTCTGTATTCCTGAGTTTCCCTGATCATTTTAGAACTCGCTCTTTTCGTCGATCAACTGAAGTATTTTTCTGTTACCCATAGTTTCTTCGTATTTCTTGTACCCATGTTTTTTCTTTCCAGCTTCTGGAAATTTGGGAAAAGCAATCGTCACCGAAGTCAATCTGTCGGTAAAGAGGGACGAAAGGGTTACATCTAAATGAAAGGAAAAATGCAAATGAAACTGGTGGAAATTAATTTTGAAAAGGGGTAAAGTAAATGTGCGGCCGTTACGTCAACAATTAACTAGCGGTAATTAGATATTTGAGATTTGGGGGAAATTACGGTCGCCAGTCCTATGGACAATTACTATAGTAACTGAAAAAGAAAGGTTTTTACACATATAATTAGCACTAGAAGCGTCGCAACTGAAGGTTGACACGTGTAGTGTGAAAACTGAATGTTTGTCTGAAGTAATAAATTTCGCTACACCCTGACTTAATTTAGCAAAAGAATTAATAAAACTGGAAAATTGAGAGTTAATTTAGTGACTGAAATTAATAGTGAACTTTGTTTCTGAAGCATATCGAAATTCAGTAAAATACAGTTAGTCTTGGGCTACCTCAACAATCATTTCAAAAGCTACTTGAATCTACGCAATTTAGAAATAAGAGATTTAACTTTGAACTTGAATTAAATGATTCTGAACAATTAACAATAGTAAAATTTAGTACGTACCAAGCTGAGCTGGAGTCACAGGTAAGCTAAAACATGCAAACAAAACTCGCACTCTTAATTTGTGCTTGTGTAATCTAAATATTGTAGCCAGCTATGAATACCTTAACTGAACTTTGAAATTAAAGCAGTGAAATCGAATGCTTTTACTTTAATGCTGGCGTTTGAATTTCAACGACACTCGAGTTCATTCCGGAAAAGGAAGGGACCCTGCTTGGTAATGCAATTGGGACAATGAGCAACAAATGTTCATGCTAAGTTGCTGTAATTATAGTTACGAAAATGGAACAGTTTGAAAAGCTGAGGTCTGCCATACAGTTCTAAAACTTTACGTGCTTCCAGTCTTCCTTGTTGGTTGATTGAAGGTTTGAAGCCGTCGATCGAGGAGGTGGCGACAGTCACTCATTGTCGGCCGTCGCTGTTGCAGAAGCTGGGTGTTGACGCGACTTCTTCTCGACACGGTCTCCAGCCGAAACGGGCTCTTGATGTGCGCCAGCTAATGCCTCCCGTCCGCGACACCGTGTCAGAAACTAACATAGCTAGTTTCTCATCTGTGTTTAGAGATGTACATTCCTCTTCGACCGTACTGCCTACTGAACTGTTCCTTATTTTAGTATCTGAAGTCTTAGAGAACGTCAAGTTTGCCTCTTTATTCCTTAGTAATTCCGTATCAGCTTCTTTGCGGGTTGATTCTTCCTGACTAGTTTCTTAAACTTCAGCCTAGTCTTCATCATTACTTTGCAATCCAGTATCTGATTTCGGAATCTCTGTCTGACCATGATGTAATCTAAATGAAATCTTCCGATGTCTCCCGGTCTTTTCCAAGCATACCTCCTCTTGTGATTCTTGAACTAAGTATTCGCTATTGATAGCTAGAAATTTATTGCACAACTCAATTTGTCTTCCTGCACTCTCACTCCCAAAAGAAAGTTCATATTCTCCCGTAACCCTATTTTCTTCTGCTTCCCCTACAACTGCATTACAGTTCCACATGACTATTAGAAATCTTCCCTAACTGAGTATTGGCTATTGCTAGCTGGAAATTTATTGCATAACTCAATTTCTCTATCGGCTCTCTCGATCCTAATACAAAGTCCATATTCTCCCGTAACCCTATCTTCTTCTGCTTCCCCTACAACCTCATTACAGTTCCACGTGACTATTAGAAATCTTCCCTTTACGTGCTGTACTACCTAGTCAATATCCCCATGTACTTTCTCTTCGGCTTGAGACGTCGGCATTATCATTGTCGGTGTTCGTTTGCTGTCGAGTCTGATGAGAAACTTCTATCACTTAACGGTTCACACTAGCACCCTCTCCGCCCCACCTTCCTATTGACAACGAATTCATTTGCCGTTAAACGATTTTCTGCTGCTGTTGATATTACCCTATACTCATCTGACCAGAAATTCTTGTCTTCTTTCTATATCACTCCACTGACCCCACTGCCTTTTTTCAGATTTTCTAACTTCTCTGCCACATTCAAACTTCTGACATTTCACACCCTGGCTCGTAGAACGTCAGAAGTACCCGCTTAAGTATTGAACTTTGGTCATGACGTAAATATTTAGAAAAATGGTGGTAGTTCGTAAGTATTATTTCCTTTTTCACATTTGGCGTGATACCTTGTAATATGCATATTCACAATGTGTAAGTGGTAAGCTTTTGAGCCGGCAAGGGTGGCCGAGCGGTTCTAGGCGCTACAGTCTGGAACCGCGCGACCACTACGGTCACAGGTTCGAATCCTGCCTCGGGCATGGATGTGTGTGATGTCCTTAGGTTGGTTAGGTTTAAGTAGTTCTAAGTTCTAGGGGACTGATGACCTCAGAAGTTAAGTCCCATAGTGCTTACAGCCATTTCGTAAGCTTTTGTCAATAACCATGGTATGGTGAAAATTTAATTTTCCTTTCAGTGGCCGCATTACCACGCCACTCCGTCCCCTACGTATTCGGCCCGACATGTTACCCTACAATGTTAATATTGGGTCTTGAGCAAACAAGTTTGACGATCACTGTCCTAGAGCTACAACATTACAAGTTCGTCAGATGCGCCAGATGCGGCGCAGACAGCGGCGGCGGCCTGGACAGCCCTACGGGTGTCGCCTGCCGGCGCCACTTTTTACGGCGCGGCTTACGTGCGGGCCGGCGCGTCACGTGTTGGTGTTTGTGCCGTGGCGCCAGCAGCGCCGCAATAAGCGCCTCGGCTGGCGCCAGCGAAGCACGCGGCTCCGCTCCCAGGGGCAGAGTGCGGCCGGCCGCCGCGCAGCCTCAGCCGCCCGCAGCTCCCCTGCCGGGGGCTTCTGCTGCTCGCCTCGGGCCGCGTTAAACGATGGAGTATGTTGGCGGCGACATTGGAACGAGTCTCATGCTTAGCTCTTCAATAAACGTATCCAGAAATTTGCCTTACGCTTCGTTTTCATAGGCACTAAGAACTTGCACATGTATCTCCTCACGATATAATGATATCAATATTTTCATTGGTTATCACACAAACGCACAGGGGACTAATGATCAATATTGCGTATTTACAGAAATACTCAGACGCAAGAAAATGAGACCACCAAAAAATAATTAATGTAGAGTAGTGAAATATAGGGAATACGTTTGTCTAGATAAGTGATGTGAGTTAACGAGCATTACGCCCTCATTTAAGAGTCTACATCTACATCTACATCTACATTCATACTCCGCAAGCCACCCAACGGTGTGTGGCGGAGGGCACTTTACGTGCCACTGTCATTACCTCCCTTTCCTGTTCCAGTCGCATATGGTTCGCTGGAAGAACGACTGTCTGAAAGCCTCCGTGCGCGCTCTAATCTCTCTAATTTTACATTCGTGATCTCCTCGGGAGGTATAAGTAGGGGGAAGCAATATACTCGATACCTCATCCAGAAACGCACCCTCTCGAAACCTGGCGAGCAAGCTACACCGCGATGCAGAGCGCCTCTCTTGCAGAGTCTGCCACTTGAGTTTATTAAACATCTCCGTAACGCTATCACGGTTACCAAATAACCCTGTGACGAAACGCGCCGCTCTTCTTTGAATCTTCTCTATCTCCTCCGTCAACCCGATCTGGTACGGATCCCACACTGATGAGCAATACTCAAGTATAGGTCGAACGAGTGTTTTGTAAGCCACCTCCTTTGTTGCTGGACTACATTTTCTAAGCACTCTCCCAATGAATCTCAACCTGGTACCCGCCTTACCAACAATTAATTTTATATGATCATTCCACTTCAAATCGTTCCGCACGCATACTCCCAGATATTTTACAGAAGTAACTGCTACCAGTGTTTGTTCCGCTATCATATAATCATACAATAAAGGATCCTTCTTTCTATGTATTCGCAATACATTACATTTGTCTATGTTAACGGACAGTTGCCACTCCCTGCACCAAGTGCCTATCCGCTGCAGATCTTCCCGCATTTCGCTACAATTTTCTAATGCTGCAACTTCTCTGTATACTACAGCATCATCCGCGAAAAGCCGCATGGAACTTCCGACACTATCTACTAGGTCATTTATATATATTGTGAAAAGCAATGGCCCCATAACACTCCACTGTGGCACGCCAGAGGTTACCTTAACGTCTGTAGACGTCTCTCCATTGATAACAACATGCTGTGTTCTGTTTGCTAAAAACTCTTCAATCCAGCCACACAGCTGGTCTGATATTCCGTAGGCTCTTACTTTGTTTATCAGGCGACAGTGCGGAACTGTATCGAACGCCTTCCGGAAGTCAAGAAAAATAGCATCTACCTGGGAGCCTGTATCTAATATTTTCTGGGTCTCATGAACAAATTACGCGAGTTGGGTCTCACACGATCGCTGTTTCCGGAATCCATGTTGATTCCTACATAGTAAATTCTGGGTTTCCAAAAACGACATGATACTCGAGCAAAAACATGTTCTAAAATTCTACAACAGATCGACGTCAGAGATATAGGTCTACAGTTTTGCGCATCTGCTCGACGACCCTTCTTGAAGACTGGGACTACCTGTGCTCTTTTCCAATCATTTGACTTGCGGTACACGGCTGTTAGAAGGGGGGCAAGTTCTTTCGCGTACTCTGTGTAGAGTCAGCCTTCAGGAATTGTGAAACGATCCCTGTCGTACAGGACCGGATGCTACAAAGGGGGCCGATTCACCACGAGATCGGGAAACTCACAGGCGTCTATTGAGGCATAAATGCTGTAGTGTGCGAGTGAGACAGACGAGAACCTACGTCATAGGGAAACCCAGTAGAAGGCTTTTGTGGCCAAGGAGACGTGGTAGTGTTAAATATGGGTATAAAGGGAAACATTTATGAAAACTATTTAATTCTGCAATAATGCAGGGAATCAAGCCAGAGTAATTTTCATTTGCCACCCTCCACAAATTTTCATGGCGATCCTAATAAAACTTGAATATTGATCATATCTATAATAGTTCAGGATTTACTGTTAAGGTGAAATTAACAAGTTTACAAGTTTTTTAACAAAGACCTGAACGCTAAAGTCTGAACGCTTTAGTCGTTCTTAACGATCGACATTTCATACAGTAGCGCATCATTAAAATGACAAATGTTGTAAATACCAACTCTGTAACTTTATATTGGTTTAAAAGATATAGTAAATTTTAATTACCAGTATTTACAGTTAAGCATCAGATCATCTTTTCCTCCACACAAAACACACTGAACGATGACAGCATGACGCCTTATTGATCATTAGGTAATAGAATATTTGTTATAAAGTTTAATGCATAATAGTTACTTTTGTTCTTTATTTGTTTATCAGAAAACACATTGGTGCAAGGCTACTGGCCGAGACATCGAAAGTTAAGAAGGAAATTGTATTGGTTTTGTGTAAAGAATTTAACGTTTATTATGTAATGAATATTATACTTACTTTATTTAGAACGTGAAAGTGATCAAGATTTTATTATTTAAAATTGTAAAAACGTAAAGTAATGTGGAATAAGCTGCAGCCAATCAGATGGACGGCTTCAGGAAAGGGAACTGCACTAGTCACTCGAGGGAAGAAGTTCGGCGCGCGGGAAACACGGACTGAGAGGGGCAGAGGGCAGTATTGGTATAGGCACCAAATGGGACAGTTCGGATGGAGACGAGAAAACGGACAGTTCCGGTCTAGATACCAAACGGTGCAGGGCTGGTAGAGACGCGAAAGCGGACGGTCGGTCTTTAGGCAGCTAGGGAGTGAAACGACTTTGAAAATTTCGTGTCGTGTGGTATCGTGGGATTTAGTCTCTGAGCGGTCAGCAGCCGCGCGCCTGGTCTGAACTCTTTAACTTTCGCGATGTGATTGTGAATGATCGAACTATGTCGATTGGATATGCGCTCGAGTGTAACAGTAACTCTAAATACTACCACTTTCGCTGTTACTTTACTTTCTGAATAAACATTATTCTAACCAAATCGCAACTGTGTGGTCTACATCATTTATGGGTCGTTAATTTAGTTCCCGATATTGTTATTACTGTTGAAACGCGTATGTATTCAGTGTATTCATTAACAGCGATGGCGAGGCATGACAGAATCTCTGACCAGAGAGTTTTTTATCGTTGCTAGTCTGCGCTTGACCGCGCGAGAGTTCAGGCAGTTCGAGAGCTGTAGCGCGAGAGTGCAGTTGCGAGGCAGTTGTTGTACGTAGCGAGTCGCGAGAGCATGTAGTAGCGCGCGAGAGACAGTCGCAGTTGTGTGTGAGGAGTCGGCGGGCGTCGACATGGGCCTCTGGTCAAGATTCGGGACGAGGTATATTTTTAAATAAGGTAATGAAGCAGCATTGCGCACCTGTGATAATGTAATGTATATTAACTGTAACTAATTTGTTCAAGAATTGCCCCAATAATAATTTTGTTCTGAAAGCAATTTTTTAAGAAAATAATCATTACAATTGAAACAATATTTCCTTTGCTTTTCCTCCCAGAATCAATTTATCAGGTTGATCTTAACGTTAATTTTGTGGGGACTTAATATTTTTGCACATTGTTATTATCATTGAGTTTTACTACTGTGGGAAGCTAACATTTGGCACTGTTTGCAATTCTTATTCAATTCATATCATTTAAAATTAATTGCGGGAAGATTACACTTAGCTCTATGTCCATTTACATTTGAATAAAATTATCAAACATTTCTGTGGGGAGGTTACACTGTTATTACATGTTATGTTAACTTTGTATTTCGCAACCTTGCCATGAGCAAGACAATCTAAGCAAAGGGTCACAAGCGTCTAATTTAGGGCGTATAATGCGACACGTGCGGTTCAGTCCCTAGACGAGTTTGGGCCAAGACATTTCGACGAAGAGGAACCGCATGTGAGCCCGAACATCTTTGGGATGTTAGCTTGCTTCTAGATAAGTGATTAACATGACAAGATCACCGGTTAGTGTAATCACGAGATAAGCTATGGCCAATGTGAAATTCTGGTACATCAATGACCGTGTAACAGCCAGAATGTAGCATGCATGCACTGTGTTATACAGGTGTCCAGTTTGTGGGTGGAGTTCCATGCCTGTTGCACTTGGTCAGTCTGTTTGTGAATGACGTTCGAGTTGTCGTCCGATGATGTCCCATATGTCCTCGTTTACAGATAGATCTGCTGATCGAGCAGGCCAAGGAAACATGTCTGTAGAGCTTGTTGGGTTACAAAATCGGTATGTGGGTGAGCGTTATTCTGACAGAAAACACCCCTGGAATGCTGTTTATGAATGGCAGCACAACAGGTCGAATCACCAGACTGACGTTCATATTTGCAGTCAGCGTGCGTGGGATAACCGCGACAGTGCTCCTGCTGTCGTAAGAAATCCCACCGCAGACGATAACTCCAGGTGTAGGTCCAGCGTGTCTAGCAGACAGACAGGTTGGCTGCAGGCTCTCAACTGACCTCCGCCTAACCAACACGCCACCATCACTGGCACCGAAGCAGTACAAGCTCTCATCAGAAAACACAACGGACCTCCACGCTGCCCTCCAATGACCTCTCGCTTGACACCGCTGATATCGCAAATGGGGGTCGTTTGGGTTCAGTGGGATGTACGCTACAGTGCGTCTGGTTCGGAGCTGTGCTTGTGGTAACCGATTTGTAACAGCTCGTTATGTCACTGTGGTGGCAACTGCTACTCACATTGCTGCTGGAGATACACTACGATGCGCACGAGCTTTACGCTAAACACGATGGTCTTCCTAGTGCAACGTGGCCATAGGGGACTCCGTCTACTGGCGACAGAACACTTTCGTGACTGCCGCTGTCAGCAATCATCTACACTGGTTACAATCTACACTCCTGGAAATTGAAATAAGAACACCGTGAATTCATTGTCCCAGGAAGGGGAAACTTTATTGACACATTCCTGGGGTCAGATACATCACATGATCACACTGACAGAACCACAGGCACATAGACACAGGCAACAGAGCATGCACAATGTCGGCACTAGTACAGTGTATATCCACCTTTCGCAGCAATGCAGGCTGCTATTCTCCCATGGAGACGATCGTAGAGATGCTGGATGTAGTCCTGTGGAACGGCTTGCCATGCCATTTCCACCTGGCGCCTCAGTTGGACCAGCGTTCGTGCTGGACGTGCAGACCGCGTGAGACGACACTTCATCCAGTCCCAAATATGCTCAATGGGGGACAGATCCGGAGATCTTGCTGGCCAGGGTAGTTGACTTACACCTTCTAGAGCACGTTGGGTGGCACGGGATACATGCGGACGTGCATTGTCCTGTTGGAACAGCAAGTTCCCTTGCCGGTCTAGGAATGGTAGAACGATGGGTTCGATGACGGTTTGGATGTACCGTGCACTATTCAGTGTCCCCTCGACGATCACCAGTGGTGTACGGCCAGTGTAGGAGATCGCTCCCCACACCATGATGCCGGGTGTTGGCCCTGTGTGCCTCGGTCGTATGCAGTCCTGATTGTGGCGCTCACCTGCACGGCGCCAAACACGCATACGACCATCATTGGCACCAAGGCAGAAGCGACTCTCAGCGCTGAAGACGACACGTCTCCATTCGTCCCTCCATTCACGCCTGTCGCGACACCACTGGAGGCGGGCTGCACGATGTTGGGGCGTGAGCGGAAGACGGCCTAACGGTGTGCGGGACCGTAGCCCAGCTTCATGGAGACGGTTGCGAATGGTCCTCGCCGATACCCCAGGAGCAACAGTGTCCCTAATTTGCTGGGAAGTGGCGGTGCGGTCCCCTACGGCACTGCGTAGGATCCTACGGTCTTGGCGTGCATCCGTGCGTCGCTGCGGTCCGGTCCCAGGTCGACGGGCACGTGCACCTTCCGCCGACCACTGGCGACAACATCGATGTACTGTGGAGACCTCACGCCCCACGTGTTGAGCAATTCGGCGGTACGTCCACCCGGCCTCCCGCATGCCCCCTATACGCCCTCGCTCAAAGTCCGTCAACTGCACATACGGTTCACGTCCACGCTGTCGCGGCATGCTACCAGTGTTAAAGACTGCGATGGAGCTCCGTATGCCACGGCAAACTGGCTGACACTGACGGCGGCGGTGCACAAATGCTGCGCAGCTAGCGCCATTCGACGGCCAACACCGCGGTTCCTGGTGTGTCCGCTGTGCTGTGCGTGTGATCATTGCTTGTACAGCCCTCTCGCAGTGTCCGGAGCAAGTATGGTGGGTCTGACACACCGGTGTCAATGTGTTCTTTTTTCCATTTCCAGGAGTGTACATCTACACTCTGCAAACCACCGTGAGGTGCATGGCTGAAGGTACCTCCCGTGTACAAGTTATTGTGGTTTCTTTCGGTTCCATTCACGTATGGAGCGCGGTAAGAATGATAGTTAATACCTCTGTGCGTGCAGTAAATTATTCGCATCTTATCCTCATGATCCCTTTGTGAGCGGTACATAGGGGATTGTAGTAATCCTACAGTAATCATTTAAAGCTGGTTTTTAAAACTTTTTAATAGACTTCGTTGGGAGAGTTTGCGTCTGCCTTCAAGTGTCTTTCAGTTCAGTTCCTTCAGTACCTCTGTGACACTCTCCCATGGATTAACAAATCTGTGACTGTTCGTGCTGCCCTTCTCTGTGCACATTCAGTATCCCCTGTCAGACCTGGTACGCACATACTTGAGCAATATTCTGGAATCTGTTGCACAAGTGATTTGTAAGCAATCTTCTTTGTAGACTGATTGCACTTCTCCAGTATTCTACCAATAAACCGAAGTCTACTACCTGCATTACCCACATCTGAAACTATGTGATCATTGGATTTCATATCGCTACTAAGTGTTACACCCAGGTATTTGTATGAGTTGGCCGATTCCAACAGTGACTCATTTATTTATAGTCATAGGATTCTACGTTTTTTTTTTTTTCCGTTTTGTGAACTGCAGAATTGTACATTTCGGACATTTTAAGTAAGTTGCCAATTTCTTCACCAGTTTGAAATTTACCAAGATGTGCCTGAATATTTATGCAGATTCTTCCAGGGAGCACTTCATTATAGATAACTGCATCATCTGCAAAAAGTCGGATTCTACTATTAATATTGTCTGCAAGGTCACTAATATACAATACGAACAGCAAGGGTGGCAACACACTTTTCTGGGGCACACCCGAAGTTACTTCTACATCTGACGATTACTACACTTCCAAGATAACATCTTGCATCCTCCTTATCAAAAAGACCTCAATCAAGTCACAAAGTTAATTTGATACCCCACATGATCGTGAGTTGTGGTACTCAGTCAAATACATTTCGAAAATCAAGAAATATAGCATCTGCCTGATTCCATTGAATCAAAGCTTTCAGTGTGCCAGTGAGAAAAGTGCGAGTTCGATTTCGCATTATCGTTGTTTTCGAAAATTATGCTGCTTGACATTGAGGGGGTATTCTGTTCAAGGTACCTCATTAAGTTTGAGCTCAGAATATGTTCTAAAGTTCTACAACAAATCCATGTCAAGGATATTGGACGGTAGTTCTGTGGATCACTTCTATCGCCCTTCTTTTACCTGTGCCTTTTTTCCAAGGACTGGGCATGTTTTTTTTTCTTTTGTTAGAGAGATCTACGATAGATTATAGTCAGAAGAAGGGCTAACTCAGCCCAAAATTCAGTATAGAATCTGACAAGGATTTCATCGACCCCCGGAGCTTTGGTCAATTTTAACGATTTCAGCTATTTCTCAACACTGCTGGCACCAACACTTACTTCATTCATTTTTTCAGTGGTATGAGGATTAAATTGGGGCAATTCTCTTGGGTTTTCCTTTGTAAAGGAAGATTTGAAAACGGAGTTAAGCATTTCAAATTTTGCTTTGCTATCCTTCATTTCAGTTCCTGTCTCATTCACTGGGGCTGGACAGTAACTTTGGTGCCACTAAAGGTCTTTCTATGTGACCAGACTGGGGCGTGTGCAGTTTGAGTGGCATGGTACCCCAGGTACATCTAGATATGACTCTGACAGGTGACACATACGTAAGCATCCAGTCTAATCAACTGCAGCCATTCATGTCCATTGTGCATTCCGACGTACTTGGGCAATTATCTACACCCCCACCCTACCTCCCCGTACTCTTATGGATTTATGGACGGCTCTGCAGGATTTATGGTATCAGTTACCTCAAGTTTCCTCCAGCGCTCAGACATTAGTCGAGTCCATGCCACGTCGTGCTGCGGCAATTCTGCGTGCTCGGGGAGTCCTACACGATATTAGGCAGATGTACCTGTTTCTTTGGCTCTTCAATGTTCGTTTTAGTTGCCCTTTGTACTTTGATAACAGTTGTTGCAACAACAGCGTCATGGTCACTGATACCAGTTTCGATGTGGATATCCCCAAAAAGGTCAGATCTGTTTTTTGCCATTGTTTTTTGTTGTTGTCGTCTTCAGTCCTGAGACTGGTTTGATGCAGCTCTCCATGCTACTCTATCCTGTGCAAGCTTCTTCATCTCCCAGTACCTACTGCAGCCTACATCCTTCAGAATCTCCTTAGTGTAGTCATCTCTTGGTCTCCCTCTACGATTTTTACCCTCCATGCTGCCCTTCAATGCTAAATTTGTGATCCCTTGATGCCTCAGAACATGTCCTACCAACTGATCCCTTCTTCTTGTCAAGCTGTGCCACAAACGCCTCTTCTCCCCAATCCTATTCAATACCTCCTCATTAGTTATGTGATCTACCCATCTAATCTTCAGCATTCTTCTGTAGCACCAAATTTCGAAAGCATCTATTCTCTTCTTGTCCAAACTATTTATCGTCCATGTATCACTTCCATACATGGCTACACTCCATACAAATACTTTCAGAAACGACTTCCTGACACTTAAATCTATACTCGATGTTAACAAATTTCTCTTCTTCAGAAACGCTTTTCTTGCCATTGCCAGTCTACATTTTATATCCTCTCTACTTCGACCATCAAAACTCCTTTACTACTTTAAGTGTCTCATTTCCTAATCTAATTCCCTCAGCATCACCCGACCTAATTCGACTACATTCCGTTATCCTCGTTTTGCTTTTGTTGATGTTCATCTTATATCCTCCTTTCAAGACACTGTCCATTCCATTCAACTGCTCTTCCAAGTCCTTTGCTGTCTCTGACAGAATTACAATGTCATCGGCGAACCTCAAAGTTTTTATTTGTTATCCATGGATTTTAATACCTACTCCGAATTTTTCTTTTGTTTCCTTTACTGCTTGCTCAATATACAGATTGAATAATATCGGGGAGAGGCTACAACCCTGTCTCACTCCTTTCCCAACCACTGCTTCCCTTTCATGCCTCTCGACTCTTATAACTGCCATCTGGTTTCTGTACAAATTGTAAATAGCCTTTCGCTCCCTGTATTTTACCCCTGCCACCTTCAGAATTTGAAGAAGAGGTATTCCAGTGAACATTGTCAAAAGCTTTCTCTAAGTCTACAAATGCTAGAAACGTAGGTTTGCCTTTCCTTAATCTTTCTTCTAAGATAAGTCGTAAGGTCAGTATTGCCTCACGTGTTCCAATATTTCTACGGAATCCAAACTGATCTTCCCCGAGGTCGGATTCTACCAGTTTTTCCATTCGTCTGTAAAGAATTCGTATTAGTATTTTGCAGCTGTGGCTTATTAAACTGATTGTTCGGTAATTTTCAAATCTGTGAACACCTGCTTTCTTTGGGATTGGAATTATTGTATTCTTCTTGAAGTCTGAGGGTATTTCGCGCGTCTCATACGTCTTGCTCACCAGATGGTAGAGTTTTGTCAGGACTGGCTCTCCCAAGGCCGTCAGTAGTTCTAATGGAATGTTGTCTACTCCCGGGGCCTTGTTTCGACTCAGGTCTTTCAGTGCTCTGTCAAACTGTTCACGCAGTATTGTATCTTCCATTTCGTCTTCATCTACATCCTCTTCCATTTCCATAATATTGTCCTCAAGTACATCGCCCTTGTATAGACCCTCTGTATACTCCTTCCACCTTTCTGCTTTCCCTTCTTTGCTTAGAACTGGGTTTCCATCTGAGCTCTTGATATTAATTCAAGTGGTTCTATTTTCTCCAAAGATCTCTTTAATTTTCCTGTAGTCGGTATCTATCTTACCCCTAGTGAGATAAGCCTCTACATCCTTACATTTGTCTTCTAGCCATCCCTGCTTAACCATTTTGCACTTCCTGTCGATCTCATTTTTAAGACGTTTGTAATCCTTTTTGCCTGCTTCATTAACTGCATTTTTATATTTTCTCCTTTCATCAATTAAATTCAATATTTCTTCTGTTACCCAAGGATTTCTACTAGCCCTCGTCTTTTTACCTACTTGATCCTCTGCTACCTTCACTACTTCATCCCTCAGAGCTACCCATTCTTCTTCTACTGTATTTCTTTCCCCTATTTGTGACAATTGTTCCATTATGCTCTCCCTGAAACTCTGTACAACCTCTGGTTTAATCAGTTTGTCCAGATCCCATCTCCTTAAATTCCCACCTTTTTGCAGTTTCTTCAGTTTTAATCTACAGCTCATAACCAATAGATTGTGGTCAGAGTCCACATCTGCCCTTGGAAATGTCTTACAATTTAATACCTGGTTCCTAAATCTCTGTTTTACCATTATATAATCTGTCTTATACATTCTAGTATTTTCAGGATTCTTCCATGTGTACAACCTTCTTTTATGATTCTTGAACCAAGTGTTAGCTATGATTAAGTTAAGCTCTATGCAAAATTCTACCAGACGGCTTCCTCTTTCATTTCTTTCCCCCAATCCATATTCACCTACTACGTTTCCTTCTCTCCCTTTTCCTACTCTTTAATTCCAGTCACCCATGACTATTAAATTTTCGTCTCCCTTTACTACCTGAATAATTTCTTTTATCTCATCATACATTTCATCAATTTCTTCATCATCTGCAGAGCTAGTTGGCATATAAACTTGTACTATTGTAGTACGTGTGGGCTTCGTGTCTATCTTGGCCACAATAATGCGTTCACTATGCTGTTTGTAGTAGCTTACCCGCACTCCTATTTTTTTTATTCATTAGTAAACCTACTCCTGCATTACCCCTATTTGATTTTGTATTTATAACCCTGTATTCACCTGACCAAAAGACTTGTTCCTCCTGCCACCGAAATTCACTAATTCCCACTATATCTAACTTTAACCTATCCATTTCCCTTTTTAAGTTTTCTAACCTACCTTCCCGATTAAGGGATCTGACATTCCACGCTCCGATCCGCAGAACGCCAGTTTTCTTTCTCCTGATAACGACGTCCTCTTGAGTAGTCCCCACCCGGAGATCAGAATGGGGGACTATTTTACCTCTGGAATATTTTACCCAAGAGGACGCCATCATCATTTAACTATACAGTAAAGCTGCATGCCCTCGGGAAAAATTACGGCTGTAATTTCCCCTTGCTTTCAGCCGTTTTGTTGCCATTAGATCCAGTATAATTCAATCTTGAGTTGAGTTCGTAACTATCTGTTCTGAGTGGTTTTCAGACATGGCATTTAGTAAAGTTTTTCAGGATGTCTTATCACGCCCACCACTAGTAAAACTCTAATTTTGCCAGTTAATCGTAGTATGATTAAAGTCTGCAACGATGCTTACATTATGATTGGGGAACTTACGTACAAGTGAACTGAAGTTTTCTCTAAATATTTTGGTTACATCATTAGATGAGTCTGGTTGGCGACAGAAGGATCCAGTTATCATTTCATGCCCACACCTGATAATGTGCCTTGCCATTTCCTGCCAAATCTGCAATATCGCAGAAGAAACGTGCAGCTTTTCGTAGTCCTATTACACAACCTCGTTCAAATTCAGTTGCCTTGAAGGCCTTCTTGTCTAATATCAGCTCACTACGTCCAATTTCAAAGGTAACTAACGCTCACGGCCGTTACAGCGCATATTTAAACAAACCGACTAACGCCACTCTTATTGACTGGCCCGAACTCTAAATGGATATTATCTTTCAGATGTTGAAACACGCCTATCAACTTTCGTTTATGTCGCAGAACTCTTTTTTCCGTCAGTATTTGCATGGCAGGGACCTTGGAGGGAATCTCTTGCTTAACTGCTCAATAAACATATCCAGAAATTCGCCTCAAGCTGAATTTCCACAGGCACTGAGAAATTGCGCATATATATCCTCGCGATGTAGTGATACCAATAATTTTATTCGATACCACACAGCCGAACGTATGTTAATGATCAATACTAAGTATTTGTAGAAATAGTTTTAAAACGAGCGAGGGGGATAATACAGAAACAGAATGGCGATCATTTGGCGACACACCGCTCTTGGTTGCATGTTGGGACAGTTTTGCAGAATGGCCGTTTATCGGATCAGTAAGTGAAGACGAGGCTGTTAAGTTCAAACTCTGTGTACCAGACAAAGATGATGTCAGTCACAGCTCTCGGCGAAAATCAACATTGCCAGAAAACTCAGCGGAGAGAAATTCTTCTGTCGTTCGTGTGAGCGTCATACGTCTATGCGACCAATTGAATTGGCAACATCAGAGGAGCTGTTAACGATAATTTTCTGAAGTGAATTGTCGAAGAAAGGCCAACGGTTTTTATGGTCGTACAAAAATCACTTCTAAACTCGCGCTATTCGTCCACGAGACTCAGAGGGCCATAGACACGGGTTCGCAGGTAGATGCCGTGTTTCTTGACTTAAGTAAGGCGTTTGATACAGTTCCCCACAGTCGTTTAATGAACAAAGTAAGAGCATATGGACTATCAGACCAATTGTGTGATTGGATTGAAGAGTTCCTAGATAACCGAACGCAGCATGTCATTCTCAATGGAGAGAAGACCTCCGAAGTAAGAGTGATTTCATGTGTGTCGCAGGCGAGTGTCGTAGGACCGTTGCTATTCACAATATATATAACTGACCTTTTTGCGGATGATGCTGTAGTATATCGAGAGGTTGTAACAATGGAAAACTGTACTGAAATCGAGGAGGATCTGCAACGAATTGATGCATGGAGTAGGGAATGGCAATTGAATCTGAATGTAGACAAGTGTAATGTGCTGCGAATACATAGAAAGAAAGATCCTTTATCATTTAGCTACAATATAGCAGGTCAGCAATTGGAAGCAGTTAATTCCATAAATTATCTGGGAGTAGGCATCAGGAGTGATTTAAAATGGAATGACCATATAAAATTAATCGTCGGTAAAGCAGACGCCAGACTGAGATTCATTGGAAGAATCCTAAGGAAATGCAATCCAAAAACAAAGGAAGGGAGTCAAGAAGTATATTGCTCCCTCCTACGTATATCTCGCGAAGAGACCATGAGGATAAAATCAGAGAGATTAGAACCCACACAGAGGCATACCGACGATCTTTCTTTCCACGAACGAGACTGGAATAGAAGGGAGAACCGATAGAGGTACTCAAGGTACCCTCCGCCACACACCGTCAGGTGGCTTGCGGAGTGTGGGTGTAGATGTAGATGTAAACAGTACGTGTTAGAAACCAGATGTGTACCACGTCCATCGCAGAAAAAGACGAGTTTTTACGTTCACTTTTATTAAAATTAATCTATCATCAACGCGAAATAGTTACCAGTATTTCCGTGTCGATTCGGGAAACTGTCATGCACATTTACTGACATTCCCACAGCATACGCGCTGTCCTCGGTGTAAGACCCCATGCACTGCTGAAGTCACTATCGCTGCAGCAAACTAGGTTCAAGTTCGTACGTAAGCTGTTCATATGTAGCAAAGTCCTACAGCAATAGTTTCTCCCATGCTTCATGGAATCCTGTACTTTGTATCATAATATCTTCTGCTTTTAAATGCACTTTATTCCATTCTTCAGCCCAAATAATAGGCTGTGTGTTGCAATGTCCACCAATCTCACGAATCTGAAATCTGTCCAAGTTCGTAATACTGCAGCTCTTACTACAAGTAGGATTGAAGCGATATTTTTGATCCAGTGCATTTCTGAGAAATGTATCTCCTTTACGTCGAAAAGCATTAATCACGTGATCTTACTTTATTCATTGATTTCAACTAACCATACAGACGTAATACAGATGAATTATATAACATGTTGACACTTACAGCTCTTGATAATGGCCTGTAATGCCGAAACTGGCCAATCGTGCAAATTTAAATCAAGATAGTACGTGTAAACAACAGCTGAGGTGAAACCTTTGCAATGTCCTTCAACATAGGTACGGCTGTGGTACTCTACATGAAAAAATTATTGAAACGTAGACTGTAGGAATAATCAATGAACCAAAGGCGGGGGTCGATGACGGGTACAATCATAATAGCAATCTTCAGATATCACTGACTGTTATCATACAAGCATTTTGAACTTCTACTAGCAAGATGGCATATTATCAAGCACTTTATGTGGATATTAATGTGGTAGTCCAAATTGTAGCTCAAGGGAGTACATAAATATAACTTCTAGTTGGTTTAATTTTTTAACTAAACTTTATACGACTGTGCAGAGCAGAGACATCATTTGGTGATGGTAACAATAAGAACACTATAGAACTTACATGGAATTTTATGACGGTTCAAAATTGCTGTTAAATCTCTGAACAATAAATGAACTTGCTACCGTCATTTCCTTACAATTTTTACATTAAATGGTCAAAACAAAATTTTTTATAATTATATAGGAGTTCTTTTCCTTTCAGCTTTATCCCACATCGATAAGACGTTGGTGTGGCTAATTTCGGATTTGACGCAGTTAATTTCATGAGTGGCTAGATGCCCTTTCTGCCACCCCCCCCCCCTCCTCCCTTGCCTGGTTACCCCTTGCGACTGTATTATAACTCTCTGCACGTATTGTTGTCCATGTGAAAGTTTGGGAACGCTTTTATAAACGTTTGCATATCGTGTAACTGAGGCAGGACTTCGGAACCAGACTAATGTTCATCTAGTCAGATGTGGTAAACCGCCTAAAAGCCACATTTGGGCTGGCCAACACACCAGCCCTCATCATTAACTTGCTGGGCAGATTCTAACTGGGGCACATACACCTGCCAAAATCCCAGAAATGGTGTAGCTCATTATACAGGAATAAAAATACCTGTAAATAGTGGTAGTTTTAGAGTCCTCAGAAGATTCATACTCCAACTTTCAACATATATGGTGTTTTCATCATTACTGCCACTGATGACGTGATGTTATAACATTAACCTGCTATGTATACATAGAGGAGGATGTATGTGTGTAGTAGGTATATCCAGTATTTTCCCCCAAACCCCTGAACATATTTCAACCAAATGTGGCACAGGAACAACAGGCCTAATGAGTATGAATACTGTGTCATTTATGACCTCCTAACTCCAACAGTAGTGGAGATGTTGGCAAAAACTGTTGCTTTCCAGTTCCTGGTGTATAGGCTGCCTTGCGTGACATATATGTTATTGCTTTGCAAAGCAGCCAACATAGAAAGGAAATGTAACTCATCTACGAAGGAAGTGGCTTACAAGGCGCTTGTTCGACCCATTCTTAAGCATTGTTCATCAATCTGGGATCCTTACCGGGTAAGACTGATACAAGAGGTAGAGGAGATCCAACGAAGAGCCGAGCCTTTCAACAATGGATCATTTAGTCGATGCGAGAGCGTTACAGAGATACTCAACAGACTCCAGCGACAGACGCTACAAGGGAGATGTTATGTATCACGGAGAGGTTTGCTATTGAAATTTCGAGAGAGCTCTTTCCGGGAACAGTCGGACAAATATTACTTTCTCAAACATACGTTTCGCGAAATGACGACCACGAGAAAA
The DNA here is from genome assembly GCF_023898315.1 of Schistocerca nitens. NCBI lineage: Eukaryota > Metazoa > Arthropoda > Insecta > Orthoptera > Acrididae > Schistocerca > Schistocerca nitens. The sequence continues at coordinate 902,061,886 of NC_064617.1, read as the reverse complement.
CTCGAGAAATTAGAGCTAATACGGAGGCTTACCGACAATCATTCTTTCCACGGGCTATTCGCTAGTGGAACAGAGAAAGGGAGATCAGTTAGTGGGACTAGAAGTACCCTCTACCACACACCGTTAGGCGTCTTGCAGAGTATGATGTAGATGCGTATGTAGAACTCGTACCCAATTTCTTTTTGCTGTTATCACGCCTAATGTTCTGCCAGTAGTAGCGGTTTGAGGTAAAGAAATCATATCGTTTGTAGCGTCCTATAACACTCCCCAGTACTGGAACATTTATTTTTTAAGTATTATCCTTGGGCCTTCCATATTTCGGTCAAGCGTTGAGAATTTGTTGTCCATTTCGCAATGGCAACTGATTTTTTTCTATCAACGAGATCAGCATGTACACACCAATTCGTTTTGTTCTTCTGTTCCAGCCACGACGTCATCCTTATGTACTTATGTACTAAGACTGAAGTCGTGGGGTACTGTGACTTGCAGAGGTTTCCAGCTCGCTTGGAGTGGCCGATAACCGGACAGGGCACCATGTAACGCCGAAAGGAAGGCGTCGGAAGCGGTTAGAATTCGACTCTCTTGTCCTAATAAGACAATGAAGTTTCATTGACTGGGATCACGTACCACAGGAATCTCGTGGGTGTCAGTCATACAAACGAAGACCGAGTCGAAGGAAGGCCTAAGTGATAGCGGCTATATTGGCAAAACTTCATAGGCGGAATTGCAGAACAAAAACCATTACCTCTGTTAGAAGATGAGGACTAGCTTCTAAAAGGTCATTAAGCGATTATGTGTCTTCTTTATGAGCAGATCCACAAAAAAACAGCTCGCAGTTTTACATGTCCTTGTCTTTCTTAGTGGCTACTTTGGCTATGTGATAAGGGAGATGAAAGGTGTCTATATGTGGTTGAGAAGCAGCTAACTCAGCACGCTCTTGTCTGATACATTGACATCATAGTGTCGGAAACATCTTTCAGCTCGTTTGATTTTTAGTAGTCACTTTTGCAATGCAGCAAAACATCTTTCAGGTCTTCAGATGTTATTAGGAAGATCGAATGCGGACTCACGTGGGAGATGAACTACCTGTTCGTACCCGCTGCTTCACTGAACTCTTCTAAAACCGCGGAGTCTCTCGTGCACATTGATGGTTAATGTTCAGAGCTAATGCCTCTCGATTACAAACCCCAGAAATTTCTGATGTATCCGCTGGCTCTTGCGTCGCGGGGTTAGCAACGTTACCGCCAGTGTGGACTGCTGAATCGCCTGGTCGACTTTCGCTAACTACCTAGCGAAACTCCGAGGACATTAACACTAGAAACGAAGGTATTCGTGCGGGCGGGAAGTGTCATGAACAGTTTCCCAGTATCGATTGACTCCTATTAGTTGATCAGTGGGAACATACGTATGGTTTTTCATTAGGATTGGCCAGTGATACGTTACGAGCGTGTCACATAATTGTGTGATCTTGTGACACAGACAAGTGGAATATGAATTCTCAACGGTGTTGATACCATATTAATGTGCTCATTATTTCATATGTAGTTATTAAATTCAAACGGACGAATGGCAACCATCGACTCACTCGTGTCGACCGCCAAGGCCCGAGCTCGATGACTTTTAAATATAGACTCGCAATCAAATATCTATTAACAAAGGCGGACAGGCTGGCAGTGCCCAGAATACACATTTTAAGTTTCCCACGCCTGTCAGTCCTGTAAACTAAACGTATGCTGTCCGCAGGTGTCTGAAGCCGGGTTTACAGTGTTTTCATTGTCCAGTGAACTAGGACTCTTTTGTGCACTAGAAGATGTGCAATTTTTTTGTGTGATCACAAACAGGTTTGTGATGGCTGACTTTACAAAATACGCAGAGATTGTTGAGTTCCTTCAAGCAATTTATGAAAGTATGGCCTTGTTTGAGGCAGAGGAAACATTGGTTACACAACTTCTGTATCTTTAGATATTCCTACACCTCTAGTACTGTTGGACAGTCCTGAGCCGAATAACGCTCTGCGCAGAACACACAATAAGGCTTTGTTGGGTTTAGAGCGAGTTTGTTTAGACTACAGGGTGATTCAAAAAGAATACCACAACTTTAGGAATTTAAAACTCTGCAACGACAAAAGGCAGAGCCAAGCACTATCTGTCGGCGAATTAAGGGAGCTATAAAGTTTCATTTAGTTGTACATTTGTTCGCTTGAGGCGCTGTTGACTAGGCGTCAGCGTCAGTTGATGCTAAGATGGCGACCGCTCAACAGAAAGCTTTTTGTGTTATTGAGTACGGCAGAAGTGAATGGACGACAGGTGTTCAGCGTGCATTTCGAACGAAGTATGGTGTTAAACCTCCTGATAGGTGGTGTATTAAACGTTGGTATAAACAGTTTACAGAGAATGGGTGTTTGTGCAAAGGGAAAAGTTCTGGACGGCCGAGAACGAGTGATGAAAATGTAGCACGCATCCAGCAAGCATTTGTTCGCAGCCCAGGAAAATCGACTCGCAGAGCTAGCAGAGAGCTGCAAATTCCACAATCAACTGTATGGAGAGTCCTACGAAAAATGTTAGTTATGAAACCTTATCGTCTGAAACTGGTTCAAGCACTGTCTGCAGCTGATAAGATTAAAAGAATCGATTTCTGTGATTTTATCCTTGCTCAAATGGAAACAGATGAATCTTTCGTTTCAAAGATTGTGTTTAGTGATGAAGCAACTTTCCACACTAACGGGAAAGTCAACCGTCACAATGTCTGTATATGGGGCACTGAGAATCCGCGGGAAACAACTCAGTATGAACGTGACTCGCCTAAGGTGAACGTTTTCTGTGCCATTTCAGCCAATAAAGTTTTTGGTCCCTTTTTCTTCGAAGGTGCTACTGTAACTGGACTACAGTATCTGGAGATGTTAGAGAATTGGCTGTTCCCTCAGCTCGAACAAGAAGCACAACAATTCATATTTCAGCAGGATGGAGCGCCACCACATTGGCACTTATCTGTCCGTAACTACCTGAACGTCAACTACCCTAGGCGATGGATCGGCCGCCAGGGAGCCCGTGACGGAGCACTTAATCACTGGCCTCCAAGAAGCCCTGATCTTACCCCCTGCGATTTTTTCTTATGGGGGTATGTTAAGGATATGGTGTTTCGGCCACCTCTCCCAGCCACCATTGATGATTTGAAACGAGAAATAACAGCAGCTATCCAAACTGTTACGCCTGATATGCTACAGAGAGTGTGGAACGAGTTGGAGTATCGGGTTGATATTGCTCGTGTGTCTGGAGGGGGCCATATTGAACATCTCTGAACTTGTTTTTGAGTGAAAAAAAACCTTTTTAAATACTCTTTGTAATGATGTATAACAGAAGGTTATATTATGTTTCTTTCATTAAATACACATTTTTAAAGTTGTGGTTTTCTTTTTGAATCACCCTGTATATTAAGATCAAAAAGCATAGGGCAGCTTGTATGTTTAGAATGTGTATTAATATCAAGATACATAGGGTAGCGTGTATGTTTAGACTGTATATTAAGATCAAGGAGCATAGGGTAGCGTGCATGTTTAGGCTGTATATTAAGATCAAGAAGCACAGGGTAGCGTGCTTGAATTTAGTTGTATTTCATCGCGTGTCTTCTCAGAATAGAGTATTCCGTCTGCTTCTTCCGCTATAAACCACGCTATGGGGAAAAATTTAAAAAAATCGATACTTTTTTACTTCAAATATTCTCTGGGATGTCTTCTTTACTGTAGTGCCCGTCCCAAACTCGCCAGAAACTCCGTTACCTAGTTACAAAGCGATTTGTGAAAAAGTGCCTCCGAAAACCATTCATAGCAGGAATAAAATAGTTGGCACATAATTTCAACGACGGGCTAACAAGCATTGTAGAAATTATGAACGTTCTCGAATTTGGGATCGGATCAGTCTGAGGCGTAGCGCCGTATACCGATCCTGCCTTGGAGGCGGTTAAGTGGGAGATGTGTCTCAGAACTGGATAGTGACAGATGGTGATGCGAGACTGGACGCACACGTAGTTTGTGTCAGCCGATAGAGGACAATATTGCATAGGGGACTGATTTAGTTTCGATTGTGCCGACTAGAGTGCACTAAAGTAATAGAATGTTTTTCATAAACAGTTCTAGTATTTTGATAAAGTGTTATTATTTCTTTTTGTCTATGTAAAATGTTATAAATGTGTTTTAACAGTATGAATGATGCGTGAGTGTGGTTTAAGGTTAATATGAAGATAATTATTTAACGAGTTATGCAGTAGGATTTAGTGTGGGAACATTTAGAAGAAGTATGGATATGGACAAAGGGGATTTTTGTAGAATAGTTTTGTAAAGGAAGTTTATGGTAAAGGGAAAGTTAATTCAGGTATAAGTAACAATAGTAAAAAACTTTATACATAAGCAAAATTCAGCATATTAGATAATTACGTCGGTAAAAAGTGCTGTCGTTAGGTTTACTATTTTGCGATTGGTTATTGATGAAAAGCACGGATTGACGCGGGAGAATGTTGTTGTGCTATTGGCTGTTGAGTAAACTGACCAATGGCAAAGCAATATTCTTCGCACTCCTTTCTCTGCAGGTAGAGAAGACTTTGAGTATTCTAGAAAGGAGTCGGAGCCTATCCATGAAACAGTTCGGACGTGTGTAGTAGTAATTCCGGTGGAAATGATAAGCTGCCGGATCTAGCACTGTTTCATGCATCAAATTTGTTGTAAAGTGACGGCATAATTATTCCGATGTGTGTGTGGAAATTTCGGAATTTTTAAGTGAATTTTGTGATGAGAAAAGACATATATTCCCCGTGGCGTATTGAGCAGGTCGGTGGCTAAAAACTGTGACTGCATTTGGTACCGACAGACTTAATATTTGGCGAGCTTTCTCAAACAAAACAATCAGTATTTTTGTAGCTATTACGTTTTAGGGAAATGCAACACCATAAACTTGCTAACGTGAGTGAAAGGGATTGTGAGTGACTGTGTTAAGACTAGCAAGGGCTTGGCAGTGATACTTGTTCACCTAAGTTTCAGAATATATTAATTGAGGACAAAATTTCCAACTTTTCATTTTTGTGAAAACTTTCTCCCGAAACGTAGATTAGTGACTTAAATTGCAGCCTGGTACAAGTCGAAGTACAGTAGGTTTTACTCGGCTTTCCTACTGATGATCTGCTGAGACAATGTTCACAGGTAGGTGTAGTTACGTCGAAAAGGGACGGAAAGAACCGCGCCGCCGCAAGTCTGTTACGACTTCTGCACAAGAGTAGACGAAATTGTGTCGAGCGAGGAGAGCGGCGGATGACAGAAGCTGTCAAAGAGGGCCGCAGGGCGACCATGGGCACGAGTGAGATGGAGGAGGACGTCTTTTCGGATTTGAAAGGACAGCTGTATAGTCCAGGGATCGCTGACTAGAGGTATGTTTAACTTAACTGCAAAATATGTAACTCACAGTTTAAAACGTGTCTTTCTCGCAAAGGTATTTTCAAATTGTTGGGAAACATAACTTGAGAACGGTACATACGATTTTGATAGGAATTTAGTGCCGGCATTCTAGATCGAAATCTCTATCAGCGTACTTAGACGTTGCAAAATATTCCACGCCTTAGTCTCGACTTTATACTCGAAGAAAATGACATTTGTTCAACAAGTCACCATTTTGTTACACCCTAATATTTTTCATTCATCCTATGTATGGTGCTATAGAATATATTGAGAATGACTTACATAAAGTTATTCTGTCACAGGAGGCCTTCTGGAATGACCAGTGTTCTGGCTCAAGCGGGCCTTCCAACTGGCGCAGAGGTTATACGGACCTCCCAATGTGGACACAAAAATAATTTCATGAAGACAAAAATGTAAGGAGTAAATATATATCATAATATTTAGCATTGCTCTTTATTTTACTTGAAAAAAGTCACAAAAATCACCTATTAACTTCAAAATGCCTTCTTCGGATAAGATATGTGTATTTCCGTGGATTATCCAGCACGACCGATTTCTTCTGGAAAGACGCACAATGTTTTCGGAACAGAGGCTCTGCCGTAGACGTTGACGTCTTCTACCAACGATTTTAGTGTCTGTATTCTTCTACCGAAAGAAAAAGAAAAAAAAAAATGAAACAGTTATCGTCTCACTGAATCTGGTCGATGGATTAACTACGAATTACGGATTCATACAGTCACCGATCCAAAAGATTTCCTTTAAACACATCTGCAAACCCTTTCGAGATGTAATTTACCTTGAGATCAACTAATGATCGCTGTTTCCTTCCCCAAAATATCATCACCCAGATTAAATAGTACGGTTGCAACTCTTGGTTTCGTCTGTTCTCTTCTAAACTTACGGAACTCCAAAACCCGAAAACGACGTTGAATGGAAGTCAACAACTGAAAAAAGCAAGATATATCCAACTTGATATACCCAACTTCTCCCAAAGATAAAGCTTTCTTGTTACCAGTTACATTACCATACTCCATCGCCCAATATTCCAAGCCAACTTCGAATACAAAACTCAACTGTCCTAAAAATACCATTTTCATCCTGAATCCGAAATATAAAAAAAGACAACAGAACAGCGATATTTGCATGTTTAAACAATGCTCAGTTTCATGCTGTGGCCGTCCCTTGGTTGTACAGCGGTCGGTTTCGATGCCATGGGCGTTCGTAACCGTCCTTGGCGCGGACTTCAACATTCTTCATCGTTTCTCGTTTCAGAAAATCTGGAGACTTCTATCTCCTCGGTACAATCTTCTACAACACAAAAATACAATATATATAGAATCATGGTGTGGTTGACTCAGATGCCCTTAATTCCCTGGTCTACATTTATTAAGACGGTGATTCTATCCAAATTATGCACCTATTTTGGGGCGTCGTAGACTCATTCCGCTGCTCCCTGATGGTGATGACCGAAAGTGAGTGGATAGCTATGTGGAATGGTAGTTTTAGCAGTGTTGAGAGCGTTTATACAAGCTAAAAATTTCAATAGAAATGTAATCTTCCTGTCTACACTAAGTTAAAGTGGAATGATGTTCATTTAAGAGTAAGGGATCTAGAAATTACTAAGGTATTTTCGTCAGTTGCCAGCATGACTTACTTCTCCATTACCATTACACGATTAACTGGTTGACAATAATGATAACAATTGCTTCTTGTCTTTTACCACTTGTTGACAACCAGCATTTATTTAAAGTGGTTTATTTATTTCCGCTTGTGGTTAGTGAAATACACGATTAAACTCATTTCATTTAATTTTTAAGTCATCGGTCTTCTGATTGGTTTGATGCAGCCCTCCACAAATTTTTTTCCTGTGCCATTCCTCTTCATCTGTGAGTAGCATTTGCTACCTGGGTCCCCAGTTATTTGCTAAATGTATTCCAGTCTCTGTCTTCCTCTACAGTTTTTACCCTCTGCAGCTCCCTCTAGTACCATGGAAGTTATTCCCCGATGTCCTACCATCCTATCCCTTCCTCTTGTCAGTGTTTTCTATATATTTCTTTATTAGCCGTTTCTCCAGAGAATCTCCTCGCTCCATACCTTACCAGTCCACCTAATTTTCAACATTCGTCTGTAGCAATGGTTCGATTTTCTTCTGTTTCGGTTTTCCAACAGTCCATAGTTCACTACCATACAACGCTGTGCCCCAAATGTGTATTCTCAGAAATTTCTTCCTCAAATTTAAGGCCTATGTTTGATACCAGTAGACTTCTGTTGGCCAGTAATGCCCTTTTTGCCAGTGCTAGTCTGTTTAAGTCCTCCTTGCTCCGTCCGTCATTGGTTATTTTACTGCCCAGGTAGCAGACCTCCTTAACTCCATCTACTTCGTGATCACCAATGCTGATGTTAAGTTCTCATTCCTGCTACTCCTCATTACTACCGTCTTTCTTCGATTTACTCAGTTCATACTTTGCGCTCATTAGACTGTTCATTCCAGTCACAAGATTCTATAATTCTTCTTCACTTACACTGACGATAGTAATGTCATCAGCGAATCTTATTATTGACATCCTTTCACCATGAATTTTAACTCAATTCTTGAACCTTTCTTTTATTTCCATCACTGCTTCTTCAGAGTATAGATTGAACACTAGGGACGAAAGACTACATCCCCGTAGTACACTCATTTTGATCCGAGCTCGTCGTTCTTGGTCTTCCACTCTTATTATTCCCTCTTAGCGCATGTACGTGTTGTATATCACCAGTCTCTCCCTATAGTTTATCCCTATTTTCCTGAGAATTTCGAACACCTTGCGCCATTTGATATTGTCGAACGCTTTTCCCAGGCCGACAAATCCTATGTATATCTCTTGATTTTCCTTTAATCTTGCTTCCATTGTCAACCGCAACGTCATAATTGCCTCTCTGGTGCCTTTTCTAAAGACAAACTGATCGTCTTCAAACATATCTTCGATTTTCTTTTCCGTTCTTCTGTATATTATTCTTGTCAGCAACTTGGATGCATAAGCTGTTAAGCTGACTGTGCGATAATTGTGCCCATTGCACTCCTAATGTTACCACCCTTGCTTTCAAACCCCCCGAAGGCTTTTTTGACTTTTCTGTATGCTGAGTCAGTCCTTCTGACCATCATTACTTTTTTAGATTTTTTGACATTTTTCATGCAGCCGTTTTGTGTCAGCTTTCCTGCACTTCCTATTTATTTCATTCCTAAGTAACTTGCAGTCCTTCATTCCTGAATTTCTCTGAACATTTTTGTGCTATGCTATTATAAGCAAATATTAAAAGGCCAAAACTGAGAAGCTATTGTAATAAATGACCCGCCAGATGACATATATATTTTTTATTTTTTTGCTTTTATTTATTTATTTTTCCCGTTTACATAACAAAGTTCAAACGTAAAGATATATTTAGGTAAAGTGACAAAGGTTGTTTGCTATAGCATAAGAATGACAAGCTGAAAAGAAAAAATAATCATTTTATATTTCAGCATCATGACATAAGTTTATCTTCCGAGATAGACTACTAGCAGCTAATGTGGCAAATAATGCGTTATAACTATATATGTCATATGGTGAGCCATGTACTACAATAACTATTTTGACTCTGAATGTAAACTATCGTCAGTCATGAACGTAGCTTTTTAACTAAACCTTATTTGTTACTTACATGTTGTGTATATATTTCTAATCATGTACCATCCAACGGAGTATATGTATAAGTTTTTTGGGTCCAAAATTTAGTAAAGACCTCCTTTCCATCTTCTCATGGATATCAACGCACTCTGTAGACGCATTTGATGCCTTGGTGCACTGTTCGCTCTAGATTTGTTTTTACAATTTCTACCCTTTAATGTACAGCATACAGTACGTTATGTCTCTGACACATATCTAAGGACACACCGATTCAGATTGTTGTATCTTCGTTGTAACTGTTTCCCGGATGAACAGAAGTGACAGCTGGTGTTCGACAACGTGGCTTTGGTTATAAACATGACTGTTATGGCATGTAGTAAGCTTACTGGTTGTAACTCTTACGCTTGCACGTTATATGATCGCTTTCATATCGGCTATACAGCCGTTTATTAAAAGGATTATTTTACAACGCATTGACAAATGGAAGAATAGTTTTAAGCTGTCCGTTGAAAAATATTATTTTTGTATGTCAGTAAGTCGAACTCATACTTGTTGTATCTGTGACCTGTATCGTTCTAGATTGCGCTTGAAAACAGTCTGTAAGGCCGTAATTGGCCAGTCACGCAAGGTATACTAACCTGAATATCTGTGAAAAAATAGCCAAGGTGGAACATTTCACAATGTTCCTTAACATATACATAGTTGTGATGGCCCACATGAAGCAGAAGTAAATTTATTATTACTGTCATTAATACGCATCACAAATTTCAACACTTTATCTCAACTGTATTATTTTTCATGTAATTACTAACGCACATTGAAATCATATATCGGTCATAGAACTTAGTGTCACAATAAGGGTTATGGGAAAAAGATTCTACAAGCTATTTTCGTAAAAACTCAGACGCTCTTACGTCACTGTACTCTTTTTAGTATCCTACATTACCAGTTACCCAAATTAGATACAGAAAATCTAAATTCATGTTCTACAGACAAAGAAAACGGAACTGACGGATCCATTTCACAAACTTATTCAACATATTTCATTATTTCGTAAGAAATTTGTGACTTTAATAATGAAATGTCAGTGGTTGGCATTCTGTAACTATACGCATCACAATTATCCTACACAGCCAGGAAACTTATAACTGTGTAGAAATAAAGAAATACTTTTTTAAATTGTGTTAGGATACTTATAACAGTTCAATATTTTGTTTATCTGTTAGCCTAATTTAAAGTCGATGAAAGCGCCATCTGACTCAGGATTTGTACTCAGATGTCAGATACGCCGTATTAGTATTAGTGAAGTGCCAGAAGCAAGAAGTCACTTCTGGAGACGGTCGCCATCGAATGAGACATTCTGGGGCTTGCTACATATATCTGTACCATAATGGAGGTGTTCAGTTGACAACATACAGGATGTTTCCGTAAGAGCGTGCAAAAATTTAACAGGACATAGAGGATGCTCCACAGAAGAATTTGAGGTAGGGAACCTGGGCTCAGAGAAGCCAGCTTAAGGAGATAATTGGAATAAAATCACATTACGATGCACTTTTTTGTTTACATTAGTTACAGTTGACTGAAATTACCATCATTGACACAAGTACCATCTGTACTTTATCTTACAAAATGTGCTGAAACTAATGGCCAACAGCCTCAATGCGAACATGACATCGGCGAACAAGATTCTGACGCACCCTGACAAGTATCCCTACTGTTTCAGATCACTTCACAAATAACTACAATTCTGTCCACTAATTACATCTCCGTATCCGCTGAGTTCTCATACATAAGTGAATTTATACAGGGTGTTACAAAAAGGTACGGCCAAACTTTCAGGAAACATTCCTCACACACAAAGAAAGAAAATATGTTATGTGGACATGTGTCCGGAAACGCTTACTTTCCATGTTAGAGCTCATTTTATTACTTCTCTTCAAATCACATTAATCATGGAATGGAAACACACAGCAACAGAACGTACCAGCGTGGCTTCAAATACTTTGTTACAGGAAATGTTCAAAATGTCCTCCGTTAGCGAGGATACATGCATCCACCCTCCGTCGCATGGAATCCCTGATGCGCTGATGCAGCCCTGGAGAATGGTGTATTGTATCACAGCCGTCCACAATACGAGCACGAAGAGTCTCTACATTTGGTACCGGGGTTGCGTAGACAAGAGCTTTCAAATGCCCCCATAAATGAAAGTCAAGAGGGTTGAGGTCAGGAGAGCATGGAGGCCATGGAATTGGTCCGCCTCTACCAATCCATCGGTCACCGAATCCGTTGTTGAGAAGCGTACGAACATTTCGACTAAAATTTGCAAGGAGCTCCATCGTGCATGAACCACATGTTGTGTCGTACTTGTAAAGGCGCATGTTCTAGCAGCACAGGTAGAGTATCCCGTATGAAATCATGATAACTTGCTCCATTGAGCGTAGGTGGAAGAACATGGGGCCCAATCAAGACATCACCAACAATGCCTGCCCAAACGTTCACAGAAAATCTGTGTTGATGACGTGATTGCACAATTGCGTGCCGATTCTCGTCAGCCCACACATGTTGATTGTGAAAATTTACAATTTTATCACTACGGATGAAGCCTCATCCGTAAATAGAACATTTGCACTGAAATGAGGATTGACACATTGGTACCCGTGGAGGCCAATCAGCTGCTGATAGTGCCTGCACACGCTGTACATGGTACGGAAACAACTGGTTCTCCCGTAGCACTCTCCATACAGTGACGTCGTCAACGTTACCTTGTACAGCAGCAACTTCTCTGACGCTGACATTAGGGTTATCGTCAACTGCACGAAGAATTGCCTCGTCCATTGCAGGTGTCCTCGTTGTTCTAGGTCTTCCCCAGTCGCGAGTCATAGGCTGGAATGTTCCGTGCTCCCTAAGACGCCGATCAATTGCTTCGAACTTCTTCCCGTCGGGACACCTTTCTTCTGGAAATCTGTCTCGATACAAATGTACCGCGCCACGGCTATTGCCCCGTGCTAATCCATACATCAAATGGGCATCTGCCGACTCCGCATTTGTAAACATTGCACTGACTGCAAAACCACGATCGTGATGAACACTAACCTGTCGATGCTACGTACTCATGTGCTTGATGCTAGTACTGTAGAGCAATGAGTCGCATGTCAACACAAGCACTGAAGTCAACTTACCTTCCTTCAATTGGGCCAACTGGCGGTGAATCGAGGAAGTACAGTATATACTGACGAAACTAAAATGAGCTCTAACATGGAAATTAAGCGTTTCCGGACACATGTCCACATAACATCTTTTCTTTATTTGTGTGTGAGGAATGTTTCCTGAGAGCTTGGCCGTACCTTTTTGTAACACCCTGCATATACCCACAGAAATAATTAAGGGAATTCACGTGATCTCGCAGGCCCTGGAATAGGACCTCCCCTTCTAATCCAGCGACCAGAAAATATTTTTACACTGAGACGGTTGATGGTTGCGGACATCCACACTGAAGTTAGGCGGTGCACTGTTATGTTGTATCCACATCCTCTCACGAACAGCCAAGGGTAAGTTCTGCAGCAACTCAGGTAGATTCCTTTGCACGAACCTCAAGTACAGATTGCCTTCAGAGGTTCAAAAATGGTTCAAATGGCTCTGAGCACTATGGGACTTAACTTCTGATGTCATCAGTCCCCTAGAACTTAGAACTACTTAAACCTAAGTAAGCTAAGGGCATCACACACATCCATGCCCGAGGCAGGATTCGAACCTGCGACCGTAGCGGTCGGCCGGTTCCAGACTGTAGCGCCTAGAGCCGCTCGGCCACTCAGGCCGGTACCTTCAGAGGGCTAGGTAGAAGATGAGATTGTCGCCTACAATGCCGGACGAGATATTCATAGTAAAACGTACAATACTTCGTAGTGTGACTATTACAGCGTGAGGGCTTTCCTCACTCCACACATAGCTATTCCTGCCGTTCGATATACCATCAAAATCAAATGAGGCCTCGTCAGTAAACAGCATGATTTGGAGGAAATTTGGTAGATCAATCCATAATTGTAGCAACCTGACGCAGTGTGACTCTTGATGCAAAGACAGTCACAAGCATTGCATGGACTCGCTGTGGGTGATATGGGTGTTATTGTTGTTCGTCGAGTATTCGCTAGTACGTGCAGCGACCATTTTACGTGCATTACGACGAGTACTGGTCGTACCAGTCTCCCACTTTCGTCGATCGAGAGAAATAAACACTCGTCATGACGGATGACGCTTGTTAGAAAAGCGTTCCCAGTACAGCCTTTCAGGAGCGAGAGTACTGCAATGTACTTCCGCATAATCAAGATGCATGTCAGTGACTTCTGCGAAACTGTACCGGTACTGCTCCGTCTTATTGATCTGTACGCCTGTGAATACCACTAAGCAATGAATGCGTCTGTCGTAGATTCATAGCACATTCTTGTCATGGGACAATGTAAATACGACGCAACAGAGCCACCTTATGGACAAGTGAAGTAAATAAGACCTGCATCATGACTTCCTAGTAATCAGGCTCGTCGTCCTTGTTTCTTTGCAGAACATAAAGACTGTTGTTGTTGTTGTTGTTGTGGTCTTCAGTCCTGAGACTGGTTTGATGCAGCTCTCCATGCTACTCTATCCTGTGCAAAGCTTCTTCATCTCCCAGTACCTACTGCAACCTACATCCTTCTGAATCTGCTTAGTGTATTCATCTCTTGGTCTCCCTCTACGATTTTTACCCTCCACGCTGCCCTCCAATGCTAAATTTGTGATCCCTTGATGCCTCAAAACATGTTCTACCAAACGATCCCTTCTTCTAGTCAAGTTGTGCCACAAACTTCTCTTCTCCCCAATCCTATTCAATACCTCCTCATTAGTTATGTGATCTACCCATCTAATCTTCAGCATTCTTCTGTAGCACCACATTTCGAAAGCTTCTATTCTCTTCTTGTCCAAACTAGTGATCGTCCATGTTTCACTTCCATACATGGCTACACTCCACACAAATACTTTCAGAAACGACTTCCTGACACTTAAATCTATACTCGATGTTAACAAATTTCTCTTCTTCATAAACGATTTCCTTGCCATTGCCAGTCTACATTTTATATCCTCTCTACTTCGACCATCATCAGTTATTTTACTCCCTAAATAGCAAAACTCCTTTACTACTTTAAGTGTCTCATTTCCTAATCTAATCCCCTCAGCATCACCTGATTTAATTTGACTACATTCCATTATCCTCGTTTTGCTTTTGTTGATGTTCATCTTATATCCTCCTTTCAAGACACTGTCCATTCCGTTCAACTGCTCTTCCAAGTCCTTTGCTGTCTCTGACAGAATTACAATGTCATCGGCGAACCTCAAAGTTTTTACTTCTTCTCCATGAATTTTAATACCTACTCCGAATTTTTCTTTTGTTTCCTTTACTGCTTGCTCAATATACAGATTGAATAACATCGGGGAGAGGCTACAACCCTGTCTCACTCCTTTCCCAACCACTGCTTCCCTTTCATGCCCTTCGACTCTTATAACTGCCATCTGGTTTCTGTACAAATTGTAAATAGCCTTTCGCTCCCTGTATTTTACCCCTGCCACCTTCAGAATTTGAAAGAGAGTATTCCAGTTAACGTTGTCAAAAGCTTTCTCTAAGTCTACAAATGCTAGAAACGTAGGTTTGCCTTTTCTTAATCTTTCTTCTAAGATAAGTCGTAAGGTTAGTATTGCCTCACGTGTTCCAACATTTCTACGGAATCCAAACTGATCTTCCCCGAGGTCCGCTTCTACCAGTTTTTCCATTCGTCTGTAAAGAATTCGCGTTAGTATTTTGCAGCTGTGACTTATTAAACTGATAGTTCGGTAATTTTCACATCTGTCAACACCTGCTTTCTTTGGTATTGGAATTATTATATTCTTCTTGAAGTCTATGGGTATTTCGCCTGTCTCATACATCTTGCTCACCAGATAGTAGAGTTTTGTCATGACTGGCTCTCCCAAGGCCTTGGCTGCTATATTTCCTTAAGCTGGCTTCTCCGACTGCACGTTCCCTACCACAAATTGTTCAGTGGAGCATTCTCTATGTCCTCTTACACTTTTGCACGCTCTTACGGAAACACCCTGTATATAAAAGTGAAAGTTCATACAAAAAACCAAGTGAGATCAAAAGTTTAACTTCGTTTCAAACAATAAAGTTCTACAGGATAAAATTAAAACCATATGGTCAGTCGTAAAGGAAGTGGCTGGTCTGCAGAGACAGGTCGAGGATATAGAATCAGTGCGTAGTGGGAATGTCCCTTTTACTGATAAGTCGCATATATGTACAGTATTTAATAATCACTTTCTGAATATAGTAGGTGAACTAAATAGAAACCCAGTCCCAACAGGGAATCATATAGCGCTCGTAGAAAAAAGTGTTCCGAGACTGTTACCTGAAATGATCCTCCATGATGCTGACAAAAGGGAGATTGAGTTAATAATTAAATCACTAAAGACCAAGAACTCTCATGGATATGACGGGGTATCTAGCAGAATACTGAAGTATTGTTCTATGTATGTCAGCCCAGTACTTAGCCATACCTGTAACTTTTCCTTTAGGAGTGGTCGGTTTCGTGACCGATTGAAGTACTCGGTAGTGAAGCCACTTTATAAAAAGGGAGACAGGGATATTGTTGACAATTATGGACCTACTTCTATGCTATCGGTGTTTGCTAAAGTTATCGAGAGGGTTTTATATACAAGGTTACTGGAGCATTTAAATTCACATAATTTGCTGTCAAATGTACAGTTTGGTTTTAGAAATGGTTTAACAACTGAAAATGCTATATTCTCTTTTCTCTGTGAGGTTTTGGACGGATTAAATAAAAGGTTGCCAACGCTAGGTGTTTCCTTTGATTTAACGAAGGCTTTTGACTGTGTTGACCACAAAATATTACTGCAGAAGTTGGACCGTTATGGAGTAAGGGGAGTAGCTTACAATTGGTTCGCCTCTTACTTTAAGAGCAGAAAGCAGAAGGTAATTCTCCGCAATATTGGGAGTGGTAGTGATGTTCAGTGCCAATGGGGCACTGTTAAGTGGGGCGTTCCCCAAGGGTCGGTGCTGGGGCCACTGCTGTTTCTTATTTATATAAATGATATGCCTTCTAGTATTACAGGTGATTCAAAAATATTTCTGTTTGCTGATGACACCAGCTTGGAAGTGAAGGATCTTGTGTGTAATATTGAAACAGTATCAAATAATGTAGTTCATGAAATAAGTTCGTGGCTTGTGGAAAATAATTTTATGCTAAATCACAATAAGAGTCAGTTTTTACAGTTTCTAATTCACAATTCAACAAGAACCGATATTTTGATCAGACAGAATGCCCATATTATAAGCGAGACGGAACAGTACAAGTTCCTAGGCGTTCGGATAGATAGTAAGCTGTTGTGGAAAGCCCATATTCAGTATCTTGTTCAGAAACTAAATGCTGCTTTATTTACCATTAGAACAGTATCTGAAATAAGTGACAGTTCAACACGAAAAGTAGTCTACTTCGCATATTTTTATACGCTTATGTCATATGGTATTATTTTTTGGGGTAATTCTTCCGATTCAAAAAGGGTATTTTTGGCTCAAAAACGGGCTGTTCGAGCTATGTGTGGTGTAAGTTCGAGAACCTCTTGTCGACCCCTATTCAATAGTCTGGGAATTCTGACATTGCCCTCACAGTATATATTTTCTTTAATGTCGTTTGTTGTTAGCAATATTATCCTATTCCCAAGAGTTAGCAGCTTTCACTCAGTTAATACTAGGCAGAAATCAAATCTGCATGTGAAATGCACTTCCTTGACTCTTGTGCAGAAAGGAGTGCACTATTCTGCTGCAATCATTTTCAATAAGCTACCACAAGAACTCAAAGAACATAGCAGTAGCCCAAACACTTTTAAGTCCAAACTGAAGAGTTTCCCCATGGCTCACTCCTTCTATTATGTCGAGGAGCTCCTGGAAGAGCTGAAAAATTAAGCAAATTCCAGTGTTACATTGTTGATTTTCTTTATTTAAACTTACGAATTGTCGCCTGAATATGTTACTTATATTTCATTTTATCTGTTTCTACAATCGTGTTATAGTTTCATGTATTGACTCGTTCCATGACCATGGAGACTTCTCCTTAATTTGGTCCCACGGAACAATAAATAAATAAATAAAATAAATAAATACACCAAGGTATTTAGCAGTCCAGCTCCAGGTCTACATAAATTCGGTGCCTTTTCTATATTAACAGCAACCAAGAAGAATTGGAAATAGGTATTTACTTTTATATGACTGGCTGAAGCAGAAAATTAAGTGTACTGGGACTTCAGATGTCTTTCAGTTTTAATATGGTGAACACGGAAAATAGCTGTATCAATATATGACAAAAATTAAGTGTAAATATCGACTTATAACAATCAAATATATTTTAATGATTTAGTGGAAGATCTGTGTCAAACCAATAAATAGACGCTACTCAACAGCCTCTAAAAGTGTATCAGTGGATTCCATATTTACAGGGTGAGTCAGGAGGAAAGGTGTATGATTCTGAAAAATAAACGTCTTATGGACTATTCCGACTAGTTTCCAACATAGAACACATTTAATGCACAGCTCATTGTTATTTATCGTCTGTATTATTTAAATATTGTCATTGTTTACAACGTACCAAGCAGTATAGAGGAAGGTGAGACGAACAATTTGATGCAGGACACTTGTGGTCCATCAAGTCAGGAAACCACCTAAAACTGACCTACGAAAACTACCCAAGCTGCAGCGCATGCGCATCGCACGAGATTTTCAATATTCTCACGCTCGCTTCAAGCAAACTGTCAGTCCTAGAGAAAAAATGAATAGAGCCCTTTGTATTGCGACACGTTTTCGCCGGAAACTGCGGTTTCAGTCATTCAAGAACAACGTAAAGAAGTGATATCAAATGTGCTCTATCTCGGACGCCATTCGTAATAGGACCTATGTCCATATCAATATTTTGTCCAGAATCAGTAATGATATCACCACTCGAAGCACGTACCTTTTCTCCTGACTCACCCCGTGTGTGTAGAAAATGTAACAGGAACTCCTAATGTGTTTTGTGACCTCTTTTGAAATTGTGATGACCTTATTAGAAGAACTGCGCGAGATAAGTGCTCTTACGTGGCGTCAGGTTATTTAGAATCCGGTGCAAGCCGTAATTTCAGGTGATTTACGTCGCTATTACCGCCACCATAGCAATCTCTGAGCAGTTACACTTACAGCATGCTCAGTCACAAGCTGACATCTTCACGTGTCAAGGCCTGCAAACCTATTTGTTGCTTAACCGCATCATTTGGACGTCATTGCGGCATCCGCAGATCTCCTGCTGGACGTTAGCCAAATAGTGTCATCAGGAAGCATTTGTAGTGATGACTCTTCACTTTACATTCCCTTCTGGGACTTAACGTTGAGGCAGAAAAGGAGTGTCCCGTACACCTCGATAGTGAAGGGGCCCAGCTTTGATTCCCGGCCGGAATGGAGACTTTCTCTGCTCGGGGACTGCGTGTTGTGTTGTACTTAAATTCGCACCGTCATAACTGACAGGCAACATGTAAATCGCTTGCATGGCGTCACATGAGTCATTTAAGCATATGTAGTCTCATACCCGGGTACGGCTTAGCCTTAATGAGTGTTCTGAATTGTCGAACTATCGTATCTTCTACTGTCGAGATCGCTGTATGGGCAGGTCCTGGAAGCCAATTTTTTCCTTAAAAAAAAAAGAGGGAATGTATCAACTCTAACCATCCAACTACACTGCCTATCCCTAGTGGATGCATGTGCCATCTCTTTTAAACATTGAGCTAATTTGTTCAAAATGTCTACGTGTGACAGGTAGAAATTTTTAGATACGAGTCTCTACTTTCGTTGAAAGGATATCAGCAGGCACTACCTTACTTGTTAATGACTATTCTCAACGTACTCTCAGCTGAAATGAAAGTATTCTACAGGGTGAAAAGTATTTAAACCGACAAACTCTAGGAGGTTGTAGGGGACATAAAAACAAATATTTTTCCCTAATGTTATTTTTTCCTATGAGGAGTATTTAAACCGGTAGAGGAAGATTTATCTGGCGGCAAATTAATTAAACCAACAAACACTTTTCCATTTTTTCATGACCAAGAGACAACACATTAACACAACCTCAATTTCAATTACAGTATATGTTCAAAAATGCCTCCATTGACACGAAAACAAAAGTTACACCGTCGGATCATGTTCTGCCTGAGTATCCTGAAGTGTTCCTGCTGTTGCTACTATCCGGGCAACCAGATCCTCTGCTGATGCAACAGGAGTTGCCTAAACAAGGTTGCGCATCTCTCCCCACACAATAAAGTCCAGAGGGGACATATCTGCGGATCGAGCAGGCCATGGTACAGGACCACCTCTGCCAGTCCACGTTTGTGGGAACCGTCGGTCCGGGAATCGACGCACACGACGACTGAAATGTGCCGGCGCCCCATCATGATGGAACAACATGTGTTGTCTTGTAGGGAGCGGGACGTCTTCCAGCAACTTACTCAAATTGCAGCGTTCTTGCCGTGAGACGGCGTCCCTGTCCAGGTAAACTGCTAAATGACCCGGTCTCACAGCAGCAAAGATCGTATGATGCGGGATACGGCGATTAGGATATTGTTGTTGATAAACCCGCTGTGCAGCTTGTCCGTTGTGGTGCGCTACGTAGTACGCACCAACCATATCAGTGTACTCACTCCAGGTGTATCGCTCCATTAGTAAACAGAGACAATGCACTACTACACTGGTGGACAGCAGTTACCTGCAACTGAAGATCGTAATATGGCCTCTAACCTCGACTGGTTTAAATAATCCTCATAGGGAAAAATGACATTAGGGAAAAATATTTGTTTTGATGTCTCCTACAACATCCCAGAGTTTGTCGGTTTAAATACTTTTCACCCTGTATAGTACGATCCAGCGAGCGAGATGGCGCAATATTAAGACACTGGATTCACACTCGGGTTTCTCCATGATTTCCGTAAGTCCCTTAAGGTAAATGCCGCGATCGTTCGTTCGAGGAGCAGACGGCTAATTTCGTTCACCAATCCGAGCTCTAGTTCCGTCTTTAAGGATTTCCTCGTCGACGAGTCGTTAAGGCCCGAAAGTTGTTCATTTGCACTTTCATTTTCTGCCCGTAATAATTTTGCTCTTCTTAAATCGTGAGTTTATCTTTGCAATGCTCTGCATGTTTCTGCTACGAACAGCTTCGATTATTCGAAACAAATTCTTTGAGCGATACCTTTGTGTCTCCACTGATTCATTTCTTATCTGTGGAGGCCTTTTCGGCTTGGGACAACTAGGATTTTCCCGTTCTGCATATGGGGTCGGTTCCTGGTCTTCGATTTTGGAGGAAGTCTGCGCTATTCCGCTTTTTGCCTTGTGTCGACGCGAGCTAGTTCGGAGTTTTTTCCATGATGAACATTGTGGGTGAGATATTAACAATTGTTAGCACAGTTGTCTTGTGTTCGCTCTGCGTACAGAACCTGCAATGATATCCACCCACGTGATGAAACAAAGATTCATAGTTCACTCAATTTTCATGAAATGGGAGTTCATCGTAGGATCGAGCGGTATCTTTTCAGTCTTTCGCGTTGTAGGTTCAAACTTAGGATTCGCTTGCGCGAACGATTTATTACTTCGCTAGAAGTCGTTTCTTGAGATTATGGAATTTCGTTTCTATGTTTAAGAAGTTTACTCGGGCTAACTGCAGTGAGAACCAATGTGGGCTCTGTGAATGTGTTTCAAATATCACACGAATAGTTAACTAAATTAATCGGTTGCTACCACTGAAAAACATTAGCAAATAAAAGTCATGTTCTTCGCATTAATTGAAGTTACAAATTGTGCTAGGTGAATCGTTGGAAGACGATTTTCTGAGTACAAGACATAGTAGTCCGGTATATTAATGAGATGCTTTGTGGAGCCCATGGTAGCGAGAGACTTTCTCTTTGCAATAGCGTGCGGAGATTTTGTTCTTAAACTATACACTGATCTACGTGATTTAATAAAGTGCCTGAATAAATATTCTTTTCAAGTCTGAATTTAGTGATTGCAGATATGAGGGTTCTTACTCACTGCATGACTTTCACCTCTAAGCTCAAACTTTACACACTATATAACTTCTGACCAGTTCTTTAATGTATAAGTATCGAGCTATGCAAAATACACTACTGGTCATTGAATTTGCTACACCACGAAGATGACGTGCTACAGATGCGAAATTTAACCGAAAGGAAGAAGTTGCCGTGATATTCAAACGATTGTCTTTTCAGAGCATTCACACAAGGTTGGCGCCGGTGGCGACACCTACAACGTGCTGACACGATGAAAGTTTCCAACCGATTTCTCATGCACAGACAGCAGTTGACCGGTGTTGCCTGGTGAAACGTTGTTGTGATGCCTCGTGTAAGGAGGAGAAATGCGTACCATCACGTTTCCGACTTTGATAAAGGTCAGATTGTAGCCTACCGCGATTGCGGTTTATCGTATCGCGACGCTGCTGCTCGAGTTGGTCGAGATCCAATGACTGTTAGCAGAATATGGATTCGGTAGGTTCAGGAGGGTAATACGGAACGCCGTGCTGGATCCCAACTGCCTCGTATCACTAGCAGTCGAGATGACAGGCATCTTATCCGCATATCTGTAACGGATCGTGCAGCCACGTCTCGATCCCTGAGTCAGCAGATGGGGACGTTTGCAGGACAACAACCATCTGAACGAACAGTTCGACGACGTTTGCAGCAGCATGGACTATTAGCTTGGAGACCATGGCTGCGGTTATCCTTGACGCGGCATCACAGACAGGAGCGCCTGCGATGGTGTACTTAGCGACGAACCAGGGTGCACGAATGGCAAAACGTCATTTTTTCGGATGAATTCAGGTTCTGTTTACAGCATCATGATTGTCGCATACGTGTTTGTCGACATCGCGGTGAACGCTCATTGGAAGCGTGTATTCGTCATACTGGCGTATCACCCGGCGTGTTGGTATGGGGTGCCATTGGTTGCACGTCTCGGTCACCTCTTGTTCGCATTGGCTCTACTCATCATTCGATCCCTGCGAAACCCTACATTTCAGCAGGATAATGCACTACCGCTTGTTGCAGGTCCTGTACGGGACTTTCTGGCTGCAGAAAATGTCCGACTGCTGCCCTGGCCAGCACATTCTCCAGGTCTCTCACCAACTGAAACGTCTGGTCAATGGTGGCCGAGCAACTGGCTCGTCACAATACGCCAGTCACTAATCCTGATGAACTGTGATATCGTGTTGAAGCTGCATGGCCAGCTGTACCTGTGCACGCCATCCAAGCTCTGTTTGACTCAATGCCCAGGAGTATCGAGGCCGTTATTACGGCTAGAGGTGGTTGTTCTGGGTACTGATTTCTCAGGTTCTATATACCCAAATTGCGTGAAAATGTAATCACATGTCAGTTTTAGTATAATATATTTGTCCACACTGAAAGACCTGAGTCGAAACAAGGCCCCGGGAGTAGACAACATTCCATTAGAACTACTGATGGCCTTGGGAGAGCCAGTCATGACAAAACTCTACCATCTGGTGAGCAAGATGTATGAAACAGGCGAAATACCCTCAGACTTCAAGAAGAATATAATAATTCCAATCCCAAAGAAAGCAGGCGTTGACAGATGTGAAAATTACCGAACTATCAGTTTAATAAGTCACAGCTGCAAAATACTAACGCGAATTCTTTACAGACGAATGGAACCTCGGGGAAGATCAGTTTGGATTCCGTAGAAATGTTGGAACACGTGAGGCAATACTAACCTTACGACTTATCTTAGAAGAAAGATTAAGAAAAGGCAAACCTACGTTTCTAGCATTTGTAGACTTAGAGAAAGCTTTTGACAATGTTAACTGGAATACTCTCTTTCAAATTCTGAAGGTGGCAGGAATAAAATACAGGGAGCGAAAGGCTATTTACAATTTGTACAGAAACCAGATGGCAGTTGTAAGAGTCGAGGGGCATGAAAGGGAAGCAGTGGTTGGGAAAGGAGTGAGACAAGGTTGTAGCCTCTCCCCGATGTTATTCAATCAGTATATTGAGCAAGCAGTAAAGGAAACAAAAGAAAAATTCGGAGTAGGTATTAAAATTCATGGAGAAGAAGTAAAAACTTTGAGGTTCGCCGATGACATTGTAATTCTGTCAGAGACAGCAAAGGACTTGGAAGAGCAGTTGAACGGAATGGACAGTGTCTTGAAAGGAGGATATAAGATGAACATCAACAAAAGCAAAACGAGGATAATGGAATGTAGTCAAATTAAATTGGGTGATGCTGAGGGAATTAGATTAGGAAATGAGACACTTAAAGTAGTAAAGGAGTTTTGCTATTTAGGGAGTAAAATAACTGATGATGGTCGAAGTAGAGAGGATATAAAATGTAGACTGGCAATGGCAAGGAATTCGTTTCTGAAGAAGAGAAATTTGTTAACATCGAGTATAGATTTAAGTGTCAGGAAGTCGTTTCTGAAAGTATTTGTATGGAGTGCTGCCATGTATGGAAGTGAAACATGGACGATCACTAGTTTGGACAAGAAGAGAATAGAAGCTTTCGAAATGTGGTGCTACAGAAGAATGCTGAAGATAAGGTGGGTAGATCACGTAACTAATGAGGACGTATTGAATAGGATTGGAGAGAAGAGAAGTTTGTGGCACAACTTGACTAGAAGAAGGGATCGGTTGGTAGGACATGTTCTGAGGCATCAGGGGATCACAAATTTAGCATTGGAGGGCAGCGTGGAGGGTAAAAGTCGTAGAGGGAGACCAAGAGATGAATACACTAAGCAGATTCAGAAGGTTGTAGGTTGCAGTAGGTACTGGGAGATGAAGAAGCTTGCACATGATAGAGTAGCATGGAGAGCTGCATCAAACCAGTCTCAGGACTGAAGACCACAACAACAACAACATATTTGTCCAATGAATACCCGTTTATCATCTGCATTTCTTCTTGGTGTAGGAATTGTAATGGCCAGTAATGTACGTTACAATTCTACCTACATTAAGTAAATGTGTGTATCTGTGACCATTCCGTTACACATTTGTGGTCAGGTAGCGTTTCTAATTTGTTACGGCGTTTCTAATTTGTTTTTTTGGGATATAAGCTTGCATATGTTAGTGCAAGGTTGTAGGATAATAGCGTTCACGTATTACTGCATAGGTTATTAGTTGGGAGTTTTACCTGACTGCTCATATAACAGTACATTTTTAATACTGAGCAAACGCATGCAAGCCTGTACCATCTTCGTCCTTGATCAGTGCTCTCATTTGCACAGCTGTCTAGGGTGGTCCCGTCGTTTTCTGTCGGTTTCTCGACCCCATCCTACAAACAGAGCAGGAGTTCGATGTAAATATCCCAAATTATAAGTCTACAGATCGATCGTTGGGGGAATTATTTTGTGATTCGTTGTAATACATAATCACTGTACATCCTCCATGTAAGTAGTCATAGAAACATCTCATCTGAAACTTGAGTCGAGCAGTAATTAAGAAAATTCAACAGTAGTTTTTCAATCTATGAGGTCTTTCTTATCCAACTTCTTTATACACAACTTTAGACGTGTTCCAGATGACTATAATCCTGCCAATTTTGTGTGTCTGCAGCAAGGTCCTATGTTTCTTTTCGAGCCACTGGTTGGTTAACGATCACATTTATGAACAAGGCACGGAATAAGCCATGTCCGATTCACCGACTGGAATGGGCTATTTAACTGATTATGAAATTGTAGCAACAGGACTCTCCGAATTTTAACATCATATTCGAAACGCAAATCGACTGTAAAAACAACGCCTGGATTTCTGATATACACAACAAATAAAATCTTCAGAACTTTCCAAAACAGAAATTTAGAATGCAACATGACCACCAGCCTAATTAGACAGTAAGTAGATCGTAATCCAGTAACAACAGAAAGCTACTGTTTAAGTTATGGTAATCTCGACTTATTAAAAATATTCCCCAAACCGTATAAAAATTAATTCGAACCTATATTCTAACTGAAACACCGAGAAATGACTCTGAAAGACAAAGACAAGTTCCTTGTCATTTGTTAATATTGTTAAAATCGCTAACACACATGAAAATGCATCGCAGGCCCTACAGATTTTTGGTGCGCAACAATTTGCAATTTTGTCTCATAGCAATAATGACCCAATTTGGTCATCAAACTATAAAACCTTTCCTAAATCTTAGGTAATGCACTGCATATGTCAGTAATGTTAAATAGCAATCTTGTTTGTTTTTACAGCACTATAGACTAACTACTACACAAATTACACACAAGAAACCTGACTCAGCAGTAAAATACATAATATAGTACATGCAATAGTTCATCTATACTATGGTAATTAAAACAATTACTTATGTTGGTTTCACTTTAAATGTTAGTACTTTCATACAGAAAAATTCAACTGTTCCGAAGGGTTGTGTATCTCAGTCGGTGCAAACGGAACCCTTATTTTCTTATTTTGTTGTCTTTGCGTCTCTCTGTCTACTCAGGTGTTCAAAAGCCTTTTTCTCAGGAACGGGCAGACATATCAATTTGACCGTCATATCACATATTATAGTCTACTGTCCCTTGGAGGTCTGAAAAAAATGAAACTTCTAAGTCAATGCAGTCAAGAGATAAGGCCTTTTCGTCAGATAGTTTGATACTCACAAACTCACTCATCGGAACGTGCAGACTACTTCCCCTTGATCTACAATCACGAAATTTGGCAATGACCAACGTTTCGCAGTTCAAAGAAAGGAAAAAAATTAAAAAATCGTTAATTTGTAATTCCATCACATGGAAAAAAATTGTCATTTGTTACCAGACTGTCCGTTAATTTGCCTTTTTTTCAGGAACTGGTGGACGTATCAAGTCTATGATCGCTTGGAGGTATAATAAACATTAGCTTCTAAGTCACTGCAGGCAAAATATACGGTTATTTATGTCACGTACTCTGATACTCACAAACTCACTCATCAAAACCCACAGGGTACGTCCCCTTGATGTAGGACAATGAATTTTGGGAAGAAAAAGATTTCACATTGCAAGAAAAAATCAGAAAATTGTTAATTTGTAATTATACCATACGAAATATTTTTTTTCTTTTCTCAGTTGTTATCCGACTTCCAACTTGAAATTAAAATGTAGAGTAAAGGCTGAGAACGCGGGAACCAGTATCTTGCCAATATCAATGAATGTAACAGGCAATAATTGCCGAATACCCCGATTCCCAGAATGGACGTATTGTCTGCATACATAATTAAGTTTGTATGGAACCGTCTTAGTGTGCTAGTCCTACTCCCACCTGGTTAATGTTTTTGTTTTGAAGCAATTTTTTAAGCACAAATCTTTCACCTAAAAGTCTTTTATCTCAGTTCAATAGTAATTAACAGTAACAGCCAACAATGGGAGATCAATCTTTACTAACGAAAACGTTGGTTGCACATATAATCGTGAGATTTGTTGCAAATGTCAAAGAAAGTTTTAATGGGGCCCTGGGAAACAAAACATCCTGAGAAATTGACACAAGAGAGGATAAAATTTGCAATTTTGTCTTTTTTAACATATGGAATTACAACTGCTGTCGTTAATAGAAACAATTTGTAAGACAGAAAGCATACCTCATACTGGAAAACCGCACTTACATATTTAAGAATAATAATCCCCTTGTCTGCGATAGCTACAGAGTCATTTCTTTACTGAATGTCACTTACAAAATCCAATCGATCTGCCTATTAAAATGACTGATCTCGACAACCAAAGAACTAACTGCGAACTAACAATACGGTTTCCACTGAAATAAATCGACAATAAATCATTTATTCAGTCTAAACAAACGAGAAGGCGTGAAAATTGATTTCAAAAAGCTTGTGATATTCTACACAGTCAGATGTTCCTAACAAGGGAACCTCCCCATCGCACCCCCTTCAGATTTAGTTATAAGTTGGCACAGTGGATAGGCCTTGAAAAACTGAACACAGATCAATCGAGAAAACAGGAAGAAGTTGTGTGGAACTATGAAAAAATAACCAAAATATACAAACTGAGTAGTCCATGTGCAAGATAGGCAACATCAAGGAGAACGTGAGGGTAGGAGCGTCGTGGTCTCGTGGTTGGCGTGAGCAGCTGCGGAATGAAAAGTCCTTCGTTCAAGTTTTCCCTCGAGTGAAAATTTTACTTTATTTATTTTCGCAAAATTATGATCTGTCCGTTCGTTCATTGACGTCTCTGTTCACTGTAATAAGTTTAGTGTCTGTGCTTTGCGACCGCACCGCAAAAGCGTGCGACCGTGCGATTAGTAGACGAAAGGACGTGCCTCTCCAATGGGAATCGAAAACATTTGATCGCAAGGTCATATGTCAACCGATTCCTCCACAGGAAAGCACGTCTGATACATTCTATACGACACTGGTGACGGCATGTGCGTCACATGACAGGAATATGTTGTCGTCCCACCTAACTTGTACACTTGGCGAATGGGTAAAAAGATTCTTCTACCTTGCCCGATTTAGGTTTTCTTGTAATTGTGATAATCACTCCCAAAAAGTGATGAAAACATAAGAGTCTGTCACATAAACTGAAAATGAAGAAATAAAGTTTTCACTCGAGGGAAGACTTGAACCAAATACCTCTCGTTCCGCAGCTGCTCACGGTAACCACGGGACCACGGCGCTCCTTCGCTCACATTATCTTTGATGTTGCTTATCTTGCACATTGACTACTCAGTTGGTATGTTTTGCTTATTTTTTCATAGTTCCACACAACTTCTTCCTGTTTTCTTGATTGATCTGTGTTCAGTTTTTCAAGGCCTATCCACTGTGCCAACTTATAACTAAATTTGAGTGGGGTGCGATGGGGATGTTCCCTTGTAAGTATAATGAGGGCATCTGAAATATCCCGAAAGTTAATCAGATAAGTTAAAATGTGTGTAGACGCAACTTTATCTCGTGTAAAGACACGTGTGGGAGAAAATGAAAATGTTAAGACGTACACTGGAGTGGGACAAGAGGGCCCCATTTTTACCTACTTTATTTAACCTCGTCTTAGAGAAGATCAATAGCGAATTTTCTAAACCTAATCGACAAAGGATTTAACTGCAGGGGAGTGGTATCTTGGTTTTAAAATTTATTTGTTTTTTTTCTAAATAAATGCTTTTATGATTTTTTTAAAAAATACAAATATTGTTTGGTAATTAGCTCCTAAAATATTGCATAGGTTCTGAGTGTAGTATTTCGTTTGAGACTGAAATTACAGGACAGTTCTTACCCACATTTACTTTAGTAACCATGAACTGAACCATGCATCTAATTATTGTAGTTGTGTGGCTTAAATGCTGTTAGACGCGAAGACCAAGGAAAAAGCAATCTCGTGGTTATAAGCGTCCGTAACTACATTTACGTAAAGCACCTATTTTCGCACCACAACTACGTCACTGTAAACGACTATAATTGTAAATATTTCTCATTTTAACAGTGCACATTCTCACACCTTTCGGGTATAACATGACTTGACATTACGTCTTTGTTGGTTCGTAGCCAGGCCAGCTGAAAAATCAATCATTTATTGTATACGTACTAGTTTCGATGTAAATAAAATCTCCTCCAGGTCCGCGGGCTCCTGTGAAATAGAAAAGTTATACCAACTCCGCGAGCAGCTGCGAGACTGTAAAAGAAAGTTCTAAAACTTAAATTTCCCGCGTAATGGCGGCTATCTTGTAGATCCTGCGATACTACGTTGTCTCGACTGTCCAGCGTACTAGAATTTCTGTAAATGCTTCGTTATTTGATACTAGGCGATTACAACCACGACATGAAAGCAGTAAATAGCAGTTTAAGATAAAAATGTATTTAACAGTTAGTAACACATTATACAATCGTACTAACTGGAAGACGCAGAGCGATCTTATAACAACGACAGAGTCAGAGAAAGGGTGCCAATGAGAGAGTGTCAAGAAGACAGACACTATGCCAGTGGGGCTTTTGTATAAAAATATTCAAATGTGTGTGAAATCTTATGGGACTTAACTGATAAGGTCATCAGTCCCTAAGCTTACACACTACTTAACCTAAATTATCCTAAGGACAAACACACACACCCATGCCCGAGGGAGGGCTCGAACCTCCGCCGGGACCAGCGGCACAGTCCGTGACTGTAGCGCCCAAGACCGCTCGGCTAATACCGCGCGGCGCTTCTGTATATACGAGTGTACTAAATTGTAAGAGCCACGGAAATAAAGATACTGTTTCGTACCACATTATATCAAGCCTCTATTGTCATAGCTTTTCTCTCAATTATATAATGCAAATATTTTTTAAAAAAATGGCTCTGAGCACTATGGGACTCAACTGCTGTGGTCATAAGTCCCCTAGAACTTAGAACTACTTAAACCTAACTAACCTAAGGACAGCACACAACACCCAGCCATCACGAGGCAGAGAAAATCTCTGACCCCGCCGGGAATCGAACCCGGGAACCCGGGCGTGGGAAGCGAGAGCGCTACCGCACCACCACGAGATGCGGGCTGCAAATATTTTAAATTTTTAGGAGATCTCTGTATTATGAAGTCTCCGACAATGTAGGCGAAATTTTGCTTCCGCGTTGTTGTGCCATTAAAATGTTTAAAGTACAGCATTACATACTGATTAACTTAGACGCTGCATGCTGCGGGATAAAACACATGAGGAATATTCATTATTATTGCTTATTCAGGGCCAGCTCTGAAGATTATTTGGCTTAGCGATTTATTCTCACGCATATTCCACATTTATTGCTCTACGCAGAATTTTGCATACGCAAACGTATCGTTTTTTCATAGCTTCTGTAACATTTGTAAATCCATAGAGCGCCGAAGCTCACGGGTACACTGCGACGTGTAAACACTCAGTGGTGCGATCGTACATTTTCTGCGTGGCGTCGCCCCCGGCTAGCGAGGTATGGGGATTGTTATCTGCGGGTGAACCTCAGAAGTCTCAAACACATTGACATCAACTCATCAGTATGCAACCACTGCCTGAAAAGTTTTCACACTCACATTCACAGAGGTTTCTTACACACGCCTTTCATACATACTTTTGTTTTACGACGCAACAGATTTATATCGACGTTTCGACGTACTCAGGCTTTTACACATTAAGTTCAATATTGCAGTGTTTTCTACCTAGAAGTGTTCATTCTTCGTTACATACGCATTACCAATCACAGTTTCAAGTCACAGACACGCTTTTGGTTTGAAGTTCCTGTTGGTAACTTTTACTTCCTGTGTCTGACTTCTATTCGTCATATGGACGAGAACATTTTCTTTATAGACATAGTAACACAGATCTGTAATTTTGACCTTGATATATATGCTTCACTTCTTTATTCACCCATGTCAAACAGCGCATCGCAGGAGTGCTGTGTCCTGGCTACACACCCTATAGTCAAGTCCTAATTGTAATTACTGTCAGAAGTTAAATCCATTCGGAGATTACTTTGTTAAGACGGCAGTGTATCTTCCGTATTACAGCAACACACGCGCGTCCCGGAACCAAAGAATCATTGCTATTCATCCATGAAATAAAACTTCCCTATGAAGTTGTACGTGGAGAAGGCACATACATTTCCTATACGGTTTTACCGTTGTGCGGTACACAAAAGATATCTGGGTATTACAATAGAAAGTTCTCGTCTACCAGGTGGACTTTCCTTTGGAAAATCACTGTACATTACATTGCTGAACACAGTTCTTCCTTTATCTACAAATGTTCAAAAAAATGGTTCAAATGGCTCTGAGCTCTATGGGACAACTTCTGAGATCATCAGTCCCCTAGAACTACTTAAACCGAACTAACCTTAGGACATCACACACATCCATGCCCGAGGCAGGATTCGAACCTGCGACGTAGCGGTCGCGCGGTTCCAGACTGTAGCGTCTAGAGCCGCTCGGCCACTTCGGCCGGCTGCAAATGTTCAGTCCAGGCTGATGGCCAAGTAACACACACTTACATACCAAACACAATACACATTCCACATGAAAATGATTGATAAAGCATTTACTACTGTATCTACTATTAATAACATACACCTACTATATATATTTCTTTTAAGTCTTTGTAAGGGTCAAAACCCTTTACTTTATTTGTCTTAGTGTCAGCTAACAGATAGCTACACCCTTGAGGTATTCTTATTATCCTGTACGTCCCTGCATATACTGCATATAGCAATTGACACTTCTTGTTTGTTTTGTGCACAATAGATGACTTCAGCTGAGTCGTTAACAACAGTAAATTATTTACTTCAAATTACAGTGCATTCCTCACACCACGATCATATTTTAATTTCCTAGCTTGGGTACGTTTCGATAATTTAGCCAAGACTTCTGCGTATCTCCGTTCTTTGGGCTTTTGTGTCCTGGAACAGTCAATTCGTTTCTTGTCGCCTTATTTATTATCACTCGGCTACTGAGTACCCAGTCGCGGCATGCGGTAGATTATTATCAATCTTCTCGAAGACTGAAACTTAATCCGCCCACCCAGTGTGCTGACTGGGTATATATGGTCTTATTGATCTACGAAATCCTTGAAAACTCTCTTTACCAGACTTGCATCTGGTTGGAAGCGTGATATTAATACCTGCTTAATTCCCAGTTCCCTTAAGAACTGTTCCCAAATGAAACCGGTAAAATAAGTAGTATTGTCGGACACTATAACCTGAGGTTTACCTTCTTTTGGTTGTAGTCCTTTACCACATTTCGAATTACTGACGAGGCCGTGGACATTTTTAGAGTGTAAAATTTCGCATATTTTGTGAATGTATCGCACACAGCTTTGAGACACTTAATACCATCTCTTGCCTAGGATAAACATCCCGCTATATCGATTGACACCAACTGTAAAGGACTAGTTGGCAATACCGTATGTAATACGTTCTTACTTGACCCGTTCATGGGCTGGTCTTCTGACATATATCACAGGTTCGCATAACGCTTTGTACGTGTATTTTGACGTTATTGGCACGGCAATATCTTTTTGTGATTGTCACACACTTATTAATTTCTACTTGCGCCCAAGTGACGTGCCAGATGAAACATTTCATGCATATGCACTACATGTCTGTGTTTACATATCTCCTAAAGAACAGTTATGAGTTATCTATTTTTTATCGCACGCTTAGGGCGGACACTGGTTCTTGAAACAAGGCTGTTATTACCTCATCCCAAGCCGGATCTGAGTTTTGCAATTCGATCATGTCTTTACACATTCACAAAAGTTTTTGCCTGTGTGCTTGATCCCTAATTAGCAACACGTTATACTCAGAAGCCTATTCAGTCAGCTCAGCCGCACCACGCGGTGAGCATGATAAGGCATCGGCTGAAGCGTTGTCACGCCTTTCGATGTGCATTATTTTTAGTTGGTACTCTTGTAAGGTTAGACCCCATCATTTTTCGTTGATACTCTTGTACGGTTAGAGTCCATCGGGACAATCTATCACGTAAAAGTTTGCATGTAAGTAAAAAGCTCAGAGCTTGCTGATCAAAGTATACTTTTAGTGGATTACTGTAGATGTAGAAATGGAAATTTTTAATAGCCCAAACGACCTTTAAGGCTTCCAATACTGTTTCTGATTAGGATCGCTCACAGCTTGTAGCACTCGGCTTGCAAAATCGATCACTTGTATTTCTTTGCAACCGCTCACTTCTTCTACTTGAAACGACAACATCCTAGCCCCTACGAAGATGCGTCTATTACAGTATATCGTCATATGCAGGTTTGCTTGTAACAATGGTTGTTTGATTGTTGCAAATGGTCTCTAGCATTCTGCTGACCACACCCACGGTGCGTTTTTCAACAGTGGCTCACTGTTCAAAAAGTGATCGGACACAAGACGCCATAAAATCGAGACAAAACTGAAGAAAGCCTTTAATTGCTTCTTCATTCTTGGTTGGGGAAATTCCTCAATCATTTGCATTTTCTTAGGATCAGGGACGATGCCTAAGGACAAAACAACATGTCCTAGAAATCTGATTTGTGCCTGCCAAACTTCGATTTCTCAGGATTTGCAGTCAACCCTGCTTCTGCGAATTTTCGCAGTACCTTCTCTAAAATCTCTCCATGCGCTTCCCGTGTTGGGGTGCCAATAAGTAAGTCATCCACTTATAACATTACTGTGTCCAGGAGTTCAGGGCCAAACACTGTATAAAGTGCTGTTATAAATTCACCTCCACTAATGTTCAGGCCAAATGGTAGTACTCTAAATTGGTAGCTTCTACCACTAAATTTGAATGCTGCGTACTTCTTAGAAGCTTCAGTTAACGGAATCCGTCAGTAAGATTATTTTAAATGTATTGATGTTAGATATTTAGCTACAGCAACTAATGGACATGGTGACAAGGAAGGTTCTGTTATTAGCCATTCAACTATTTTCCTAATTTCCTTGGTGACTGACTCCTCGGCCAATGGAATGGAGTAAGTGGCATGATAATAAGTGAGGTATCAGCTCCATAGCTCCATATTGTTCTTGTATCCCTTTATGACATCTGGTTTGACAGAAAACATCTCTATGAATTTACATAGAAGTTGACCTAATTCGACTTGCTGGCCGCTATTAAGATACTCTGATTCCCGTTTTATCGAGACAATCAGTTTTTCCAGCTAAGGTAAATTACTTTCCCCAGTGTTAGCGTAGTAGAATCCCTCATTATACATCATATTGCAGATTTGTAACACATGTGGCTCACTGCACATAATTTGGATCCTTTGGCAGAGTGGTGCTTCTTTATGTATTGGTTTTTATATGTTATGAAAAGTTGGAGTTAATGTTATTGTGCGTCTTCTCTATTGGAATATTATTTACGTCACTGACTCAGTTGTGATACTTCTCGCAATTAGTTTGCCTGACACAGTGTTTTTTTAGTAAACACACGACCAACAAACAGATATACACATATGGAAGTGTCATTATTCTTCAATTGAGTTCTGTTAATTACTTTACATTATGAGAACGTTCAAGGCGAAAGAGATCCTCGTGATATCGATAAGCGAGGATCGAAAAAATTCTCTGAACTCAGTTTACTCAGATAAGGTTCAATACTGGAAACATTGATTACTTTTATTGTTTCGAAGGAAGGACTTTTACTTGTCAAAATCAGCGAATACAAAGATTTTTGTTACGACTCTGGGCCGTTATCATTTAGCACAATGGCGCTGCCCTCTGCACCAAAGTTCCCCTATAAAATTTGCCTAAAGAATTTAAATTTACCACTTCACGAATATAGGAGCTGGTACAGATAAACATTAACAACACCTTTAAGTAGTATTTGATTATATTTAGGCTAAATATTACATTTCGTTCTTCGTCACAAAATGGCTTCATACACTACGAAGAAACAAAATGGAAGAGAGAGCGATCTTTTTGAAAAAAAAACAGAGATTGCAATTATGCTCGCAGATCATATTAGTTGATCACAGAGTCTTTATTATTTTTCTGACATAATATTTATATTTCGTTACGACGTCAGTTTCGGTATATTTGCGAAGTTATTCAATATCATTTCTACCACGTTATGCGGCGTGCCGCCACAGCAGCATTTGTTGTGTATTTCCTTTGCCCTCACTCGCCTTCCCTCATGGGCAAAGCTTATTTCATCTTTGGAGAGGTCAATATTTGCTTTCCTCTCCTGGAGGAACTCGGAACACAGATACAGGCAACCGAGAGTCCTTGGACAAAGAGAGAGGTGTGGTGTCACAGCCAGACACCACACGTGCTAGGTGGTAGCTTAAATCGGCCGCGGTCCTGTAGTACATGTCGGACCCGCGTGTCGCCACTGTGTGATCGCAAACCTAGCGCCACCACAAGGCAGGTCTCGAGAGACTGCCTCGAACTCAGCCCAGTTGTACGGACGACAGTGCTAGCGACTAGACGTACGAAGCCTTTCTCTCTCATTAGCCGAGAGACAGAATAGCCTTCAGCTAAGTTAATGGCTACGAACTAGCAAGGCGCCATTAGCCTTACAGTGATTGTAATTAGAGTCTCACTTGTGTTCACCATAGAGATGTACAAGAAGACATTAAAGATAAGTATATGAGAAGCTCCGTTCTTTTCTTTATAGCATTAATTACGTATCCTGTTCCAGTACTTCACGCCCATCTGCGTTAGTCTCGCGTGCCCTTTAAGCCACCTCTATCTACAAGGTGTTGGCCCAGCTGCCGACACATCAAGAGGTGTTTTTAACAGATTGCTCTCCCACTATTATTACAACCATTACTACTACATGCACATGGTATTTTATCAATTGCCACTGAGCACCAATAGCACTTTCATCCCATAGTTTTCACAAGTAATGTTGTAGTTTTTCAGCCTGAGAAATTTTCTTAAAGAGTTCTACCCTCATTTCGTTCCTAGTAGCACCTGCGTCTATGATTACTATTGGTGTTTGAGTGGTTTCTCTCATCGTGACCCTATATTCGGTTAAATGACTGATTGCCACGACCGTTTTGTTGTCTGTGATTGTTGTGATTGTAATCACTCTTCGTACAACCTCCACTGCCGTCGCTATGCAGCGAATGGCTGCGTTTATCTCGCTTAGATGGCGATGCGTTACCGTTCCCATGTTCGCTGCTATGCCTCATGTCTTCCTGTATGAGGTCAATAGAGTCAAGTTCAAGATTATTTTCGGATACAGTGATCAAATTTTCTTTGATATTGTGAGGTAACCTAGCTTTCAATAAGCGAATGACGTCTTTATCAGAGATAGATATATTCAAGTAACCCGTTTTATTTATGTAGCCTTCGAAATACTTCCTCAAAGTACCCTGTTTTGTGTTATTGTGTTACATAGTTCTGGGCTGTGGATTTATTTAGGTAAACGCTCTTGAATAGAGGTAGACGAGAATTTCGCTACAAATGCTTTCTAGAATTGTTCTTGTGTATCACAAGTCTCTGCCACCGGTGTGAGACGAAATAAATTCTATTTTTTGCCTCTCGGTCCAAGCACTTGGTAATATATTTTTAAAACCTCGACCGAACACAACCGGGTGAATAGATTTATTTTCATCGGTGTAAGATTGAAACTGTCTATGTTTAGGCAAGCTTTCTTGAAGCAATAAGTCAGAAACCGGAAGCGCTGCCCCCGCAACTGATTAATGTTGTCCATTGATTGGACTGTGACTATTCTATCTGCAAGCGTATTGACGCTCGAATGCACACGAACAATTGCATTCATTACCACATATGTCACACCAGACCACAGTTCACAGTAGGCCTATTATGGTTTGCTGGACTGCAATTCTTGTCAAAACAATGAAGCGCTTCGCTGCCAGAGCGTGTTGCCATAATTTATTCTCTCTCTCTTTGTGCACTGTGTCGTCTGTCTCAGTCGTAGCGGAACCCGTGATGCCAACACTGTTGCTTTGGATTTCGCTGTAACGTACACTTTACTCGAGTTTCTGCCCGATCGGTAGTATCCATACAAGAAGCAACAATAACACACAAGCAGATGATTCAATGTTGTAACACTAAAAGAAATATTACCAACACCAGAACCTATCTTCTGTACATTCCCTTTAGTAATTATTCGACAACAGGTAATTCTACACTGCCTCCCTTACCTATTGACGATTAATCTTGTATTCCTTGTATAGTATTATATTTATTTCCCGGCTAGTCTTCTCAAGATTGCAAGTATCTTCTCGTTATCAATCTGTTACTTGTTTCACGAAAAAAGTGTACATGCAATTAATATACGTTGCAGTAGTATATAATAAAACAATATGTATATTATACACACAAGTACAACTCTGGTGCCACAAGTGCAGGCCACCAATTTTATGGTATCCTGTGTTTGAAAATTATTTTTGTTTTTTGTAATTAAACACTTTTATGGTTTTCTCTGGACGAATACAAGTATTGTTTGGAAGTTAGCTAGTAAAATGTTGCATGAGCTCTGCGCCTAGAACTTTAGTTTGCGACGTAAATCACAGAACATTTCTTAGCCATATTTACTTTAATAATCATGAATTGACTCATGCATCCAACTATTATGATTGTGTGGCGTAAATTCATTTAGAAGTAATGACTAAGAAAAAACAATTTCGTGACGATAAGCGCCCTTAACTAAGTCTATGTAAAGTACCTATGTCACTGTGAATGATTTTCATTGTAAATATTTCTCACTGTAATGGTTTAACAGTGTTTAGTCCCATATCTTTCCTTTCGTTTATTTATTTACACGTCTAGTTCTGGAGGATCAAATTGAGGAGCAAATCTCCAAGGTCATGGAACATGTTAGTACATGAAATTACAACATAAAAGTAATAACAGATAAAATAAAATGTTTATGAACCCAAAAAAAGTGAAGCCACAGGATTAAGTACCCGCAATCAGCAATATAACATAAGAATCAGCTTAATTTTTCAAGGAACTCCTCGACAGAATAGAAGCAGTGACTCATGAGGAAACTCCTCAGTTTCGATTTGAAAGCGTGTGGATTACTGCTAAGATTTTTTAAATCGAATGGTAGGTTATTCCAAATGGACGCAGCAGTATGATTCACACCGTTCTGCACAAGACTTAAAAAAAAATCCGATCCAAATACAGGTTGGATTTCTGCCGAGTATTAACTGAGTGAAAGCTGCTAATTCTTGGCAATAAGATGATACTGTCAACAAAAAGACAGTAAAAAATTATATATATATTGAAAGGGCAATGTAAAAATACCTAGCCTACCCAGCCTTCCACCCATGAACCATGAACCATGGACCTTGCCGTTGGTGGGGAGGCTTGTGTGCCTCAGCGATACAGATGGCCTTACCGTAGGTGCAACCACAACGGAGGGGTATCTGTTGAGAGGCCAGACAAACGTGTGGTTCCTGAAGAGGGGCAGCAGCCTTTTCAGTAGTTGTAGGGGCAAGTCTGGATGATTGACTGATCTGGCCTTGTAACACTAACCAAAACGGTCTTGCTGTGATGGTATTGCGAACGCCTGAAAGCAAGAGGAAACTACAGCCGTAATTTTTCACGAGGACATGCAGCTTTACTGTATGGTTAAATGATGATGGCGTCCTCTTGGGTAAAATATTCCGGAGGTAAAATAGTCCCCCATTTGGATCTCCGGGCGGGGACTACTCAAGAGGACGTCGTTGTCAGGAGAAAGAAACCTGGCCTTCTACGGATCGGAGCGTGGACTGTCAGATCCCTTAATCGGGCAGGTAGGTTAGAAAATTAAAAAAGGGAAATGGATAGGTTAAAGTTAGATATCGTGGGAATTAGTGAAGTTCGGTGGCAAGAGGAACAAGACTTTTGGTCAGGTGAATACAGGGTTATAAATACAAAATCAAATAGGAGTAATGCAGGAGTAGGCTTAATAATGAATGAAAAAATAGGAGTGCGGGTAAGCTACTACAAACAGCATAGTGAACGCATTATTGTGGGCAAGATAGACACGAAGCCCACGCCTGCTACAGTAGTACAAGTTTATATGCAACTAGCTCTGCAGATGATGAAGAAATTGATGAAATGTATGATGACATAAAAGAAATAATTCAAATAGTGAAGGGAGACGAAAATTTAATAGTCATGGGTGACTGGAATTCGACAGTAGGAAAAGGAAGTGAAGGAAACGTAGTAGGTGAATATGGATTGGGGGAAAGAAATGAAAGAGGAAGCCGCCTTGTAGAATTTCGCACAGAGCATAACTTAATCATAGCTAACACTTGGTTCAAGAATCATAAAAGGAGGTTGTATACATGGAAAAAGCCTGCAGATACTGGAAGGTGTCAAATAGATTATATAATGGTAAGACAGAGATTTAGGAACCAGGTTTAAGTTGTAAGACACTTCCAGGGGCAGATGTGTGACCACAGTCTATTGGTTATGAACTGTAGATTGAAGCTGAAGAAACTGAAAAAACGTGGGAATTTAAGGAGATGGTTAAACTGAATAAACCAGAGGTTGTACAGTGTTTCAGACAGAGCATAAGAGAACGATTGACAGGAATGGGGGAAAGAAATACAGTAGAAGAAGAATAGGTAGCTTTGAGGGATGAAGTAGTGAAGGTAGCAGAGGATCAAGCAGGTAAAAAGACGAGGGCTAATATAAATCCTTGGGCAACAGAAGAAATATTGAATTTAATTGATGAAAGGAGAAAATACAAAACTGCAGTAAATGATGCAGGCAAAAAGGAATACAAACGTCTCAAAGCCGGCCGCGGTGGTCTAGCGGTTCTAGGCGCTCAGTCAGGAACCGCGCGACTGCTAGGGTCGCAGGTTCGAATCCTGCCTCGGGCATGGATGTGTGTGATGTCCTTAGGTTAGTTAGGTTTAAGTAGTTCTAAGTTCTAGGGGACTGATGACCTAAGATGTTAAGTCCCATAGTGCTCAGAGCTATTTTTTTGAAACGTCTCAAAAATGAGATCGACAGGAAGTGCAAAATGGCTAAGCAGGGATGGCTAGAGGACAAATGTAAGGATGTAGAGGCATATATCACTAGGGGTAAGATAGATACTCCCTACAGGAAAATTAGAGACTTTTGGAGAAAAGAGAACCACTTGTATGTATATCAAGAGCTTAGATGGAGACCCAGTTCTAAGCAAAGAGGGGAAAGCAGAAAGGTGGAAGGATTATATAGAGCGTCTATACAAGGGCGATGTACTTGAGGACAATATTAGGGAAATAGAAGAGGATGTAGATGTAGAAAGCGTTTGACAATGTTGACTGGAATACTCTCTTTCGAATTCTGAAGTTGGAAGGGGTAAAATACAGGGAAAGAAAGGCTATTTACAATTTGTACAGAACCCAGAAGGCGGTTATAAGAGTCGAGGGACATAAAAGGGAAGAAGTGGTTGGGAAGGGAGTGAGACAGAGTTGTAGCCTCTCCCCGATGTTATTCAATCTGTATATTGAGCAAGCAGTAAAGGAAACAAAAGAAAAATTTGGAGTAGGTGGTAAAATCCAGTGAGAAGAAATAAAAAATTTGAGGTTCGCCGATGGCATTGTAATTATATCAGAGACAGGAAAGGACTTGGAAGAGCAGTTGAACGGAATGGACAGTGTCTTGAAAGGAGCATATAAGATGAACATCAATAAAAGTAAAACGAGAATAATGGAATGTAGTCGAATTAAATCGGGCGATACTGAGGGAATTAGATTAGGAAATTAGACACTTAAAGTAGTAAAGGTGTTTTACTATTTGGGGAGCAAAATAACTGATGATGGTCGAAGTAGAGAGGATATAAAATGTAGACTGGCAATGGCAAGGAAAGCCTTTCTGAAGAAGAGAAATTTGTTAACATCTAGTATAGATTTAAGTGTTAGGAAGTCGTTTCTGAAAGTATTTGTATGGAGTGTAGCCATATATGGAAGTGAAACATCGACGATAAATAGTTTGGACAAGAAGAGAATAGAAGCTTTCGAAATGTGGTGCTACAGAAGAATGCTGAAGATTAGATGGGTAGATCACATAAGTAATGAGGATGTATTGACTAGAATTTGGGAGAAGAGAAATTTGTGGCACAACTTGACTAGAAGAAGGGATCGGTTGGTAGGACATGTTCTGAGGCATCAAGGGATCACCAATTTAGTATTTGAGGGCAAAAATCGTAGAGGAAGACCAAGAGATGAATACACTAAGTAGATTCAGAAGGATGTAGGTTGCATTAGGTACTGGGAGGTGAAGAAGCTTGCACAGGATAGAGTAGCATGGAGAGCTGCATCAAACCAGTCTCTGGACTGAAGACCACAACAACAGATGTTACAGTTTACCGAGTTTCTTTCGTTAAAGTAATTTAGTTAATTAATTCGTAACAAATATAAAAATGTTCTGACAAATGCTTAAGGGGATGCTATAGGGGGGGGGGGGGGGACATTGTTAGACGTGCCTACGTAGAAGATGCAGTATTAATTAGCACTTCCAAAATTGAATTATCCAGAATGATAAAATATTATTACACGTTCGCCGAGAGACTATGATTACGCAGGAACGAAGAGAAGATAGAATTTCTGGTCGTAAGTAAGAAAATCTGAACTGTTGCACCTTTGTAGATAAATTCCCTTCCGAGACGATTGATCGCTTCAAGTACTTGGGGAGATTTTTTACTAAACACAACAGGACCGATGTAGGAATACATTGCTCTCTAGCAATAGCTAAAAAATACTGTTTAGTTGCATCAGTACCTTAAGCAAAACATCGCTTAGCACTAAGTTCAAAATTCACTTGTATCTATCAAC
This sequence comes from Schistocerca nitens, assembly GCF_023898315.1. Classification (NCBI taxonomy): domain Eukaryota; kingdom Metazoa; phylum Arthropoda; class Insecta; order Orthoptera; family Acrididae; genus Schistocerca; species Schistocerca nitens. The sequence goes on along the minus strand of NC_064617.1, from coordinate 902,020,536 downwards.
TGTTGTGCCGCTAATTAATATTTAGGAAGAAAAATGCATAAAAACTGTCAGTATTCGAAAGGAAAATACTAAGGAATTTGTTTCAGACCCGTAGTTGACGAATGTAACATGGAATGGAGGATAAGAAAAAAATGAAGAACTTTGGGAGCAGTATAAACACCGAAACATGCTTGAGGTGCTAAGGAAGCGACGTCTGAGCTGAGCTATTTACATAGCAAGAATGATTGATAGTATACTACCTAGAATAGGTAGAGAAGGAACGAGAGGAAGAAGTCCCATAATTAAGTGGCGAGATAGAATCCGGATAACTGATATATTGAGATTGATAACGCGTTTCAATACCTAAATTTGACAGAAAACTTTTTGCATCTCATATAATTGATAGGTGTGTCAAGAGTAGATTGCCCAAATGATATAATTATTTCATTACTGTATGCTAAATTCATTTGACAGAGATCTGAATTCGAACAAGGAACCAGGAACACACGGCATTCCCTCACAGTTATTCCGGCTCTTGGGGGAATCAACCATAAGACAATTATTGCAACAGATATGCGAGATATGAGGCAGATGTAATATTTCAAGACGAAATATTAATCTCGCTTATTAAGAAGGCAGGTGCTGACAAAAGTGAATAATAGTGAATGATCAGTTTCATAACTCATTATTGCAGAACACTAATACAAATTATTTACATAAAGGAAAGACGTAGATGCCGATCTCGGGGAAGATCACTTTGGGTTCCGGAGAAACGTAGATACACGCTACGCCACACTGACACTGCGACCTATCTTCGAAGATAGAGTGCAGAATAGCAAACCTACATTTATATCATTTGTAGATTTGAAGAAAGCCTCTGGCAACGTTGACTGGAATATGCTCTTTGAAATTCTGAAAATAGCAGGGTTAAAATTCGGGGAACGTTAGTTAATCTGCTATTTCTGTAGATACCAGACGGCAGTTATAAGCGTCGATCGATGTGAAAGGGGAAAATTTTGAGGAAGTGTTAAATTCAGGGAGGAAAAATGAAAACTCTTGAGATTTTTCTGTGATATTTTAGTTCTTTTAGAGATGCCAGAAGCGTTGAAAATGATTTGAACGGATAGGATACTGTCTTGAAAAGAGATCATAAGATGATCATCAACAAAAGTAAAACAAGAATAATGAAATTTATTTGAATGAAATAAGGCGACGCTGAGGGTATTTGATTAGAGAATAACATACTGAAAATAGCCGACGAGTTTTGCTGTTTGACGAGCAAGACGTCTGACTGTGGCCAAAGTAAAGAGGATGTAAAATGCTGATTGTCGGTAGAAAAAAACGTTTCCAAAAAAAAGAAATTTTTCAACATTGAATATAAAATTAAGTGCCAAAACGTCCTTCCTCAATGTACACTCTTTGACATAAAACTTGACCGGCGGCCGGCCGCTTCAGAGGCTAAGTCCGCGCCGATCGCGACATGGGACAAAAAAACTGGCCAACTCGCTAATTCTCTAAGTCCGGTTATCTGCACAATCTGGCAACACTGTAGACTGCGGCACTTCCTGGACGAAAACTTGTCCCATGATAGAGAAACTCTAGGCTGATTACGCCTGTGGTCTAGCGGTAGCGTGCATTGTTTCTGTTCATAATGTCAGTGGATCGAGAGCAGCTGGCATGAAATATTTTTATAGCCTCTTCTGTCTGAATGCTGAAGACGTGAATGTAATGGTAGCGCAGATTCAATCTATTTCGCTTTGTGACACACCGATATCAAAATTTTATCCAGTAACGATTTTGCGGCAGATTTCCTGCAGACTGTCCTCCTCTGGACGCCGTATGCGGCAAAGCTCCGGGATCCACTTGCTGGCTACTGGCAGCGGCCGTGGCGACAGCAGCGGCGCTGCACTCCCCCGTTCTTTATCGAAAGCGCGTGCTACCGCTCATCGCTTTTGATGATTTAAAACGCTTTATTATTAAATGTTGCTCCACAGAAAATTTCTACAATTTCCATTCACGCTCAAAAGCAACGGAGACAGACGCCCTGATTAGTAGGCGGGTATTATATTACATTAATCGGCAAGAGCTGAGTATGGCCCGAAATTAATTTTATAGACTGGGACGAAATTAAATCACCTCACTACATTCGATGACTTTATAAATGCTTCATACCTCGTTTCTTTTCCTTTCAAACTCAATTATTTGTGCAACTTTTGGTCAATGTTTGGATGTTTTCGTCAAGCCAGAGTGAGCGTCTGTGGTGTAAAGTGTATTACAGTTCTTGTTTCATTCCTTATGGTAAGTCTATGCGATAAACTGTGTGAATACCTTGCAATGCATGCTCTGTAGCAGTGCAGGAACACTGCACATTTGGAGTTCCATGTATGGGTTCATGAAGTATTTATTGTTGATCGGAAGTGATAGTTAAGGTCATCAGATTTAAACCAGAAAAATTTGTCGTTTTGAAGGTTTCAGAGAACGGAAAGGAATTGCTAACGCCGGTGTTAGAAAACGTCTACAGTTAAATGCTATTGCAAAAATTTAGAAGAAGTGAACTACATTAATGAACATGTGCACTTCATAAACAACCTTCTGACATGTTAGACCTATATGACGAACAAAGCTCAAATTTATATCGTTGACAGTCGGTTTGAATCTTTTCAGGGTCTATTTTACAGTGAAGCACCTTGGAATTTGCAAAGCAGAAATCCATGATATTAACTTAATTTACTAAGTCGAAATCGGACGAAGATTGATGTTTAAAGGCATTCTACAGATTTCGCATAAGAAATTTTTACTAGCAGTTTGCAACTCCATTAATTAAAATGGAAAATAAAAGGTTGTAGTCAGCGGCTTCTACCGTGATTCGAACTGCTATGTCTTATAGTACAAGCACTGCAACGCACAAGGGAACCTCTGAGCTAACGACACACTGGCGGCCAGAGGCGGAATATAGTCACTGCGATGTTGCCTGAGCCTCAAAACGCAACCTTAAACACACGAACAGAGGAGGTGGAGATTACTGTTTTAACGTCCCGTCGACAACAATGTCATTAGAGACGGAGCACAAGCTCGGATTAGGGAAGGATGGGGAAGGAAATCGGCCGTGCCCTTCCTAAGGACCCATCCCGGCATTTGCCTGAAGCGATTTAGGGAAATCATTGAAAACCTAAATCAGGATGGCCGGGCGCGGGATTGCACCGTCGTCCTCCCGAATGCACACACAAACAGGTGTTACTTATGTAAAGAACGCCGTTCTTGGAGTCCAGAAATTAAATATACTTTCTAATTGTGTCATCTTGCAGTGGATTATATCGTACGAGTCTTCGATGTGGAAAACGAATGTCAAGTGAATTTAGCGAGGTAACGCCGACCTACACCCGGAAGTAAATGCACTATCAGAGTGTTGACAAATACTTGCTACGACGCTGCCATTTCTAGGCTCTCTGACGAGGCAGTCTGCGTCTTCATACGTTTCCTCCTTGAAATCTGTATGCTCTATTATATACTAAGTAGCCCGATCATTGTTTCAGTAATGTTACCCTCTTGTTTGACCCCGTAACGATGAACAGATTCCAAATGCATGTCTCCCTTCCTGGGTTGTTTTTTGTGTTTTATTGCTTGGAATTCCTGAAGCAGACCACTGTGCCTTCCCCCCTCGTGGGTTAGGTCTCAAAACTAAACCGCTTTGTATCCAATGGCATAATTTATTCAGACAGCATCAGCATAAGACTATCAAACAAAGCCTTCCATTTACAGTTGCAGCACTCTAACCAGCACTGACCAAAGTGTAATCCACGGTCATGGTCCTAAATTACCAGCTGTCTGCTACTGTGGCAAAGTCCGTACTACACTTTCGATTCCGCAGCACCATTTTATCTGGTAACACTGTGTAGTTGCACAGTTGTGCTACCAGGTCTGTCCTCACACTGTCAACTTTATGTATCTCACTTCTCCTGTAGCGTAGATCACGAGGAGCCGAAGTAAATGAGTGTATTCTGCATGACGTAACATTCAGTATTCCCTTCTTTCATAGCCACTCTTCATGTGCATCGATACCAAATAGGAATGCGAAAACTCTTGCGAGTGAGAGAATGACAATAACAATCGTAACAAGAACAAGCAAATAATGAATGATGTTTATTCCAACGCAGAACGAGAATGGCTTTAAATATAAAAATCTGTATCTATATCTATATCCATATCTATTGATCTTTGAGTTGGCACAATGCAAATATATTCTTAGCATTTAGTTACTGAATTTAGTTCTGGATGTTTGCAGAGAAAAGGAAAAGTCGGTACTTCTCGCTAGTGTAATATAATGTGAACCAGCAACTACCCTTTCCTTAGAACACGACTCAAGCAGGTCCTCAAGTAGGTAGCAAGGCACTGCTGCGTTCTGTTCCCTGACATTGCTCTGATGACGGTTAATGCAGATAGTTCCGATTATGAAATACAAAACGTATTGCAGGTTAGTTCCTAGGATAGTAACATTAAATTTGCGTTGTGGACGGCACATGAACGTGACGACTATCCATATTACTCATCAATATAAAAAGACAATATTTTGGGAATTTAGCAGGATTACTCAAAATGAATTCTGAAATTGGGTGACTGACTCCACAGGTGCTAAACGTCGTCAAGAGTATACGATGTCCTAATCGCATTAGGAATATGAAGAACGTCTTCGACAGCTCGCAACTTTCACATTGATATCTCCACCCTACTCCAGACAGCCCTCGGTGGAGTTGCACTACGTTGCCGATGTTATGGAAGGCCTTCAAACCGACAACAGACCACATATTGAAAAATACAAGCGAATTCTCTTGCAGCGTAAGCTTATTGTAACTAATCTAAAAATTATTGGAGAGGAACATTGTCCTATTCAAAAAAAGTAAAATGTTACACACTGTTGACGTCAAACGGACATTATCTATGTCCTGTCTTGTGTCCTACTCATCTATAATATCAAGTGTACTATGAAAATGATTATATATAATGGATGATAGGGTAATGCATTGATACCAGATGGTGGGGGCCGGCCGGTGTGGCCGTGCGGTTCTAGGCGCTTCAGTCTGGAACCGCGTGACCGCTACGGTCGCAGGTTCGAATCCTGCCTTGGGCATGGATGTGAGTGATGTCCTTAGTTAGGTTTAAGTAGTTCTAAGTTCTAGGGGACTGATGACCTTAGAAGTTAAGTCCCATAGTGCTCAGAGCCATTTGAACCATTTGAACTATTTAACACAAAATGACATTAAAAATTAAAGTTATTCACGAGCAGCTAGTTGAGAATATGTATGAACATTAAATGACACGACGAACTGAAATAATATGACGAAGAGTTCAGCGCTCACTGGGAATAGAGCCTCACACATATCGTTGTTGACTACACACAAAGAGACGTCAGCTACCGAATTTTTCTCCACCAGCTGCTCAGAATAGCATCTTGAACTTACAGTCATCTCGCAAATAGTTCTGTGTCTCACTGGGAGTTAAAAACGTCAGATATCGTTGGTGTTGACAACGAATGGAAATACATTAAAAATCAAAATTATTATCCACCAGCAGATAGGTGTTCTCATGATAGAGCTTGATAATACATAATTAAATCTTTAGTGCCGGGCCAGGATTCGATCCCATTCACGCGTAATATGTGAAGGTGTTGAGGAATCTGCAGTTTTGAACAAACAACAAATTGTAGCCGAGCTGTATTGACACGAAGGGATCAAATTCCGCGTTAAGGGCGGTCTGAGTTGCATTCCCAGTTTAGAACCAATTTTATCGACATACAGAAGCTCAAATAAAAGATGGAATAAGTGTCCTGTGACCATACATAGCGTTTGTGTCGTCACTTGAAATAAATAACTAGTATAAGAAAGGTTACTGGTGATAGAGTTTCTACATGTCGCCACTCCAGACTTTATTGTGGTTCAACCTACCGTCTACTTGGTAAAGAAGGAATATCATCTTTAATGTGAATTTTCAGACCACGCAGCCATTATATCTCCTTCACTTGGTGTAGCCAGGAGAGAATGGAATCTGTCTCTCCCTATCTAAAATCATTGACGGAAGTGGGAATCGAACCCAGACCATAGGTATAACAACCTACCGTCCGTCCAACAGACCACGAAATCCTCTTCTCTGCGAGTCATTTTTCTATCGTAACGCAGTTGCGCCACACTGGATGAGAATTCTGACACACAGGCTCCCTGTAGTAATTTGCAGCATGTTCAGTAAATTCATTTACTTGGTTGACCGAATCACCATGAACTAGCTGCCTCGGCTACCCAGTGCATACATTCGACTATTTTGTAATCACAGAAATAAAATCACGTAACTGCCACCTACACACAACTGCCAACAGTGTAGGATGCAGAAGTTTAAATAGGAAGTGTTCCTTTCCACTTGAGCTATTCTATTGCGCTATCTGTTACTAGAAAACGTCGTTCAGTCCAAAAGAAAAGCTGTAACTGTTTGTCTCTCAGAAGTCAAGACCTGGCCATATGCATAATCTCACAGTGCTGTGGAATCCAAAAGTTCTGGAGGAATAGTTGCCGAGCTCTGGAGCTGCTGTAGCTACGTGTCAGCTTGTAGCATAGATAAGATGTCGCGAGTTCGAATACATTCAGTGCTACATTTTTTAAAACGCAATTCTGCTCTCTGCTGAAGGTATCAATCTAATGGAACTTTGAACATAATTCCCTTCACTTCTCAACCCAAAGTAGTCGCATGTGGAAAAAGGGCTAACTACTGTGACATTTTGTTCTATTCAGGTTTAATAGACAGCAGGCAGCAGATGCATCTCGAAGATGTGCAGGGAGAGCGCATCGTGCCATAATATGTCAGAAAAGTATTTTCTACATTAGCCGTCGTGTGGTAGTGATATTTTATTCTTCTTCAAACTTTGTTTGACAGCTTTAACTCAGAACAAGTTTTCTACATGCATGTAATCAATAAACTGCATGTGCATTGTCAGACTGTCATAGGTAACATCTGAGAATTCGCATATATCGTTGATGATTAATTTCTCTCTCATGTTTACTATTGTTTTAACAACACTAAAGGAAACCTTACGAAAATTGTGCACTGTATTATAAGAAATGAAATAAAACTAACCATGATAACCTTACGACGAAAGTATCTGTACACAAGCATGCCTCTATCGACACGAATTGGTAAAATACTACTCACTTAGATTTTGATTGGGTCTGTGTTTAATTGGTATGCTGTGTCATACTCAAGAGGTATGCAAATGTGGCATTTCATAAATATAGTTACGTATTCCTAGAAACCCAAAATTCGCTTGTCAGCAGCGGAAAGAGGCCTTACCTGTTGTGCAGCATTGTAAGTTTTTCAACATTGCACTATGAGCTGAAAGCATTTTCTTGCGATTTCCTTATTGATGTTTGATCTGACTGCTTGTAGCTCTTTCACAGAAGGGATAAAAACGTTGAAGTCAGTGAGACTGGAACTGCGAACCGTAACAGACGCTTTTTCACAGGTCAGCACGTTACCACAGAGCTGGCGAGGAGGTATGGGTCTTAGCTTCCTATTACGAGGGCAATGGTAACTAGAACTCGTAAACCGCTATTTGAAGGTCGAGATTAGTTGCGGTTTCCACCTGCAACGACTTTCCTGGGCTGAAAACCGTAAATTTTCAATCTTTTGTTACTCTTCAAGCGATAATAACTCAGATTATTCAACGGAAATGACAGGTAAAATCAAGTGAACTTTGAGGCTTAATTCCGTGCACACCAGGAAGTAACTCGTCGATCACAGAGTTGCCAAACATACGTTGCCTTGTTGCCAAATCTCAGTTACAGTACCAGCAGGAAGAAGACGAACCGATGTGATCCTACAGCGGTCTGGGAAGTGACCATAGCTGGTGCCTCCAAGTCACGGCTGCTACGGCCTGGAATACGTAATGCGTCTGATTCGCTTTCTGTAACTAGGTTTAGGGACTGGATCGTAGTTACTAATAATACTCAGAACTGACTGCAAACTGAGCATCATAAATCAGTAACTCTCATTGTTGTTTTTATATTTCTTTCGTAAGTGTACTCAAAACTAAGAAAGTCATTCACAGGCGTTTTCGTGCCTCGCCGATAGTCGAGCACAACATACAAATAAAAATAAAAAAGAATCTGTGTGTGTGTGTGTGTGTGTTTGTGTGTGTGTGTGTGAGAGAGAGAGAGAGATAAATAAAAAGCAATGAGAGAGAGTGTAAAAAATTGTTGTAAAGAAATTGAATCATGGTATTTAAAGAAATCTTTCATTATAATGACACGTTCCACATCATTACGAAATGTCGTATTCATGATCTATGGAACAAGAGTTAATCTAATGTAATCTAATCTTATCTAATCACATCATATTGATGATTAGCCATGAAGAGTCATGAATTACCGAAATTTTGGCCAATACCAGTAACCAAATCTAAACTTGAAAATAAAAGACGACAATTTTTGTAATAAACCGTGACTCCTATCAAGACCCTTTCGTCCCTGTTATCTAACCACGAAAGATGTCTGATATACCTCCATTCTGAAGTAACAAAGTGTGCATGCATTTAAAGATGAAGTGCATGATGTAAAGTTCTGTGACGGAGATACGAACCCAGCACGTAATCCGATTGTTAACTAAGAAAAATCAAATGTTACGTATCGGTTTTTCTTACGAGCCGCTAGGTGTCTGAATCTAAAATAAGGATACAAACTTTTGTGCCTAAGCGACAATCGAACTGCACACCTACCGTGCATCAACGAATGTAGCTTAAGTATCAGTTGCTTACTCATGAACAGTAAGATGTGTGCGTGTTTGACCAGAAATAACGACACCTGTTGCGATTGTTGGAAACACATGAACAGACATTGAAATTGCGCGTTAATTTTCACTAGCAGGTGGGTGTGCACTTGATAAAGCTAGAAATGAAATTATGAATATTTTTGTACTGGATCAGGTTTCAGACCCACATACTTACCTTTGGAGGAGACCTAGAGAAGATTGCAGTCTTGGGAAAAGGAACGAAATGACTGAACTATACTGTTCCGAGAGATTCAGATCCTCGAAAGAGGAGATACGAATTCGAATCACAGTCCAGCACCAAATTTTTAAACGTCTCTAGTTCAATCAAGTACAAGTAAAATAAGAGCCCTGTTCCTTTAAATGGCTATCGGTTCATCAAATAAAATAAAATTTTCTAATGTAAGTAAGCTTACTGGCGACTGTATTTCTGTTTACCATGACTTCCGCTGTGTCATTTCCCAACGTAAACCGGCTCTGCCCAGTTGGTAATGAAGGAACGTGATGTTTAATGCGGATTCTGGATTATAACGTCTTTCTCTTGAGGTTACCAGAGGTAAAATAAATCTGTTTGTGCCTCTTAAAAGTAAATGCCTGAACCCACGCATTGCACCTGTGATAGCTCGTTCCACCATACCATTGTGGCCACATTACCCAGCCCCAAGAGTGTGCTGTAACGGATGATGTGCTTAGCTTACAAAATTAGTCACGGTGGAAAAAATGCGAGTCTATTAAATGGTCAAGTAGAAGCAAGCTTCTGACGCAGAGATTATGCTATTCTCATGTCAGCAGGATGTAAAGACTCTTCTAGGCATCATAGGCTGGATGTGAAGCCATTTTGATTTTTCACAAATTCAGCAAATTTCTTAGTTCGAGAAAATCCACTGTGAAGTGTGAAGTTGCCGGATAATTCGATTATTACTGTTATTATTAATATCATTTTATTCATACCGCTGCTGGAACACGACCGTAGTCGTCAGGTAAAACGCGAGACCAGCTAATATGACGTCTGGCGACCGAAAGCACATATCGACAAAATATTTATCGCCCCTTTCCTCTCGGTGCTGAAGCAGTGGATTTTCTCGAACTAAGAAATTTGCTGAATTTGTGAAAAATCAAAATGGCTTCACATCCAGCCTATGATGCCTAGAAGAGTCTTTACATCCTGCTGACATGAGAATAGCATAATCTCTGCGTCAGAAGCTTGCTTCTACTTGACCATTTAATAGACTCGCATTTTTTCCACCGTGACTAATTTTGTAAGCTAAGCACATCATCCGTTACAGCACACTCTTGGGGCTGGGTAATGTGGCCACAATGGTATGGTGGAACGAGCTATCACAGGTGCAATGCGTGGGTTCAGGCATTTACTTTTAAGAGGCACAAACAGATTTATTTTACCTCTGGTAACCTCAAGAGAAAGACGTTATAATCCAGAATCCGCATTAAACATCACGTTCCTTCATTACCAACTGGGCAGAGCCGGTTTACGTTGGGAAATGACACAGCGGAAGTCATGGTAAACAGAAATACAGTCGCCAGTAAGCTTACTTACATTAGAAAATTTTATTTTATTTGATGAACCGATAGCCATTTAAAGGAACAGGGCTCTTATTTTACTTGTACTTGATTGAACTAGAGACGTTTAAAAATTTGGTGCTGGACTGTGATTCGAATTCGTATCTCCTCTTTCGAGGATCTGAATCTCTCGGAACAGTATAGTTCAGTCATTTCGTTCCTTTTCCCAAGACTGCAATCTTCTCTAGGTCTCCTCCAAAGGTAAGTATGTGGGTCTGAAACCTGATCCAGTACAAAAATATTCATAATTTCATTTCTAGCTTTATCAAGTGCACACCCACCTGCTAGTGAAAATTAACGCGCAATTTCAATGTCTGTTCATGTGTTTCCAACAATCGCAACAGGTGTCGTTATTTCTGGTCAAACACGCACACATCTTACTGTTCATGAGTAAGCAACTGATACTTAAGCTACATTCGTTGATGCACGGTAGGTGTGCAGTTCGATTGTCGCTTAGGCACAAAAGTTTGTATCCTTATTTTAGATTCAGACACCTAGCGGCTCGTAAGAAAAACCGATACGTAACATTTGATTTTTCTTAGTTAACAATCGGATTACGTGCTGGGTTCGTATCTCCGTCACAGAACTTTACATCATGCACTTCATCTTTAAATGCATGCACACTTTGTTACTTCAGAATGGAGGTATATCAGACATCTTTCGTGGTTAGATAACAGGGACGAAAGGGTCTTGATAGGAGTCACGGTTTATTACAAAAATTGTCGTCTTTTATTTTCAAGTTTAGATTTGGTTACTGGTATTGGCCAAAATTTCGGTAATTCATGACTCTTCATGGCTAATCATCAATATGATGTGATTAGATAAGATTAGATTACATTAGATTAACTCTTGTTCCATAGATCATGAATACGACATTTCGTAATGATGTGGAACGTGTCATTATAATGAAAGATTTCTTTAAATACCATGATTCAATTTCTTTACAACAATTTTTTACACTCTCTCTCATTGCTTTTTATTTATCTCTCTCTCTCTCTCACACACACACACACAAACACACACACACACACACACAGATTCTTTTTTATTTTTATTTGTATGTTGTGCTCGACTATCGGCGAGGCACGAAAACGCCTGTGAATGACTTTCTTAGTTTTGAGTACACTTACGAAAGAAATATAAAAACAACAATGAGAGTTACTGATTTATGATGCTCAGTTTGCAGTCAGTTCTGAGTATTATTAGTAACTACGATCCAGTCCCTAAACCTAGTTACAGAAAGCGAATCAGACGCATTACGTATTCCAGGCCGTAGCAGCCGTGACTTGGAGGCACCAGCTATGGTCACTTCCCAGACCGCTGTAGGATCACATCGGTTCGTCTTCTTCCTGCTGGTACTGTAACTGAGATTTGGCAACAAGGCAACGTATGTTTGGCAACTCTGTGATCGACGAGTTACTTCCTGGTGTGCACGGAATTAAGCCTCAAAGTTCACTTGATTTTACCTGTCATTTCCGTTGAATAATCTGAGTTATTATCGCTTGAAGAGTAACAAAAGATTGAAAATTTACGGTTTTCAGCCCAGGAAAGTCGTTGCAGGTGGAAACCGCAACTAATCTCGACCTTCAAATAGCGGTTTACGAGTTCTAGTTACCATTGCCCTCGTAATAGGAAGCTAAGACCCATACCTCCTCGCCAGCTCTGTGGTAACGTGCTGACCTGTGAAAAAGCGTCTGTTACGGTTCGCAGTTCCAGTCTCACTGACTTCAACGTTTTTATCCCTTCTGTGAAAGAGCTACAAGCAGTCAGATCAAACATCAATAAGGAAATCGCAAGAAAATGCTTTCAGCTCATAGTGCAATGTTGAAAAACTTACAATGCTGCACAACAGGTAAGGCCTCTTTCCGCTGCTGACAAGCGAATTTTGGGTTTCTAGGAATACGTAACTATATTTATGAAATGCCACATTTGCATACCTCTTGAGTATGACACAGCATACCAATTAAACACAGACCCAATCAAAATCTAAGTGAGTAGTATTTTACCAATTCGTGTCGATAGAGGCATGCTTGTGTACAGATACTTTCGTCGTAAGGTTATCATGGTTAGTTTTATTTCATTTCTTATAATACAGTGCACAATTTTCGTAAGGTTTCCTTTAGTGTTGTTAAAACAATAGTAAACATGAGAGAGAAATTAATCATCAACGATATATGCGAATTCTCAGATGTTACCTATGACAGTCTGACAATGCACATGCAGTTTATTGATTACATGCATGTAGAAAACTTGTTCTGAGTTAAAGCTGTCAAACAAAGTTTGAAGAAGAATAAAATATCACTACCACACGACGGCTAATGTAGAAAATACTTTTCTGACATATTATGGCACGATGCGCTCTCCCTGCACATCTTCGAGATGCATCTGCTGCCTGCTGTCTATTAAACCTGAATAGAACAAAATGTCACAGTAGTTAGCCCTTTTTCCACATGCGACTACTTTGGGTTGAGAAGTGAAGGGAATTATGTTCAAAGTTCCATTAGATTGATACCTTCAGCAGAGAGCAGAATTGCGTTTTAAAAAATGTAGCACTGAATGTATTCGAACTCGCGACATCTTATCTATGCTACAAGCTGACACGTAGCTACAGCAGCTCCAGAGCTCGGCAACTATTCCTCCAGAACTTTTGGATTCCACAGCACTGTGAGATTATGCATATGGCCAGGTCTTGACTTCTGAGAGACAAACAGTTACAGCTTTTCTTTTGGACTGAACGACGTTTTCTAGTAACAGATAGCGCAATAGAATAGCTCAAGTGGAAAGGAACACTTCCTATTTAAACTTCTGCATCCTACACTGTTGGCAGTTGTGTGTAGGTGGCAGTTACGTGATTTTATTTCTGTGATTACAAAATAGTCGAATGTATGCACTGGGTAGCCGAGGCAGCTAGTTCATGGTGATTCGGTCAACCAAGTAAATGAATTTACTGAACATGCTGCAAATTACTACAGGGAGCCTGTGTGTCAGAATTCTCATCCAGTGTGGCGCAACTGCGTTACGATAGAAAAATGACTCGCAGAGAAGAGGATTTCGTGGTCTGTTGGACGGACGGTAGGTTGTTATACCTATGGTCTGGGTTCGATTCCCACTTCCGTCAATGATTTTAGATAGGGAGAGACAGATTCCATTCTCTCCTGGCTACACCAAGTGAAGGAGATATAATGGCTGCGTGGTCTGAAAATTCACATTAAAGATGATATTCCTTCTTTACCAAGTAGACGGTAGGTTGAACCACAATAAAGTCTGGAGTGGCGACATGTAGAAACTCTATCACCAGTAACCTTTCTTATACTAGTTATTTATTTCAAGTGACGACACAAACGCTATGTATGGTCACAGGACACTTATTCCATCTTTTATTTGAGCTTCTGTATGTCGATAAAATTGGTTCTAAACTGGGAATGCAACTCAGACCGCCCTTAACGCGGAATTTGATCCCTTCGTGTCAATACAGCTCGGCTACAATTTGTTGTTTGTTCAAAACTGCAGATTCCTCAACACCTTCACATATTACGCGTGAATGGGATCGAATCCTGGCCCGGCACTAAAGATTTAATTATGTATTATCAAGCTCTATCATGAGAACACCTATCTGCTGGTGGATAATAATTTTGATTTTTAATGTATTTCCATTCGTTGTCAACACCAACGATATCTGACGTTTTTAACTCCCAGTGAGACACAGAACTATTTGCGAGATGACTGTAAGTTCAAGATGCTATTCTGAGCAGCTGGTGGAGAAAAATTCGGTAGCTGACGTCTCTTTGTGTGTAGTCAACAACGATATGTGTGAGGCTCTATTCCCAGTGAGCGCTGAACTCTTCGTCATATTATTTCAGTTCGTCGTGTCATTTAATGTTCATACATATTCTCAACTAGCTGCTCGTGAATAACTTTAATTTTTAATGTCATTTTGTGTTAAATAGTTCAAATGGTTCAAATGGCTCTGAGCACTATGGGACTTAACTTCTAAGGTCATCAGTCCCCTAGAACTTAGAACTACTTAAACCTAACTAAGGACATCACTCACATCCATGCCCAAGGCAGGATTCGAACCTGCGACCGTAGCGGTCACGCGGTTCCAGACTGAAGCGCCTAGAACCGCACGGCCACACCGGCCGGCCCCCACCATCTGGTATCAATGCATTACCCTATCATCCATTATATATAATCATTTTCATAGTACACTTGATATTATAGATGAGTAGGACACAAGACAGGACATAGATAATGTCCGTTTGACGTCAACAGTGTGTAACATTTTACTTTTTTTGAATAGGACAATGTTCCTCTCCAATAATTTTTAGATTAGTTACAATAAGCTTACGCTGCAAGAGAATTCGCTTGTATTTTTCAATATGTGGTCTGTTGTCGGTTTGAAGGCCTTCCATAACATCGGCAACGTAGTGCAACTCCACCGAGGGCTGTCTGGAGTAGGGTGGAGATATCAATGTGAAAGTTGCGAGCTGTCGAAGACGTTCTTCATATTCCTAATGCGATTAGGACATCGTATACTCTTGACGACGTTTAGCACCTGTGGAGTCAGTCACCCAATTTCAGAATTCATTTTGAGTAATCCTGCTAAATTCCCAAAATATTGTCTTTTTATATTGATGAGTAATATGGATAGTCGTCACGTTCATGTGCCGTCCACAACGCAAATTTAATGTTACTATCCTAGGAACTAACCTGCAATACGTTTTGTATTTCATAATCGGAACTATCTGCATTAACCGTCATCAGAGCAATGTCAGGGAACAGAACGCAGCAGTGCCTTGCTACCTACTTGAGGACCTGCTTGAGTCGTGTTCTAAGGAAAGGGTAGTTGCTGGTTCACATTATATTACACTAGCGAGAAGTACCGACTTTTCCTTTTCTCTGCAAACATCCAGAACTAAATTCAGTAACTAAATGCTAAGAATATATTTGCATTGTGCCAACTCAAAGATCAATAGATATGGATATAGATATAGATACAGATTTTTATATTTAAAGCCATTCTCGTTCTGCGTTGGAATAAACATCATTCATTATTTGCTTGTTCTTGTTACGATTGTTATTGTCATTCTCTCACTCGCAAGAGTTTTCGCATTCCTATTTGGTATCGATGCACATGAAGAGTGGCTATGAAAGAAGGGAATACTGAATGTTACGTCATGCAGAATACACTCATTTACTTCGGCTCCTCGTGATCTACGCTACAGGAGAAGTGAGATACATAAAGTTGACAGTGTGAGGACAGACCTGGTAGCACAACTGTGCAACTACACAGTGTTACCAGATAAAATGGTGCTGCGGAATCGAAAGTGTAGTACGGACTTTGCCACAGTAGCAGACAGCTGGTAATTTAGGACCATGACCGTGGATTACACTTTGGTCAGTGCTGGTTAGAGTGCTGCAACTGTAAATGGAAGGCTTTGTTTGATAGTCTTATGCTGATGCTGTCTGAATAAATTATGCCATTGGATACAAAGCGGTTTAGTTTTGAGACCTAACCCACGAGGGGGGAAGGCACAGTGGTCTGCTTCAGGAATTCCAAGCAATAAAACACAAAAAACAACCCAGGAAGGGAGACATGCATTTGGAATCTGTTCATCGTTACGGGGTCAAACAAGAGGGTAACATTACTGAAACAATGATCGGGCTACTTAGTATATAATAGAGCATACAGATTTCAAGGAGGAAACGTATGAAGACGCAGACTGCCTCGTCAGAGAGCCTAGAAATGGCAGCGTCGTAGCAAGTATTTGTCAACACTCTGATAGTGCATTTACTTCCGGGTGTAGGTCGGCGTTACCTCGCTAAATTCACTTGACATTCGTTTTCCACATCGAAGACTCGTACGATATAATCCACTGCAAGATGACACAATTAGAAAGTATATTTAATTTCTGGACTCCAAGAACGGCGTTCTTTACATAAGTAACACCTGTTTGTGTGTGCATTCGGGAGGACGACGGTGCAATCCCGCGCCCGGCCATCCTGATTTAGGTTTTCAATGATTTCCCTAAATCGCTTCAGGCAAATGCCGGGATGGGTCCTTAGGAAGGGCACGGCCGATTTCCTTCCCCATCCTTCCCTAATCCGAGCTTGTGCTCCGTCTCTAATGACATTGTTGTCGACGGGACGTTAAAACAGTAATCTCCACCTCCTCTGTTCGTGTGTTTAAGGTTGCGTTTTGAGGCTCAGGCAACATCGCAGTGACTATATTCCGCCTCTGGCCGCCAGTGTGTCGTTAGCTCAGAGGTTCCCTTGTGCGTTGCAGTGCTTGTACTATAAGACATAGCAGTTCGAATCACGGTAGAAGCCGCTGACTACAACCTTTTATTTTCCATTTTAATTAATGGAGTTGCAAACTGCTAGTAAAAATTTCTTATGCGAAATCTGTAGAATGCCTTTAAACATCAATCTTCGTCCGATTTCGACTTAGTAAATTAAGTTAATATCATGGATTTCTGCTTTGCAAATTCCAAGGTGCTTCACTGTAAAATAGACCCTGAAAAGATTCAAACCGACTGTCAACGATATAAATTTGAGCTTTGTTCGTCATATAGGTCTAACATGTCAGAAGGTTGTTTATGAAGTGCACATGTTCATTAATGTAGTTCACTTCTTCTAAATTTTTGCAATAGCATTTAACTGTAGACGTTTTCTAACACCGGCGTTAGCAATTCCTTTCCGTTCTCTGAAACCTTCAAAACGACAAATTTTTCTGGTTTAAATCTGATGACCTTAACTATCACTTCCGATCAACAATAAATACTTCATGAACCCATACATGGAACTCCAAATGTGCAGTGTTCCTGCACTGCTACAGAGCATGCATTGCAAGGTATTCACACAGTTTATCGCATAGACTTACCATAAGGAATGAAACAAGAACTGTAATACACTTTACACCACAGACGCTCACTCTGGCTTGACGAAAACATCCAAACATTGACCAAAAGTTGCACAAATAATTGAGTTTGAAAGGAAAAGAAACGAGGTATGAAGCATTTATAAAGTCATCGAATGTAGTGAGGTGATTTAATTTCGTCCCAGTCTATAAAATTAATTTCGGGCCATACTCAGCTCTTGCCGATTAATGTAATATAATACCCGCCTACTAATCAGGGCGTCTGTCTCCGTTGCTTTTGAGCGTGAATGGAAATTGTAGAAATTTTCTGTGGAGCAACATTTAATAATAAAGCGTTTTAAATCATCAAAAGCGATGAGCGGTAGCACGCGCTTTCGATAAAGAACGGGGGAGTGCAGCGCCGCTGCTGTCGCCACGGCCGCTGCCAGTAGCCAGCAAGTGGATCCCGGAGCTTTGCCGCATACGGCGTCCAGAGGAGGACAGTCTGCAGGAAATCTGCCGCAAAATCGTTACTGGATAAAATTTTGATATCGGTGTGTCACAAAGCGAAATAGATTGAATCTGCGCTACCATTACATTCACGTCTTCAGCATTCAGACAGAAGAGGCTATAAAAATATTTCATGCCAGCTGCTCTCGATCCACTGACATTATGAACAGAAACAATGCACGCTACCGCTAGACCACAGGCGTAATCAGCCTAGAGTTTCTCTATCATGGGACAAGTTTTCGTCCAGGAAGTGCCGCAGTCTACAGTGTTGCCAGATTGTGCAGATAACCGGACTTAGAGAATTAGCGAGTTGGCCAGTTTTTTTGTCCCATGTCGCGATCGGCGCGGACTTAGCCTCTGAAGCGGCCGGCCGCCGGTCAAGTTTTATGTCAAAGAGTGTACGTATTTGTCTGGAATGTAGCGTCGTGCGGAAGTGGAACGTTGACGCTAAACAATTAAGACAAAAAGAAAGATTTTGAAATGTGGTGCTGCAGAAAGAGTTCTGAAGATTAGAAGAGTGGATCGGATAACTAATGATCACGTACTTAGTCGAATAGGGAAGAAAGGAGATTTTTGACACAACTTGACTAAAAAAAGGGTCAATTAATAGACATGTTCTCAGACATCAAGGAATTGTCAATTTTCAAGTTGAGGGGTGATCGGAGGGTAAAAATTATAAAAGAAGACTAAAGCTTGCCTACAGTAAACAGGTAAAGTGGATGTAGGTTGCAGTAGTCACGCAAGATAACGGGACTTGTGCACGATAGAATAGCTTACTGGGTTGCATCAAACAAGTCTTCAGACTTAAGACCACAAGAAAAACAACACGCCCAAAGTAATTTTTTATTAATATGAATATTAATGCCCCATTTATTGATTCAACAACCTGAAATTGCGATCCTCATACTATTAAATCCAGGGTAGCGAGCTACCTAGCTATTCACAACAAAGTATATTTTAATCATATGCCTTAGACGTTGTATGCTTGCTGCTTGCTGTTTGCTGTTATCAAGACGCGAGGTAAGGTGGAAATTTTGATTAGGGCCAGATAATTGGTCATTTCAGTTGCGCATTTAACATAAAGACAAGCTGAAGCTGAAGTTGCAGTTCAGTTCATTTCAAATGAGGTTCTTTTTAGTCAAAGGTTAGCATACGAGTGTAAGTTGGATAATAGTTTGTGAATACATAGTTTTAGTAATACGTAGACTTTCATAGAGTGGGAGGTAAAGCTGGGCTAAAATTCATACAGAAACAAAATATTTAAAGCAACTGAAAACGAGTCTTAGTTGTCTACAAACAAACGGTAAACTACTATTGTCATTAAGTTACGCGATAAGGAAAGCGGGTGTCGTTGTAGGAATCGGGGACTGTCGTTGGGCATGTACACTCCTGGAAATGGAAAAAAGAACACATTGACACCGGTGTGTCAGACCCACCATACTTGCTCCGGACACTGCGAGAGGGCTGTACAAGCAATGATCACACGCACGGCACAGCGGACACACCAGGAACCGCGGTGCTGGCCGTCGAATGGCGCTAGCTGCGCAGCATTTGTGCACCGCCGCCGTCAGTGTCAGCCAGTTTGCCGTGGCATACGGAGCTCCATCGCAGTCTTTAACACTGGTAGCATGCCGCGACAGTGTGGACGTGAACCGTATGTGCAGTTGACGGACTTTGAGCGAGGGCGTATAGTGGGCATGCGGGAGGCCGGGTGGACGTACCGCCGAATCGCTCAACACGTGGGGCGTGAGGTCTCCACAGTACATCGATGTTGTCGCCAGTGGTCGGCAGAAGGTGCACGTGCCCGTCGACCTGGGACCGGACCGCAGCGACGCACGGATGCACGCCAAGACCGTAGGATCCTACGCAGTGCCGTAGGGGACCGCACCGCCACTTCCCAGCAAATTAGGGACACTGTTGCTCCTGGGGTATCGGCGAGGACCATTCGCAACCGTCTCCATGAAGCTGGGCTACGGTCCCTCACACCGTTAGGCCGTCTTCCGCTCACGCCCCAACATCGTGCAGCCCGCCTCCAGTGGTGTCGCGACAGGCGTGAATGGAGGGACGAATGGAGACGTGTCGTCTTCAGCGATGAGAGTCGATCTGCCTTGGTGCCAATGATGGTCGTATGCGTGTTTGGCGCCGTGCAGCTGAGCGCCACAATCAGGACTGCATACGACCGAGGCACACAGGGCCAACACCCGGCATCATGGTGTGGGGAGCGATCTCCTACACTGGCCGTACACCACTGGTGATCGTCGAGGGGACACTGAATAGTGCACGGTACATCCAAACCGTCATCGAACCCATCGTTCTACCATTCCTAGACCGGCAAGGGAACTTGCTGTTCCAACAGGACAATGCACGTCCGCATGTATCCCGCGCCACCCAACGTGCTCTAGAAGGTGTAAGTCAACTACCCTGGCCAGCAAGATCTCCGGATCTGTCCCCCATTGAGCATGTTTGGGACTGGATGAAGCGTCGTCTCACGCGGTCTGCACGTCCAGCACGAACGCTGGTCCAACTGAGGCGCCAGGTGGAAATGGCATGGCAAGCCGTTCCACAGGACTACATCCAGCATCTCTACGATCTTCTCCATGGGAGAATAGCAGCCTGCAGTGCTGCGAAAGGTGGATATACACTGTACTAGTGCCGACATTGTGCATGCTCTGTTGCCTGTGTCTATGTGCCTGTGGTTCTGTGAGTGTGATCATGTGATGTATCTGACCCCAGGAATGTGTCAATAAAGTTTCCCCTTCCTGGGACAATGAATTCACGGTGTTCTTATTTCAATTTCCAGGAGTGTATAATGTAACTGTCTATACCATGCTGACAGTCGTACCGGAATGTGAGCAGCATGACACCGGATAGGTAATTTTCTGCAGCTCGGTAGTGGTTGTACGACGTGAGGAAGAATGGGGACTTTTTTTCGGCATTCTTCTGAAAAATTTCCAATCCGCCTTGCCTTCAGGACAGCGCTGAAACTGCCTCTGTGCATATGGAACGGCACATATCTCCGTGGACAGCGTGACAACCAACAACAAACCCAAGTTACATAGCGATTGCTAAAGCCACAGTACGAGTATTTTCCGTTGCCCTCTGCAGTGCTAAATCTCAGGTCTACTAGAATCGCAGACAGTCATTGCTAGAAATTAGTGAGTACTTTGTATTGCCTCTGAGCACTATGGGACTTAACATCTATGGTCATCAGTCCCCTAGAACTTAGAACTACTTAAACGTAACTAACCTAAGGACATCACACAACACCCAGTCGTCACGAGGCAGAGAAAATCCCTGACCCCGCCGGGAATCGAACCCGGGAACCCGGGCGCGGGAAGCGAGAACGCTACCGCACGACCACGAGCTGCGGTACTTCGTGTTGAAAACATGTCTAAATCCACAGATTACAGAGGAAGCAACATTCCCTCTTGCCCCCCCCCCCCCCCCCCACCCGTTGTAGACAACACTGAGTACTTATCTGCTACCGCTTCCTACACTGACTAAACGGTGGCAGTTTGTCGACGGCACTCTGGCGTGGCGGAAGAAGCTCAAACATGGACCACAGGCAAGCTTGAATTTTCCTCCTAAGCCACCGAATGGTGACGACGTGCCGGCACCGTGACGCAACAGGACCGTGGTAGCCGCCTATCTCAGGGCTCGCTTCGTGGACCCACACCACACCGCTGTCACCACGCATGCCACCGTCTTCATGGAGCCAGTTGCTTCATCCACTGTCACCGCTAGCGCCTTGCCATCGCTGCTGCAGTGCGCAACACTACACCGACTTTTATAATCTTTTTATTTCCTTTCATGTCTTCGCCAATGGTCCTCCAAAATCGATTATAATTACTAGCTTGGCGCGTAAGTTCGAAGCGGCATTCCATAACTTTCACAAACACAACAGATACACATAACAGAGACTTTAGTCATCAATAATACGAATTCAATGTCTGTTAAACAAATTCAGTAACGTTCGTAATTTCGCGCCAGCGGTGTGTTGGAGCGAAATGCGGTTGGCACCCCTGCACACGTCTGTGTTTTAACATGTAATTGCGGGAAGTTTCATTATTTCGTGCCTGTTAGTTACTGTTCAGTGCTGTATTGAGTAGAACACTGTATCGCACAGTTTGGAATTTCGAGATGACATAGTTAGAGGAGCAACACGGCTGCATTAAATTTTGCGTGGAACTCAAGGAAACCTTTGTAGAGACACGCCAAATGATGCAGAGAGCCTACGGTGACGAGTGCCTAAGCCGTACTCGATGCTACGAATAGTTCCCACGGTTTAAAAATGGCCGGACGGAAGTTAAAGACGCCATTCGACGGCTACCGACGACACCTGTGTCGTGAATTGCAGTGACACTGTGAGTGCCAATCGAAGACTCGCTGTCCGAGAGACTGGAGAAGAAGCATAAGGTGGATCATCCTGGAATGCATCGTGTTGCCGCCAAGTTCGTCCCACGCCTCAAGAATATTAGAAGCTACAGTAGCCCATTACAAACAGTATTGTAAGGTGCTTAAAATGTTATTAGGAAGGCAAAGAGTATGCGGTATGCAAATAGAATAGCTACATTCACAGGATAAAATTAAAACCATATGGTCAGATGTGAAGGAGGTGTCTGGTCAGCAGCACAAGGTCAACGATGCAAAGTCAGTTCGCAGTAAAAATATTTCTGTTACTGATAAATCAGATATATGTACAGTATTTAACAATCATTTTCTGAGCATTGCCGGTGAATTAAATAAAAATTTAGTTTCTGCGGGGAATAATATAACTTTCTTGGCACATGCCTTTCCGAGAATGATGTCTGAAATACTCCTTTGTGATACAGACAAGGGGGAGATTGAGTCAATAATTAAATAACTGACGACTAAGGACTCTCGTGGTAATGATGGAGTGTCTAGCATAATATTAAAGTTTTGTGCTGTACATGTTAGCTCTGTATTTAGCCTTATTTGCAATTTTTCCTCAACGGTTTAAGTACTCAAGAAAAGGATAATGTAGATAATTTTAGACGTATTTCTATGCCATCACTGTTTGCTAAAGTTATTCAAAAGGCTGTGTATGTAAGGATAATTGATCATTTTATATCACACTATTTGCTATCAAATGTTCTGTTCGGCTTTAGAAGTCGTTTAACAACCGGAAGTGTTATATTCTCTTTTCTCTGTGAGGTACTGGATGGGGAAACAAAATGTTTCGAATTCTGGGCATATTTTTTGATTTAACTAAGGCGTTTGATTGTGTTGATCACAAAATATTGCTCCAGTAGTTGGACCATTGCGGAATACGGGGAGTAGCTCACAATTGGTTCACCTCTTGCTTTAACAACAGGCAGCAAACGGTCGTTATTCACAATGCTGAGAATGGCTCTGATGTGGGGTCTGAGTGGGGTACTGTCAAGTGGGGGGTGCCCCAGGGATCAGTGTTGGGGCCACTCCTGTTCCTTATTTATATAAATGATGTGGCCTCTAGTATTACGCATAATTCTAAAATATTTCTGTTTGCTGATGACACTAGATTGGCAGTAAAGGATGTTGTGTGCAACACTGACTCGGTTTCAAATACTGCAGTTCATGACACACGATCATGGGTTGTAGAAAATAAAGTAAAACTAAATCACACTAAGACTCAGTTTCTACAGTTTCTAACACACAATTCAACAAAACCTTTTGTTTTAATTTCACAGAATGGGCATACGAGCAATTAAACTGAACAGTTCAAATTTCTAGGTGTTCAGATAAATAGTAAACTGTCGCGGAAAGCCCACGTTCAGGATCTTGTTCAAATACTTAATGCTGCCATTTATACTATTCGAACGGTAATTGGAATGAGTGATCGTTTGACACGAAAATTAGTATACTTTGCTTATTTTTATTCGCTTATGTCGTATGGTTTTATATTTTGGGGTAACTCTTCCCATTCTAAAAGGATATATTTTTTATCAGAAAAGGGCGGTTTGGGCAATAAGTCGTATAAGTTCACGAATCTCGTGTCAACCCATGTTCACAAGGTTGGGTATTTTACTGTCATATCTTGTTAACAATATTACCTTATTCCCAAGAATAAGCAGCTTTTACTCAGTTAATACTCGGCAGAAATCAAACCTGCATTTGGATCGGACTTCCTTAACTCTTGTTCAAAAAGGTGTGCAGTATACTGCTGCATCCGTTTTCAGTAAGCTACTACTCGAATTCAAAAATCTTAGCAGTAATCCACGCGCTTTCAGATCGAAACTGGTGAGATTCATCATGCGTCACTCCTGTTCTGTCGAGGAGTTCCTTGAAAAATTAAGCTGATTTTTGTTGTATTGCTGATTGCCCAATCAGGACTGACTTTTATCGCGTTCATAAATTTTATTGCTATCTGTTATTACTTTTATGTTGTAACTTCATGTACTGAAACGTTCCATGACCTTGGAGATTTGCTCCTCAATTTGGTCCTGCGGAACTTGACGTGTAAATAAAATGAAATAAAACCAGAAAGAACTTCGCCTCGCAAGCTGTGAAGATCTTTAGGATAGCGCAAACGACAGAGGGATGTTGCTTAAGAGAATCGTAACTGGTAATAAGGCATGATGTTGAGACCAAGATTCAGTCTTCACAATTGGTCGGAAAAGGTTCTCCAAGATCAAAAAAAGCTCGACAGGTCAGGTCAAATGTCAAAGCCATGCTGATAGTTTTCTTTGGCTTTGAAGGATTAGTTCATCATGAATTCGTGCCATGGTGACTAACTGTTAATCGATGGTTCTATACAGACGTGTTGCGACGCCTCGAGAAAAATTGATAGGGAAACGGCTTGACATGTGTCGAGACAACTCATGGCTCTTGCATCACGATAGTGCACCCACACATTCATCCCTGCTGGTGCGTGAATATTGCACAAAAAACGAAATCACTGTGGTGCCTCATCCTCCTTAAAAATGGTTCAAATGGCTCTGAGCACTATGGGACTCAACTGCTGTGGTCATCAGTCCCCTAGAACTTAGAACTACTTAAACCTAACTAACCTAAGGACATCACACACATCCATGCCCGAGGCAGGATTCGTACCTGCGACCGTAGCAGTCGCACGGTTCCGAACTGCGCGCCTAGAACCGCGAGACCACCGCGGCCGGCCATCCTCCTTACTCTGCAGACGTGCCCCCCTGCGGACTATTTTTTATTTTCAAACTTGAACACCCCGTTGAAAGGACAGAGGTTCATAACAATAGACAAGATATAACAAAATTCGCAGACGGTGCTTTGCGCGATCCAGCAAGAGGCGCACCAAGACTGCTTCCGGAAGTGGAAAGGCGTTGGGAACGGTTTATCAATTGTGGAGGAAAGTAATTCGAAGGAGACCATCCACACAGTAAGTAAAAGGCTAGCATGGAAAAATTTTGTGAACGAAGTTTCGGAATTTTTTGAACAAACCTCGTGTATTCTCCTTCAATGTTAACAAGTCTTCCAATGCTGGGGTAACTTTTCGATTCCGCGAATGTAGAAGTGATGTGCTTTTGGAGGGAAAAACTCGTCGAGCTATGTTCGCATCGCATTTTCATCCGGAAAGGAAGTTCCTTGAATGTTGGTTCAAATGGCTCTGAGCACTATGGGACTTAACATCTATGGTCATCAGTCCTCTACAACTTAGAACTACTTAAACCTAACTAACCTAAGGACAGCACACAACACCCAGTCATCACGAGGCAGAGAAAATCCCTGACCCCGCCGGGAATCGAACCCGGGAACCCGGACGTGGGAAGCGAGAACGCTACCGCACGACCACGAGCTGCGGACCCTTGAATGTTGTTCTATAGAGATCGAAAAGGGTTAGAATCAGAGTGCGCAAGATCCAAGTGAATGAGGTGGGTGCGGAATGACTTTCCAGTCAACTCCCATGTGGTGTTTATTGTCAGTCTAGCAGAATGCTGGTGGGTGTTGTTGTGGAGTAGCATCGCTTCACGCTGCCTTCCTCTTCGTTGTTCTTGTATTTCGTCTGCCACGCACCTCAGTTGTTCACGATAAATGTCAGTAGTGATGGTTGCACCTTGGCAAAGCAGTTCGTAATACACCGCATCGTCGCTGTTCCACCAGATGCATAACACTATCTTTTGTGGACGCGCTCTGTGGTTTGTATGGGTAGTTGCTGCTTTGTTTGGGTCCAACCATTCTTTTCTTTTTCTTATGTTAGCATAAAGACACCATTTCTCGTCAGTAGTAAGGAAATAGGTTGTCAATGGTCGGCGTTGTTCGCGAGCCAACTGATGACGAGAACCAGAGATGTACGCATGGCCAACCACTGATTTTTGTGATTTTGGCTTAGAGAACCCGATTTTTGAACATAGCCCATTGCTCGATGCTGGAATGATCACAGTTCATTGCATCTGCCAGTACTCGAGTAAGCTGACGTGGATCATTGTGGTCTTCAGAAATCCACGATTGTCTTTCTGAACACGGAGGGTCACTAATGTGAAAACAATCCTCATTAAAACGAGAAAACCATTTTCTTGCCGTGCTCTGTCCAGTGGTATTATCCCCATACAAGGCGAAAACGTTACTGGTTGTCTCCGCTGCTGTCACCCCTCCATTGATCTCAAACAAGAAGAATATGTCGGAAATGTTTCGATTTCTCTGCTTTGCATTCCATTTTCTAGCGTTCACAGCCGCACTGACTATCTCCAAATAACAAAATGCAAAAGTTAATAGTAACAGTAAACTACAAATAGAAATGACAATCGATAACCCATAGCACAACAAACACGGTACGAGCTTATGCACCAACTCAATTTTTATTGCTGTTCATATTACTGACGTATAAAAATTATTATCTCAAAGAAGAACAATTTGTCAAATGAGGAAATATATAACTGAAAATTTAAAAAATATATCCTTGATACAAAGTGTCAGCAGATATCAACCGGACTAGGCATAAGAAAACATATCGTCTATCAATAACACTGCTAAGAACCTTCGAAATCATGAAATGATGATGTCTATCCCAATTGTTGATATTCCCTGGCAGGATAGAACCACATGCCATATAGACCCTGGCTTCCACTGCTACAATTCTGACATTGTTGCGGTATTGACCACAAATACACACGTTTAGAAACATAAATGATGATAATCACATGTAACCAGAGACAGTTTAAACCAGTCATGAATGACTAGGTACGTGCCTCGTCGCGTTCAACTGTGCTGAAGCGCCACAGACTACAACGGCCAAAAGAACGCTACCACTGGCGTACTGAGTGAGATAAGTATTTTCAGAGCAGTACTTCTTGAAACTGCTCTGCTGTGAAGATCGCGTACAGGTGAACTTCACCTGTGGTTGTAAGACTCCGGCAGCCTGCACTATCGACCGCCATAACGGTGTGCTGGTTTTGGGTGCTATTATATACAACATCTCAACTCCGAAATATCTAGGCTTATGTCAACAGATGGGCAGAGCGAGGGAGGGGAGGGAGATTAGGATGGTTCTCCGATTACCACACAAGCATTGCCGTTTCACGAGTAAATAATACAACGAATCAAAGAGACAGAATTGGGTGGGGAGTTATTGCCAGGTTTTGCTGAAGAATGTACTTGACACAATAGCTGGAGGAGATAAATGCAGAGGCAGTCCTAAATATGGACTTTTTTTTCACTTGCTGCTTTTTATTTACTGACCCACCCTCTGATTGCTTATGGTGGGTAGTATTGTGCCACTGGGCCGCTGTGACTGGCTTCGAGACCAGGAGTGGCTGATGAGTCAGTCACCTCCCCGGCTCCCGATCCCACTCACACCATTTGCCCGTGTCCAGACACGTGATAATATAATGGAATACGGAAGCGAAATATAAATTGATTTAGTAATTAAGAAGAGTTAAAAAAAAGAAGATAGGAAAGTGTATAGATTGAGAAGTTACCGCCACCTAATGTGTGGATGGCGGCCAGGGTCTTGGAATAACCTTCAAGACGCCGGCCGCCACTCATAGTTGCTTGTCCACACTAGCATACTTAAGCTAACATAGTGCCAGGGGTAGAAAAACTATATTTGTTATTTACAAATGTACAGTTATGGTGCAGTAAGCTTGCTTATATTGTAATATATGCACCGTTTTTTGAATTATTGGGAGAAATAAACTAAATTTCCACGTTAGATTCTAGTCTGTATGTTTAGGGACGACGATAGCAGTGAGTAGGATTGAAATTTGAGGGAAGAGTGTACAGGAGAGAGGTATGGGCAGGAAGGATATACCCCCCACCCCCCTCCAGCTTCACAAGCAACCCTGACTGGACGGTGGTCTTCCCCGATCTGCGTAAAGTATCCGTCGGGTTGCACCCAACTAAGGGGAACCACAGTTAAGATCCTTCCATCCACTCAGTATGTCGCCGCTCAGCGAGGGGCGCAGGTTCATAGGATAGGTAGCTTAATGTTGGCCTGCTTGAGATCGGTTATTTATGACTGTATGTGTGTATGTGCATGTCGGGCCGGTTCTTGGACGAGAAAGGATATGCACCTCCCAGCTACGCGGCGACTCAGCCTGGACGGTGGTTTTCCCCGATCTACATTAAAGTATCCGTCGGGTTGGGCCCAGCTAAGGGGAACCACAGTTAAGATCCTTCCATCCACTCAGTATGTCGCCGCTCGCCAGGAAGCGTAGGTCCCTCAGATAGGTGCCTAACTTTAAGCTACTTCTCGATTACAATTGTGGTGTTTATTGTTATGACTTTGTGTCTGCATGTGTATGTTCGTTAAAATCTGATGTAGATTTCCAGACTACTCGTGCCATCACGCAGGTTGTCACAATGGGTCATCGACATGATACGCCTCAATATCTGAATCGTTGCCCGGATCCGTGTCCGTATCTTCTTCTCCCGAGGTGTCCGTGTTGTTTTCCATCCCATGGGCACTCTGCGGTCTGCGTCCACCGCCTTGCCTCCTATATGGTTTGTCGTGTAGATATTCTGTATGCAGGGTCCTAGAGATTTCGTCAGTCAACATGTTAAGCCTATTGCATGGGTTCGCGTCGCGTAAAACGGCGCACAGTTTATTTTGAGTGTTCTGGTGGTTAATGTGTAGTGTGTGTCTTGTGTTTGTGCGTTGTCCGCAGAAAAGGGCTGTGGTCTGGGGAACCTTCTTCCCCGTATGTGCATCTGGTAGTCTGTGGCAGACTCACGCGGCTCAGGTGCGTGGGATACAGGCCGTGGCCTGTCAGTAAGTGTACCATACCGAGGCTTCGAACGATATGCTTCAATTTTAGTCGTTCTCTGATATCAGGGAAGAAGTTGTAGACACGTCGGCCCGTATCGCTGTTGTTCCACTCGCTCTGCGAGGTATCCACTCTCCATGCTTTAAGTTGACGTGATGTTTCATATGGTACACCAGTGATCTGCCGAACCTGGTCTAGTTTCCCCATCTTCATCCAGTACGTTGCCGCACGGTATCTGATAGTTATGTCTATTGGGAAGATTCCCATCATGACACACAGTGCATCGACTGATGATGTGTTGAAAGCCCCCGTTAGTCGAAGCAGGACGCTTCTTTGCCCACGGCATACGACGGTTATGTTGGTGGAAAGACTTAGCCTATGGGCCCACGTGCTGGCAGCGAAGCATAGTACTCACTCGAAGAGAGCGCAGTGATATGTCCGTGTAACTGACAGTGGTAGTCTGTATTGTTCTAAGTTTAGCCTTGCCAGTTTGTGCAGTATTTTTTCTGGTTTGTCTGTACGTATTTGTACGTGTTCGTGGAAGTTCAATCGTTCGTCTACGTAAACTCCAAGGTAGCGTGTGACTTTTGATGTTCGTGTCCCCGATTTTGGCTATTGTGTTCCTGTGCGGGATACCCTTTAGGAATGGGTACGTTGTTTTATTTTCAGCTACCTTGAGCTTGTTGTCTGTACACCATTGTGTTATTGTTCTAAGTGTTTCATTGGCTTTGTGTTGTAGCTGGGCGCGGTTGTTCGCTGACACTGCCACAAGCAGGTCGTCAGCGTAAGCGACATCTGCCGTATTGTGCTCCTCAAGTAATTGTAGGAGCGGTTCAATCATCATGTCCCAGAAGATGGGGCCGCAGATCGACCCTTGTGGGCAACCTTTTGTAATTTGTTTGATTACTTTCTGGTCGTCCATGTGGCAAGCGACAGTTCTGTCCCTGCAATAGTCTACGAGACTGTTGTACAGAGATTCCGGCACCTGCAGGTGTCTAAACCTCTTAAAAAGAGCCGGCCGCCATAGATTGTCAAATGCGCCCGAAATGTCTATCATGATGGCTAGTATGTATTTTGCAGGTGTGTTGTGTACAATTTGTAGTGCTCTATTAATTGCGTCATCGATTGACTTTCCTCCCCGAAAGCGGCATTGGTGTGGTGTCAGTCCCAGTAGTGTTCTGTGAGTTTGGAGTCTTTTACAGAGTAGTTTTTCACGTGTTTTTGCAAGTGTGTTGATGAGGCATATTGATCTGTAAGATTTTTGTTCTGAGGGGTCTTTGTCTGGTGCTTTTTTTATGATGACCGTCTTTGAGGCTTTCCACACTGCAGGCACACGGCCCAGCCTTAAAGCGTCGTTTACCAGTGTTGTAAGATATGGGGTGATCTGTGGTGCAATTTGTTTTAGTACCTCAGAGTGGATGCCTAAATATGGACTGCAAGGTCAATCCGAAGTACAGGGACAAAATTTCGGACGTTGTTTTGGGTTATTTCCTGGGTACTTTGATGTATGCCGCTCGTGGCCTCCAGTCCGGTTACAGAGCAGTTGCATTTCTTACCTCCATTTCTCTTTCTATCTGTATTTCACGGAAGATAATGCACAACTCTGCAATCGTCTCCGGTATGAATTGTGTGTCTTGTTTCGAAACACACTTGTTTTATTCGCTCATGGTACTTTGTCTTGACGACAATAATGCCCACTTTGCTCTTCGCCTTCAAGTTGGCATTCGGTAGTGCTCCCGTTTGTTTTTCCGGTGGTGTTACTTCTACGTTGACAGAGATACACAGCAGCGTGGGTAAGCTTACTGATGATCCGGCCGATATGCACCACGTGTTTGGGTTCACTGAAAGCAAAGGACGAGCGGCATGACGACACTGCGCTGACCTGTTCTTCTACTGACAGGGGCTGTTGCGTTAGTCTGTGTTTTGTGTTGCACGTTTTGGCATTTCCGTAGTGCAGGCTTTTTTATCTCTTGTGAAGGAGTTTTCACAGAAACAAGGGTAAGTGGGTAACAAACAAATAATAATTACATTTCTGTTCTGTAACAGGCTACTGGGGACCGCCGGTCCGTTATACTCAGAAAATATCCCTGACCAATATTCGAAATTTTGTCGCGGACGTCAGGATGGCTCTGCAGTTGACAGTTCATCTTTATATGGCTGTAGCAGAGATGCTGAAATGAAAAGAATAGAAGAGATGCGACATTAATGGGGAACAGCGTCAAACTGACGTTTGGTATCATGACATTTGTATCTACTTATATACTCGGCACACTGCCTGTAAGATTTAAGTGAAATTTTTTTCGTTTCTTTCGTAGTCTGCAAAACTCAATTCAAAAAGACATTGATGTCTTATTGAAACTGAAACAAAACTGTTATTACGAGCAATGGGCTCGGACGCTATTTGGACTTAAAATATAACAAGGCTGGCTTGCAGTCTTCACGAATAAGAAAAGAGAATCTATATCGTTTTTGATTCACTTGTTTCTAGGTCTTTCTTGTGAGCGGTTCTTATCTTTACCTGTGTCTTGTAAATGAATGGATATACTGTCTATGTAAGTTATGTTACATAATAAGTTAGGATGAAAACAGTGTATTGTGTTGTCATACATGACTTTTTTCCTGTTATTAATAGTTCGTCTCAAGGAACAATTCGTGAGTTTTTGGTGCAGATCGTGATCTGTTTAGCCGCCTTTGCGGTCATATAATTCAGATAATAATTATTTATATTTGTCACACAGAATCTGGTTTTTTACTAGAGGCGGTTTACTGTGCAGTTGCAAACAGAAATTTGGTGCACTTATAATTTTAAATTTCACAGTCGTACAATTCTTTAAACCAATCCTGTCAATTCAAGAGAAAAATAACGTGTAAATTTGTTATATTTTAATATAATCTTATTGACAATTGTATATTACATGACTGTTTTCTATGTAAGCATGCGACATGTAGTATAACCCTACCACTACTATCGTAATTCAGTATGCTTTTACCCAAATCTCTATGTTGCCCCGCATAGCCCTCTTACTAAAATTTATTTTGGTTTCCAAATAAAGTACCCTATGCGAAGATAGTCCTGTTAATAGGAAAAGCTAATCCATAGAGTTACCATTTTTACCGGATTTGACCATGTGTTGTGTCTAATGGGTATGTAAATCAGACTATTCAATTCTTTTCCAAAGATCTTACCCAGCGGATAGATAGGAACGCAATATGAATAATATTATACTGACACTAGGACAACTCAGAGAAAGGTGATTTATTGGTTTAAAACATGCACTAATGGTCGCCAGCCCATCCAGGCAATGAAACAGTGAAGTATTGGAAAAGCAGAAGTATGAATCTTGCCTACTTTCATGCTACTGTTTAATTTGGTTCTTCAAATAAATATTACTGCATTTAAACAATGTTGGACTACATACTTATACACTAAGTTTTTAAAGGAGAAAAAGCTCAGTTGATAACTTCAAGGAAGCTAAAAATATATGGCGAGGGGGGATCTTTAGAAAAGCACTTACCATAATAAAAAACGTAAATACTACAATACTTAGACACTTCAGCACTCACTATTTATACTGAACATTTCACTTCACGAAAACCTCTTCATTACTAGAATTTACTTTCAAAAGCTATTACACCAGGAAGGAACCCTATATAGCTGTATGATTAGGATGAAATAACAGGGTGAACCAGTTCCTTTAAAGCTCAATAATTATTATTAAAACACAGTTTAAATTGATGGTTTACGCTGTACAAAAGTAAAAATACAAAAAAAATCGTATCTGGTGGCTGTAGGCTTGGGTGTGGCGAATAATTATGACGGCTACACTGCCCACAGTATGGCCTGCTGTATGGGCTCAATTTCTCTTCTTGGCATCGTTCAGTTTTACATACAGTAGCCCAACAACTCGCACATGCCGTAAGCCGTTTCCAGTCTTCATCCGAGGCACTTTTGTGCAAATTTGCAGGCAAACCTTCTGCTGCTCCACAAAGGTGTTGTTTCAGTCACTGCTGACCACAGACTGTGTATCTAACTTCCCGCTAGTGCTCTAGGTAGCGCGCCAAATTCGTCCTTGCCACCTTTTCTACTCCCCAGACGCATTTTTGTTTCAAATAAAAGCACACTGGCTTTTACATAACACCTATTTCTTGCATTGTTCTTAAGCATGACCATTTTTTAAATTGTCAAATTTACATAAAAATGAACAATTTATGAATACAAACATTTTTAAATACAAAAATCATCATAAAATTATTTTACGTAATAAACAATTTACATAGTATGTTACATACATTACTCACATACAATGCAAAGAACTTCAAACTCCAGTGTATCACACTTTACATCTACAGAAAATTTATAATAATAATCAAGAAGTAACTAAACAGGCCAACAAAATACAGTAGAAGGACTGAAACCGATAAAATGCGGAACAAATAAAATTATTGAAATCACAACATTGTTATCTACAACAACAACATTGTCATCTATTGTTACACCCATTTAGTAGCGAACAGTAGTGTTGCTTCTTGTGGTAGCAAAATCTTTTGATTTTGATCCAACCATGCCTAGAAAATTAGCTATTTTGCACAACTGTAATTATTTTTGTAATAATTATAATTTTTGTAAGTTGGTCACAAAATGGCGGACGTTCATATTACAGCACACACAGTTGGTAGTAGTGATATGCTGTTGTTTTCAAAGAAGTATTTTTCATGAATAACGTTTGCTGCACTCGTTCACCATCAGTGCGTTCTTTATATGTTAAGTGCGATATGACCAGTTGTAATTACAACTAATTAGGCTTCTACATTAGCAAGGTTAAAATTAGACCGCAGTTTACCATTATGGTATCGTCAGATACAGAGTGTGAAGCAGATAAGGTACCAGAAGGCAAATTTACCACTGAAAATATAGATAAGCTTCCCGCTTCAGCAATTAACGTCATCTTCTATGAACGAAGTTATAGCTGAATCTAATGGTATGATAGCAGATCCAATTATGAAAACGTTATAAAGACTAGAAGCTATAGTGGATACTATGAGTAATGATATCGGTAAGATGATTAATGATTTTACTAATATGAATCAAAAGCAGGAGAGTGTAGCTAGTCAGCTTGCACACATCAATGAAAAGGTTGAAAGTCAGACCGAGCAGTTGATAACCAAAGTAACCGACTTGTGACGAACAGATCTTGAAAGTGTAACAACGAACCTTTCAGGATTGCACAAACTATTTAAGGGTATCCATCAATCGGTAAGAAAATTGACAGAGAACTTTAATACTCTACAATCAGAACAAAACATTTGAAATTCAACACCAGTAGAGAACCTTTCTAACAAACACAAAAAGAATCAAACAATGGAAACTGCAGACAGCAATATCAACAATGTAGGAAAAGACAGATTGCTACTTCCCGTAAAGAAGACACATCAAGTTTCAGACAGGCACAGTTAAAAGACACTCACATGTAACTTTCGGACACAGCCTTCGTCAGTATAAGAGACACACACACGCTCGATTCACAAACACACACACACACAAGCAACCACACCTCACGTACACACGACTGCCAACTCCATCATCTCGGGCCAAGATGTGTTATTAAGAGAGAAAAATGATCAGATCACAGAAAGGTTAGAGTGAGATTTAAAAGGGAGTGATACACAAACCATTTCTGAAGTATATACAGAAAAAAGCACTTCAGTACAGACAATAAATAGCGAGTTAGGACAAATAAAGAAGACAATGACACAAGAGCTGCCTCAGTGGAAAGACACTGTACAGTCTCAGCTTAGTAGTCACATAGACAATATAGAAAAAAAGTGAATGTTATTAAGGAACAAGTAAAGAATGGTGCAGTTTCAATTGCGTTGGAGTGATGATGTCTGTTACACTCCAGTGCCTCCTGAAAGCATGTATACTGATGAAGTATATAGGAGAAATCGATATCCGTAAAACGTTACAACTAGGAATATGGGGCAGAGCCCAGTATTTTTTTCTGTTTTGGCAGAAGTGAGTCTCTCAAAGCGTAGACAGTTCCAGGTGTTTATTCCAGATAAGATAAGTGTACCCCTGCTTATTTTTATTAAATCTCTCAAGAGTGTTTTACCAGAAGCATGGGGTCTGACCAACAAAAAATACAATTTATCACAGTATTTATTTGCAGGGGGGGGGGGGGGGGGGGAGGAGCAGCCCTTCGGGCAACCGAAACTCGAAACTGCGGGGAGTCTTGTCAAACATATGAACAGTTTTCGAATGTTTTTTTGGGGAAATACTGGTCCAAGCGTATACAGGAGAGATTGCATAAGTAACATTTTAGTACTGAATCTTATAATGTCAAACAAGGGAGTATAAGAAAAGAACTGGGAGTACTTAAATAAAACTCGTTTCTGGGACGAACCAGTATCCTACATTGGCGCATTGGCATGTTATGTATCCTCCGAACTATTAAACAAGGAGTAGATGCATGACAGAAATCATCCTATCGAAATAACAGAACACTTCAATGGAGGAACCGTAACAGTAATAACCAGTGGTATTCCAGCGCCACAGTCTCATGAGAATCATGTTAATTCTGGTAATCAGTGGCAACCTAACCAAAGAAATCAGCCTCACTTTAATGTGAACAATATTTACCAGCAGCCAAATTTGCAGTCGAATCACAATGTTGAGCCACGATTTATATTACTGAGTCTCACATGAGGCACGACCTGTGACTGTTAGTCCAGCAAACTAGATTTGGCCTCTGTAAGTGCGCAGATGATGGCCTTGAAAAGGAATTTGGGCAGTTTAAATCCAACAGATCAGGAAGTAATCTTTAGTATTTCCAACAAAGGATTGTATTCACACAGGGCTTTTAAAAAATACTTCAAAGTAATTACGAGAGGTGAAGGATCCATCCGAGGCTCTGGAACCATAATCATAATGTCATAATTAATACTTGTATAGTCAATTTATATTGATGGTCAATGAATTGATCAGGGACAAAGTAAGGCGAACAAACTTATTAAAAAAGTGTGGCTCACTAAAATTTTAAAAGATTTCCAAAGTGGACTGAATCACGTGCAATATTCAGAAAAAATCGCTGTCAAACATTTGGGAATTATGAAAACAATGTCACTCGAAAAAGAAAGTGAGGCCGGTAGATACTGTATTCTGACTGGGTCTGCAGGTAGCGTCTTTCATTAGTAATCAAAAATAAATCTGCCACTCTTAAATTTTGAATAGTAATCAGCACTAGGGGCGAAGGCTTCCAGCATAAGAAGTCACCCTCGTTCTACCAACGGTCTTCTCATAGAGGACGGAGGTGCGGGCAGAGATTGAGCGCATTCTCTGGCCCGTGACGTGGGAAACTGCCCCTAAAAGCGGAACAGTCAGCAGTCATCAGTGGCATGAGGATCCAGAAGGCAACGGAAACCATTCCCTTAAAGACAGTAAATGCGTATCCACAGGACATGTGGCCTGTAACTGAAAAAGCCTCATGATCCCTCCATTGCCAAAAGATTCTGGAGTAGTGCCCCAGTCGGATCTCCAGGAGGCGCTGCCAAACGAGGGGTGACCATCTCAAAAAGACTAACAACCAACGAAATGATAACGTTCTATGAGTCGAGGGGGGTGGGGAGGGGGTGGGGGGTGTTATGTCAGAAGTTTGAACGTTAGAGGGATACTAGAAAGTCTGAAAATGGAAATACTAAGGCTCAATATAGATATAGTGGGGTTCAGTGAAGTGAAATGGAAAGAAGACAAGGATTTCTGGTCAGATGAGTGTAGAGTAATAGCCGGCCGCTGTGGCCTAGCGGTTCTAGGCGCTTCAGCCCTGAACCGCGCTGCTGCTACGGTCGCAAGTTCGAATCCTGCCTCGGGCATGGATGTGTGTGATGTCCTTAGGTTAGTTAGGTTTAAGTAGTTCTAAGTCTAGGAGGCTGATGACCTCAGATGCTAAGCCCTATAGTGCTTAGAGCCAATTGAACCATTTTTAGAGTAAAATCAACAGCATCATAAAATGGTATAACGGGAATAAGATTCGTTATGAATAGGAAGGTTGGCCAGAGAGCATGTTACTGCGAAGAGTTCAGTGGTACGGTTGTTCTCATCAGAATAGAAAGCAAACCAAACGATAGTTCAGGTATACATACCGACGCAAGCTGTATGCGAAGAAATAGAGGAAGTACGAGGATTGCCCAAAGTACTGCGCCGCATTTTTTTTTTTCTCAGCCGAAAACAATGGTACGAATGCGAAACGTTACGTATGTATTATTTGAAGTCTCCCTAGTGAGCGCGCCATGTTTCCGTCACTTCCGACAGATAGCGTAGCTGCTGGACAGTTTCAAAATGGTGTCTGTAGGTGATGTACGTTAGAAGCAACGTGCTCACTGCAGAGAAAGGAACCGTGGGGAATATTCGCAAACGCTTGTGCTAAATCTATGGAGCATTTGCTGTCGATAGAAGTACAGTAAATCGATGGGCACGGAGGGGACGAGATCATCAGAAAACGGTTCGGTGGAGTTCCACCGATTGCAGCGGTCGGGGAGACCATCCACGGCTGTCACACATGACATGTTGCAGCGAGCTGATCTTGTTTGGGTCATTATAGGATGCCTTTCGTGGAAGACATTTTGAGGATGACGAGGAGGTGAATCACACACTGAAGCATTGGCTCCGCCACCAGGACAAGGTTTGGCACCGGCAGGGCATACACGCCCTTGTTTGCGCTGCATGAAAGGCATAGGACCTGATGGAGATTACGTGAGAAACTAGGATGTGTAAGTAAAACACCATTCTTTCGTGTGTGTAACTCTCATTACGTTCAAGAAAGAACTGTTGCAAAAAATGCAGTGCATTACTTTCTGGGCAACCCTCGTATATGAGAATATTTAACAGGTAATGCAGTGCAGAAAGGGATATGAAAATGTTATAGTCATGAGGGACTGGAATGTGATTCTAGGGGAAGGTGTAGAAGATAGGGTTACAGGAGAATATGGGCTTCGTACTAGGATTGAGAGTGGAGAGAAGCTAACTGAGTCAACACATTTTAGCTAGTAATAGCGAATACTCTGTTCTAGAATCACAAGAAGAGGAGATATACTTGCAAAAGGCCGGGAGATACGGGTAGATCTCGGTTAGATTACATCATGGTCAAATACAGATTCCGAAATCAGATATTGGATTTTAATGTGTACCCAGAAGCAGCTATAGATCACAATTCAGTAGTGATGAAGAATCGGCTGAAGTTTAAGAGACTGATCAAGAAGAATCAATCCCTACGCAGAGAAGTGGGATACTGAAGTACTAACAAACGAAGAGATAAGCTTGAAGTTTTCTACAGCTATAGATACTGTGATAAGAAATAACTCAGAAGGCAGTACAGCAGAAGAGGAATGGACATCTCTAAAAACGGCTCACGCGGAAGTTGGGAAGCAAAACGTAGGTACAACGAAGGTAACTGCGAAGAAACCGTCGTAACAGAAGAAATCCTTCAGCTGATCGATGAAAGAAGGAAGTACAAAAGGTTCAGAGAAATTCAGGAATGCAGAAACAAGTCGCTGATGAATGAAATAAACAGGAAGTGCTAGTAGACTAAGATGAAATGGCTGCATTAAAACAATGAAAAATTGAAAAAGAAATGATTGTAGGAAAGACTAACTCAGCGTATAGGAAATCAAAACAATTTTCCGTGAAATTAATAGCAATGGTGATACCCTTAATAGAGCAAAGCGAATTCCATTGTTAAATGCACAGGTCAGAGCAGGTAAGTGGGAAGAATACACTGAAGGTGGTGGTGGTGGTTAGTGTTTAACGTCCCGTCGACAACGAGGTCATTAGAGACGGAGCGCAAGCTCGGGTTAGGGAAGGATTGGGAAGGAAATCGGCCGTGCACTTTCAAAGGAACCATCCCGGCATTTGCCTGAAACGATTTAGGGAAATCACGAAAAACCTAAATCAGGATGGCTGGAGACGAGATTGAACCGTCGTCCTCCCGAATGCGAGTCCAGTGTGCTAAATACACTGAAGGCCTCTATGAGAGGGAGCGCTTTTCCGATGTGGTAGAAGAGAAAATAGGAGTCGATGTAGAAGAGATTGAGGATCCAGTATTAGAATCAGAATGTAAAAGAGTGAACGCGAACTCGACTGTTAAATGCAGAGGAGAGAGCGGGTGGGTGGAAAGAGTACACTGAAGGCCTCTGTGAGGAGAAAGATTTACCCGATGTAATAGAACAAGAAAAAAAGTGTCGACTTAGAAAAGATTCAACATTATAAGCAGAATTTAAAAGAGCTTTGGAAGACTTGAGATCAAGTAAGGCATTAGGTATAGATATTCCATCAGAATTTCTAAATTCATTGGGTAAAGGGCAATATAGCCTGACCTTCGGAAAACTACACTCCTGGAAATTGAAATAAGAACACCGTGAATTCATTGTCCCAGGAAGGGGAAACTTTATTGACACATTCCTGGGGTCAGATACATCACATGATCACACTGACAGAACCACAGGCACATAGACACAGGCAACAGAGCATGCACAATGTCGGCACTAGTACAGTGTATATCCACCTTTCGCAGCAATGCAGGCTGCTATTCTCCCATGGAGACGATCGTAGAGATGCTGGATGTAGTCCTGTGGAACGGCTTGCCATGCCATTTCCACCTGGCGCCTCAGTTGGACCAGCGTTCGTGCTGGACGTGCAGACCGCGTGAGACGACGCTTCATCCAGTCCCAAACATGCTCAATGGGGGACAGATCCGGAGATCTTGCTGGCCAGGGTAGTTGACTTACACCTTCTAGAGCACGTTGGGTGGCACGGGATACATGCGGACGTGCATTGTCCTCTTGGAACAGCAAGTTCCCTTGCCGGTCTAGGAATGGTAGAACGATGGGTTCGATGACGGTTTGGATGTACCGTGCACTATTCAGTGTCCCCTCGACGATCACCAGTGGTGTACGGCCAGTGTAGGAGATCGCTCCCCACACCATGATGCCGGGTGTTGGCCCTGTGTGCCTCGGTCGTATGCAGTCCTGATTGTGGCGCTCACCTGGACGGCGCCAAACACGCATACGACCATCATTGGCACCAAGGCAGAAGCGACTCTCATCGCTGAAGACGACACGTCTCCATTCGTCCCTCCATTCACGCCTGTCGCGACACCACTGGAGGCGGGCTGCACGATGTTGGGGCGTGAGCGCAAGACGGCCTAACGGTGTGCGGGACCGTAGCCCAGCTTCATGGAGACGGTTGCGAATGGTCCTCGCCGATACCCCAGGAGCAACAGTGTCCCTAATTTGCTGGGAAGTGGCGGTGCGGTCCCCTACGGCACTGCGTAGGATCCTACGGTCTTGGCGTGCATCCGTGCGTCGCTGCGGTCCGGTCCCAGGTCGACGGGCACGTGCACCTTCCGCCGACCACTGGCGACAACATCGATGTACTGTGGAGACCTCACGCCCCACGTGTTGAGCAATTCGGCGGTACGTCCACCCGGCCTCCCGCATGCCCACTATACGCCCTCGCTCAAAGTCCGTCAACTGCACATACGGTTCACGTCCACGCTGTCGCGGCATGCTATCAGTGTTTGCGATGGAGCTCCGTATGCCACGGCAAACTGGCTGACACTGACGGCGGCGCTGCACAAATGCTGCGCAGCTAGCGCCATTCGACGGCCAACACCGCGGGTCCTGGTGTGTCCGCTGTGCCGTGCGTGTGATCATTGCTTGTACAGCCCTCTCGCAGTGTCCGGAGCAAGTATGGTGGGTCTGACACACCGGTGTCAATGTGTTCTTTTTTCCATTTCCAGGAGTGTATTATCCACACAATTACGAAGACTGCTAGAGCTGACAAGTGCGAGAATTATCGCACAACCAACTTAACGGCTCATGCATAGAAGATGTTGACAAGAATAATATACAGAAGAACGGAAAAGAAAATTGAGAATGTGTTAGCTCACGATCTGTTTGGCTTTAGGAAAGGTAAAGGCACCAGAGAGGAAATTCTGACGTTGCAATTGATAATGAAAATAAGACTAAAGAAAAATTAAAACACGTTCATAGAATTTGTCGACCTGGAAAAAGCGTTCGGCAATATCAAATGGTGCAAGATGTTCGAAATTCTGAGGAAAATGGGTGTAAGCTATAGGGAGAGACGGGTAATGTGCATCATGTACAAGAGCCAAGAGAGACTAATAAGAGTGGCAGGTCAAGAACGTAGAGCTCGGATTAAAAAGAGTGTAAGGCAGGAATACAGTCTTTCGGCCCTACTGTTCATTCTATACATCGAAGAAGCAATGATGAAAATAAAAGAAAGGTTCAGGAGTGGCATTAAATTTCAAGGCGAAAGGCTGTCAATGACACGATTCACTGATGACATTGCTATCCTCAGAGAAAGTGAAGAAGAATAACATGATCTGATGAACGGTCTAGTGGACTGAGAGTAAATCGAAGAAAGATGAAAGTTGATGTGTCGGCAGCGGGGCCAACACCTTGTAGATCGAAGTGGCTGAAAGTGCACGCTAAACTAACGCAGACGGGCGTGAAGTACTGGAACATGAGACTTATTAATGAATAAGAAGAAAAGTACGTAGCTGGAATAATATACTTAACTTTATTCTCTTGTTGGAATACATCTCTTGAATAGTAGTAAGCTATAAGCACTGATACAAATGGCGCCTTGCTAGGTAGTAGCTATGGAATAAGCTGAAGGCTATTCTATCAGTCTCTCGGCAAATGAGAGGAATACTTGGTAGGTCTGGTCGCAAGCTATGTCGTCCGTACAACTGGGGCGAGGTCTAGTCCGTGTATTGTGACCTGCCATGTGGTGGCGCTAGGATTGCGATTACACAGTGGCGACACGCGGGTCCGACATGTACTACAGGACCGCGGCCGATTTAAGTTACCACCTAGCAAGTGTGGTGTCTAGCGGTGACACCACAAAAGTAATGACAATTAGCAGAAATGAAACAACGAGATACTTAACATCAGGATTGATGGTAACGAAGTACATGAGTTAATTTTGCTAACTAGGCATCAAAATAAGCCATGATGGACGGAACCCATGATGGAAGGAGGAAGTAAAAAGCAGACTGGCACTGTTAAAAAGGGCATTTCTGGTCAAGGGAAGTCTACTAGTACCAAACAAAGGTCATAATCTGAGGAAGAAATTTCTGAGAATGTACTTGTGGGTCCCAGCATTGTATGGTAGTGAAACGCCTACTGTGGGAAAACCGGCGCACAAGAGAAGCATTTGAGATGTGGTTTTACAGATGAATTCTGAAAATTGGGTGGACTGATAAGGTAAATAATGTGGAAGTTCTGCGCAGAATCGTAGAGGAAAGGAATACGTGAGAAACACTGACAAAAAGAAGGGCCAGGATCTTAGAGCATCTGTTAAGACATCAGGGAATAACTTCCATGGTACTTGAGGGAGCTGTAGAGGGTAAAAACTGTAGGGAAAGACAGAGTTTGGAATACATCCAGCGAATAACGAGGACATAGTTTGCAAGTGCTACTCTGAGATGAAGATGTTGGCACAGGAGAGGAATTCGTGACGGGCCGCATCAAAACCGTCAGAAGACTGATGATTAAGAAAAGAAAAAAAAGCAGAATGAACTTTAACTGTGCAGTGGAGTGTGCGCTGGTATGAAAATTTCTAGTTCTGGCATATTATAGCTGTGTGCCGGACTGGGACTCGAATCCAGGACCTTTCCCATGCACGGTCCACGACCGTCCTCACAGCTTTGGTCCACCTGTACCTCGTCTCGTACCTTCCAGATTCTACGGAAGTTCTCCTGAGCCAGGATGTCTCATATCCCTGTATTGTTGTGATGAAATATTCGATAGAAAAGAGTTTATAATAAGGATGTTGTATACACATTACTGAAAACAAACAGAAATTAACGTTATTTACCGAAGAAATTCTGACACTTCAAAAGCAAGTTTCTTCACGGAGGTGCTGCCAGCTACTGGGAAAGTGTGGAAACGAAACCGTGTGATGCACAGAAAGCACAGCGAATAACGTATACGATACAATCATACACAGAGAATTTAATTTATTCCCTGAGGTAGAAAAAAGTGAAAGCTCCATGTAGCATAAATGTTAAGTAAGGATGGGGAAGTTATATTTCTCTTTGCATACTGTAACTAACCTGCACTGGCTTAATAGTTCCTGCAGGGCTGGGATGTAGGAAGCTGTACGATATCTTTAGATTCTTCAGATACACTGGTTAGTCACATTAATGTGACCATCTGTCTAAAGCCTGAGTAACCACCTTTAGTCCGCAGTTTGCTTCCCGCGCACGGGGTCCCGGGTTCGATTACCAGCGGGGTCAGGGATTTACCCTGCCTCGAGACGTTGTGTATCCTTCGTCGTCATCATTCATCCCCATTACTGTCGGAGGAAGGCAATGGCAAAACACCTCCGCTAGGACCTTAGCTAGTCAGCTGTGCGGGTCTCCCGCATCGTCCTCTACGCTCCTCGGAGAGTGGGACCTCATCATCATCACCATCATCATCAACCACTTTTAGCAGAGACGGGCAGAAAATTGTCAGTGAGGTTCTGAAAGATATAGACAGCGACGTGGACCCATGCTGACTAGAGTGCCGTGGCTAGATTTCTCGGTTATGGATCCATGGCCGAACAGACCGATCAAGGTGGTTTAACAGATTCTCAACTACGTTTCAGTCCGGGGAGTTTGGTAGCCTGGGGAGGTTGCTAAACTCATCCTCGTGCTCTTCTAACGACCCACGTATATTGCTAGTTGTGTGGCATGTTGCATAGTCCTGTTGGCAGATGCATTGATGCCGAAGAAAAACGAACCGCATGTAGGAGTGGACGTGGTCCCCAAGGAAAGATGCATACTTGTTCTGATCCATTATGCCTTCTGAATGAGGAGATCACTCAGGGAATGCCACGAAAAGATTCCGCAAGTCGTAAAGCTCCATCCTCCAGCCTGGATTCTATCGACGACTGTTGCAGGGTGTTTGCTTTCAGACGCTTCAAACCGATGGAGCATAAAAAGTGATTCATCTGAAAAGGTCACCTGTCATTAATCAGTGGACGTCCAGTTGAGGTCGGGCGTGGTATCCACTCGGTCAGAGGCGCCTTGTCACGGTTCGCACGGCTCCCCCGTCGGAGGTTCGAGTCCCGCCTCGGGCATGAGTGTGTGTCTTCTCATTAGCGTAAGTTAGTTTAAGTTAGATTAAGTAGTGTATAAGCCTAGGGGCCGATGACCTCAGCAGTTTGGTCCCATAGGAACTTACCACAAATTTCCAAATTTTCCACTTGCGGTACTGGCGTGCAAATTCCGGTCTTCGTCGCCGATGAACACAGTCAGCATGGGTGCATGAACCGGGTGCCTACTGAGGAAGACCATACGCCGAAACGTTACCTGAACGGTTGTTGAGGAGACATTGTTGGTAGCTCCTTGGTGCATCTGGATGGTCAG
This sequence comes from Schistocerca nitens, assembly GCF_023898315.1. Taxonomy (NCBI): domain Eukaryota; kingdom Metazoa; phylum Arthropoda; class Insecta; order Orthoptera; family Acrididae; genus Schistocerca; species Schistocerca nitens. The sequence goes on along the minus strand of NC_064617.1, from coordinate 901,976,200 downwards.
TTGCTCAACAGTGGCACGTCTGTGCGCATGTAAACATCTCTGCAGTCACCGTTCAGCCTCGTGGTCCAAGGCTTGTGGCGCACTACAGTCGCCTCGGCACCGGGTTTGGATAGCGCCATTTTGCCATACACAGTATACTTTAACCACAGCGACTTTCGAATGGTTTACGGACTTACCCGTTTTGTGAATGCTTCCACCCGTATACCGAAAGCCAAGACTTTTAGAAGGGGGATACATCACTCTGTTTCCACATTACGACAATGACTGCAACTGTTTTCCGCGTCCTCCGGATACGGTTTATATACCCTCCATTGCTAGTGCTGGTATCTGCCGTCTATGAGTGGTTATTAGAGCTCGACGTCGAACATAGGCGTTGGTCACACTACTGGACTTGATCATATAATACTGGCGCTAGAAATTATGTAAGTAGTGTAAGTAGGCTGTTTAGGTTTTTATATTGGTAACGCACGTAGCGCTCTATATGAAAATCACTGACTGTGCTGTGTGAAGCCTGTGGCTGGAATATTGCTATTGTAGTGTCGGGCAGTTAGATGTGAACAGCGCGTAGCGTTGCGCAGTTGGAGGTGAGCCGCCAGCAGTGGTGGATGTGGGGAGTGAGATGGCGGAGTTTTGAGACCGGATGACCTGGACGTTTGTCCATCAGAGAGAGTAAATTTGTAATACTGAGTATCATGAACTGATATATATATATATATATATATATATATATATATATATATATATGCCTTTTGAACACTATTAAGGTAAATACATTGTTTGTTCTCTATCAACATCTTTCATTTGCTATCTATGCCTATCAGTAGTTACTGCCTTCAGTGGTTAGAATCTTTTATTTAGCTGGCAGTAGTGGCGCTCGCTGTATTGCAGTAGTTCGAGTAACGAAGATTTTTGTGAGGTAAGTAATTCATGAAAGGTATAGGTTATTGTTAGTCAGGGACATTCTTTTGTAGGGATTTTTCAGTCAGATTACGTTGCGCTAAAAATATTGTGTGTCAGTTTAGTGTTGATCAGAATAAGTAAAGCGAGTAATGTCTGAGTACGTTCAGTTTTGCTCAGCTGTTTGAAAATCAAATAACGTAGAGGTTTATCAGCACAGTAATTCATTAATTTTTCTAAGGGGACGTTTCAGTAGGCTTTTGCAAATTAGCGCCTGTTTTCAATTCCCAGTTCTGTGACATTCTCCCAGGGGTTAAGTAAAGCTGTGTGCATTCGTTCTGCGCTTCTTTGAATTATTTCAGTATTGCTTATTATTTCTGTTTGGTATGACTGAAGCAGCACCGTTTAGCGACTAGGAGGGAGGTCCGGCTTGCCAAAAAGCACTAGATTTAGCAGCCAAGCAACGGAATGTCCCCTATAGTAGTGGAACTTCGCTAGCAACCTGGCTCGAGGTAATTGATGGCTCCGGGTCGGCTTTCCGCGTGGATGGCGTCCCTATGATTCATGGCGACCCGCCCTGAATTAAAGACGGCCCGCAGTTTGAATAAAAGAAGAAGAGGCGGCAGCCGCGACCTCGCCTGGGCACGCTCCACGCTACCTGCGTAGGCGGAATTCCGTGCAACGGCCGCTGGATGGCGCACCCCAAGGACTCTGCCGAGAGACGTGGCGCGGGAGATGCTATCGCCGGACACACAGCACAGAGGACGACAATGTACGTCAGCCTGCCGCTCAGATTCCCGCGCACGAAACGAGCGCTCCTTATCACACGCAATTAACTATCCACCTGTCTGATTTGATTCCCACTGTGCTTCCATTACATTTACATACTCAATCAGACGTAAGTGCCGTGGAAATACACGGAGGCAATTACGAGGGCAGTTCAATAAATTATGCAACACATTTTTTTTCTGAAACAGAGGTTGTTTTATTCAGCATTGAAATACACCAGGTTATTCCCCAATCTTTTAGCTACACAACACTATTTTTCAACGTAATCTCCATTCAATACTACGGCCTTACGCCACCTTGAAATGAGGGCATGTATGCCTGCACGGTACCATTCCACTGGTCGATGTCGGAGCCAACGTCGTACTGCATCAATAACTTCTTCATCATCCGCGTAGTGCGTCCCACGGATTGCGTCCTTCATTGGGCCAAACATATGGAAATCCGACGGTGCGAGATCGGGGCTGTAGGGTGCATGAGGAAGAACAGTCCACTGAAGTTTTGTGAGCTCCTCTCGGGTGCGAAGACTTGTGTGAGGTCTTGCGTTGTCATGAAGGAGAAGTTCGTTCTGATTTTTGTGCCTACGAACACACTGAAGTCGTTTCTTCAATTTCTGAAGAGTAGCACAATACACTTCAGAGTTGATCGTTTGACCGTGGGGAAGGACACCGAACAGAATAACCCCTTCAGCGTCCCAGAAGACTGTAACCATGACTTTACCGGCTGAGGGTATGGCTTTAAACTTTTTCTTGGTAGGGGAGTGGGTGTGGCGCCACTCCATTGATTGCCGTTTTGTTTCAGGTTCGAAGTGATGAACCCATGTTTCATCGCCTGTAACAATCTTTGACAAGAAATTGTCACCGTCAGCCACATGACGAGCAAGCAATTCCGCACAGATGGTTCTCCTTTGCTCTTTATGGTGTTCAGTTAGACAACGAGGGACCCAGCGGGAACAAACCTTTGAATATCCCAACTGGTGAACAATTGTGACAGCACTACCAACAGAGATGTCAAGTTGAGCACTGAGTTGTTTGATGGTGATCCGTCGATCATCTCGAACGAGTGTGTTCGCACGCTCCGCCATTGCAGGAGTCACAGCTGTGCACGGCCGGCCCGCACGCGTGAGATCAGACAGTCTTGCTTGACCTTGCGGCGATGATGACACACGCTTTGCCCAACTCACCGTGCTTTTGTCCACAGCCAGATCACCGTAGACATTCTGCAAGCGCCTATGAATATCTGAGATGCCCTGGTTTTCCGCCAAAAGAAACTCGATCACTGCCCGTTGTTTGCAACGCACATCCGCTACAGACGCCATTTTAACAGCTCCGTACAGCGCTGCCACCTGTCGGAAGTTAATGAAACTATACGAGACGAAGCGGGAATGTTTGAAAATATTCCACAAGAAATTTCCGGTTTTTTCAACCAAAATTGGCCGAGAAAAAAAAAATGTGTTGAATTACTTATTGAACTGCCCTCATAGCTGGCATGCATATGTACAACATCACAGGACAAAATATTAGTTACCCTCTTAAAAACACATATTGATCGATTAGGAGCGCTGTGAATGGTGTGGAACTGGTATCATGTGGTCACGTGTTCCTCTACCATGGCAGTGAAGTGTGTACCTGCCATCTGGTGTTGAGGATTCAGCACTGTAAGACGGGTGTACATCTACATCTACATCTATACGCTGCAAACCATCGTGAAGTGCATGTCAGAGGTACGTCCCATTGTACCAGTTATCAGGGTTTCTTTCCACTCTACTCACGTATGGAGCGCCGGAAAAATGATTATTTGAATGCGTCTGTGCGAGCAGTAATTATTCTAATCTTATCCTCCCCGATTGCTATATGAGCGATACGTAGGGGATTGAAATAGATTCCTACAGTCATCATTTAAAACCAGTTCTCGAAACTTTGTTAACAGACTTTCTCCGGACACTTCACGTCTTTCTTCAAGAGTCTTCCAGTTCAGTTCCTACAGTATATCTGTGACACTCTTCCACGGATCAAACAAACCCGAGTGTTGCTGACGTGACAGAATATCTGTGACACTGTTCTACGGATCAAACAAACCCTGGTGTTGCTGACGTGACAGAATGGCAGACACAAGTTGTCGCTTGTGCCGCGCTTATAAATGCGGGAAACAGAAGCTGTAACAAGCTATAAAAGGCAGCTGCAGCATCGAAACTGCAGTCGATGTTTTAAACGATGTGCTAATTGAAGACCTAAATATATATATTGCCATCTGAAGACGGACGAAAGCCGGAAACGTGTATTAGATTAAAAATACATAAATACATAAAAACATGCCTGATTGCCGTATTTCTTAAAGTCACACTAGCTGTAGTGTTTGAACTTCCACAAAACCACGCCACGGATGAAATTGCCTGATTTGTTGGTGTGTCAACGGAAGCTGACCAACGTGCGAAGAAGGAACGCTATATCACTCGCTATCAGGTAACATGGCATAAGAGCAGTCATCGTAAGAAGCCAACCGACAAGGACTGGGGACGAAGGTCTCGCCTTGTCAATTTCATCCGGTTGCATACGCGACACGTAGTGCTGTTGTCAGTGTAGGCAGTTCCGCATAAATCAGCTTTCGATGGAATATTGCAAAGGGAACTTCATCCAATTGACTTTCGGAGTAGGTTACCCGTCAAAAGCCTATTGCTCACACAATGTGCATATTCTACAGTTGCACATCCCGAGCGTCTCCAGCAAGTCAGACTACACGCAAAGTGGAAAGTACCTAACGGAAGGCGTGTAGCATTGTCCGAAGAGTCGCTTGAAACAAAATAAATGAAAAAAAATTGTTTTCCTTACGATATTTGATTGCATTGTCTATACCTGTACATCGCACTTACCGAAATAAAACGTGCGTGGTACACTTGTATGTTCACTAACGTTCAAGCAGAGCACGACACAGTTCCATCACTCACCTTTGTCACTCACCTTTGCCATTCATCTTTCAACGGTACCTAGGCTGCAACAACTCACTGTCAACACTGCAGAGGATCGTACCTGAAAATGTTAACTGCGAAGCTAGCAAGGCGAGTTCCGAATAACGTACCGCAAATTCGAAGATAAAGAGTATATTCTGAAAAACTTTCACTGAAAACAAAATGGTTCAAATGTCTCTAAGCACTATGGGACTTAACATCTGACGTCATCAGTCCCTTAGACTTAGAACTATTTAAACCTAAGTAATCTAAGGACATCACACACATCCAAGCCCGAGGCGGGATTCGAACCTGCGACCGTAGCAGCAGCACGGTTCCGGACTGAAGCACCTAGAACCGTTCGGCCACAGCGGCCGGCCCCTTCACTGAAAATAACCATTTGGCTATATTTTTGATCACTATTAATCGTGCTGCTTAATCGTGTGGCCAGAACTAATTCTTGATTGTTCATTATTGTAAGAGTCTGTTCGGAATATCTTGCGACCTAGTACCGAATAAAGGGTATAACCACTGGTGTCACACTGTAGGTAAACACTTTCATAGACAGTCTCCACTGTTCCATCCAGTAATGTTACTGAAGTTTCTCATTAATACAGTCACAAATATCTTGATAATAATTTATGTCCACGCGTACATGAACACTTTTCCAGTTCTTAACGAATAAAATACGCTTTAGTAAAAATACTTTCGTCCGAATCTTCTCAATACTCACCGCAACGAAACACTAGGAGTGACATTACCACGTATCACATAACGCGTTTTACGTTAGAACACGGCACTTCCTACTTCTTACGCGGCTGTCTAGACACAGTGTCGTTACCCGTGAAATATGATTTTCCACTGAAGGGCTTATTCAAAACCACTAGACTAATGAAACGTTTGTATTGTTACTTTTCAAGCAATGAGTATGCTGAGTAACCAAAAACATCAGACAATAAAATTTACTTCTTATGTTTAAAGCTGGAACACTATTGTGAAATGAGTCACGGCGAACCTACCTAAGAGAAAATGAGCAGCTCTGGTTCATCAACGTCTTCCTCGAAAGAAGTGTCAACACCGGAGGCAGAGACAACAGCGGATGAATTACATATGGATGCCTTACCTACTATCGACATAAACCCGCCTACATCTACATCTACATACACACTCCGTTAGCCACCAAGCGGTGTGTGGCGGAGGGCACAATTCGCGCCAAAAAGTCATATTCCCCCCCCCCCCCCTCTGTTCCACTCTAGGATCGCGAGAGGGAAAAACGACTGTCTGAACGCCTCAGTACGAGCTCTTATTTCCCTTATCTTTGAATCGTGATCATGCGCGATTTGAAAGTTGGTGGTAATACAGGGTGATTCAAAAAGAATACCACAACTTTAAAAATGTGTATTTAATGAAAGAAACATAATATAACCTTCTGTTATACATCATTACAAAGAGTATTTAAAAAGGTTTTCAATATGGCCCCCTCCAGACACACGAGCAATATCAACCCGATACTCCAACTCGTTCCACACTCTCTGTAGCATATCAGGCGTATCAGTTTCGATAGCTGCTGTTATTTCTCGTTTCAAATCATCAATGGTGGCTGGGAGAGGTGGCCGAAACACCATATCCTTAACATACCCCCATAAGAAAAAATCGCAGGGGGTAAGATCAGGGCTTCTTGGAGGCCAGTGATGAAGTGCTCACATTTTCATCACTCGTTCTCGGCCGTCCAGAACTTTTCCCTTTGCACAAACACCCATTCTCTGTAAACTGTTTATACCAACGTTTAATACACCACCTATCAGGAGGTTTAACACCATACTTCGTTCGAAATGCACGCTGAACAACTGTCGTCCATTCACTTCTGCCGTACTCAATAACACAAAAAGCTTTCTGTTGAGCGGTCGCCATCTTAGCATCAACTGACGCTGACGCCTAGTCAACAGCGCCTCAAGCGAACAAATGTACAACTAAATGAAACTTTATAGCTCCCTTAATTCGCCGACAGATAGTGCTTAGCTCTGCCTTTTGTCGTTGCAGAGTTTTAAATTCCTAAAGTTGTGGTATTCTTTTTGAATCACCCTGTAATATACGCTCTACATCCTCGGTGAAGATCGGATTTCGGAATTTAGTGAGCAGCCGCTTCTGTTTAGCGCGCCGTCTATCTGCAAGTGTGTCCCACTTCAAACTTTCTGTGAGATTTGTAACGCTCTCGCGATGGCCAAATGTACCAGTCCGCGCGATAGCAGCAACACCTGACAAGGAATGACCGCTAACCAGGCACACGCACCGTCCATGTAGTACCAGTGAGCGTGCTGTCCGTGTGTAGAGTGGGGAAGGCGCGCGATCTATCTGAGTTTGACCGAAGGTAGACTGTGATGGCCCGAAGGCTCGGCACGGGCATTTCGGAAACTGCACGACTTGTCGGTTGTTCTAGGTGTGCTGCGATGAGTGTCTTCAACAAGTGGCGAAACCAGGATTAAACCACGTCCAGACGCCGTGGCGTTAGACAGGTAAAACAAGACAGGCGGCGAACTGTGGCGGAACAAACATCAGACGTTAATGCTGGGCAGAGTGCAAGTCTGTCTGAACAGACAGCACACCAAACACTCCTAACGATTGTCCTCCGCAGCCGACGACCCATACATGTGCCAATCTCAACACCACGACATTGGCAACTACGACTGAAATGGACGAGTGACCATCGGTACAGGACGTTGGGGCAGTGGCAGAGCGTTGCTTGGATTGAGGACTCCCAATACCTTATTTATCATGCCAGTGGGAGTGCGCGAATCGACAGGGGAACAGATCCTTGACACCTGTATTGGGACACAGACACAAGCTGGCCGTGGCTCCATTATGCTCTGGGTGGGCATCCATGAGTCCAGCGGAGCACGTGCAAGGCACCATGACGGCCAAGGAGTTTCGAACACTGATTGCAGACCACGTGCACCGCTTCATGATGATAATGTTTCCAAAAGACGTGGCAGTTTTCAACAAGATAATGCGCCATGTCACAAGACCAGGAGTGTGCGGAGTGGTTCAAGGAACACAGTGGTGAGGACGTGACTGAACGTGTCGTCAGAGCTCATCGCTCCCTACCCGGAATTTATGAGTAACTTGTATGTGCAGATACGGTGCCAAGTCCCTCCCGCGACCTACCAAGGCCCCATTCCTTCCCTGCCACGATGCGGCGCCGCTGTTATCCTTGCTAAAGGTGGGCATGCCGGCTGTTAGGCATGTGGCTCATAATGTTCTGGCTGATCAGTGTACATGCCGTAACAGATCGTGTCTAAATTCAAATGGCTCTTAGCACTATGAGACTTAACTTCTGAGGTCATCAGTCCCCTAGAACTTAGAACTACTTAAACCTAACTAACCTAAGGACATCACACACATCCATGCCCGAGGCAGGATTCGAACCTGCGACCGTAGCGGTCGGGCGGTTCCAGACTGTAGCGCCTAGAACCGCTCGGCCACACCGGCCGGCAGATCGTGTCTGCTTCAGGACTTTTGTTGGTAGTTGATAACAGTGGCAGCACTGTTTCTTCTTCTCATTCCTGATGGAATCGACAATAGCCAATTCCTCATTCGGATTTTATCCTATTTCTCTCTGTCGTTTTAATCATGTTAGTTTGGTTAAAATATTTTTTTCCAATTCTGCACTCAACCATGTTACCGTTAGCTGCAGCAATGCTAACGTTGCCAGTTCGTGAAGTGGGATTCGTGAAAATGGGTTGATGTCATTTGCATCGCTATACCGGGTGATCAAAAAGTCAGTATAAATTAGAAAACTGAGTAAATCACGGAATAATGTAGATAGAGAGGTAAAAATTGACACATATGCTTTGAATGGCATGGGGTTTTATTAGAACCAAAAAAAAAATACAAACGTTCAAAAAATGTCCGACAGATGGCGCTTTATCTGATCAGAATAGCAATAATTAGCATAACAAGGTAAGACAAAGCAAAGATGATGTTCTTTACTGGAAATGCTCAATATGTCCACCAGCATCCTCAACAATAGCTGTAGTCGAGGAATAATGTTGTGAACAGCACTGTAAAGCATGTCCGGAGTTATGGCGAGGCTTTGGTGTCGGATGTTGTCTTTCAGCATCCCTAGAGATGTCGATCGATCACGATACACTTGCGACTTCAGTAACCCCAAAGCCAATAATCGCACGGACTGAGGTCTGGGGACCTGCGTGGCCAAGCATGACGAAAGTGGCGGTTGAGCACACGATCATCACCAAACGACGTGCGTATGAGATCTTTCACGCGTTTAGCAATATGGTGGGGTGGAGCGCCATCCTGCATAAACATCGTACGTTCCAGCACGTGTTTATCAACCAGGCTGGGGATGATGCGATTCGTGACATATCGGCGTACCTCTCACCCGTCACGGTAGCAGTTACAAAACCAGAATCACGCATTTTCTCGAAGAAAAAAGGCCCGATAACGGTAGATGTGGTAAATCCAACCCATACCGTGACTTTCTCGTCGTGCAGTGGAGTTTCCACGACAGTTCTAGGATTTTCGGTAGCCCAAATTCTGCAGTTGTGGGCGTTGACAGACCCTCGAAGCGTGAAATGAGCTTCATCGGTCCACAACACGTTACTCAACGAATCGTCATCTTCCGCCATCTTTTGAAACGTCCACACCACAAACGCCCTCCGCTTCACTAAATCGCCAGGTAACAGTTCATGATGCCGATGGATTTTGTACGGATAGCATCGGAGGGTACGCCTAAGTGCCAACCAGACAGTAATGTATGGAATGCCACTGCGACGTGCGACTGCACGAGAGCTGACTTCGCCGTGCATAGGCGAACCCCGCTACAGTCTCCATTTCTTCCTGAACTGTCTCAGCAGCATTACGCCTTGTGCTCGGTCGGCCACTACGGGGTCAATCGTCTAAACACCCCATGGCTTCGAACTTCGCAATCATTCTCGCCACAGCTGCATTAGTCAATGGACCTTTGCCCATTCGAATCCCCTTCCTATGGCGATAGGATCGTAGCGCTGAACTAGCACATTCCCCATTCTGATAATACAGCTTCACTAAATGTGCCTTTTCAGGTAACGTCAACATGCTCCGACTGCTGGTGGATCTGATTCTCTCTCTCTCATTACAGCTCCTTTTATACACGATTGTCATGCGCAGTCACTGACGTTTTCCTGTCCAGCACCATCTTCGGACATTTTGTGAACTTCATTTTCTTTTTTTTTTTTTTTTTGGTTCTAATAAAACCCCATGTCATTCCAAGCATGTGTGTCAGTTTTTACCTCTCTGTCTACATTATTCCGTGGTTTATTAAGTTTTCAAATTTATACAGACTTTTCTATCACCCGGTATTTAACCATTCCATACCAGAAATTAACAGTATCTGTGGTGTCAGACCATATGACAAGAGTTAAATGTTGCCACTGAAAATCAAGGTTTGTTATTGTGCCAGGGTCAACACTACACAACATTCTAGGAGAGGAATCACAGGCTCTATAACGACCCAAAGAGCTTTGGACATTCCTCGATATTGTCTGGAAGTCTTTGTAACAACTGAATTACTAATGGGCAGACAAACTAGATGCCTCTTTGTCGCAATCCTTTTTTAAAAATTCATATGCTAGATATGGTTTAGGATGTAGGTGCTTTTCAAAGTCTAAATTTAATTTTCTTTGCACAGTATATTTAGGTACAACAATTTTTTCATTAGTGGCTCTATTAGCACAACGAGGTTATTTAATGGCTTGTTCGGATTCATCATGTTGAATTCAAAATGTTTATTAGCCTTATGCAAATGTGAAAGAATCAGGTTTAAAAGTATTAAACACGCCAAAAGTGTATTCATCAGAAAATATTTCATTAAGCATTTACGAAAAGTAACACTTGTCTTTGACTTGCGTTATTTCAAAGTGCGTCCTAAGCTCTAGCCACTGGTCTGTAACTCTTGTTACCGCAGACTCTATGGACGACCGTCGCGTATCACATGCGTTTTGAATTTTGAGGGGCTCTGCTCCTTCACTTGTTGTCTGATAAATTGAAACGTCCCCTTAGAACAATTTTACACGAGACTGTGCTTAACCTGACACACAATATTTTTTTTTAGCGCAACGCAATCTGACTTTCAATAATCCCTACAAAAGAATGGCCCTGACTAACATTAACCTGTACTTTTCACAAATCACTTACCTCACAAAAATCTTGGTTACTCCCACTACTGCAATACAGCAAGCGCCACTACTGCCAGCTAAATAAAAGATTTAAAGTACTGAAGGCACTAACTACTGATAGGGATAGTTAGCAAATGAAAGATATTAATAGAGAACAAACGTTGTATTTACCTTAATAGTCATCATATATATATATATATATATATATATATATATATATATATATATATAGCAGTTCATGACAAATTTCAAAACTCCGCCATCTCTCTCCCCACATCCACCACTGCTGGCGGCTCACCTCCAACTGCGCAACGCTACGCGCTGTTCACAGCCAGCTGCCTAACACTACAATGACGAGTATTACAACAATGCAAAGCAGCCACAGACTGCACACAGCACAGCCAGTGATTTTCATACGGAGGTGGCGTTACCAAAAAAAACCTAAACAGCCTACTTACATAGCCCCCATGCTCCCCACAAAAAATTTTACAAATGGTTTTGGGCAGTGGGCAATACATATTTGTTAAAATTTTTCATAATCGTAATCACAATAACAAAGAAATCAAATGCACACACTTATTGATACAATGTTGGTCAAAAGCTAAAATTTTCTCACAGTCCATAAAGACAGTCCTGATCATTCATCAAATTGCAGTGTTTTTCTCAAAGTCTGAGCAGTAAAAGAAAATGCACACGGAAGTAGTGGATTTCCATGCAGTCTTGAAGAAGTAGCGTTGTCCTTCCAACGGAAACACAGTGCTGACTCTTGACATGCTGACAGGTAATGGGCCACAACAGAGCAAACCCACAGCGGAGTCAGTCGAAGTTTTGAAGAGTATTGGTGGGTAGGTCATCACAGAGCAGACCCACTGTAGTCCTGGTAGAGATTACGGTATTGGTGGGCCACCAGAGGTGCAGACCCACTGCAGTCCTTGTAGAAATAATGGTACTGGTGAGTCAGCAAAGATGCAGACCCACTGTAGTCCTTGTAGAGATAATGGCACTGGTGAGTGAGCAAAGGCGCAGACCCACTGTAGTCCTTGTAGAGATAATGGTACTGGTGAGTCAGCAAAGACACAGACCCACTGTAGTCCTTGTAGAGATAATGGCACTGGTGAGTCAGCAAAGACGCAGACCCACTGTAGTCCTTGTAGAGATAATGGTACTGGTGGGCCACCAGAGGTGCAGACCCACTGCAGTCCTTGTAGAGATGGCCAACAGCCATCTGTTGTGGCCGTGCAGGTGCACAATCACCATTGAAGAGTCAGGCGGATAATATAGCAAGTCCATAACCACCACTTGTGCACTCACAAAGTTGTTGGAATTGTCCTTAGAACCAGCAATGCTGTTAACCAGTCCCTTGCTGAATTATTAACACACGTGCAAACACTAACAGTCCCTACTTCTCACATATTGTCCATATACTATGACCAACAGAAATGTGTGCAGTGAAATGTAACTTACAAGTTAATAATATGATGAACTGGTGACAATTACAATTTTATAACATGAGAATACAATTACAAAGGTACAAAATACATCATTAAAGAACATAACAATACAGAGAACATTTGTAATAAAGGCTTTACAAAAGAATCGAAATAACATATACATCAGTGTCACAGGAATTATGACATAAGTACATACATGAAAGATCAGAATAACTTTTGGAATATCAACTTCACACATGAGCATTAAAACAAAACAGAATAAATAATGTCTAAGCATATTTACAAGGTAAATAACATATTATTAATGCCAATTATATTTGAGGATAACAGTATTCCTCATCATAGTGAATGTAGCTTAGTATTAGAAAAATTCTACAACATAAGTCTTATCAGATAAACATATAAATACAGGAAAAACATAAATACACAAGGGAACACAAACACATAGTGGGATAACACAAGGAAAGGACAGGGTTTCTTTTACTGCAGTATTTTGCAAACAAAACTTTCTTTACTTCTCGGAGATCTCCCTTCGTTCCTCACTATTTCCAAAAAGTCCTATCTATACCTGTTTTCTGTATTCTAACCATATTTCTTTCAAAATAATTATGGCTCATTGTACAATACTCATTTTGGCCCAAATCTTTTTTTATATACCTTGTCAATGCATTGCTTCCAATTCATCATAGTTAGTTTCTTATATAGTCTACCCCCTCTTAAGCTAACTTAAATCTACTGAGCTCAGATGCTAAACTAAGGTACGAGGCAATGCAGTAGCACAAAACAATTAACACAAACAGCAATGATCAAAAATACAAATGGCGAAGCAAGCAACATAAATTACAACTAACATAAGGCAATGAGCAGCAAACAAGAAAAATAAATCTGGCTTAGCAGAGTAACACAAATTAAAATTCAGTAGCACTATGCCTGGCAAACAGCAGCAGCAAAAAAAAAACTTATCTCTAAACATGACATAGCTCAAGCAGAAAAAATATTACACTAAAAATGGCCATGTCTAATACCTATGTCACATCTTAACACTAGAGTGATGCATCACGATAACTTACTCTACCAAAAAAAATTACCAAGTAGTTGAAAAGAAAATTATGTATGCAGTTCCTGTTACTAGTCCCTTCTTATTGTTCTTTCCATTCCAAGAGCTCCTTTTTCGAAGAATGTGGATCATAAAGTAATTATTTAATAGATCTGTTGACAGAAAGTGTTCACATTAGCAAATGCATTCAATTTTATTTTATGAAACCAATGCTGCAAGACAGCTGGAAACCAGATATCAAATGAAATAAGCAATTACGCAAACCAAAGCATAAAAATATAATTCAATAGTCATGTGACATTTCATAAGTTAGTAGAAACTCTCTCAACTCTCGTAGAAAGACACTTGTCCTAATCAGGTGTGCAGTTGTAAGAATGTTTCCAAGTTATTATTAGCATGTTGTATTTACGATGCTTTCTACAAAGGAATGTCAATAGCGAGGATAATGGCCTCCCTTTTTTTTTTCTACCACCTAATGGCTTTTTCTCAAGGCGGCTGGCACACCTGGCTGCTCACAACGAATTACATCACGGTCACATACCTTTCATACCGAAATATTTACGACAGCAGTTTTCGCTACAGTGAAAGTCTCATATAAAAAATTCACAGGTCGAAAATTTGCGTTACAAATGTGTAGAAACAAAATCCTATAAATATAACAGTGTCCAAAAATTTTTCGCCGGCATTGTGATACATTCACGCATTTACACACATTTCCTACCTCTTAAAGTACGATTCTTGGTTTCCAACATCCTTTTTCACAAGTCAGTGTCCCTAACCGCTACTCATTACTCCTTACCTTATTACACATATATATATATTCGTCGACGCTTCTTTAATATTTCATTATATGAAATATGTAGCATAATCAAATTCCTCATATAGCATCAGCTTCTTGACCATAAACATACCTCAGCAGCATAATACACATCGTCGTCGTAAAAATAACATCATAACACCTCAGTCAACTCTCAAAATCGTCGTAGCTTCCTCCAATAGTTTCAAAACCTAAAAAAATTCTCTGCTCATTTCAATAGTGTCATCAACCTCAAACGTACTTTAAAAATCATGATCCCATACCAAATACATCATTCAAAGCTCTCATAGTACCACAATGGCCCCGAAAAAATATGAACAGTTCACAAAGTACTGACAAAATACAATTTCATAAGTGTGAAATTATTCAACTGTGTGATTACGTAAACATCTGTCACTAATGTAGTAAAAAAATGTTTGTTTCTCTCAGGTAAATAATCAGATAGCTGTGTAATTTGTGTGTTAGAGAAATATGGTACCGATGTGTAAAGTTGTATAAGCAAATACCACATTAGCTAGGGTTCCTTGTGCTTGCCAAACACATGGTACACAAAGTAAGCGTGTACCCCCCTGAGGATAAATGAATAATACCCTCAGGTGTTACAGATTACAGCAGTGGAATGAAATCTATCACGGAAAACCCTTGTATCACTGCACTTCAAATATCTTAAAAAATAAATGTTTTAAGTGCGAAATTAATCACTCAAATACGTGTACTGTAGCGCTAAACTGTGCGCCATGTTGTAAGATAATCTCTGTGGAAGTCTCGTAGTTATCGTCCTCCGAAAGCTAAGTTCTGCAGAAGTCAATGTACTTACCTCATGATAAACAAAAGTGAAATGCTTTGTGTATAGATATCGTAGTTGTTACGCTTATTGTTGTGATGAGGAAAGTACTGTGCTGTAACGTATTGTTGTGCTACAGAAAAGCTGTCTCCTTGTAGCTATACCACAAAAGTTACTACTAGAATATGTTTTACTTTCCAGAAGAATTCAGAAAAACTGTGCAGATATAAAACAGATACACCGCAAAAGCAACAAGGTGAATTGTGTCACACATTAGTAGCGTCGTGATATAGTCGTGTAGCTGTCAAATAAACTAACCACTGTGTCATCTGGTATCTCACAGAAAGTACTTTAAATCCAGAATGTATTTTCAAGTAAACCAAAATGTTGCATTAAAATCTCATTAGCAGTACTGGTAAATGTTCTAAGTATGTGAGCCTTATAGTCGTTACGTAATCGTGCAACAAACAAGCAAGAATGTACAAGTAAAAACACTGTGTCGTCTGTTCACTATAACAATGCATTCGTAATTTCTGTTTAAAAATATTCCCTAGGTTCTAGGCTGGATATTTAACTTCAAACATTGTTGCATGTTAACAGTTTCTTAAGTCTGACAAAGCATACTAGAAATGTGAAGTGAAAAGTTTTATGGCAAAGACAAAGTTAAAAAGCAGATTATCTTTCAATAAACGGTTTTACATGTGAAATGTGGTGTAAACCTTTACTCTTCACAGTACTCAGACTTTCAACTGAAAAGCAATTGTCATGTTTTATACATCGGTAAAGAATGCTAAATTTTTTCTCAAGGCTAGCGTCTTATGTTATTTTTCTCGGAGCCAGCGGGCGCACGCGGCTGCCTGCTGTACGAGTCATTGTCTGTCTCTTTGTTGGCGCGCGCCGTTATTGGGATTAGGAGACCTAACTTCTACAAATTCACTCTGACGAGAAGGCCCTGCCCTGTTTAAATCCCGCCAGTTCTGATGCAATTCAGGTCTGTCGTTACGAATATATCGTCTGTCGTCATGTCGGTAGGTTCCGTAGTTTCTTCCTTGTCCGTCACGTGGTGGAGAATTTCTCCCTGAATCGTAACTGTGCGCCGAACTGTTGCGTCTGAAGTTATTCTGTCTCCCTTGATAATAATTGTTTTGGTTCCCATATTGTCTGTTTCTATGGTAATCTCTATCA
Organism: Schistocerca nitens; assembly: GCF_023898315.1. NCBI lineage: Eukaryota > Metazoa > Arthropoda > Insecta > Orthoptera > Acrididae > Schistocerca > Schistocerca nitens. The sequence goes on along the minus strand of NC_064617.1, from coordinate 901,960,109 downwards.
TGTTCATTACTATGGAAGTGCGATCTTTCTCTGTACCTATTATTCTGCCAACGGTTGTCATATGGGTGGTGTCTTTTTTGGTCACGATTTGTGTTGTGAGAATAGCCTTGTCGCGTCCAGTTATTATTTCTTTCATCGTGGAATTGCGACGGATATGTCCTGTAATTGTTGTGTTCCTGTTTCCGCGATTGTCAGTGTCAATTTCTAATTCTTGTAAGAGTCCCTGAAACGCTTCAATGTCGTCTTTGCAACGTCCTGCCAAAATAATGTGTCGTAAATGTTCAGGCAATTTGATTAAGCAAATGCGGATGAGTTCTGAAGGGCTGTATGGGTTTGAAAGATATTGATTCTTATGCAACATGTCTTCAAAATATTTGACAAGACTGGAAAGTTCAGATTGTTCAAAGTGTTTCATCATCATGATGCTATGTTTTACTCGGTCTTGTGTAGCTTGAGACCAATATGCTGTGAGGAAGGCATGATAAAAATCTCCTTCACTCTGACAATCGTGAATGACCGATCGCATTCTTACAGCTGGTTCATTCTCCAAGTAGCCACACATAAATTCTAACCTGTGCTCTAATGACCAGTTGGGAGGAAAACAATGAGAGAATTGATGAAGCCACGCTTGTGGATGAATGTCGTTGGCATAATTCTTAAATGTTTTGAATTTACGTGTAGTAATGAACAGCTTATAGTCAAAATCATCATGTCGGCGAGTCGCATATCGGTCATTGTTACGTCGTGTCGGCGGTTCCATCTCAAAATTCGGTATGCCTTGCCAATTTCTTTCATAATTTCCGAAGTGTCCTGTGTTATTATTTTGTGGTTGTTCCGTATTTCTATGTCCCTCTTCCCGTATTGGGGCGCGAGTGTCCTCTGAAATCGTAATTCTTGTATTACCTGTGTCAACTGATCTTGTACTACCCGGATTTCTCTTTTGTACTGTGTATTGATTTGATTTTGATTTTGTTTGAATTTTCTAATTTGTTCATACTCTTCTGTGTCAGTGAAGGCTACAGGTCTTGTGTCATTCAGATCATCACTACCTTTGTAGATAAGTTAGTGACCTGATCCGAAAGTTCAGCTACTTTCTCTGATAATGTACTAATTTCCTCCATGTGTCTTTCTACTGGGTCCTTTAAGTTTTCCTGAGTTTTTGCAAGTTGCGTAACCGAATCGGTAGATGCAACTGAGTCAATTTTAGATTGCAAGGTCTCATGATTTTCATGAACAATAATTTGCAGTTCCTTTATGGCTGCTTCGTGATTCTGTAATGCATTTTCATGCCGCGAAAAAATAGGTTGAAAATGCTCACAAATTTGTGTTTTTACGTCATTACAGACTTTTTGACATTTCGATTCAATGTTATGTAACTCAGTAGTTAAATCTTCACGTGTTTGTTCAAGAGTTTGTTCCAATGAGTCTAACTTTTTAAGATTTTGTTCCACTGTGTCTAACTTTTTAAGATTTTGTTCCACTGTGTCTAACTTTTGAAGATTTTGTTCCATTGTGTCTAACTTTTGAAGATTTTGTCCCATTTGTTTCTAATTTTGTTCAAGCGTTGTGTCTAACTTTTGTAGCCTTTGTCCCATTTGTTGCATTAATTGTAATAACAATGCACTGGTGTATGGAACATGTTCCTCAGTGCTTTTAGGCAGTGAAGTTGCACCGGCAACATTCACATTTTGACAAGCAGAAAATGTGTCTTGACTCATTTGAGAAAACGGTGAGGACCCAGAACGTGAATCTACAATATTTGCAAAATTGTGTCCTGTCATTCCCGATTCCTGAGGCGAGCTGTTGCCGACCGACCGATCGATAATGCTTCCCTCTTCACTAATTGTTTCACTGTCCACGCCATTGTTTGCCGCCCGCTCCATTTCCCTATGCACAATTACCAAATTACCACTTTGAACATCAGTTAATTCATTACTCGGTGGCGCTAACACACTGCTTTCGTCTTCGCTGTCATTTCTCAATTTACTTTGGAGCCTAGTGTTACGTTTTTCACACGCCATTATTGTCACAATATTTCACACGACAACACAGAAAAACACAATTTTAAGAGCAAAAATAGGGGAACACATTAACATAGCACTGAAAATAATATCTAATTAATTGCAGCTGCGAAATACTTGGTGCAAATCTACATGCGTGCCACACCTGTTTTACTGTACAACAATGAAAGACTGCAACTACAAAGGAGATTCTCTCTACAATTACGCGCTAGCAATAAACATAATCTACACTAATTACACAAACTACAAGAAAAAAATCAGAAGATTCCAGTGAGGTATACTGGCAGGGTCGCCATATGAAACGTCCCCTTAGAACAATTTTACACGAGACTGTGCTTAACCTGACACACAATATTTTTTTTAGCGCAACGCAATCTGACTTTCAATAATCCCTACAAAAGAATGGCCCTGACTAACATTAACCTGTACTTTTCACAAATCACTTACCTCACAAAAATCTTGGTTACTCCCACTACTGCAATACAGCAAGCGCCACTACTGCCAGCTAAATAAAAGATTTAAAGTACTGAAGGCACTAACAACTGATAGGGATAGTTAGAAAATGAAAGATATTAATAGAGAACAAACGTTGTATTTACCTTAATAGTCATCATATATATATATATATATATATATATATATATATATATATATATATATATATAGCAGTTCATGACAAATTTCAAAACTCCGCCATCTCTCTCCCCACATCCACCACTGCTGGCGGCTCACCTCCAACTGTGCAACGCTACGCGCTGTTCACAGCCAGCTGCCTAACACTACAATGACGAGTATTACAACAATGCAAAGTAGCCACAGACTGCACACAGCACAGCCAGAGATTTTCATACAGAGGTGGCGTTACCAAAAAAAAACCTAAACAGCCTACTTACAAAATATCACGATACAACTACTGGTGAGTGGCAGATCGCAAATCCAGTTATATGTTTCGCTAACTAAGAAGTCAGGATTTCTTGTCAGAATTTTACTCGCAGCAGAAGTAGCAAGTTACATTGAATAACAAACACTTTTTACAACCATTAAATGTTGAATGTCTGTTCTCAAAATTTGAGGGACACCATTGTCAACGTCTACCATTATATCCGCGTTGTCGGTGCCTATACCGTGTCTTTTCTGGAAAAAATAAAAAAAAATCTTGGGTGACGAGGCTTGCTGTTATCGATATAAACATACCACAAAACAACAAAATGTGAAGAAATTCACGTGAACTGTCAGCATTTAACGACATAGCCGACATTCTAACCGATGTGCCACGCGTGTTGAACAACGTCCAAAAGAACAACTTTTCTGAAGTTTCACATAGTTTTACGAACGTTCTGTGCATTGCACGCAGTCGGGGAGGCACTATTTAGTACAACTGAAGCATTAGAATCACCATCTCGTCTTTTCTCTGTTTTTTGTTAATCCGGTCTCGAAAGTTTTTGGACTCGTCATTGTGCCAAGCACCGTGAAGTGCCTGACTCAGGGTACTTTTTATTCCACTATAAATTAAAGTTTCTTCTCTTGTCATTGGTGGATGACACATGGAACGAATGATTCGTTGCGCACATCTGTCCGAGAAGCTATTTGCCTAATTTTATCGACACGTTCCTAGTTGCAACGACGTAAGGAGGGAAGAATGTCTTTAGTTACTACAGTGAAAGAAGGTTGTTGAAATTTTCCAAGCAGCTTCTTGTGAGATGTGTTGCATCTTCAAGCGTCTTTTATCTAAAATTTATCAAATCTCTCTCTCTCGCCGATCAAATAAGCCTGTGATCATTCGCAACAGTCTCCTTTGGATACTCTCGATGTCCCCGTGACTCTGACGTTATACGCTCGTTTTGTATTATCGCGAAATAGGGGAGATAGTGTCACAGACATGATACGTGACTTGGAGTGGCAATCATTAAAACGAAGGCGCTTTTCGTTGCGACGGGCTCTTCTCATGAAATTTCAATCACCAGTTTTCTCCTCCGATTGCGAAAACATTCTGTTGGCACCCACCTACAAAGGGAGAAATGATCATCATAATAAAATAAGAGAAATCAGGGCTCGCACAGAAAAATTTAAGTGCTCGTTTTTCCCGCGTGCCGTTCGAGAGTGGAACGGTAGAGAGCCAGCATGAAGGTGGTTCATTGAACCCTCTGCCAGGCACTTTATTGTGAATAGCAGAGTAATCACGTAGATGTAGATGTAGATGTAGACGTAGATGTAGATACGGGTCCGATCCGAGTGAGCAGCAATGAAGAATGGCCTATAAGGTCTTTTCAGCTAGCCACTGTGGCCGAGCGGTTCTAGGAGCTTCAGTCCGGAACTGCGCTGCTGCTACGGTAGCAGGTTCGAAGCCTGCCTCGGGCATGGATGTGTGTGATGACTTTAGGTTAGTTAGGTTTAAGCGGTTCTAAGTCTAAGGGACTGATGACCTCAGATGTTAGGTCCCATAGTGGTTAGAGCCATTTGATTTTGGTCATTTCATTCATTATCTCTTACATCTCTGTAATTCCATTTTATCTAAATGGAATGGGCCAGTGGCTGTAGAATCCTGTAGTCAAATGATACTATGGTTTCAATTTTCGTGGAGTCATGACTCTGCATTTCTCCACATCAAGAGCCCCTTGTCAGTTTTTATTCGAAGCCGATTTTTTGTAAAGCAACAATTATAACTGGACATTACTGCCATTTTTACCTAATAAAATTACCTCGTAGATAACAGCTGCACATGAGGAAAGCCTGAAATTGCAAGTGATACTATCCAAGTCTCTGATAGATTAGTTTACGTTGACTGAATGAGAAGTTCGAACCCTGCTGTGACGTCTACATTACCGCATGAGTTCCAGTTCGTCTGATTGTCTCATTGCGATTATTTCGAAAGACGTGGGTGAGAAGAAGTGATACAATGTTTGACTCTTACTTGAACATACGCCTCAGAGTTTTAGCAGTCTACCTGCTCGTAATGCAACGCTTCAGTTCTTTGTGTAACTGTAAATGTACTCGTCAATAAACCTTATTACATCTTCAGTTCCTTAGGTGTTTTTTATTGCTTCAAATACTAGTTTTAGGACATGGTGTTTTTTATTGCTTCAGATACTAGTTTTAGGAGATGGTTTTCCTTTACGAATAAAGCCATAAAGCCCAGTGAGTAATGCGATGTATTTTACTCAGTATTCACAGTTCTCAGCTGCTACCGTACAACTTTTAATCCTCCTACTTCCTCTCTGATTTGAATTTCAGTAAATAAGTGGCATGACTTTAGTATCAATGCTCTCAAAATATTCCCCTTTCTGTATTAAGTTTTGACCCACGAATCTGTCTTCTACGGATGAAATATTGATAAGTAGGCAGATCTTTCATTGCGCAACAGTAAACATGAATGAATCTCGAAACATGTGTTCGAGCTATTCAGAGTTACTACACAGACGTTCAGACCTTCTACCACAGTTTGTATGGCATTTTCATAATGCTCTCGCGGCAACTGATGGTTCAAATGGTTCAAATGGCTCTGAGCACTATGGGACTCAACATCTGAGGTCATCAGTCCCCTAGAACTTAGAACTACTTAATACTAACTAACCTAAGGACATCACACACATCCACGCCCGAGGCAGGATTCGAACCTGCGACCGTAGTGGTCGCGCGGTTCCAGACTGAAGCGCCTAGAACCGCTCGGCCACACCGACCGGCGCGGCAACTGAACAATCCCGTTACGAAACGTGCCGTCTTCTTCAGATCTTCCTTAACTCTCCCATTGACAGAACTGGTAACGGTTCCAGACTAATTAGCAATACTCAGAAATCGACCTAATAAGTATTTCATGAATATATTACACTTGTTTCATATGCTTTCCAACTTCAGCCTGGTTCCTACTTTTTCTAAAATCAGTTTTACATAGTCATTCAACTTTGTCGCTCTGGACAGTTAGTCCAAGGTATCTTATAGTAGTTACTGTTTCCAGTGCATTATCGCCAATAACTTGATTCGGACAGTAATGGATCTCTCAGCCCATTTATGCGAAATATGCTAATATTTGCTCCCTCATGACACCGTGAAACTATTTATCCGAAAAGCAGAATTGTACCTCGAAGCCTAGCGTGGATACACGCGCTGCTGCGTTGGCGAGCTGTGGGCAGGAAGTGCATGCGCCGTACGCTGGAGGCGCGCCCTCGTGGGCCGAGGTCCCCAGCCAAAGATAGCTGTCAGACCACTCAGCCGTATAAACACGGCGCCCGCTTAATTGGTAGCCGGTGCCCTCCCAGTACCGAAGAAAAATAAATCCCGCAAGGAGATCAGCCCTGCTTGGCAATGACGGCGGCCTGTTTATCCTCTGGAGAAGTCCTCCGCTGATGGTCAGGTAGGCGGTCCTCAGTGGTCCCGCCACCTGTTGTACAGCCGCCACCTTGTCCTCTGCACGCACTTAAGAGGTGATTGCAAATCCGCAACGACTTGCAGATTAAGGGAGGACCTTCCGTCGGCTATTCAGAGCTTAGAGGAAAAAACTTAATGGTGCGCCTGGGCAGGTGAGACACCTCATTACGGATACGCACTGCGCCTTTATTTTCGTCTCACTCTGAGTGCGAGTCGCCGATGTCTTCAATTATACTTAGAATCATTAAATTAATGCGGTATCAAAATCTCACTCTCTTTTTATTATTTGAGAGTAAATTGGTGCCCGGGCTGGAAGCCTGCATCTTCACAGGTCTTCGTTTTGTTGTTAACGGAGTGGGAGAACTGGTTGAGCTGTAAAGCGAATGCGCAGAAACCGTTGTCGGTGAAGGTCCATTAGTGAAGGAGTCAGTGCATCGAAACCAAACAGCGTTGACTGCTGCCAGCTGAATGTCACAACGGTTTGGTTCAAATGGCTCTGAGCACTATGGGACTTAACTTCTTTAAGGTCATCAGTCCCCTAGAACTTAGAACTACTTAAACCTAACTAACCCAAGGACATCACAGACATCCATGCCCGATGCAGGACTCGAACCTGCGACCGTAGCGGTCGCGCGGCTCCAGACGGCAGCGCCTAGAACCGCTCGGCCACCCCGGCCGGCTGTCACAACGGCAAACATTCTCAAGGATTTGCTCACAGGTCTGAGATGCTACTTCATCTGTGCTAAGAGTACGTTTATTACTCTTAGATAAATATTTTTCTCTTTGTTCGAAGTATATGTCTTTAACCACTATCCGCTCTAACGCCTTAAAAATGTCTGACACACATCAACAATACACAAAGGGTTTCCTAAGACATTAAAGAGTCAAAACTATACGGAAGATAGAGGATCGTAAACTACATACTTTTAAGACGAGAAAATAATAATGAAAAATGAATGTTTACTTGTTTTTGAGATAAATAACTCAACGTATGCATGACAGACGTCGCTTATTTTAGGGCTGTGATTGTTGCTCCGCCGGCAAACAATGTGGAGACATTGTGCTCCTCGAAGTGTGCACTACAGGAACAGTTTGACGAGTGCTTGTTCAAGAATCTTCGCTTACACGATCGAAAAACATCATGTGAGATTCTAATGTGCGAATAACTCTTTGCGGAAAATTTTAAGCAGATTACTGTGACTTAAACGACCCACTGTCCCCTAAGATACTATACATAGCAATAAATTTCTTCCAATTGAGTCCGCCTCCGTAGCGCAGCGGTAGCGATACCGTCTACCACCCAGAGGGGTTCAAATGGTTCAAATGGCTCTGAGCACTATGGGACTCAACAGCTTAGGTCATAAGTCCCCTAGAACTTAGAACTACTTAAACCTAACTAACCTAAGGACATCACACACACCCATGCCCGAGGCAGGATTCGAACCTGCGACCGTAGCAGTCCCGCGGTTCCGGACTGCAGCGCCAGAACCGCTAGACCACCGCGGCCGGCCCACCCAGAGGGGCCCCGGTTCGGTTCCCGACAGGGGACTGGGTGATGTGTGTCCTTCATCATCACTGACACGCAAGTTGCCGAAGTGGCGTCAACTAAAAAGACTTGCAAGACGACGGCCGAACCTCTAAGGGGATACCCAGGCCAATAAAAGCCATACGATCATTTCAATTCATTTTTTCTTCCAACTGGAAGATCGATCCTCTTTGAGGCTGACTCACTAAGTATAAAATTAAATTTTTATGTGATATTTTAGTATCTCTTTTGATACAACTCGCGCCTATATTTGGCGTGCACGAGCACAGAGAGAGGTTTCCATATCATTCATTTCTCGTTCGTACTCTGGCATCTATTTTGATTAAGTAAGATAAACGGCTACATGTACTTTGCGTCCGTGGTGTTTCTGACCCTGTAATAGTTGCCGCAGGTACCGCAGGACTTACGACCAAGCGGTTTTGCACCGTGGGTTTTCCGACCAGTACCTCCCCCACTGCTTACGTCAATCGTTCACCAGCAGCGAATGCGTTGTCACCGTCAGTTAGGTAACGCCCTCGTCTTCAGCCTTCGTTTCTGCTTAGTTCCGTAGGCCTAAGTTACTTGAGTTCACCACGAGTAACGGAAATAATTTAAAAACGGAAGGGAAGCTGTGTCTTCTCAATAATGATCATCACTACTGGTTACACAGAATATGCTTTGAGTATAGCTGGTTGTGCATGAATTTCGAACGGAGTAGATGCTGAGGCCGTTTAAAAATTGCAAATGGCAGAACCATGGCTGAATAGAAACATTCTTGCCCATCTGAAGAAGCAAATGGGCAGATTAAGAAACGAATGCATAACTGCAGAAAATGAGTCCATGAAGAAAAGATAACCCCTGCTCTCCAAATTTTTAATTAGGAATTTCAAGGTCTGAGAGATGAACGTTTAGATTTCGTCGCAAATAAGGCAAATTATGAGAACTGTAAGACTGCATTGGGTAAAGCGAGAAGGAAAGTTAATTTGAGATTAAGGTAATGGTTCTTCGAAAATTGACGATGGGTCTGTTCCTGAGAAAATAATCCTGGTGCTCTGCTGTGAAGAAGTGGACAAAATCCTATGTCAAAATGGAACTGTTCTTATTGATGGGACAAGTGATTGGTTTTCGAAGCAATCAAAAGAACTACAAACACTGAGACGAAAATGTTTCCTGTTTTACCTGCTTTGCTCCCATAGAAAAGTTAAAATATATATGAAAGAGCTTGTTTTCTGTGTTGAAAAGTAAGAAGCCTGGATGGTCACCGTTAACTTCAGTGCTAGACTTTGAAATGCCTTCAATTAAAGCTATGAAAACAGTGTTCCCTGAAACAGCACTTTTCTGCTCTCACTTTCACTTCAGCCAATATCTGTGGAAGAACTGCGATTAACAGAAAGACACAGGGATAGAGAAGAAGTCCGATTGTTTTGCCTCATGTATGCTAAACTGGCACATCTCCCGCCAAATAGTGTCGACGTAGCGTGGATCGAAACAATGGAGGAAATATCCACTAAAGAAAATATCTTGAAATTTTCCAACTACACTCCTCGAAATTGAAATAAGAACACCGTGAATTCATTGTCCCAGGAAGGGGAAACTTTATTGACACATTCCTGGGGTCAGGTACATCACATGATCACACTGACAGAACCACAGGCACATAGACACAGGCAACAGAGCATGCACAATGTCGGCACTAGTACAGTGTATATCCACCTTTCGCAGCAATGCAGGCTGCTATTCTCCCATGGAGACGATCGTAGAGATGCTGGATGTAGTCCTGTGGAACGGCTTGCCATGCCATTTCCACCTGGCGCCTCGGTTGGACCAGCGTTCGTGCTGGACGTGCAGACCGCGTGAGACGACGCTTCATCCAGTCCCAAACATGCTCAATGGGGGACAGATCCGGAGATCTTGCTGGCCAGGGTAGTTGACTTACACCTTCTAGAGCACGTTGGGTGGCACGGGATACATGCGGACGTGCATTGTCCTGTTGGAACAGCAAGTTCCCTTGCCGGTCTAGGAATGGTAGAACGATGGGTTCGATGACGGTTTGGATGTACCGTGCACTATTCAGTGTCCCCTCGACGATCACCAGTGGTGTACGGCCAGTGTAGGAGATCGCTCCCCACACCATGATGCCGGGTGTTGGCCCTGTGTGCCTCGGTCGTATGCAGTTCTGATTGTGGCGCTCACCTGCACGGCGCCAAACACGCATACGACCATCATTGGCACCAAGGCAGAAGCGACTCTCATCGCTGAAGACGACACGTCTCCATTCGTCCCTCCATTCACGCCTGTCGCGACACCACTGGAGGCGGGCTGCACGATGTTGGGGCGTGAGCGGAAGACGGCCTAACGGTGTGCGGGACCGTAGCCCAGCTTCATGGAGACGGTTGCGAATGGTCCTCGCCGATACCCCAGGAGCAACAGCGTCCCTAATTTGCTGGGAAGTGGCGGTGCGGTCCCCTACGGCACTGCGAAGGATCCTACGGTCTTGGCGTGCATCCGTGCGTCGCTGCGGTCCGGTCCCAGGTCGACGGGCACGTGCACCTTCCGCCGACCACTGGCGACAACATCGATGTACTGTGGAGACCTCACGCCCCACGTGTTGAGCAATTCGGCGGTACGTCCACCCGGCCTCCCGCATGCCCACTATACGCCCTCGCTCAAAGTCCGTCAACTGCACATACGGTTCACGTCCACGCTGTCGCGGCATGCTACCAGTGTTAAAGACTGCGATGGAGCTCCGTATGCCACGGCAAACTGGCTGACACTGACGGCGGCGGTGCACAAATGCTGCGCAGCTAGCGCCATTCGACGGCCAACACCGCGGTTCCTGGTGTGTCCGCTGTGCCGTGCGTGTGATCATTGCTTGTACAGCCCTCTCGCAGTGTCCGGAGCAAGTATGGTGGGTCTGACACACCGGTGTCAATGTGTTCTTTTTTCCATTTCCAGGAGTGTATATGTTCAGTCAACGGACGGCAAATACTAGCATACCGATTGAAATGTGGAATGATTTTAATCAACTGCACAGTATCACAAATGCTGTCGAAGGTGGCATAGGAAACGGAGCTCCTCAATGAATCAAAAACACCCAAAGGTATACTTTCCAATAAATAAGTTGAAGTAGGAAGCAGTAAAGCTATATTTTAAGTTAAATAAAAATTTCAATGGTCTGCATTTTCAAAAAAAAAAAAAAAAGAAAAAAAAAAGAGGAGAAACAAGTACGTAGATATTGAAAAAATGTTAAAAGACATAAGAATATATAAAGATTTGGGGGTTTGAATTTGAGAAGATTTTTAAAATCTCTAGCTTTCTTACCAAAAATTGAGTGAGAAATGAACAATTCATAAAATAAGAAGTGTAACAGAAGTAGACAGAAAAAAGGTAAATACAAAATAAAAAGCTAAAAGCAAAAACAAAAATTTAAAAAAACTGGAACATGCTTAACTACCACATCCTCACAAGTCCTAAACCTAGTTAAAATGTGAAGTTATGTTCTTAATACAGAATGATCGGCAGAGCCTCCCTCACTCTTGTGTATTCTTTTGACGGTCAGGAAACACACTACTAAAATATTTGTGATCGGAAACACCAAGTTGACGTCATCACGGGTCGCAACGCCCTCGGTCGGGAAGTCAACGACACAGACAAATGAATGGCGAACTGAGCTCAATCTACGACCACTGGTCAAGTGAACTCTATCTTAAGCTCAGGTAAAGGACTGAGCTCTAATGGAGTATCAGGGCCCTTCGACACAGTCTCGTGGTCACATTCTTTGGGGACACTTGAGTCGTGAACGGTGCCCATGACAGATCTCGCCGCCGCCACTGTTGGGGTACAAGGAATGATAAGTTGGTTGTGCTGAAGGGTGGGAATTAATTTTATCGCTTTGATCATTATGTATCTCCTTCAAGTATAATTATTGGAGCAGTTCTGTAATTTAAATTCTTAAAATTGATTTTTCTTTGTAGTCCACGTAGAAATCAGCCACTAGTCAGTATTAGTTTGATCTTGCTCATAAATGCTTTTGAGCCGTTGCTGTTTCGCATCATACCTTGTTTTTTATCATTGGCTGCAGTCCAGTGGTGTCTTATTTCTTCATCGGTTACCGCCATAACGTTGCTGTCTTCTCTCAGTGAGTGGCAGAAGCAGCATGTATCGATACTAGTACTGCTGTACTATCTTTGGAGTGGCGGATATATTTTCCTGGTGTGCTGTGTCTGGCAGTTGGTCGGTTGGCGCAGAGCTGCGAGGAAGTCTCCGTGGCGCGTCGTCAGGCTGGAGGTGCTGGCGGCGTGCACGCGCACGGTTGGAGCTGTGAGGCGCTTCTTGCGAGGGTTACGAAGTTCGTCGCCCACCGATCGTGGACACTAAAGTAGAGTGCTCACTTAACCTTCTATCACGCCTCAACCGCTGTCACATCTCTTCGTTTGATCCTGGTTGTCACTTTCTGGGAGATTCCCGTGAGCAACAACGTGTGTGCATTGAAGTCGGCTAGAATTGCAGCCATCTTCCTGTGTGGTGTTTAACTTAATTTAATCCATTTCTTCATTAATGAAGTGTACCAGCGGTATCTTCTGCCTTGTGGCTGTTGACGTTCCGGTTACCATGCCCCGGTCGTTGACGTAGTTTTTGGCAGTGTATTTTCCTCGTTGTGTTGATGCTGTCCAGCATGGCGTGTAGTTCGACAGCTGAGGTGTTGTTCGTAGTTTTAGGCGTTTATTCTGACTTGGCTGGATTGGGCACCAGTGTCCAGAACGTTGTGCTATTGAGATCTTGTTGTCGATTTGGTGGTCAGGTGGAGCAGAATTGATCTTGTTGGTTCGTTCGTTTCAGTTGGGTTGCCTTCCGATTAAGAGGTTGTTTGTCTGGCTGCCTGCCTCACCTAAACGTGCGTTAGTGTTACCTTCCCAAAAATGGTTCAAATGGCTCTGAGCACTATGGGACTTAATATCTATGGTCATCAGTCCTCTAGAACTTAGAACTACTTAAACCTAACTAACCTAAGGACAGCACACAACACCCAGTCATCACGAGGCAGAGAAAATCCCTGACCCCGCCGGGAATCGAACCCGGGAACCCGGGCGTGGGAAGCGAGAACGCTACCGCACGACCACGAGATGCGGGCAGAGTTTTACACGAAATATTTTAAGATAAGGCCTTCAGCCTTTTCAAATTGAAAACTCAGCATCCTAGGCCTTAAGCCGTTAAATTGTTTTGTTGGTATGCGGCCTTCAGCCGAGTTTTCAACCTATTTACATTAAAGATTGAAAATCTTCTCTCGGCCTTAAGGCATAACATTGTTCTTGATTAATATGTAGCCTTGAGACGAGTTCTATGGGATAATTTTAAGCTAAGGCTTTCAGTCTATGTATATTGAAGAACTTCTGTACCTCAGTTCTTTGCTTAGGCCTTGTGCCTTGGATTTTCGATGTGGCCTTCAGCCGATCTAAGTTAAATCAAAGGAGATCTTTCGTTAAAACCTTGAGTTTTTTGATTCTTGCTTGTTTGATTGTGTGTTTTAACAAATAAAGTTTATTTATTGAGTGCAACTGACAGTAACTTATTTCGGCCGCTTTCCACAAATATAACCTCATCCACTCTGTCCTGCTAGTCCAAGGATATCAGCTTTCCACGCATGTAATCTTTCGTAAATTAAAGTACCAAGACGTTGGCTGGAGTTACCTGCAATGTTCCTTTGTTTGAGTTCACATATGGTTACCCTGGTCGCTTCGCTGCCGTGTATTTCATAACTATTTACGAATTTGTCACGTCGAGATGTGTGGTGTACAAGTAATTTCTTGGAGAGGAATCTTCTTGGTAAATGTGAGATTTGTGTATCACGTGGGGCTAACAAGCCCCAGTTCTTTGTCTTATCGGACAGTGATTAATGAGGCCGGAATACATACGACTTTTAAGAAGTAAGAATGCTCTGTCGTGTGGTGTCGTGATTTATGGCTATTTCAGTCAGTTTCGAGGTGATATTATTTTAGCTGTGGGAAATGTGTTTAGATTGTGACAGAACCTGAAGGTGAAACGTCCCCTTAGAAAAATTTATGAATTTTTACTGTGCTGATAAACTTGTTACATTATTTGATTTTCAAACAGCTGAGCAGAATTGAACGTACTCAGACATTTCGCTCTTTACCTATTCTGATCAACACTAAGCTGACACACGATATTTTTAGCGCAACGCAATCTGACTTTCAATAATACCTACAAAATAATGGCGCTGACTAACAATAACCTATACCTTTCATGAATCACTTACCTCACAAAAATCTTCGTTACTCGAACTACTGCAATACAGCGAGCGCCACTACTGCCAGCTAAATAAAAGATTCAAACTACTGAAGGCACTAACTACTGATAGGCATAGTTAGCAAATGAAAGATTTTGATAAAGAATAAACAATGTATTTACCTTAATAGTGTTCAAAAGTCATAATATATATATCAGTTCATGACATCCAGTCTTACAAATTTACTGTCTCTGATGGACACATGTCCAGATCATCCGCTCTCAAAACTCCGCCATCTCTCTCCCCACATCCACCACTGCTGGCGGCTCACCTCCAACTGCGCAACGCTACGCGCTGTTAACAGCCAACTGCCCAACACTACAATAGCGAATATTACAACAATGCCAACCAGCCGCAGACTGCACACAGCACAGCCAGTGATTTTCATGCACAGCGCTACGTGGCGTTACCAACATAAAAACCTAAACAGCCTACTTACAAAGGGTCTCCTTATAGTATTACGTATACATGACATATCGTGTAATTTCTGCCGTTAATTCGATTTCCTGAAAACACAATATAGGTGGAAAACATACTTTTCGAATTTTGTTCGATTTTGCCTGGTCCTGAATGAATTATCCAAGGGCGAATATTGTGTCAGGTGTGACGAACACGTGTGCTTTTAGTTTCAAGTAATTTCGGGTATAAATTTTTCTTTGTGTGATTTGTGGACTAATATTCTCCTCTTGTGCTTTATTAACCTTTACTGTAGTTTTGTTTCGCACATTTTCATCATGTGACGCGCCGCATGGTTTTAGACGCCTTGTCACGGTTCGTACGGCTCCCCCGTCGGAGGTTCGAGTCCCCCCTCGGGCATAGGTGTGTGTGTTGTCCTTAATTTACATTAAGTAGTGCGTAAGCCTATGGACCGATGACCTGAGCAGTTTTGGTCCCCTAGTCCTTACCACATATTTCCAATTTCCAAATCATGTGACGCCTACGTCCACAGCTTCGATTCCTTTTTTGTTACAACTGATCTTCTGGCTGAATATTAGCATGTCCATAGACGCAGTTGAATATAAGTTGGACTATAAGTTGCGAAAGTTTTGGTAACACGTGGTCAGAAGCAAGTATGTCCATTGCACAATTACTGGGTTCCAAGGCAAAGCACACCATTGCTCTCTTTCAGCTTCCTGTTCCGGTATGAAGCACGTTGCTACGAAGATCACAGGCAAGTGCCAATTGTCCGCTAATTCCATGGGTTTCCTGGAATGTTTAAGGCTCGGTTGGATACGGGACAATAAGGTGGATCTTAGAGGTATCATTAAGGCAGTCTGGAGCGTTAACCGTGTGTGCACCTGTTTTTGAATAACGGTAAATTAAATCCGTTGCGTTTAAATGTACGATGGACGTTCGATATGTAAAGCAACACATTTTTTTCTCCTGAAAGTAGACTAGTTTTATTCAGGATTCCAATACACCATATTATCCCCCACTCTTTCGACTACAAAACCCTATTTTCCAACGTAATATCCATTCAATGTGACGGCTTTACGCCACCTTACTTGGAAGGGCCAGTATACCCGCATGGTACCACTCTATTGCTCGAGGTCGGAGCCAATGCCTTTCTCCATATAACCTCCCCATTATCCGCGTACTGCTTCAGGCGGAGTGCATATTGCATTGCACAGATGGTCCTTCTTTGCTCCTTACGGTCTTCTGTTAGACAGCGAAAAAACCAGCAAGCGCACACCGTTGACTACCCAAACTGGTGGACGAGAGTGTCAGCACGACCTATATAGACGTCCAGCGAATTGTGTGACTGTGATGCGTCGTATCACCTCGAATGAGAGTGTCCTCACGTTCCAACATTGCAGGAGTCACAGCTGTGTGTGGCTGGCCGGCACGCGGGAGTTCGGAGAGGTTTGCGCTACATTGTTGCGATGATGACAGACACCTTGCCTAACGACTCACCGGGCTTTTGTTCACGCTTAGGTCTCCGTAGATATTTTGCAAGCGACCATGAATACCTGCGACGCTGTAGTTTTCTGCCAAAAGAAAGTGAATAACAGCTCAATTAGCTCTGTTAAGAACGCACCCCCGTTACAGGCGCCATTTTGATGGCTACGCATGGTGCTGCGACCTATCGGAATTTCATGAAACTGTAGGGACTGAAGCGGGAATATTCCACGACGCCCCACAACAAATTCTGCATTTTTTCGATCGTAACTAGGTGAGAAAAAAATATGTTGCATTAATTGTTGATAGCCCATCGTGCATTATACACAGGTACATATTCATTATCAGTCCGTTGCGTTTGTACATCCATTACAAGTCTGTTACGATTGTTCACCAGTTATCAGTCCGTTGTGTTTGAACATTCTTTTTCAGTCGTCTGAGTCCGTATATTCAACGTAAGGTATTTTTGCTTCAATACTCAAGAACAGTCACATGTGCTTTACTGGCCAGCGTCAGTGAAATGAGCTTCTGTAGCCAGTGTATTCAGATTTTAAATTGTAAGACATTTCCAGAGGTAGATTTGGACTCTGACCATAATTTATTCGTTATGAACTGCAGATTAAAACTAAACAAATTGGGAAAAGGTAGGAAATTAAGGAGATGGAACATGGATAAACTGAAAGAACCAAAGGTTGTTGAGAGTTTCAGAAGGAGCATTGGGCAATGACTGACTAGAGCACGGAAATGAATACAGTAGAAGACGAATGCGTAGCTTTACGAGAGACAGTAGTGAAGGCAGCGGAGGACCATATAGGTAAAAAAGCTAGTCCTAGTAGAAGTCTTTCGATAACACAGATGATATTGAATTTAATTGATAAGTGAAGAAAATATTAAAATGCAGCAAATAAAGCAGACGAAAGGGAGTACACATGTCTGAAAAATGAGACTGACAAGAAGTGCAAAACTGACAAGAAGTGTAAAATGGCTAAGCACGAATGACTAGAGGATAAATGTACGGATATAGAAGCATATATCACGAGACAAAGAAAGACACTCCCTACAGGAAAATAAAAGAAGCATTTGGCGAAAAGAGATGCAGCTATATGAATATCAAGAACTCAGATGGAAAACCAGTCCTAAGTAAAGAAGGCAAAGCTGAAAGGTGTTAGGAGAGTGTAAAGAGTCTGTACAAGGAGATGAACTTGCAAGCAATATTACAGAAAAGGAAAAGGACGCAGATGAAGTGAAGAGGGGAGACGTGATATTGCAAGAAGAATTTGACAGAGCACTGAAAGACCTAAGTCGAAACAAAGCCCTGGGAGCAGACAACATTCCGTCAGCCCTACTGATAGGCTTGGGAGAACCAGTCAAGACAAAACTCTTCCATGTGGCGTGTAAGATATATGAGACAGGTGAAATACCCTCAGATTTCAAGAAGAATGTAGTTATTCCAATTCCACAGTAAGCAGGTGCTGACAGGTGTGAATATTATCGAATAATTAGTTTAATGAGTCATTGTTGCAAAACTGTAACACGAATTCTTGAGGGAGAATGCGAAAACTGGTAGAATCCGACCTCGGGGAAGATCAGTTTGGATTCCGGAGAAATGGCGCCACACGCGAGGCAATACTGACCCCACAACTTATCTTAGAAGACAAGTTAAGGAAAGTCAAACCTACGTTTATAGCATTTGTAGACTTGGAGGAAGCATTTGACAATGTTGACTGGAATGCTGTCTTTGAAATTCTGAAGTTAGCAAAGGAAGCAGTGACTGAGAAGGGAGTGAGAGAAGGTTGTAACTTATCCCTTGTGCTATTCAGTTTGTACATTGAGCAAGCGGTAAAGGAAGCAATTGAAAAATTTGGATAAGGAATTAAAGTTCAGGAAGAAGAACTAAAAAAATTGAAGTTTACTGATTCTGTCGGAGACAACAGTCTGATAGGAAGAGCAATTGAACAGGATGGATAGTGCGTTGAAAGGTAGGTATAAGAGGAACATCAATGAAAGCAAAATGAGGATAATGGAATGTAGCTGAATTAAACCGGATGATGCAGAGAGAATTAGGTTAGTAAATGAGACGCTTAAAGAAGGAGATAAGTTTTGCTACTTGGGCTGAAAAATAACTGATGATGGTCAAAGTAGACAGGATATAAAGTCTACGCTGGCAATGGCAAGAAAAGCGTTTCTGACGAAAAGAAATTTGTTAACATCGAATATAAATATAAGCGTTAGGAAGTCTTTTATGAAAGTATTTATATGGGGTATAGCCATGTATGGAAATGAAACTTGGACGATAAACAGTTTAGACAGTAAGAGAATAGAAGCTTTTGAAATCTTATGCTATAGAATAATGCTGAAGATTCGATGGGTATATCACGTAACTAGTATGGAGGTAAAGAACAGAACTGGGGAGAAAAGAAGTTTGTGGTTGACTAGAAGAAAGGATCGGTTGGTGGGACACCTTCTGAGACATCATGGGATCACCAATTTATTACTAGAGGGAAGTGACTGTAGAGCGAGACCAAGAGATGACTACAGCAAGCAGATTCAGAACGGTGTACGTTGCAGTACTTGTTCAGAGACGAAGAGGCTTGCATATGAAAGAGTACGATGGAGAGCTGCATCAAACCAGTATTCGGATTGAAGACAACAACAACAAGAGTCAATCTTAGTCAGATGTGCGTACATAGCCATGTTAAAAATGCGCTTCAGTCTCTTAAACCTTTCTCAGTTAGGATGACTCCAGTTTCGAACTTTTTCCGGAACATTCATTCAGTGTTCCAGATTCTACACCATGCTTCACCGTGCATTAAATGCACATCACCAAGTTCCCGTCACGAGTAGTACCCCATCTTCGATAACCAGTCATGAACTACAACCTGTGTACATATAACAGACAACAGACCGTTGTTTTTAAGATAGCGGCACCATCGTTGACGCTGAACGCACTTATTCCTATCTACTAGATATACATTTTTACTCCAAAAACCCACTTTCGTTGTGTGGCAGAAGGTACTTCAGGTAACACTATCATGGAACTCCGCTCCTTCCCAGTTCCATTCGCGAATAACGTGTGAGAAGAATGATTGCTAGTAAAGTTCTGATTTCCCTCATATTTCTCGTTTTGGTTCGTGAGACGTGTAAGGGAGGAAGTATTATGCTGCACAACTCTTCCCGCAACTTCAGTAGTGCCACAGTCGGGTGATTTTTTCTTTTCTCTTGCTGCGGCCTGTTTGTTCTCTCAATTAGTCCCGATTGTTTTGTTGGTGAATTTTTTGTGATTTTTACATTGTCTACACAACACGAAAAGGACAAGGCTTGTGGCTATTGTGTGCGAACACAAGAATTGTTCATTGTCCGGAAACAGCTACAAACTGCCTTCGTCCACGGTTGATAGGCTTACAAGATTTCAGGGCAGAAACTGAGATACATCTTTCGCCATTGAAATACCCTAGAAACCTCTTTATCATCGAATGAAACAACAATAAACTTGTTAATTTATTGAGTATCAGTAACAGTCACGGTAAAGCCTAATCAGAAACGGTCACATTTGCAGAGCATTTCGATTCGCAACGTCTGACCTGTCTGTCATTTGGCGTTGAATGGCGGGCAGTGGTGGGTTCGTGGCTCTCTGGGCGGAGGCTTTATCATTATACCTTGTGTAAAGGGTCCGTAGGCCCTTACTATGAATTTGCACTCGGCACAGGTCGATAGGGCGAACAATCGATTGTGTCTTGTTGCGAGAGCGAGTGTGGAGTTGAGCGGGTGCCATGTTGCGGGTAGAGTGAGGGTGGAGGCCAGTTGTTGTAATGCAAGGCTCTAACGACAAAGGAAGTTGCCATCGCCGTGGTTTAAGCCCTTAGTGCTAGAATAATACCGGGAAAGTGAAGAAGTATTGTTGGTTGGTTGGTTTGGGGAAGGAGACCAGACAGCGAGGTCATCGGTCTCATCGGATTAGGGAAGGAAGTCGGCCGTGCCCTTTGAAAGGAACCATCCCGGCATTTGCCTGGAGCGATTTAGGGAAATCACGGAAAACCTAAATCAGGATGGCCGGACGCGGGATTGAACCGTCGTCCTCCCGAAGTATTGTTACGAAAGTGATTAGTGATATTCTAGTGCCGATATTTTGGTTTCGCGTCTACCGCGCCGGCATCTCTTTGGATTGCAGTGCTGGATTGCAGTGTTGGATGCAGTGATGGATTAGCGTGTGACGATAATAGAAAATGAAGAAGCCTGTGCTGAGATTAGCCGTAATTAGATATGTATGACGAAGGCAGTGGCTGTCTCCTCCTTTTTGTGTTTTTGAGACGAATATAGGTTCGTAATTAGTGAAACTGTGTTGGTGTTTTTCTTGTTACCAGACATTTCATTATTACAGTATTGAGAAGGACGAACTGCAAAGTAACAACTTCCGTAGCAGTCAATTCCGATTGCCAGCCCCATTAGGTACACGGTCACATTAATAATAATTATTGGGCTGCTATTCGATCAGATCGGTCGGGATAAATAATCGGAGGTGTTACACTTGGCAACAGATACAAGCTGCTATCCAGTACTGATAACTAAACTGAGTCAGCGCAGGATGAGTCGTATGTTGGGCAGTGACCGGTTTTCCTGCCATAATCGGACAAGTGCAGAGTGGGTGTACTTGTTATTGGGAGCTCCAACGTTAGGTGGATAGTGGAGCCCCCAAGAAAAATAGCAGGCACGTCGCAAAGAAGGCCAATGTGGACTCGGCCGGGAGGTCTGACCGAGATATGGAGGAGGCTCTGCCGGTGGCTATTGCGTGCACTGGGCTCAAAAGGCTTCAAATAGTAGCTCACGTCGGCACGAATGATGCTTTCCAGTTGGTTTCTGAGGCGACCCTGGGTTCCTTTAGGCAGATGGCTGGATTCGTGAAAACAGGCACCTGAAATGCAAACACGATACCGTGCCCAGAGCAGATCGCAGTTCCCTGCTTTGGAACCAAGGGGAAGTCTAAATCAGAGCCTCCAACGACTCTGCGACGATCTCGGATGCGTATTTCTCGACTTCCACTACCTGAATATCTCAGGGATGCACTATACAAAGAAAGTGGCTAATTGGTTAGCAGAGTACATGTGGCGGATTGAACAATGTTTCAATGTTTATCAGCCCACATCTTTGTTCACAGATCTGAATAATTTATTTTGTCTATTCAGGTACATTGAAATTTCTATCCTATCGCGCTAGGTAAGCAAAAATACTTTCGAACTTTTCTCAACATTCCTTACAACACCCGTAAACATTGATGTTATCACAGCCTGATGGTCACCGATACCCTCTTCTACGTCAGCTGATTCGGAAAGATCATGACTGTTTGTCCTAGGAGTTCTAAGACTTTACCCTCACGTGCCGGTTCTTGGGCTACGTGCTCGAAGTAATTTTCGCACAAGACATTCAGAAGATGTCACACAAATCTCTGTGTATGATCTCAGTTTTGATCGCACGACTCGCCCTTTCTGTAGCTCTCAAACTGAAGTTTCTCTCCATTACTATAATTTAATTAGGAAACTTATTCGCGACATTTTGCAAATTCTCTCTGTAGCCCTCTGACAGTACAGCTCTTGCCGCATGTGGTGAATAATAGCATCCGATTACAATGACCGAAAATACTTTCGAACCTTTCTCAACTTTCCTTACAACACCCGTAAACATTGATGTTATCACAGCCTAATGGTCACCGATACCCTCTTCTACGTCAACTGACTCGGAAAGATCATGACTGTTTGTCCTAGGAAATCGCAGATAGCAGTTCCCTGCTTTGGAACCAAGGGGAGGTCTAAGCCAGAGCCTCCAACGGCTCTGCGACGATCTCGGATGCATATTTCTCGACTTCCACTACCGGATGCACATGTAAAGGGCCTGCTGAATATCTCAGGGGTGCACTATACAAAGGAAGTGGCTAATTGGTTAGCAGAGTACACATCCACATGAGTGCTAAAAGGAATTCGTTAAACTTCGGTTATACCTTGTCAACTTGAGTCAGATCATACAACTAACTCTACACCCAACGCCGGAGATCGACCAGTATGCATCTAATATCGTCATAGAATCGTCTGAGCCTTTGGTTTAGACGTTGTGGGGAAGGCTAACCAAAGACTGTTTTATTGGCAGAACACTTAGAAAATGTAACAGATCTACTAAGGAGACTGCCTTAACTACGCTTTTTTGTCCTATTTTAGAATACTGCTGCGTGGTGTGGGATCCTTACCAGATAGGACTGACAGCCCGTTGAACACCTCACGTTTCATCCCTGTTTCTTTATTACCACGACGTCTTTAGATTACGTCCCTTCAGCCCCGCCCCCCCCCCCCCCCCCCGCCGCGCAGTCTAATACTGGCTTTAGGTATAGTTTTTAAGAGGTTCTCCTGTTGTCATAGGTAGCTTCATATATAAGTTTTTTTTACTAGCATAAACAACCGTGTGCGGTTATTTTTAGGTTTCATCTCCTATTTAGCTCGTCTCTTGTTCTATCCATTTCATTTTTTGATATTCGTTGATCCACGGTTGGGAATATATGGGCTATTTAGCCCCGAACCATGTATAAACTTTCTCGTATTCGTATGCGCATGCGCATTCAAGTAATTTCCCTTGTCTTGCGCATGTGCATAGATAACGGGTCAGGCTTGTATGTGAGCGACCGTTTGCAGCTGCAGTTTATGGCAGATCATGGCCCATCGAACATAGGCCGGTGTGAGGTGGATCGTACACCATTAAGTTAAGTAGTGGTTTTGACTTTCTACATATTTACTGTTTGTGTTTTCCGTTTCTTTTTCGTTTATAAATGTATAGCTATGGTGTTCTTTTAATCATTGACAAAGGTCTTCTTTGGCACTTGTGGGTTTTATTGTTGTTCTGAAGAAGGTGTAGTTATCTACGCCGAAACCTGGGTTAGCACTTAACACTACGTGCTTTTTTCGCAATCGAGGCGGGTTTTTAGTTTTTTGATATATTAATCAACGATTGCTGACGCGCTGTGAAGTTGAAGGCTCTTAAAAAACTAATAGGCAGATTATAATTTTGAATGATTTTTATACTACATAACGTAGAGTAATGGTGGTGGTGGATAGTGTTTAACGTCCCGTCGACAACGAGGTCATTAGAGACGGAATAACGTAGAGTGATTAGTGATTACAGTTTTGAAAAAAAAAAATCCAGTGAAGTGATTTTATATACCGTGTGCTTTATTACGGCTTCCGATGATAATAAAAACATTTGGTTATTGTTCCTAACTGAGTTTTGAAACATAAGTGTCGGTTTTAGGATATTTAAGTAATTTTCTCAATCTCTGTAACTATAATAGATAAAAATCTGAAATTTTGACTCGATCCCTTCCTTAATGAGGAAAGATTGCGTACCAAGTTTGAACAAAATCGGATGACAATTACTATGGTTGATTTAGATTCGTAGGGTGTACGAATTTGCGTACCGACTGAATGTTACTTGAGACCGTTCTCACGGCTGGTAGAGTCAGCTATGCTGTGAGTCAGAGCGAAGAAAAAACGTAGCCATCCTGAAGCCACCTAGCTACACGGCTGTGCGCCTTACTGCATCGAATGTTACCTCGTAATAACTTTCCACGTTACAAGATGAAATATACTATCATAGAAGCTGAAACGGGCATTGCAGGTACAGATGACAAGAAAAACATTCAGATAAATCACACGAATTTAAAATATGTAAATCCGACTTAATACCTATAAATTATAATTACAGAGATATTATTGGAACGATCACATAGGTAATGTTGTGGGGAAGGCAAACCAAAGACTGAGTTTTATTGCCAGAACACTTATAAGATACAACAAGTCTACTAAAGAGACTGCCTACACAGCGCTTGTCTGTCCTCTGCTGGAGTACTGCTGTGCAGTAATGGGATCCTTACCACATACGTGAACAGAGGATATGTAAGGAGTCCAACGAAAGGCAATTCGTTTTGTGCTATCGAAAAATCGGGGAGAGAGTGTCGCTGCCAACACTGCTTTGCTGGTCCTGTCAAGAAGTCATTTCGCCTACTTCTCTCAGTTCACTAGGCCATACTTGAATTGTAGCATTTCACTCGGAGGTAGCTAGTGTTTACCCTAATGTGGAGGAGAACTCATGGCGCACTGTTCTTGATCAGATATTACCCAAAGTCTTGGGTTAAATCCCAGCCCTCCCTGCTGTGGAAACACGTGACACTGTCGGTGGACTGAAGCTTCCTTACTGGGGGATAGTAAATTTGATATGGTTACCAAACTATACTTTTTGTTTTCATAGACTCTGCATAAGGTATTTAGTTGTACAGAACACCAGATATATATGGGACCCTGAATCTGTTATAATATACGATAACGCAGCTCATGTATTTAACAACACAAATAGTTCAGTAATGGTTAATTAATCTTTCCATGAACTTTCACTGTGGCTTACTGAGTGACTGGGTGTATCAAGGGGAAGTAAACTGAAACTGTTCTGTCTCGTGGCACAATTCCGAGTGACTCTCTCAGTAATGTACAATAATAATAACGAGCACAAAAGGAAATACACGAAATCACTGCTTACGAAACACTTATAGCAAAATGACTGTAGGGCTGCAAACTGTTATGGCCTGCAGATTGTTTCTGTAATCAAAGTTCTCTAGTAAATTTTATATTCCGAGATATTATTTTAATTATTCAAAAAAGTTTCACTTCAATCTGAACTGTAATTAAATCCGCTGTTGCTGTGGACTGAAATTGAGAATTTTAACGACTACGTGTAGTACTTCACTCAAAACCACATCAAGTTAGCCCACAAAGTTATCAGTTCATTTAGTAATTGAAATTAATCATTTAATCACTTTCAGTTTCTCGTAAAAGGAAAACCAGGAACTTTCTTGTAACAAGAACAGGATGCTATGGAAGTCAATGGCGTAACATAAAACACGGTTCGTAAACAAAGTTAGACTTATGAACTTATTATTGGAGAACTTCAGCAAACACTGGTCCACGCATGCAGTTACAAAATTAAGCGTTACTTTGCCTGAAAGTGGATGCTGTTGCGTTCTTCTGTGGTGACAGAACATAGCCGTATGATAGGATCATGGCTCTTGATGTAATATGTTCTGTAAAATATCTTCTTGCGTCATAAATACAATTTTAAAGCAACCCTATAAATACCACGGTACACCTGCTAATAACAGTCCACATCCGAGGCATAATTATTGCACTTCGGCAGAAATCTTTGCCACATTGATAACTCGTAATGCTGAATTGTCGAAAGACAGCCACTGACTGTATGTGCCACAAAGACTTCTTGCCAAAAATTGCGCCCTTTCATCTTTTACGTTGTCGCGTCTTTTACGTTGCGGTGGCAGATCCCTCTAGCTTTTCTGTCGGTTACAATCCCACAATCTCTAAGCATACTCCAGTTATATATCAAAATTCACTGCAAAACATATGTAATTTCAGAAGAAAACATTTACAAAATATATTGCGAGGGTTTGTTTATGTTTTAGGCTACCTCCTTATGATCTTCAGTTCAGAGCAGTCTGCGAACCCCTGGCTTGTTAAATATTCTTCTTATCTGTAGCACAACTTAGTTTGTACTAGAAACTAGGACTTCGCAACTCCAATCTCTTACGGATTTTAATTCGCCTTTAAACACAACATATTTTATATGATAAGTATATTGTTACTAGCGTTTTCTCAATGCATACATGCATTTTATTGATATAAAATTGTGGTTACTGGATTTCCTTCATAGAGAGACTGGCACAGAAGACTCTTTGTCGCCTTTGACTACTTTGCCCCTAGAGACTGCAAGTACCTCTTCGACTCTCTTGGAACGACACTGAGACCAGGTGGAATGCCTCATGCAGTTAATAAAATACACAAACCATGACTTGTTCCCCAATAAATCTTCTTACATAATAAATAAAACTTTATATTTTGAAACGATTATTCTGGACAACAAAAAAGCATATAACTCTACTGATAAAAGAAATTGGTCATGTATATTCAAAATTAGTACGAGATTTCACCTCCAGTCAACGAAATTATTTATTTACAAACTTTGGCTACAAAATATCTGGAAATCCTCGTACCCTCACGTCTGTTGCCCCTTATAAATGAACACACATTTGACTACTAAACTAGTTTCCACCTGTAATAAACCGACGAGAACATAACTTAAAGTGACTTTCTTGAATAAAAACAGTCTCGGTAAATATTTTATTCAAGAAATTAACAAGTTCATATGTTCACTGTACCACCACCACAAACATGGTGTGGTAAGAATTTTACAAGTTTAATTATTCACACGACACCATATATATATATATATATATATATATATATATATATATATATATATATATATATATATAATATCCTTTTCTTAGTATTGAAACGTCCCCGAAGAAAAATTAATGAATGACTGTGCTGATAAACCTCTACGTTATTTGATTTTTTAAACAGCTGAGTAGAACTGAACGTACTCAGACAATTCGCTCTTTACTTATTCTGATCAACACTAAACTGACACACAATATTTTTAGCGCAACGCAATCTGACTTTCAATAATGCCTACAAAAGAATGGCCCTGACTAACAATAGCCCATACCTCTCATGAATCACTTACCTCACAAAAATCTTCGTTACTCGAAGTACTGCAATACAGCGAGCGCCAATACTGCAAGCTAAATAAAAGATTTTAACTACTGAAGGCACTAACTACTGATAGCCATAGTTAGCAAATGAAAGATCATGACATCCAGTCTAAAAAATTTACTCTCTCTGATGGACAAACGTCCAGGTCATCCGGTCTCAAAACTCCGCCATCTCACTCCCCACATCCACCACTGCTGGCGGCTCACCTCCAACTGCGCAACGCTATGCGCTGTTAACATCCAGCTGCCCAACACTACGATAAAGGATATTTCAACAATGCCAACCAGCCACAGACTGCACACAGCACAGCCAGTGATTTTCATACAGAGCGCTAGGTGACGTTACCAACATAAAAACATAAACAGCCTAATTACATAGCCCCCATGCTCCCCACAAAAAATTTTACGAATTGTTTTGGGCAGTGGCCAATAGAGATTTGAAAAAAATTTTCATAATTACAATAACAAAGATATCAAATGCACACACTTATTGATACAATGTTGATCAAAAGCTAAAATTTTCTCACAGTCCATAAAGACAGTCCTGTTCATTCATCACAGTAAAATTGTAGTGTTTTCTTTCTCAAAGTCTGAGCAGTAAAAGAAAATCCACACGGAAGGAGTGGATTTCCGTGCAGTCTTGAAGAAGTAGTGTTGTCCTTCCAACGGAAAGACAGTGCTGACTCTTGACATGCTGATAGGTAATGGGCCACAACAGAGCCAACTCACAGCAGAGTCAGTCGAAGTTTTGAAGAATATTGGTAGGTAGGTCATCACAGAGCAGACCCACTGTAGTCCTGGTAGAGATTATGGTATTGGCGAGACACCAGAGGTGCAGACCCACTGCAGTCCTTGTAGAAATAATGGTATTGGTGGGCCTTCAAAGATGCAGACCCACTGTAGTCCTTGTAGAGGTGGCCAGCATCTGTTGCGACTGTGCAGGTGCACAATCACCATCGAAGAGTCTTGCGGACAATATAGCAAGTCCATAAACCACAACTTGTGCACTCACAAAGTTTTTGGAATCGTCCTTAGAGCCAGTAATGCTGTTAAGCAGTCCCTTGCTGAATTATCAACACACGTGAAAACACTAAAAGTCCCAACTTCTCATTTATTGTGCATATACTATGACCAACAGAAATGTGTGCAGTGAAATGTAACTTAATTTGAGGAACTGGTGTCTATACAATTATAAATTTACAACATAAGAATACAATTACGAAGGTACAAAATACATCATTAAAGAACATAATAATACAGATAACATTAGTAGCAGTACAGACCTTACAAGAGAATAGAAATAAACAGATACATCAGTGTTACAGGAATTATGACATAAGTAAATAAATAAATAATGAGAATAGTTTTCGAAACATTAATTTCACACGATAACAAGAAAAACACAATTTGAAGAGCAAAAACAAGGAAACACATTAGCATAGCACTGAAAATAATATCTAGTTAATTGCAAGCACAGCTGCAAAATACTTGGTGCAAATCTACATGCATGCCACAACTGTTTTACACCACAACAATGAAAAACTACAACTACAAAGGAAATTCTCTCTACAATTACGCTCTAGCAATAAACAATAGCTAATTACACAAACTACAAGGAAAAAATCAGAAGATTCCAGTGAGGTATCCTCGGCTAAGTGTCGACATATTAAACGTCCCCTTTGAAAAATTAATGAATGACTGTGCTGATAAACCTCTTACATTATTTGATTTTCAAACAGCTGAGCAGAACTGAACGTACTCAGACATTTCTCTCTTTACTTATTCTGATCAACATTAAACTGACACACAATATTTTTAGCGCAACGCAATCTGACTTACAAAAATGCCTACAAAAGAATCGCCCTGACTAACAATAACCTATACCTTTCATGAATCACTTACCTCACAAAAATCTTCGTTACTCGAACTACTGCAATACAGAGAGCGCCAATACTGCAAGCTAAATAAAAGATTCTAACTACTGAAGGCACTAACTACTGATAGGCATAGTTAGCAAATGAAAGATTTTGATAGAGAACAAACAATGTATTTACCTTAATAGTGTTCAAAAGTCATTATATATATATATATATATATATATATATATATATATATATATATATATATATATATATATATATCAGTTCATGACATCCAGTCTTACAAATTTACTCTCTCTGATGGACAAACGTCGAGATCATCCGCTCTCAAAACTCCGCCATCTCTCTCCCCACATCCACCACTGCTGGCGGCTCACCTCCAACTGCGCAACGCTACGCGCTGTTCACATCTAACTGCCCAACACTACAATAGAGAATATTTCAACAATGCCAACCAGCCACAGACTGCACACAGCACAGCCAGTGATTTTCATACAGAGCGCTAGGTGACGTTACCAACATAAATACCTAAACAGCCTACTTACAGTATGTATGTAGCACTTACAGCTATATGTATATCAGCCTGTATGTGTGTCCACCATCACATGTTGAAATTAGATAGCAGATACGTAACTAATAAAACAGGACAGATTACTTCTTTATCCCACAAAACATGGCAATTCCATACACTGTATCTTTTGGTTATGCACTGTTCAAATTCATAATTGCACACAATTAATGAAAATATGTCTTTCAAGTCTTATTATAATACTGTGTAATACCCAATAGTTACCAACTAACATTTATACTATAGTGGTTGGAATCCCTCTAGGGCTGTACTATCTTGGGATTATCTTGTTATAACAGGTTTTATAGACCAAATATAGAGAAGGATTCATTTGATGGGATTATCGCATGCATTTGGACAGAGGGAGGATAGAGCCTGTACCCCAATAGGGAAAGAAAGAAAGGAAAAGGTAGGACTATGAGTTTAAGACCTGAACAAGGACAGAAGACAGACCCCAAAGACTGGTACCTTCCCCCACCCCCACGCCCCACTCCACACTGGACTACCCTCCTAGGGAGGTTCTTCACTGGATGAGCAGAGAATAGCGGTGTTCGTTGATTCTACAGAATGAACAACACCAGCTTCACCACCACAGGCTCCGAGAAGTGGTCACTACCACCTAGTATGGTATGCTGACGGAAAGTATAGTGCAATCGACTCTGAGCACTATGAGACTTAAATTCTGAGGTCATCAGTCCACTAGAACTTAGAAATACTTAAACCTAACTAACCTAAGGACATCACACACATCCATGCTCAAGGCAAGATTCGAACCTGCAACCATAGCATTCGCGTGGTTCCAAACTGTAGCGCCTAGAACCACTCGGCCACCCCGACCGGCATAGTGCAATTACCTAGTTTGATTACTGGAGAGAAATGAGAGAATAATGAAACTTGAGACTATTGTAGTAAATTGTACACCTGCTTATTCAAAGGTTTCAGAAACAATCGCTCATTTCTGTAGAATGGGAATGGATTCAACTTAATAACTAAGTACAGCTACCCTTAGGAAACAAAAACTCATACAACCCATACCATCTCATTAAAAAAAGTATTATGCCTTACCCCACATCCAAGCTATACTTACTTTCCCATGAAAAAGATTGAAACCTCCGCCACTATTCAATAAAAAGTAAAAAAAAGCCCTAAATCACACAATTTTACAAAATTCAAAATTAAACAAAATCTTATCTTTTCTGGTGACCCAGTAATAGCTCTATTTTAATATTCCAAATTATCTAGCAATTTAGGACAAAACTTACACAGATCACAGACCATAGGAAGGTTAAAGTTTTATCCACCCACAATTTTTACAATCACATTGGCATCCATGTAACCAGGATCCATACTATATACATTTTTAGTACTCTTCACACAAGAATGACAGATTCAAAAATTTGCTACACCATGGACAGCCTTTTTCCCAACGATTGCTGTCTCTATGTACACTTCAACCTATACCCAATCAATATCTTCTGGATTCACCTACCTATTTAAACCCTCTCAGTTTCTCTCATTATCAAACCATTCACTTTATTGCCCCATGGCTCCTGTGTACCAACATCCTCATGTGGTCATTCAGCCCGTTTTAGGAGGAATTCTCCTTGTATTTGTTCTCCTTCTGTTTCCGTTGGGGAAATCTTTGTAACTGAATGTGGCAACTTATTTAGTACCTTTCCAAATTCTCACACCATATCTGTCCACTCTGAATGACTACCTATGCAATAAGTCCAACAAAGCCTTTCCAACTCGCGCTTGACTCTTCCTGCAAGGTCACTTTCCTGACACTGTTTAGGAATTAACATACGGTTCACTCCTTCCCACGTCGAAAATACCTTAAACTGCCAGGCTAAAAACTGTGTGCCCATTATCTGTCTGCAAAGTTTTTGGTCTGGCCACGTTTTGGAAATGATCTCTTAGTTTCATTTTAACATTGTGAGATGTTGCCTTCTTCTGTATGTATAATTTTATTTGTTTAGCCCAGCATTCCAACATCACAAATACATACATAATTCCTCCATGGTCTCTAGGCAGTGGGCCACACAAGTCCATGGCTGATAAGTTTCACAAATTACTTGGAATGGTGGAATACAGCACAGTGTGGACACGAATAGTTTGTACCTTAATTTTGTGATATATCTCATTCTAACTAGGCGATTCATACTCTTAAAATAGTAAAATTTGTTCATATGCATTATACACTTCTTTGGGCCTAAATGGTATCCTATGTCTACATACCAAGTTCTAAAATTAATGCCATTTTGTGGGCTGCTCAATAATCATATATATGAATTGTGTTTCTTATGAAACAGTATTCCTGTGTACGATTACCAGTTGACCTTTGTATTAGTACGACTCTGGCGTAAGTCATCAGGATACAACCATAAGTGACTGTCCTTGCGCTGTTCACTTTCTAGGTTTTTACAAAAAAAAATTATGTCTTTCTTTGATGTATTTATTTATAGAAAATGAACAGAAAATTTGCTACTTCCCTTCATATTTCAGTTTGATTGGCGACCCATAGGTTTCGAGACAGTGCATGAGGCATTATATTATCATTCCCCTTTCTGTATATACTAAAGAAAAATTCCTGTAGAAACAGAGCCCATCATGTTAGCCTACTGTGTTGAAGTGAATATGTGACAGCCCGATCCATAATTTGATGCAGCTACCACCGTATAGAAAGCAATGCCAAAAATTTAGAAGAACCAATAGTTGACATGTTGCCAATGCTTCTTTTACTTTTGAAAATTCTTCATAACAATTTACATCCCATCCTCCACATTGTGTTCTGTTTTAATAACCTCATCAAACTTGGTCCATTAAGCACTGAATTGGCAATGAATTTTCTGTCGAATACCTGAAAATGATTTGAGTTGTTTTTTGTAAGTAGGTTCTGGGCACTTTGTGATTGCATCTAATCTGTGTGGATCTGGCTGAATATCTATAGTATTTGCAATGTGTCCCAAATATTTCATCTCGTTTCTACCAAATTGCAATTTTGACAATTTAATGATGACCACTTTGGAACCTAATCTCATAAGTAATTCATCCAATGTTTGCAGGTGTTCTGCCCATGTTGAGAATATTACAACTATGTCATCAACATATAACAACACTTTACTTCTTCACTCATTCCCCAGTGTTTTATCCAAAGTGCTTATGAAAACTGATATATTTAGGCCGAATGGTAGCACTTGGAACTGATGTGACCTTCCTTCAAACAGGAATGCCATATACTTCCATTAATCTTCGTGCAGGTTTATCTGCCAATAAGCTGACATCAGATCGATTGTGCTGATATTTTACTCCTTCAAACATTGCAAACAGTTCCTTTATTACAGGGGGTCTACCTCTTATTATTCTATTTACATTTCATGCATACGAGACAACATGTACATTGCTATCTGTTTTTTTTAACAACAACTAATATATTGTTATAACAGCTATTGGACATTTCTATAATACTGCACTGTAACAGTCTTTAAATTTCTTTTTGTACTAATGGCTTCATTGATACTATACTGAGTAGGGTCTGACATAAAATGTATTGAGTGTTTTAATCTTCAGCCTACAAAGAAAGTGTTTAAATAACAACTCAGCATGTTGAAAATACTTTTCTATGTTTACATAATAAAGAAATCACATCTTCCTCTTCCTTAATA
Organism: Schistocerca nitens; assembly: GCF_023898315.1. Taxonomy (NCBI): domain Eukaryota; kingdom Metazoa; phylum Arthropoda; class Insecta; order Orthoptera; family Acrididae; genus Schistocerca; species Schistocerca nitens. The sequence goes on along the minus strand of NC_064617.1, from coordinate 901,927,234 downwards.
CTTATATATTCTTGGATTTGTTTATGTTATCAGTTACATCTGCCTCATTCACATGTACCATGTCTGCCCCTACTTGGTGCCTGTCATTCTGTTCTAATGTAGCTTCTGTCAGTAAAGCTAATCCTAATCTGCCTGTGTTGCTTTGATCGAAATGAATAATAGCCAAGTCACCTTGTTGTCCTTATGGGAATTTTGCTGTATCCTGTTGGGAGTTTAATGATACATTGTTGTCTGACAATCAGTTTATGCCTAAAATCATAGGTACATTTAAACCTTCTATTACAAACACTGATTGTTGAAATGTGTATGTGTTTAATGTAAATTCGATAAACAATTCGGCATGTACTGGTTTGTTTGTCATACCTGTTACCCTGGTTATCTTTACTCTTGTGACCGGTAGCTGAGGGAATGCATTTCACAATTTATTTTGCTGTAAGAAATTGTGATCTGTCACTCATATATCACTACCACTTATGTTATTTACAATGCATGTCAATTTTGGTTTCATATAGTCTTTTGTTTGTGTTTTTCCTTTGTGTAGTAACACATCTGTTGAACTCTGCACATAATCATACCCAATTAAGCTAGAACAAATTTGTTGTATTTTCTACTGCTTCAGAGGACTTGTTAAATGTGTTATTGTGATAATTTCTGTTATTGTTCCAGTTTCTGTATCTGTTTCCTGAATGGTTATAATCATGTCCATTGTGTACTCCTGTTTTCTCCATTTGTAGCAGTCCCTGTAGTGGGGTGAGATTTGTTAACATTTCTCTGTTGATTATTATTGTTGGTGTTGTTACCTGTGTGCCATATTTCTGATTGCCTTTCCACTGCATGCGCTTGGCCTACATATTCCAAAAAGTTGTTCACTTTTTCCCAATCCTTCCCTAACAATTTGTCCCTTATACACCATGGTAATCGATTAATGGCAACTTCTAATAAATGTTTAGATACAGAAAGACCAGTCTTGGTTGCAGAAGATAGGTTTATTTAACCTTGACATGTGACGCGTTTTGCCTGTTCTAGGCATCACCAGACAATCTGGTGAAGTTACAAACTGGTATAGGTATAAATTTGCTGATAAAAACAATAACAAATCAATAAATTTAAAATAACAAAAGGACGTTTACATCGATTGGACTACGAAGCACAGTGCCACATTTGTGTTTCAGCACCATTATAAAATACAGCACCATAACTGAGCTTACCGATAAAAACTCTTGCTAATCGTGATGGAGGCGTCGAACATAATTGAAAGTCCCATAGGACTGGGAGGTAAAAGCCAGATAGTCACTGACAGTGCTTCATTTCATCACCGATAAAATTCTTCCTATCAATAACAAAGGCGTCAAACGTGATTAACAGTCCCAAAGAACTGTGAGGTAACAGCCAGGTAGCCTCTGTCAATGCTTCGTTACATCACCTAAGAGCAACACGAAAGAAGGTAATGACAGTAGGGAAAAAAAGCTACTAAGGTGTGCGAGGAATACCTAACTTATGCAAATAGGCAAATTCTGTGAATAGGAAAACTCATGAGTGCAAATACACCCATATAACGGCTAGGCTAATACACCTTCGGCACATGAATGTACACTAATAAGAATAAAGAACCAACTAAAAAATTTTGTTACAACGAAGCCGTAAGCAACGCTAAATCGGAAAATTGACTGTAACGATGATAACCTACCCATGAAGAAACCGCTCCACGAACGCAAATATCTGTTTACAACAGTGTCAGCACGCGCTGTCAAGCCAGCAACTATACTGCCAAGTAAGTGTCAAGGTCCTGGGAGCCTCAGCGAGAAAAAGGTTCACAAGGTGGTGCACTAGAACTTAACTAGCTGATTGCTAAGGCTTAAATAAAATATTTAGTAGGTAATATAGAAGGCAAGGATCATTTGAAAATACGCGTCATTATTTTAAAAAATGTCTGATGTTTCGAACAGATCTCTTGGTTTGTTAGATTCGGAGATTCGAAAAAGATATGCTTAGAAATTTCAAACTCTTCCATTAAATTCACTTTCTTACCTTTGTTGGCCACGTGATGAACTTCAAGTTTTTCTAAATATGGTGGCTGATGGCCAGAAGATTTGAAGAGTTGTGCAAAGGGGGGAAAACTTTTTCAACCGGATCTGTTTTAGTCAGTAAATTCTCGTTAAACCTAACCATGATTTACCGATGTACTCGGTGGAACATTCTGTACATCTGATTTTGTAGACATCTGTCTTAGTGAATAATGTCCTGACAGGTTGCTCGTTATGGGGACGTGTGTATTGCACGGGAGAGCCCTTCGAAAAAGAAACATGAACATTAGTATGCCGAAATAGCTTAGCCAAGTTGCACAAAAAGACGCAAGGAAAGAGATAGCCACACGTATGTTTTTGCACACCGCAGATGTAAGCGAAGAATTAATAGTAGAGACTACAGAGTTTTTTCGTTCATAGTATAAACGGTTCCCAGCGTGGAGATGTAACCAGTTTTATGTGCTTCAAAGAGCAGTGGAACGATTTTAATTTCTAATAAATGTTCCTCTCTTATGGGATCGTCTAGATATTTTGCTTTATTAAGATGCCATTCCATAAAATTTCTATAGCCGTTCCATTAAATACTGTTGCCTGGTTTCGATCCTAAAAGTTCTAATCTCACTATCTTTTGGGGTCCCTCATTCCAGTATTTAGACTTAAATGCTGTTTCGAAATCACTGTAAGTTATGACTTATCACAAATCTTATCTGATTAAAATTTGACCAGGAATCAGGTAACATGCCTTGAAATGACTTCAGAAATGAAACGGGGTGAATATCGCACGAAAGTGAAAACTCGGGAAATTTGTGATTTAATCAGTTGCTTAATGTTGTGGTGAAAGCATCACGGTTATTAGTTACTGCCCTGTTCTTTAATAACAAGTCTTATAATTCTTTTCTTAGTTCTTCATTTGTCTCCTGCATGCTCAAAGTATTATTATATATCACTGAATTTGTGTATAAACTTAAAATATAGCTGTTGGGAACTGTTGGTATTCCCAACGCTGCAGATGTAGTCTTTGTACAGTTAGCTTTCTTGTCTATCAATTCCGAACTATGTACATCCCTGCTAAAATCAAGTTTTTGTATCCTTGGCCCCTATTCGTTAATTATTACCGACAAAACATCAATATTTTTGTCAGTGTAAGTATGTAACATTCTTTTAGTATTAATCAGTTCTTTTTCTCATATGTCGATTCTCCACACTAATTTGTCAATTTCTGCCTTGTAGTACATTTGATTTGTATTCAAAGGTACCGTCTTGTTTGGTTTCTCCATTTCTAAACGCCTATCTGTTTCGGGTTCGTTCATATTTTAAGTTACCTCATTCTGATCTTCAGCTCGGAGTGTCTGCGAGCCCCCGACTTGTTAAATATTCATATTCGTATAATAACTTAATTTCTGCTAAAAACCAGGACTTGGCAACTCCGATCTTTTATGGTTTGTATTGCGCCTTCAAATACAGCACGTATTAGATGAAATTAAATGTTGTATGGCTCTGGCCTCCCGTCGGGTAGACCGTTCGCCTGGTGCAAATCTTTCGAGTTGACGCCACTTCGGCGACTTGCGTGTCGATGAGGTTGAGATGATGATGATTAGGGCAACGCAACACCCAGTCCCTGAACGGAGAAAATCTCTGACCCAGCCAGGAATCGAACCCGGACCCTTTGGCATGACATTCCGTCGTGCTGACCACTCAGCTACTGGGGCGGACACATATTAGATGATAAGTACCTTGTTACATACAACATTATGGGTAACGAATAAAAAGCGTTTTTTCAACACGTACGTATACGCGGCAGTGATATAAACTTCTGGTCATTGGTACACCTTGACAGAAGACACTCTCTTGGAATGGCATGGAGACCAGGCAGAATACCTCAGGCAGATAATAAAATACACAAATCAGGAGTTGCCCCTAATAAACCTTCTTGCCTAATAATTAAAACTTTATGTTCTGAACGATTATTGTAGATGACTCTGCAAGAGAAACGCTCAGTAGCTCGGTACGGGCTTTTTTTGAAGTTTCGACGACATACCTTCACCGAGGAGACAAGCAGTACATTGCTCCCTCCTACGTATATCTCGCGAAGAGACCATGAGGATAAAATCAGAGAGATTTGAGCCCACACAGAGGCATACCGACAATCTTTCCTTCCACGAACAATACGAAACTGGAATAGAAGGGAGAAGTGATAGGGGTACTCAAAGTACCCTCAGCCACACACCGTCAGGTATGGATGTAGATGTAGATGAGATGTAGAAATGCACAAATTCTACTAACAATCGTGACATGGCTGCAGGTACATGGTGACAATTATGGAACTATATGGAAAAAACGTAAATTTGTTACAAACACTTTATTCAACATATAAACGTCACTACAGATATTCTGGTTTAGATTATGACACGTTCGGTAAGCCTGCCATCATTGGCGATGATGTGGCGCAGACGAATAGCGAAATTCTGCATGACCCGCTGAAGTGTCGGAACATCGATGCTGTCGATGACCTCCTGAATGGCTGTTTTCAGCTCAGAAACGGTTTTGGGGTTATTGCTGTACGCCTTGTCTTTAATACAGCACTACAAAATGAATCACGTGTGTTCAGATCCGGAGAATTTGGCGGCCAAACGAGGCCCATGCCAGTGACCTCTGGGTACCCCAGTGCCAGAATACGGTCTCCAAAGTGCTCCTCCAGGACATGAAACCCTCTCCTGTTTCGATGAGATCGAGCTCCGTCTTTCATGAACCACATCTTGTCGAAATCAGGGACACTTTGGATAATGGGGATGCGATCATCTTCCGAAACTTGCACGTACCGGCCGATAGTCACCTTGTCGTCAAGGAATATCGCGCCGACTATTGCTTGACAGGACATTGCACATCACACATCAACCGTTGTGGGTAGAAAGACTTCTCGATCGCGAAATGCGGATTTTCAGTCTCCCAAAGGCGGAAATTTTTCTTATTGACGAAACCATCCAAATGAAAGTGAGTTTCTTCGCTAAACTTGTAAGTAGGCTGTTTAGGTTTTTATGTTGGTAACGTCACCTAGCGCTCTGTATGAAAATCACTGGCTGTGCTGAGTGCAGTCTGTGGCTGGTTGGCATTGTTGGAATATCGGCCATTGTAGTGCTGGCAGTTGGAGGTGAGCCGCCAGCAGTAGTGGATGTGGGGAGTGAGATGGCGGATTTTTGAGAGCGGATGATCTGGACGTGTGTCTATCAGAGAGAGTAAATTTGTAATACTGGATATGATGACTTTTGAATATTATTAAGCTAAATACATTGTTTGTTCTCTATCAAAATCTTTCATTTGCTAACTATGCCTATCAGTAGTTAGTACCTTCAGTAGTTAGAATCTCTTATTTAGCTGGCAGTATTGGCGCTCGCTGTTTTGCAGTAGTAGGAGTAACAAAGATTTTTGTGAGGTAAGTGTTTCATGGAAGGTATAAGTTATTGTTAGTCAGGGCCATTCTTTTGTAGGGATTATTGAAAGTCAGATTGTGTTGCGCTAAAAATATTGTGTGTCAGTTTAGTGTTGATCAGAGTAAGTAAAGAGAGAAATGTCTGAGTACATTCAGTTCTGCTCAGCTGCTTGAAAATCAAATAAAATAAGACGTTTATCAGCACAGTAATTAATTAATTTTTCCAAGGGGATATTTCATATGGCGAGCCTGCCAGAATACCTCACTGGAATCTTCTGATTTTTTCTTGTAGTTTGTGTAATTAGTGTAGCTATTGTTTAAAGCTAGTGTGTAATTGAAGAGAGAATCTACTTTGTAGTTGTAGTTTTTCATTGTTGTACAGTAAACAGATGTGGCAGGTACATAGATTTGCACCAAGTATTTCGCAGCTGTGCTTGCAATTAATTAGATATTATTTTCAGTGCTATTTTAATGTGTTTTCTTATTTTATTCTTCAAATTGTGCTTTTCTGTGTTACCGTGTGAAATTTTGTGACAATTGTGGCGTGTGAAAAACGTAATACTAGGCTCCAAAATAAACTGAGAAATGATAGTGATTGTTATACTGGATATCATGAACTGATATATATATATATATATATATATATATATATATATATATATATATATATATATATATATATATAATAACTTTTGAACACTATTAAGGTAAATACATTGTTTTTTCTCTGTCAAAATCTTTCATTTGCTAACTATGCCTATCAGTAGCTAGTGCTTTCAGTAGTTAGAATCTTTTATTTATCTGGCAGTATTGGCGCTCGCTGTTTTGCAGTAGTTCGAGTAGCGAAGATTTTTGTAAGTGATTCATGAAAGGTATAGGTTATTGTTAGTCAGGGCCATTCTTTTGTAGGTATAATTGAAAGTCAGATTGCGTTGCGCTAAAAATATTGTGTGTCAGTTTAGTGTTGATCAGAATACGTAAAGAGCGAATTGTCTGAGTACGTTCAGTTCTGCTCAGCTGTTTAAAAAATCAAATAACGTAAGGGGTTTATCAGCACAGTAATTCATTAATTTTTCTAAGGGGACGCTTAATATGTCGACCCTTAGCCGAGGATACCTCACTGGAATGTTGAGATTTTTTTCTTGTAGTTTGTGTAATTAGTGCACCTATTGTTTATTGCTAGCGCGTAATTATAGAGAGAATTTCCTTTGCAGTTGTAGTTTTTCATTGTTGTACAGTAAAACAGTTGTGGCATGCATGTAGATTTGCACCAAGTATTTCGCAGCTGCGCTTGCAATTAACGAGATATTATTTTCTGTGCTATGCTAACGTGTTTCCTTGTTTTTGCTCTTCAAATGGTGCTTTTCTTGTTATCGTGTGAAATATGTGATAATTATGGCGTGTGAAAAACGTAACACTAGGCTCCAAAGTAAATTGAGAAATGATAGTGACGACGATTGTAGCTTATCAGCACCACCGTGTAATGAATTAACACACATTCTACGTAGTAATTTGGTAATTGTGCATAGGGAAATGGAGCGGGCGGCAAATAATGGTGTAGACAGTGAATCAAATAGTGAACAGGGAAGTATTATCGATCGATCGGTCGGCAACAGCTCGTCTCAGTAATCGGAAATGACAGGACACAATCTTGCAAATACTGTAGATTCAGGTTTTGGGTCCTCACCGTTTTCTCAAATAAGTCAAAATCCATTTTCTGCTTGTCAAAATGTGAATGTTGCCGGTGCAAACGCACTGCCGAAAAGCATAGAGGAACAGATTCCAGACACCAATGCATTATTACTGCAATTAATGCAACAAATGAAACAAAATCAGAGACAAACACAGCAACAGTTCGAGACAATGGAGCAAAATCCTCAAAAGTTAGACACAATGGAACAACACCAGAGACAAACACAGCAACAGTTACACGCTATGGAACAAAATCAAAAACAGTCACAGCAACAGCTTCAAAAGTTAGACACCACGCTTGACCAAACAGGGGAAGGTTTAACTGCTGAGTTACTTAAAATCGAATCGAAATGTCAAAAAGTCTGTAATGACGTAAAAACACACATTTGTGAGCATTTCCAATCTATTTTTCCGCGTCATGAAAATGCATTACAGAATCACGAAGCAGCCATAAAGGAACTGCAAACTATTGTTCATGAAAATCACGACACCTTGCAAGCTAAAATTGACTCAGCTATATCTACCGATTCGGTTACGCAACTTGCAGAAACCCAGGAAAACTTAAAGGACACAGTAGATACGATTTCAACACAAATGGACACTCTGAAACTTGTTTCAGAAAAACACACTGAGGAAATAAGTTCTCTATCGGAGAAAGTAGCCGAACTTTCGGATCAGTTCACCAACTTACCTACAAAGGTAGATGATGATATGAATGACACAAGACACGTAGCCTTCACTGACACAGAAGAGTATGAACAAATTAGAAAATTCAAACAAAATCAAAATCAAATCAATACACAGTACAAAAGAATAAATCCGGGAAGTACAAGATCAGTTAGCACAAGTAATACAAAAATTACATATATCAGAGGACACTCGCGCTCTAATACGGGAAGAGGGACATAGAAATACGGAACAGCCACAAAATAATAACACAGGGCACTTCGGAAATTATGAAAGAAATTGGCAAGGTACACCGAATTTTGAGATGGAACCGCCGAAAAGAAGTAACAATGACTGATATGCGACTTGCTGACATGATGATTTTGACTATAAGCTGTTCATTACTACACGTAAATTCAAAACATTAAAGAACTCTGCCAACGACATCGATCGACAAGCCTGGCTTCATCAGTTCTCTCATTGTTTTCCTCCCAATTGGTCATTGGAGCACAGAATAGAATTTATGTGTGGCTACTTAGAGAATGAACCAGAGGTAAGAATGCAATCGGTCATTCACGATTGTCACAGTGAAGGAGAATTTTATCATGCCTTCCTATCAGCATATTGGTCTCAAGCTGCACAAGACCGAGTAAAACATAGCATCATGATGATAAAACACTTTGAACAATCTGAATTTTCCAGACATGTCAAATATTTTGAAGACATGTTGCATAAGAATCAGTATCTGTCAAACCCATACAAACTAAACCATGCATGCGCATACTAATACCGATCATATCCCTAGGCCAACCATGCAGTTTGAATGTCCTAACGTGAACCGTTCAGAAGTTATGACGATTTATTTCGTATAGTTGAATAATTGTCACGCTGTGTGAGAGAAAAATAGGTTTGCCCTTTCGGGCACTAGTTGAAAGCGGCCACTGAGATGTTGGATGGATTTGAAAATGAGCTTTCAAAAGCAACATCGCTCAACGATAAAGCACAGTCTCGATATAACGCCATTCTTCTAACAGCAGTGTATCGTAGGTTGCTAAAGAAATGATGAGTAAATAGCGACCCGAAAATGCGTAGGTCGTTCTCACTTTGTTCCTCCAGAAGATTCACAGCGTTGTAAACAACGGCTCTCAGATGGATACTCTGTTTCTTGACTTCAGGAAGGTATTTGACACCGTCCCGCACTGCCATATAGTGAAAAAATACGAACGTAGCGAGTAACGCATCAGATTTGGGACTGCATCCAAGGCTTCCTTGCAGATAGAACTCAACACGTCACTCTTAACGCAACAAAATCGACAAATGTAACGGTAATTTCTGGACTATCTCAAGGAGTTGTGATAGGATCGTTACTGTTTACAGTGTCTATAAACCATTCAGGACAAACCGACGGAAGCTCTTTAAGACTGTTTAATGCCCTCGTCTAAAGGAGGTAGCAACGCCAGAAGACTGTTGTGATTTGAAGAATGATCTACGGAGGATTGGTGAATGGTGCAGGGTCTGGCCCGCCGCTGTGGCCGAGCAGTTCTAGGCGCTTCAGTCCGGAACCGCGCTGGTGCTACAGTCGCAGGTTCGAATCCTGCCTCGGGCATGGACGTGTGTGATGTCCTTAGGTTAGTTAGGTTTAAGTAGTTCTGAGTCTAGGGGACTGATGACCTCAAATGCTTACAGCCATCATCATCATCATCATCATCATCGTCATCATCATTTAAGACTGATTATGCCTTTCAGCGTTCAGTCTGGAGCATGGTCCCCCTTATAAAATTCCTCCATGGTCCCCTATTCAGTGCTAACATTGGTGCCTCTTCTGATGTTAAGCCTATTACTTCAAAATCATTCTTTACCGAATCCAGGTACCTTCTCCTTGGTCTGCCCCGACTCCTCCTACCCTCTGCTGCTGAACCCATGAGTCTCTTGGGTAACCTTGCTTCTCCCATGCGTGTAACATGACCCCACCATCTAAGCCTGTTCGCCCTGACTGCTACATCTATAGACTTCATTCCCAGTTTTTCTTTGATTTCCTCATTGTGGACACTCTCCTGCCATTGATCCCATCTACTAGTACCTGCAACCATCCTATCTACTTTCATATCCGTAACCTCAACCTTATTGATATGATAACCTGAATCCACCCAGCTTTCGGCCCCATACAACAAAGTTGGTCGAAAGATTGAACGGTGCACAGATAACTTAGTCTTGGTACTGACTTCCTTCTTGCAGAGGAGAGTAGATCGTAGCTGAGCGCTCACTGCATTAGCTTTGCTACGTCTCGCTTCCAGTTCTTTCACTATGTTGCCAACTTGTGAGAATATGCATCCTAAGTACTTGAAACCGTCCACCTGTTCTAATTTTGTTCCTCCTATTTGGCACTCATTCTGCTTATATCTCTTTCCCACTGACATTGCTTTCGTTTTGGACATGCTAATCTTCATACCATAATCCTTACATTTCTGATCTAGCTCTGAAATAATACTTTGCAAACTTTCAATCGAATCTGCCATCACAACTAAGTCATCCGCATATGCGAGACTGCTTATTTTGTGTTCACATATCTTAATCTCACCCAGCCAGTCTATTGTTTTGAACATATGATCCATAAATAATTGCAGGGTCTGGTAAGTGACCCTGAACGTAAATAGATGTGGGGGACTCTGTTGGTTGTGCTGTTGTTTTCCCTGATCGAGTGGTCAAGTTACGGCTTCCTGCGGCGTTTACCATCTTTGACGCCGAATTGTTTGCGATCTTGCGGGCATTGGAGCAGATGAGATGTGTTCACAGTCTTAAGTTTCTCATCTGTACTGACTCCCTGAGTACCCTTCAAACCATGCAACATTTGTACCCAGCGGATACGGTCGTCCAGAACATCCACCTGCAACGGCAGGGGAAGGAGAATTCTTTCTGCTGGGTGCCGGGGCACGTGGGTATTAGGGGAAACGAACTGGTGGATGTGGCTGCCAAAGATGCGTGTTCCCTCTCTTTTCGTGTTATGCGTCAATGGGAAGAGGAGTGGCTGGCATTCGGTGAAACTAAGCTGCGTCTGGTCAAGGCCACCACGCGGCCATGGCGTACGTCCTACCAGTCATGCAGGCGGGATGAGGTTCCCCTCACTCGCCTCCGCATCGGGCACAGCCCCTTAACGCATGATTTTTTACTCCGGCGGGAGGACCCCCAATCTGCAGTGCTTGTGGCGTCCAGATTACTGTCCGCCACATTTTACTTGACTGTCTTTTATTCTCTGTTCAGAGGGCGGTGGTTTCCTTGCCACCGGATTTGCCCTCTATTTTGCAAGACGACGCAACGACCGTGGTTAAGGTCTTACGGTTTTGTGTCCTGTCCAATTTGTTGCCTCGGATTTTAGGGAGAGGATTTTAATGTGCTGCTGGGTGACTGGCTCACCCAGTTTTTAGGTAAGAGGTCCGCCAGTCACGATTACCTACTTGTTTCATTTCGATTTCTGTTCTCTTTTCCTTGTGTTTCCTTTCCCTTTTTAGTGCGTTTCTTCTCCTCTTGTTTTGCCTCTGTATGTGAGGATTTGGAACTGCGTCAGGTCTGTGTGTTTTAGCCATTCAACTTGTTCGCTGTCCGTCTTCGTCCCTTCACCGCATGTGTTCCTGTTTCTATGCGTTTGGGCGCCGATGACCACGCTGTTTTGCGCCCGAAAACCTCAAAACACACATACACACATACTGCACATACATTGGAAAAAATGTCTACTACTGTATAACTACAGTAAACTCCGTTAGATCAGGTCTCGGAAGGTCCAACGGTACCGACCGAAGGCCATGGCACCCTCAGACGATCGGTTTGACTGGATGCGAATGTGGAGGGGAATGTGGCAGCACGCCGCTCTCCCAACCGCTGTCAGTTTTCGTGTCCGGAGGTGCTACTTCTCAATTAAATAGCTTCTCAATTGGCCTCACAAGGGCTGAGTGCACCCCACTTGCCAACAGCGCTCGGCCACCGCTGGCGGTCACCCATCCAAGTGCTAGTCAAGGCCCACAGCGCTCAAACAATCGACCATTCTTGGCAGATATCTTGCGTAGGAATAATTTCATTCCATTCCGTTATCAACCGACGCTGTGAAAGACTCACACCATAATTAAATGGCTCTGAGCACTATGGGACTCAACTGCTGAGGTTATTAGTCCCCTAGAACTTAGAACTAGTTAAACCTAACTAACCTAAGGACATCACAAACATCCATGCCCGAGGCAGGATTCGAACCTGCGACCGTAGCGGCCTTGCGGTTCCAGACTGCAGCGCCTTTAACCGTACGGCCACTTCGGCCGGCACACCATAATTATTAGGGAAAAGAAAGTGAATATATTAATTTTTGTCGTATTAAGGTAAAAACTAAGAACATTCAGTTAAGTTCAGATACTGGCAGCTTCTCGGCAAGACGAAGATTATTACTTGTTTTGTAAGATTATTACGCTTAAAAAAGGGAAATACTTTCTTTCATCAAAAAATTTCTTTTAATTAAATTTCACTACAGTAAAGATATCCTCCTGCAATATTTTAATGTGATAACACGAAATACAATCCCTGAGATTATGTTTACGTTTTCTTGTCGGTATGAACGCTCCACGTAGGTATCAGTTATAACAATTTCTAAAAGCGCCTCACGCAATCCTATATTAACAAGGCGGCGAGTCGCGCGATAGTTTCCGGTCCCCATATTATCATGATTCTTTCTTGTGTCCGCTCCGCCAGATAATTGTTCTTTTCACGCTCTTGCCGGACGTAAATGTCATTAACGTTAGGCGGTAAGATCTTTTTACACTCTTTTCATTACATTCGTTGAGTACACCGTAAGTGTACTTAAGACGGTGTCCGGACCGGTGGCGGTAGCGGTACAAGTGATTCTAAGACTTTAATTTTTCAAGAGATAAAGACCATTGCCCTAACATTATGTGTGTTGCAAAACTCAGTTGCAGTCAACCCATTTTGACTCCGTCAGAGCAAGAGTTCCTCGGCACTTCAGGCTGACGCTAGGAATAAAATTTCCTATCTGATTTTTGATAAATACAGGTATTTCCTGTTCCAGTCTTTCTGTAATTCTTGTCATATTTCCAGAAAGAAATCATCAAACATGCGGTTTTCCTCGTGGAAATCTTCCTATACCATAGTACACGGTCCAGTCACGTTAATGTGACCACCGCCTATGTTCGACGTCAGTGTGCAGTAACCACTCACAGGCGGTAGGTGGCAGCGCTGGCAGTGAAGGTCATATAAAGCGAGTCGGGGAGATGCGGAAGACAGCATGTCGTTGTCGTAATGCGGAAACGGAGCGATTTATGTGACGTCCAAGAAGACATGATATTGGCTTTCGGGCCGAGAGTGGTAGCAGTTGTTAAAGTATCCATGCACGGAAAAATGGCGCTATCCAAAATTCATAGGCGACGAAGGCTGGAATTTGACGCCAGTGCTCCAACTGGACGTCCACTGAGACGCGATAAGTGGCTTTTCAAATGACGTTTGGCCTTTGACGTGTACGGCGTTAACACGTATTAAAGCAAGCACGCTGCAACAAGGGTCCAAGCCAGAGAAGGAAGCATTTTGGTCTGTAGAATGATTTCTTGGCATTCTCTGTGTGATTTCGTCATTCTGGAAGGCGCAATAAATCAACGTAAGCATGCATCTATCCTTGTTCACCATCTCCACCACTACATCCGATTTATTTTTCCTCGCGCGATGGCATCTACTAGCAAGACAATGAAAGACGCCAAATAGCTCGCAGCTACCCTGTGCGTGGTACCACCGAACTCCTCGGATTTAAACCCTGTTGAGGATCATTAGTTAATACTTCCGGGCTGGGAGTCCGTGGTCCATATTTATAATATCCCCTATTCTGATCAACACTAAAATGACACACAATACTTTTAGCGCAACGCAATCTGACTTTCAATAATCCCTACAAAAGAATGGCCCTGACTAACAATAACTACTGATAGGCATAGTTAGCAAACAAAAGATTTTAATGGAGAACAAACAATATATATATATATATATATATATATATATATATATATATATATATATATATATAATCAGTTCATGATATCCAGTATTACAAATTTACTCTTTCTGATGGACACACATCCAGATCGTCCATTCTCAAAATTCTGCCATCTCTCTCCCCACGTCCACCACTGCTGGCGGCTCACCTCCAACTGCCCACCACTACAATACCAAAAATTCCAACAATGCAAACCAGCCAAAGACTGCACACAGCACCGTCAGTGATTTTCATACAGAGCGCTACGTGGCGTTACCAAAATAAAAACCTAAACAGCCTACTTACATAGTCCCCATGCTCACCAGAAAAAATTTTACAAATTGTTTTGGGCAGTGCCCAATACAGATTTTAAAACAATTTTCATTATTACAATAACAAAGATTTCAGATGCACACACTTATTGATACACTGTTGGTCAAAAGCAAAAATTGTTCTCATAAAGACAGTCCGAATCATTCATCACAGTAGTAATTGCATTGCACAAAGTCTGATCAGAAAAAGAAAATGCACACGGAATTAATGGATTTCTATGCAGTCTTGAAGAACTAGTGTTGTCTTTCCAACGGAAAGACAGTGCTGACTCTTGAAAAGCGGACAGGTAATGGGCCATAACAGAACAAACCCACAGCAGAGTCAGTCGAAGTTTTGAAGAATATTGGTAGGTAGGTCATCACAGAGCAGACCCACTGTAGTCCTGGTAGAGATTATGGTATTGGTGGGCTACCAGAGGTGCAGACCCACTGCAGTCCTTGTAGAAATAATGGTATTGGGGGGCATCAAAGGTGTAGACCCACTGTAGTCCTTGTAGAGATGGCCAGCAGCCATCTGTTGCGACTGGATGGGTGCACAATCACCATTGAAGACTCTTGCAGACAATATAGCAAGTCCATAAACCACCACTTGTGCATTCACAAACTTTTTGGTATGTCCGTAGAACCAGCAATGCTGTTAACCTGTCCCTTGCTGAATTATCAACACACGTGCAAGCACTAACAGTCCATTGTTTTCACATATTATGCATATACTATGACCAACAGAAACGTGTGCAGTGAAATGAAACTTCATTTGAAGAACTGGTGTCTATACAATTATAAATTTACGACATGAGAATACTATTACAAAGGTACAAAATGCATCATTAAAGAACATAACAATACAGATAACATTTGTAGTAATACGGGCTTTACAAAAGAATCGAAATAACATGTACATCAGTGTTACAGGAATTATGACATAAGTAAATACAAAAAGATCAGAATAACTTTCGAAACATCAACTTCACACATGATCATTAAAACAAAACAGCATAAATAATGTCTCAACATCTTTACAAAGTAAATAACATATTATTAAAAAAAATTCTGTAACATATTCTCTTATCAGATAAACACATAAAGACAGGAAGAACACAAATACACAAGGATACAGAAACGCATAGCGGAATAACACAAAAGGAAACGATAGGGTTTGCTTTACTGCAGTATTTTACTAACAAAACTTTCTTTACTTCTTGGAGATCTCCCTTCGTTCATCATTATTACCATAAAGTCCTATCTATACCTGCTTTCTGTATTCTATTCATATCCTCTTTCAAAATGATTATTCTTCATTGTACAGTACCTTTTTTTACAAACTTTTTTCGTATAACTTCTCAATGCATTTCTTCCAATTCATCGCAACTCATTCTCTTATATAGCCTACCCCGTCTTAAGCTAACTTAAATCTACTGAGCTTAGATGCATAAACTAAAGAACGAGGCAATGGAGCAGCACAAAACAATTAACGCAAACAACAATGACAAAAAAATGCAAATTGGCAAAGCTAGCAGCAATAAATGTAAATTATCAAACCAAATGCAACGTTACCAACTAATATGACCCAATGTGCAGCAACAAGAAAAACAAATCAGTAGTACAACTGGCTTAACACAAGGTAAAATTCAGTAGGACAATGCCTGACAAACAGCAGCAGCAAATGCAATAATTTATACCTAAACATGACCAAGCTCAAGCAGAAAAAGTATTACAGTAAAGATAGGAAATGTCTAATACCTATGTCAGATCTTAACACTAGAGTGATACATCACAAAAACTTACTCTGACAAAAATGATACCAAATCGTTGAAAAATTATGTATACAATTCCTGTGAAGGGAAATGCCTATTTGTGCTCCTCCCTTTTTTTAGAAAGTAGATATAATTATTATTTAATGGATCTGTAGGCATAAAATAGTGATATTAGTACATCTAAATAGGCAAATATATACATAAAGCAAGGCATGGAGCGTCATTCACTAGCCATATGGCATCTCCTAAGGCAGTAAAAAAATTTCTCAACTAGCAAGACAATAGGCATAAAATGTTTCTTATCGTTTCATATGGCATTTCAGTAAATATCAGACAAAGTAGGCGTGTACCCCCTGAGGATTAATGTAATTATACCCTCAGGCGTTACAGATTACATCAATCGGACGAAATGTATCACCGAAAACTTTCTTTGTATCTTTGTGATTCAAAAATCTTTAAAAATAAATATTTTAAGTACAAAAATTAATCACTCAAATGAGGGTCCTGTAGCGCTAAATGTGCGTCTTGCTGTAAGATAATTCTGTGGAAGTGTCGTAGTTATCGTCCTCTGTAAGCTAAGTTCTGCAGAAGTCAATGTACTTACCTCATCATAAACAAAAGTGCAATGCTTTGGGTATAGATATCGTAGTTATTACGCTTATTGCCGTGATGAAGTAAATACTGTATTGTAATGTATTGTTGTGCTACGGAAAAGGCTGTCTCATTGTAGCTATACCACAAAGTTACTACTAAAACATGTTTTACTTCCAGAATAATACAGAAAAACTGTGCAGTAAAAAAACAGATACACCGCAAAAGCAACAATGTAAATAGTGTCACTCATTAGTAGCGTCGTGATATAATCGTGTAGCTGTCAAAGAAACCAAATACTAAGTGATCTTTAATCTCACATAAAGTACTTCAAATAAAGAATGTCTTTTCAAGTAAACCAAAATGTTGCATTAAAATCTCATTAGCAGTATATGTTCCAAGTATGTAAGCCGTATATTCGTTACGTAATCGTGCAACTAACAAGCAAGAATGTACAAATAACAACACTGTGTCGTCTGTTCACTATAACAATGCATTCGTAATTACTGTTTAAATAAGTTCTCTTGGTTCTTGACTTGATAGTTGCCTTTTCAAACATTATTATATTTAACAGTTTCTAAGTCTGACAAACCGTACTAGTAAAGTGAAGTGAAAAATTTTATGGCAAAGACCAAGTTAAAAAGCAGATTATCTTTCAATAAACGGTTTTACTCTTCCTAGTACGCTGAGTTTCAACTTCAACGCAATTATCATGTGGTAGACGTCGGATTCTGTAAGGTCCATTGTAAACCAGAAAGAATTTGTGACTCAAGTGTTTCTTCTTATGTGACAATGAATGAGCTTTAATGAGAATTTTCTGACCAATATACAGTTTCTTTGCATTTGCTTTACCGTGTAGTTTTCTCCTTTTGCCTGCAGCAGAATTTATATTTTTAATACCCAAATCAATTATGTCTTTGTGTCGAAGTTTACGTGTATTCGGAAAAGGTACAAGCTCTCTAATTCTGTTTGGTGGTTCTTCATTCTTCAGTACAAGAATAGGTGGTAAAGCAGTGGAGTCATGAGGCATTTCATTTAGCACGTTTTGAAATAAGTGTAAATATCTGTCCCAATACTGATGCTTTCTGTGACAATAAAGTCTGCAAAGCTTATTGATTTCTTTCATAAACTGTTCAGACGGGTTACAATGTGGTGAGTACAACGAAATAAAAACAGGTTTGATTTTATGATTCTGAAGCACGCGTGACCAAACAGAAGATCTGAATTGCGGTCCGTTATCTGAAATGACTTTACTAACGTGTCCAACCTCACGTAAGAAATTTTTAACAAAGGAGTTGGATACAGACCGACCAGTGGCTTTACGTAACCATGTGAAAGAAACAAATTTTGAAGTAAGTTCAACAGCGACTAAAACGTACGAAAATCCATTCGATGTCCTGACAAGGGGTCCCAAGAGATCAACAGCAGCAAATTCTTTTAATTTAGAAGGAATAATAGGAAACAACGGAGCACGATGTGAGATAGTAGATGGTTTAGCCTTTTGACAAAGTTTACAAATAGACAAGACTCTTCGAATTCTTTATTCCATATTGTTAAAATAACAAGTCGTCCGAAGAAAATGATAACATTTTCGTGGACCAAAATGTGCGTAGCTGAAATGAATATACCAAATGAGCTTATTAACAAAATCGTCAGGAATGCAAAGTACCCATAGCTTGTCATCAACAGTGCAGCGTTTGAAGAGTATGTTGTTTCTAACCAGATAATAATGCTGAATCTGTGTTCGTGTCTTTTCATGCCATTTACTTTTGATGTCTTTCCAAATCGGATCTTTATCTTGTTCATGAGCAATGTCCTTTAAAGATGTTGTGATCAAGTTTTCAAAGGCGACTTTCTGAATGTAAAGAATACTGAAATTTTTTTCGAGGTTGCCGCCTTCTGTGTTACTTTTCTCAAGCCAAGCCGGTGCTCGTGACAGTGCGTCCGCAACAATGTTCTCCTTGCCGGGAATGTAGACTATTGTAAAGTGGAATTCTTGCAGAAACAATGCGCAACGTTTTAACCTGTCATGATTTAATTTTGAAGACATAATAAATTGTAATGCACGATGATTACTGTATACTTTTACGTGCTTACCAGAAAGAAAGAAACGGAATTTGTTAAACGCCCAAACGATAGCTAAAGTTTCTAATTCAGTAACGGAATAATTTTTTTTCAGATTTTGTTAGCACTCGGCTAGCAAAAGCAATGGTTTTCTGAACAGTAGTGTCATACTCGTATTCTATGGCTTCTTGAAATAAATGGGCACCAAGACCGACTTTAGAAAAATCCGTGCTAAGGCACAAATCTTGTGACAGATCTGGATGAGCTAGAATTGGCGCATTAAGTAGCGCTTCTGTCAAAGAACTGAATTCCAACTATGCCTGTTCGTCCCAGTTTCAAACAGTATTTTTTCCAGTGAGAGAACAGAGTTTTGGTGTAACTAGAATTAGCATCTTCAGAAAACGACGGTAAAAATTTACGAGACCTAGAAAACTGCGGACTGGTTTTTTTGTGGATGGAACTGGAATGGCTCTGATTGCTTCTAACTTTTCAGGATCCGAATGAATGCCTTCAGAAGAAATAATATGTCACAAAAACTTCAACTTTGACCTACCGAATCCGGACTTTTCCAAGTTAACTGTAGTTCCAGATTCTGCAAAAATACGTAACAACCTGTTGAGGATGCGATTACGTTATTCCCATGAGGCTTCTGCTATTAGAATATCGTCCACATAGAAGGTGATGTGACGTTTTAAGAACTCAGGTAACATGGAATTTAGTGCGCGAATGAATGCTGCCGAAGAAATGTTCAACCCAAAAGGAAGTTTCCGAAACTGATAACAAACGCCTAAACAAAGACCAGCTGTGTAATTTCTACATTCTGGATGAAGTTCGATCTGATAAAAGCTGGATATGAGATCAATGGAAGACAGCACTTTTACACCATTAAAATCTTGAAGTTCTTCCAACGTTTGCGGACTGTCTATTTCAGGAATGATGATAATATTGATTTGTTTCGAATCTAAGACAAGCCTGATCGATCCATTTTTCTTCTCAACAACATGTAGTGGACTTATATGAGCTTACTACAGGTACAATAATGCCGTCGTCAAGCGTAAATTGTATTTCTGTTCTAACACGGTCCCTATAATATGCCGGAATTACGTATGATCTAACACAAAATTTAGTATGCTCACGAACACGAAATTGGCATTGAAATCCCTTGATTGTTCCTGTTTTGTGAGTAAAAACTGCGGAATGTGCTTGTAAAATCTCAATAAGGTCCTGCCTATCAGTGTCATTACAATTCTCAATTGTTTGAATTTTATTCTGAATTAACTCATTAGTATCAAATATGCCGTCGATATCATCCCTGTCAATACTTGCGGAGTGATTGTTGGTGTCAAGTTCTGTCGAAAGTTCCGAACTGCTATTTAACAGGAGGTAAAGCTGATTAATTTCCTCGTCATGGTTTGAGAGCCAATATTCAAATTTCAAAGCTATTGACTTACCTGCTTTCTCTAAACTTATTTCAGCATCGTGAAAGTTTAAGATTGCTTTGTATTCATTCAAAAAGTCTACTCTCAATATAATTTCTGTTGAGAATAATGGAACGATAAGGAAGTTCATAAAGAAACTGTGAATTTGACAAAAGGTTTCTAAGTTGGTTTGTTGGCGTACATCTACAATTTTTCCAAAGATTGCACCTTGTAATTTAATCTTACGGAAATGTGGGCAAACGCTCGATTTGTTGCATTTGCTTAAGGCTGTTTCACTAATTCCTGAAATGGGACTGCCAGAGTCAAGTACTGTCGTAAATTTTACTTCAGTTACTGTAATGTGAATTACAGGATATGCC
The DNA here is from genome assembly GCF_023898315.1 of Schistocerca nitens. Taxonomy (NCBI): domain Eukaryota; kingdom Metazoa; phylum Arthropoda; class Insecta; order Orthoptera; family Acrididae; genus Schistocerca; species Schistocerca nitens. Next base: position 901,906,873 of record NC_064617.1, on the reverse strand, counting down.
ATGTTGTTCTGTTTTACGTCGTGTTCCTGGAGTAAGATTTCCCTAATATCTTCTATTTTTACGTAATTACTAGCCACGGCAGCTACGTCGTCAGCTTCATAAGTACGTTGTGTGGCTGCCATCGGTGTGAGTAATTGCCTATTGTCTCTTTGTTGGCGTGCGTCGTTTATGGGATTAGGAGACCTAACTTCTATAAATTCACCTTGCCGAGAGGGCCCTGCCCTGTCTGAATCTCGTCTGTTCTGATGAAATTCGGGTCTGTCATTATGTCGGTAGTTTCCATCGTTTCTTTTTTGTCGGTCATGTGGTGGAGAATTTCTCCCGGAATCGTAAATGCGCGGTGGACCGTTGCGTCTGAAATTGTTCTGTCTCCCTTGATAATAATTATTTTAGTTCCCATACGGTCTCTTTCTCTGATTGTCTCTGTCATAGTCATTACTACGGAGAGGTGATCTTTCCCTGTGATTATTATTATTCTGCCAGTGGTTGTCATATGGGTGGTGTCTATTTTGGTCACGATTTGCGTTGTAAGAATAGTCTTGTCGTGTCCATTTATTGTTTCTGTCGTCACGGAATTGTGACAGATGTGACCTGTAATGATTGTTTTCCTGTTTTCGCATCCCGCGACTGTCTATGTCAATTTCTAATTCTTGTGAGACTCTCTGAAAAGCTTCAATGTCGTCTTTGCAACGTCCTGCCAAAATAATACGTCTTAAATGTTCAGGCAATTTGATTAAGCAAATGTGGATGAGTTCTGAGGAGCTGTATGGGTTTGACAGTTACTGATTCCTGTGCAACATGTCTTCAAAATATTTGACAAGACTGGAAAATTCAGATTGTTCAAAGTGTTTCATCATCTTGATGCTATGTTTTACGAGATCTTGAGTAGCTTGAGACCAATATGCTGAGAGGAAGGCATGATAAAATTCTCATTGACTGTAACAATCTAGAATGACCGTTCGCATTCTTACAGCTAGTTCATTCTCTACGTAGCCACACACAAATTCTAATCTGTGCTCCAATGACCAGTTGGGAGGAAAACAATGACAGAACTGATGAAGCCACGCTTGTGGATGAATGTCGTTACCAGAGTTCTTAAATGTTTTGAATTTACGTGTAGTAATGAACAGCTTATAGTCAAAGTATCGTGTCGGCGAGTCGCATATCGGTTATTGTTAGGTCGTGTTGGCGGTTCCATCTCAAAATTCTGTGTACCTTGCCAATTTCTTTCATAGTTTCCGAAATGCCCTGTGTTATTATTTTGTGGCTTTTCCGTGTTGGAGCGCGAGTCTCCTCTGAAATATGTAATTCTTGTATTACTTGTGACAACTGATTTTGTACTTCCCGGATTTCTCTTTTGTGTTGTGTATTAATTTGATGCTGATTTTGTTTGAATTTCCTAATTTGTTCGTACTCTTCTGTGTCATTAAAGACTACCGGTCTTGTGTCATTCAGATTATCATCTACCTTCGTAGATAAATTATTTGGCTGATCCGAAAGTTCGACTAATTTCTCTGATAATGAACTAATTTCTTCCATGTGTCTTTTTGAACCAATTTTCAGAGTATCTACTGTGTCCTTTATGTTTTCCTGAGTTTTTGCACTTGCGTAACCGAATCGGTAGATGCAACTGAGTCACTTTTAGCCCTCAAGGTCTCGTGATTTACTTGAAAAATAGTTTGCAGTTCTTTTAAGGCTGCTTAGTGATTCTGTTATGCATTTTCATGCCGCGAAAAAATAGGTAGAAAATGCTTGTGTTTTTACATCATTACAGCCTTTTTGACATTTCGATTCGATGTTATGTAACTCAGTAGTTAAATCTTCACGTGTTTGTTGAAGTGTTTCTTTAATTTGTTTCTGATTTCGTTCCATTTGTTGCTGTGTTCGTCTCTGTTTTTGTTCCATTGTGCCTAACTGCTGCTGTGTTTGTCTCTGGTGTTGTTCGATTGTGTCTAACTTTTGAAGGTTTTGTCCCATTTGTTGCATTAATTGTAATAACAATGCACTGTTGTCTCAAACATGTATCTTAGTATTATTCTGGAGTGCATTTAAACCGGCAATATTCGCATTTTGAAAAGCAGAAAATGTGTCTTGACTTATTTGAGAAAACGGTGAGGATGCAAAACCTAAATCTACATTATTTGCAAGATTGTGTCCTGTCATTTCGAATTCCTGAGGCGAGCTGTTGCCGACCGATCGATCGATAATACTTCCCTGTTCACTAATTGTTTCACTGTCTACACCATTATTTGCTGCCTGCTCCATTTCCCTATGCAGAATTACCGAATTACTACGTTGAATGTCTGTTAATTCATTACACAGTGGTGCTGATAAGCTTCGCTCGTCGTCACTATCATTTCTCAGTTTATATAAAATATGGCGTTTCAGTCTTCGATCGCTATTCTTTATTTTCAATTACCGGTTTCGGGCTAGATGCCCATCTTCAGATCTGTTAGACAATGTTAAAAATGTAATTAATAAGAGGGATACAGTTAGTGATAAAAATATCTTAGTTTACAAAAAGAAATTTTGGAACGTATTAAATGCCAACATACCATATGTTGTAGTTACAGAGTAACTTGTCCGTACAGAACACAAAGTTCACTGTCATAAGTAAAGTAATTTCAAGCTGTTAAAACATTATATCGCAGTATTTAAGAGTAACCTGATTGGTAACAGTAAAAAGTGCCCTCTACCTATAACAATTGTGCATCTGTTATTTCGCCGTATATATTAATGGCGAATATTCTTTTTAATAAAACAATTTTTAAGGTAATAACACATGAATAATCTTTTTGAGTGGACCATGAAACGAAAAATTTTCCATTAATTTAAAATTTCTTTATAATGAAACATAAAATATAATTAAAATGTAGATATTCTTCCGAAAATGTGCGTTTGCTCTTCTTTGTTTTTGATTGGTGGTGGAGTGGATTTCCCTACGTCAGAACGTATACAACGCCACGCCGAGTTGTCTTGCGCCGCGCCCAATTCACCTCGCCGCCAGTACGCTGAGGGCCGCTCCTCTGTAGCTGTCTCTCACTGGGGCGTGCTGTTGCATTGGGCTGTTGCATTGGGCGCGGCGCAAGACAACTCGGCGTGGCGTTGTATACGTTCTGACGTAGGGAAATCCACTCCACCACCAATCAAAAACAAAGAAGAGCAAACGCACATTTTCGGAAGAATATCTACATTTTAATTATATTTTATGTTTCTTTATAAAGAAATTTTAAATTAATGGAAAATTTTTCGTTTCATGGTCCACTCAAAAAGATTATTCATGTGTTATTACCTTAAAAATTGTTTTATTAAAAAGAATATTCGCCATTAATATATACGGCGAAATAACAGATGCACAATTGTTATAGGTAGAGGGCACTTTTTACTGTTACCAATCAGGTTACTCTTAAATACTGCGATATAATGTTTTAACAGCTTGAAATTACTTTACTTATGACAGTGAACTTTGTGTTCTGTACGGACAAGTTACTCTGTAACTACAACATATGGTATGTTGGCATTTAATACGTTCCAAAATTTCTTTTTGTAAACTAAGATATTTTTATCACTAACTGTATCACTCTTATTAATTACATTTTTAACATTGTCTAACAGATCTGAAGATGGGCATCTAGCCCGAAACCGGTAATTGAAAATAAAGAATACCGATCGAAGACTGAAACGCCATATTTTATTTAATGAACGATCGCGGAGTACCCAGTGAGACAACCATGTCTAGTTTTGATTTCTCAGTTTATTTTGGAGCCTAGTATTACGTTTTTCACACGCCATAATTGTCACAAAATTTCACACGGTAACACGGAAAAGCACAATTTGAAGAATAAAATAAGAAAACACATTAAAATAGCACTGAAAATAATATCTAATTAATTGCAAGCACAGCTGCGAAATACTTGGTGCAAATCTACATGCATGCCACATCTGTTTACTATACAACAATGAAAAACTACAACTACAAAGTAGATTCTCTCTTCAATTACACACTAGCTTTAAACAATAGCTACACTAATTACACAAACTACAAGAAAAAATCAGAAGATTCCAGTGAGGTATCCTGGCAGGCTCGCCATATGAAATATCCCCTTGGAAAAATTAATTAATTACTGTGCTGATAAACGTCTTATGTTATTTGATTTTCAAGCAGCTGAGCAGAACTGAATGTACTCAGACATTTCTCTCTTTACTTACTCTGATCAACACTAAACTGACACACAATATTTTTAGCGCAACACAATCTGACTTTCAATAATCCCTACAAAAGAATGGCCCTGACTAACAATAACCTATACCTTCCATGAATCACTTACCTCACAAAAATCTTTGTTACTCCTACTACTGCAATACAGCGAGCGCCAATACTGCCAGCTAAATAAGAGATTCTAACTACTGAAGGTACTAACTACTGATAGGCATAGTTAGCAAATGAAAGATTTTGATAGAGAACAAACAATGTATTTAGCTTAATAATATTCAAAAGTCATCATATCCAGTATTACAAATTTACTCTTTCTGATGGACACACGTCGAGATCATCCGCTCTCAAAATTCTGCCATCTCTGTCCCCACATCCACCACTGCTGGCGGCTCACCTCCAACTGCCCAACACTACAATAGCAAGAATTCCAACAATGCAAACCAGCCACAGACTGCACACAGCACCGTCAATGATTTTCATACAGAGCGCTACGTGGCGTTACCAACATAAAAACCTAAAGAGCCTACATACAATATATAAAACTTCTTCTTCCTGACGTTTCGTTGCCAACTGCGGGCAACATCTTCCGAGGTGAGTCAGCAACTGAGCTACTGGCTGACAGGTCGTTTATATAGAGCGCATAGAGAGCACCACCATACGTCACGTGGGGCCGACTGTAAGTCTATCTCTGACTAACGTCATTATTCTCAATGGAAGCTAATCGATTGTCACATCGAAGGTGCAAAGTCGACCGCCATATCTTGTCTAACTTTAAACCTTCCTCTTTTCTATAGCCCTCCTATACATACGAGCATAATAATGCGATGCCCTGGCAAGCACGCTCGTCTCACTACATTTTATTTCATGATCACCGTTTTTACATACATGTTCCGCTACAACTGATTTTTCGGTTTGTCCTAGTCGACAGTTCCTTTTGTGTTCGGTTAAGCGGGTGTTGATACTTCTTATCGTTGTTCCAATATAACCTTCCCACAGCTACACGGAATTTTATACACCCCAGCGGTTGCTAAGGGGTGTCGTGCGTCTTTCGCCGATCTTAAACCCTCACTAAGATTCTTGTTGGGTCTAAAGATTGTTTCAACTTGAAACTTGGTCAGAACTTGCCCAATACGGTCTGTGAGCGTATCCATTTTTCTTAAAAGCCGTTCGCATATGATTAGTTCATCTCGCAAATAAACTGGCTCACAGATCTTACTAGCTCTGTCCACCAATATCTTAATGACGCCTCTCTTCAGCCTGGGATGATGGTTCGAATCCTATGGACGTAACGGTCGGTGCGTGTGTCTTTTTTATACACTTAATGCCCTAGACTCCCATCTGCCCGTTTAATTACCGATACATCCAAAAAATTTAGTTTTCCACTGCTCTCTTTCTCCAAAGTAAATTGTATCTTTGGATTAATACTATTTAGGTTCACCGAGAAACCATACAATTTCCTCTTCACCGTGACCTTTGATGGAGTAATTGCAAAATTTCCTCCTTTCGAGAGAACAGAAATTTTTTCCTTAGATAATTCCCACGTGGTTCATGGTGTGGATTCCTGTAGTCATGTCATAGTTCATGAACCACGGGCAACGTATGAGTGGCCAAGTAAGTGGTCCCGACAGTCGGGATACCAGTTACTTTGGAATAAGGCTGGCATCTCGGACATATTCTGAGTCGTGGTCACCTTTGTGCTCATACGGCAAAAACTACCAAATCCACAGGTTAGTCCCTCAGCCGTTAGGGGTAAAACCCAATGGGACTCGGGGCAAGTAAGGCTAGCTACCTGCTTCCCTGGTACTTTAAATATGATGCTGGCAACAATCAGAGCAAAATGCCTCGGACCTTTGGAGGTGACGGAGTCCCACCTCTAACTGAAAAACCAGGGACTCCTAAGATACGACTTGGCAAACAAATGGTAATGGGATAGGGAGCTATTAATATCAATGGGGGATACTCTGGGAAGAAGGTAGAGCTGGCAGAGGCTGCAAGTAAGATGGGGCTGGACGTTTTAGCTGTTAGTGACATTCGGGTAAGGGGTGAGAAAGAAGAGGAAGTGGGAGAATACAAGGTCTACCTGTCAGGAGTCAAAGCAGGAATAGCACAATGGGGTGTAGGGCTTTAGCCGGCCGCTGGTGGCCGAGCGGTTCTGGCGCTACAGTCTGGAATCGCGCGATCGCTACGGTCGCAGGTTCGAATCCTGCCTCGGGCATGGATGTGTGTGTTGTCCTTAGGTTAGTTAGGTTTAAGTAGTTCAAAGTTCTAGGGGACTTACGACCTCAGCAGTTGAGTCCCATAGTGCTCAGAGCCATTTGAACCATTTTTTTTTTTTTTTTTTTGTAGGGCTTTACGTCAGGAAAGAAATGGAACCCAGCGTAGTTGCAATAAGGTATGTAAACGAACGACTGATGTAGATAGATTTGACAGTGTCTAGCAAGAAAATTAGGATTGTGTCAGTATATTCGCATTGTGAAGGGACAGATCAAGATAAGATGGATAGTTTTTATGAGGCACTCAGTGATGTAGTTGTTAGAGTAAAGGACAAGGACAGTGTTCTGCTCATGGGTGATTTTAACGTCAGGATTGGAAATCGAACAGAAGGGTATGAAAAGGTTATGGGTAAATTTGGAGAGGATATGGAGGCCAACAGGAACGGGGAACAACTCTTGGATTTCTGTACCAGTATGGGCTTAGTAATCACAAACTCCTTTTTTAAACATAAGAACATTCACCGGTATACTTGGGAAAGCAGGGGAACAAGATCTGTCATTGACTATATAATAACAGATCAGGAATTCAGGAAGGCTGTGAGGGACACACGTGTATTCAGGGGATTCTTTGATGACACTGATCATTATTTAATCTGCAGTGAAATTGGGATTGTGAGGCCGAAAGTGCAGGAGGTCAGGTCCATATGTAGGAGGATAAGAGTGGAGAAACTTCAGGATAAGGAAATCAGGCACAAATACATAACAGCGATCTCAGAAAGGTACCAGTTAGTTGAATGTAGTCAATTACAGTCATTGGAAAAGGAATGGACAAGGTACAGGGACACAGTACTAGAAGTGGCTAAAGAATGTCTTGGAACAGTAGTGTGTAAAAGTAGGATGAAGCAAACAGCTTGGTGGAATGACACTGTCAAGGCAGCCTGTAAATGGAAAAAGAAGGCGTATCAAAAATGGCTACATACTAGAACTCAGGTAGACAGAGAAAGTTATGTTGAAGAAAGAAACAAAGCCAAACAGATAATTGCGGCATCCAAGAAGAAATCTTGGGAAGACTTTGGAAACAGGTTGGAGACATTGGGTCAAGCTGCTGGAAACCCATTCTGTAGTGTAATTAGCAGTCTTCGAAAGGGAGGTAAGAAGGAAATGAGAAGTATTTTGGACAGGTCAGGAAAACTGCTGGTGAATCCTGTGGATGCCTTGGGCAGATGGAGGGAATATTTTGAAGAGTTGCTCAATGTAGGTGAAAATACGATCAGTAATATTTCAGATTTTGAGGTAGAATGGGATAGGAATGATGATGGAAATAGGATCACATTTAAGGAAGTGGTCAATAGATTGCAGTGGAATAAAGCGGCTGGGGTGGATGAAATTAAGTCGGAAGTCATCAAATACAGTGGAATGTCAGGTCTTAAATGGCTACACAGGATAATTGAAATGGCCTGGGAGTCGGGACAGGTTCCATCAGACTGGACGAAAGCAGTAATCACACCAATCTTTAAACATGGAAACGGAAAAGATTGTAACAACTACAGAGGTATCTCTTTAATCAGCGTTGTGGGTAAAACCTTCTCAGGTATTGTTGAAAGAAAGTGCGAGTATTAGTTGAGGACAAATTGGATGAAAATCAGTGTGGGTTTAGGCCTCTTAGAGGTTGTCAGGACCAGATCTTTAGCTTACGATAAATAATGGAGAAGTGTTATGAGTGGAACAGGGAATTGTATCTATGCTTTATAGATGTAGAAAAGGCATACGACCGGGTTCCTAGGAGGAAGTTATTGTCTGTTCTACAAGATTATGGAATAGGAGGCAAACTTTTGCAACCAACTAAAGGTCTTTACATGGACAGTCAGGCAGCAGTTAGAGTTGACGGTAAATTGAGTTCATGGTTCAGAATAGTTTCAGGGGTAAGACAAGGCTGCAACATGTCTCCACTGTTGTTCATATTATTTATGGATCATATGTTGAAAACAATAGACTTGCTGGGTGAGATTAAGATATGTGAACACAAAATAAGCAGTCTTGCATATGCGGATGACTTAGTTGTGATGGCAGATTCGATTGAAAGTTTGCAGAGTAATATTTCAGAGCTAGATCAGAAATATGACTATGGTATGAAGATTAGCATCTCCAAAACGAAAGTAATGTCAGTGGGAAAGAAATATAAACGGATTGAGTGCCAAATAGGAGGAACAATGTTAGAACAGGTGGACGGTTCCACGTACTTAGGATGCATATTCTCACAGGATGGCCACATAGTGAAAGAACTGGATGCGAGGTGTAGCTAAGCTAACGCAGTGAGCGCTCAGCTACGATCTACTCTCTTCTGCAAGAAGGAAGTCAGTACCAAGACTAAGTTATCTGTTCACCGTTCAATCTTTCGACCAACTTTGTTGTATGGGAGCGAAAGCTGGGTGGATTCAGGTTACCTTATCAACAAGGTTGAGGTTACGGATATGAAAGTAGCTAGGATGATTGCAGGTACTAGTAGATGGGAATAATGGCAGGAGGGTATCCACAATGAGGAAATCAAAGAAAAACTGGGAATGAACTCTATAGATGTAGCAGTCAGGGCGAACAGGCTTAGATGGTGGGGTCATGTTACACGCATGGGAGAAGCAAGGTTACCCAAGAGACTCATGGATTCAGCAGTAGAGGGTAGGAGGAGCCGGGGCAGACCAAGGAGAAGGTACCTAGATTCGGTTAAGAATGATTTTGAAGTAATAGGTTTAACATGAGAAGAGGCACCAATGTTAGCACTGAATAGGGAATCATGGAGGAATTTTATAAGGGGGGCTATGCTCCAGACTGAACGCTGAAAGGCATAATCAGTCTTAAATGATGATGATGATGATGATGATAATTCCCTTTGAAGTGGTATCGGTATGTGAATGACACTTTTGTGGTATGGATTTAATCGTTGGCTCACCTCGGAAGATGTTGGCCGCAGTTGGCAACGAATCATCGGGAAGAAGAAGTTTTATAGATCGACAACGGCCTCTCAGCCCGAAGGCTTTAACTAATGAAGACGCCGACCGTGAAAGCCTACATGTTACGACCAATCCTGAATCTCTGGAGCTTTAACAGTCACTTGGGGCACGCCCCAAGCTACGTCTGAAGACTTCTCTCCATTCAGAATGATATACTGTGTTCTCTTTGCTATAAACTCTTCAATAAAGCCACACAGTTGGTCTGATATTCCGTACACTCGTAGTTTGTTCATTAGGCGGTGGTGCGGAACTGCCTCGAATGCCTCTGGGAAGCAAAGAAACGCGGTATCTACGTGGGAGACTGTATCTACTGCTTTCTGCTTCTCGTGGACGAAAATGCAAAATGGGTTTCACACTGTCTTTGTTTGCCGAATCCATGTTGGTTACAACAGAGGAGTTTTTCGGTCTCCGCAAATGTCATAATATGCGAGCATAAAACATGTTACAAAATTCTGTAACAGACCCAGGTCAGGTCTGTTCGAAAACACTTCTTGAAAATGGGAATGACCTGTGCTTTATCCCAATCATTAGGAACTCTTAGCACCTCAAGAGACCTACAGTATACTGTTGCTAGAATAGGGATAAGTACTTTCGCATACTCTGAGCAGGGCCGAATGGCATCCCTTCAGGTGCCGTGGCCTTTCCTCTGTTGAGCGACTTCAGTTTATTTTCTATCACTTGTATCTCTGTCTTGTCACCAGTCGTCCATGTGTGATAAATCCGTCTTTTGCTCCCACGTGTCATATGCTAATGAGTCGGCCTTTCTCAAAGTCCTGAGATATTGATAAGCAGCACGAATACATCCGTTGGGTACCCCTGAAAAGTTCCAGAAGGTTAGACACACCCAACAATCAGAATGCACTCACATTATTCATTATGTGTAGAAATAGCTTTTTTTTCTATCGGTAATACTGAAAACACGGCCGCATAAGGATGAAACTGTAATCGATATATCTCAAAGGCATGGTAGCGTCCTTTCACAGTCATCATGTTAGAACACATTCCGCTTGCATCCATGTAATTGACCATCCGTGCCCTATATCGGCCATAATCATAAGACTGTGATCCAGCACTGTTTCTTATAGACGAAGTGTAAGAGAATAAGAGAATATTAGGTCATAAGCGTAATTTTTCCTAGCATACTGTCCTGATGTACAACTAAAAGTTAAACTGTTTGGAGCTGGCAATAGCTTATTATCATAAGAGAGATTCTATGAATATGATTCGAGTTTTTGTGGTGACATAGCTGATGTAACTGATGGATGTTGCTGACTGTCACGTTACTTGGGTCAATGATCTACTTAGTAAGAATTCCTTTTCCAGGAACAGTAGTTAAACATGGAATTTCCTTTACCCCTGCAAGGAAAACATTATTAGACGATGACTAGATTGCTTCCTGATTGCTTATCATTTCTCTGTATTGAGACCGGGTGCTTTAATGAACACATGTTGGGTACATGTGTTCCAAATCGGGTTTCCTTGGTCTGTAGCAAATACGATTCTCAAGTCATGGCGCCGGCCGCGGTGGTCTCGCGGTTCTAGGCGCGCAGTCCGGAACCGCGCGACTGCTACGGTCGCAGGTTCGAATCCTGTCCCGGGCATGGATGTGTGTGATGTCCTTAGGTTAGTTAGGTTTAACTAGTTCTAAGTTCTAGGGGACTGATGACCTAAGATGTTAAGTCCCATAGTGCTCAGAGCCATTTGAACCATTGTTTTCAAGTCATGGCAATGAACGTTTTAGGTGTAAACACCACAAATGTGCCCTTCGATACTCATGGTACGCTTACCGTCTAGGAAGCATTTGGTAAAAATAGCTGCGTTGCCTTATTTGCAATCAAAGAAGCATCCCGCTTCACTCTCCTCCTGCTCATTAGACAACTGAATACCCCGTTTACTACCAAGCGCGTTGTGCATGTTTAGACTCGTTGGCTCACTTACCGTGGGAGGAGATTAGAAATCATGAACTGAGGGCTGTTGAATGCGTAATGATATTTTCTTTTTACCTCGTGTTGGACTCTTCAGTGATATCGTAAGCGCTGGCAGAGAGAGTCTCGACATCATAGTCGGTACAAATGACAGGCGCTCGCAGCTTTTACGACCCAGCACTTAAATATAATTGAAGGTCATTTACGATGGAGTGGCATTCACGGTGTGAGAATGCAGATGATATATCATTTACACATAATGAGAGTAATAATGGCCCCACCAGTGAACGCTGGCGGTCACCTAGTGCGCGTCTTGAAGTTTGCCGAGGCGCTGCGAGCAGACTTCCCTCGCCGTGCGCCGTTTCTTCCAATTAGGTGTTTCTTGCTGCATGTACTACAGGAGCCTGGCTACTCCGAAGAACCGCATGACACCCTCCTGTTAAATGGCAGGAAACTGTGCAAACTCCTTTTTGGTGGTAACCGTGACACAGATACTGTAATTAGTGCGTTAGGGAAAGAAAAAAAAACCAACGATTTCCCGAAGTTCCGGCAGCTCTCCGAAACAGAAAGTACTGGAGTGTGCGTCATTTAAACGAAGTCCACCGTTACAGTCTCATCGAATTCCCAGCTATTTGACATTTTCTTTTATTTCTTCCTATCTTTGGCATATCTTCATGTTGCTGCTAATTTTTAGCCGTAGCTTCTTTTTAATACGCCACGCTTCACACGTCTCCTATTTATTCGTTATAGAATCTTGAACTTTTATTTCGTTTCAGTCGTACGTAGCTGTTGTCAAAAAACCTATTATCCCATGAGCGTGTAAGGTGAGAAACAAACCGGTCTTCGCAGAGAAAGACAAAGACAATATTACTATGAATTGCCAAATAGTCGAAAAGTGTCGAAAATATCGGGGAGGGGGAATCACTTTCTATTTGTAGATTGTACAAATCTTTACCATGAAACGCTGAAAAATTACCGGGCTCCATAGAGAGCGGTAGCTTATTTTTACAGCTGATAAAAATTATAAGGCCAGTGTAGATATCAGAAATACGAGGGCGTGCTGAAAAGCAATGCCTCAGAATTTTTTATGTGAAAATTCTTAAAGCTTTTTAAATGAAATAGACGTTATTAACGTTCCACAGATTTATAGCGTTATTCTTCATGTCTGTATATTTATTTCTCAATGCAGCCACCCTGAGCACGAATAAATTTCTCCCAACGAGAGGCCAGTTTGTTGATACCGCCACTGTAGAATGTTTGACTTTGTTGACGGAGCCACAACAGTTCTGCTTGCACCGCTTCATCACTACAAAAGTTAGCTCTTCCAAGGTGTTCTTTAAGTTTTGGAAATGATGGAAGTCGGATGGGGCCAACTCGGGACTGTATGGACCATTGTTGCAGGTGTAACAGCACTCGTATCTGGTTCGGCATTGTCATTCTGGTGGAGAGAGTGATCCATGTGTGGTCGACCTCTTAGAATTCGTCCTTTCAGTTCTCTGAAGCGCCTCTCAAGCATCAACATAGTCACTTTACTCGCCGCCACGGTACACGCTACAATTCGGTGCCCTCAACTGGCACAGTGCTGCATAAATACAGACGTTAAGAATGAAGATGGAGAATGTTAATAACGTACGTTTCATTTAAAAAGCTTTAAGAGTTTTCACAGGAAAGAGTCGGAGGCACTACTTTTGAGCACGTCCTCGTATTATATCTGAAAAAGGAGATTTTAAAAGAGAGTTGATTTGCGTGTACAATATTTATTATCAAATGATTACGCATTACAACGTACCACAGAGGATTAAGAACTGCACAGAAACATAATATTGCTGTAATTATTTGTTCTACTGTTTTTTTATTTTTATTTTTTTTATTTTTTTTTAATTTTTTTTTTATGAACGCTTAGTAACTGCTTGCAGTGATAAACCCTTGCAAACCAAACCTTATGGACACCACTTAACAGTCACAGAGAACATTCTCCGTGTATGATTCTCTGTAGACCATTAGCCTTGCCGCAATACTGTTAAGTGCCAAAAAATACAGCAAATGAAAATAATAACTGCCAAGTTATTTTAATTTCGCTTCTTAGGATACTTCCATGAAGTGGATATTGTAACACCATGGAAAGATTCAGTTACATCAAAAGCACACTTTACTAAATGAAGTGAAATAAAATGAGAAAGGTTTAAGACGAAACTGTACAGACTTATGGGCATTTAAACTCCACTGTATGGGGTCCATCGAAAGAGATTGAAAGAAAATTATAGACAGTATACATGATATTTTTGAGAAGAACAGAAGATATAAAATGACGAGCGGTAAATAAATATAGAAATAACAATATTGAACGACGTCTTGACTCGGCTGGTAACCCCAGAAGACTTCACCATCGAGATTCGCCGAGAAAGTCGAAATTTGCATATAACGTACAGTATTTACAAAAAGCTCCTTTTTTGTACCGGGAGTATGCCAGCCAAGGCGTGTAAGTTTCCAACAAGTAGTAATTGAATTTTCGCTTTAAACGCGCCGAGGCTTCGCAAAGTTACAAGACGATGGAGGTGTTCAACAACTTTCCACCATCTCTTTCTTCCATTCGGCTGATAAAATTGACGCTCGTTACGCATGTCGACGAATATAGTTTTCGTAGCAGTCGTTCAATGTAAAATCCGTGTTTGGATCCAATCCTAAATCTGTAAAAAAAATATCTATATTACGCATCACTATGGGATAGAACAGGAAAAGCATTGAAGGCTAATTCTACAATGAACTTTAGAAATGGTATTGAAGACTAACTCGCTGTCAGATTATGAGGAAATTGAAAGTCAGTCACTGCCAATGTTTTCCCCCAAATCTGATCACGAACACACCTTTTGAATTACTAAATTTTAGCAGGTCACCGTCATACTCATTAGAAACAGCGCGCTGGCACCGGTGTTTTGATTTAGTTTTCGAGACTGAGAATCCCCTGTTGCGAAATCCAAGTTTTCCCGTTCTCTACGTCTTCAATGTTCTTATCGCTATCATTGCTTCTATCTTCTGTTTTTTTCCCTTTAAATTTAAAGGCAAATAAAAATTGAAAGCACATGCTAAAGAACTGATACCTTATTATATTGAAAAATGGTTCAAATGGCACTGAGCACTATGGGACTTAACATCTTAGGTCATCAGTCCCCTAGAACTTTGAACTACTTAAACCTAACTAACCTAAGGACATCACACACTTCCATGCCCGAAGCAGGATTCGAACCTGCGACCGTAGCAGTCCCGCGGTTCCGGACTGCAGCGCCTAGAACCGCACGGCCACCACGGCCGGCTAATTATATTGATTTTCAGTTAAGTGCTTCATCCACCACACAACCGCGCCAGCTTCGTAAAATTCTAACACAAGATGTGCTCAAAACTATTTTTTCGTTTTCTTTGTAGCCCTTGGTAAAATAATGTTAAATTTGCTATTGTAAGACTAAACCAATTAATTTCGAATTGTACTCTGTAATATTCTTACCAGAATGAAATAACCATACTAGCAGCAATTTAAAAACACAGCTGCATTCAGTGTGGAGTCGAATTGCGTATCCGCGTCTTTTTTCTTAGATTGAGAAGTTTTTCGAGTTTAAAATAAGAAGTGTCACAGGGGTAGAGAAACATGGTTTCTCTCTCGCTCTTACACTACTACCAGCACCAGAACCACACAACGATCACCTGTTATGGTAGAAGTGAAAAATGATACACGGACGTAACGACGCGTTGTTAATTAGCGTTGTAGGAAAGTTCATTTTCAAGTGTGTCTATTTATTAGTAGTAATGAACATGAAATTAAGTTTGCCATGATACACTTCAGTGAGTTATACTGACAGTGTGACAAATTTTTTAGGAAATAACCTGAGAGGGGGACTGACAGAAAAGGCGCAGTACAGTTTATACCAGTTCGAGCAGTGCTGACAACGTAGATACGTGCAGAGCAAACGTATTGCAGAAGCGTACCCTCCGTGCCAAAGATTGTTGTGTCACAGGTGTTGGAGCAATGAGAAGAGGCAGAAAAACAACTACGGAGAGGTGAGCTCTTTACAATGTTATCATAACTTACACACTTAACTTGCACCTACAATCCTCGAACTGCTAGCTCGCTGATGTTATCAGCTGTGGAAAACAAATGTCATAGTCACGAAGCCTACTGAACGGAATTTTACAGAATCCAGAGGTGTCTCGAGCAGGAATAGGGGGAAAATGCCTGTTCTATACGCACAGACTATATGTGCGTGTGCCGGCCGGAGTGGCCGAGCGGTTCTACGCGCTTCAGTCTGGAACCGCGCGACCGCTACGGTCGCAGGTTCGAATCCTGCCTCGGGCATGGATGTGTGTGATGTCCTTAGGTTATTTAGGTTTAAGTAGTTCTGAGTTCTAGGGGACTAATGACCTCAGATGTTAAGTCCCATAGTGCTCAGAGCCATTTTTGTATGTGCGTTTGTTTATTTCTACTCGTTCTTCATTAAAATTATTGAACTGAAATTGCCTCATGAATTATTTTTATTGCTAAGTGTCAGAAAGTATATACAGTTGTGTAAGCTTACCAGCATTTGTTTTTTTAAACAAATATTGTTAGCAATTGTTCCATTATATCTCACAATCTCCTGAATGTGAAAAGCGTCACGAAAAGCTTAGAATTCTACAAGCGAGTTCAGAAATATGGGCACAAGAATCAAGAAAAAGGGAACAGGTTACACTAAACACTGTGCTATGCTTGTAAAGCCAGTTTTGAATGATACCGTTGCCATGATTTGTGTCCCAAGATTCGAATTTGAGATACAGAAAGTGTTTCCTCCTTTTCGTTCTTCCATCGACATATTTTCGAATTTCCAAAGGACAGCTGCCCCCCTCCCCCCTAACGCCGTCTGACGACGCCAATGTTATAACGCAGTGATTATGTGGCAAAGAGTTTCGAATATGGTCAAACAAGTCCAACTGACGAATAAGAAAGTGGCAGACCATCTCTCTGTAAAGAACGGCTGATAGCAAGATAAATGGAGGCTCCCGTAGTCCAAGATCAGTATATCACAATAGAGGCGATAGTGGACCCATTAACACCACACGTTTGCCCGACACTCGTTTTGGATCTGTAAATGTTTGCAAAGCCTTAAAGGAGTGTTACATTACTAAATGGTTCCCTTAGAAGTATCGTGCCAGATGAAATAGGTACGTTGCCACAAAACATAGCGTGCTTTCTACGTCTTTACCGTAGTGGACACGAGGCACCCCCCGCCCCCCCCCCCACCACCCCCCTTCGCCATAAATTTTTCTAGTTTTAAAAATTTTCTCCTAGTTCTTCGCCTTTTTGAAACACCACTATACTTCCTCTGTCTACCCACAGAATATTGACTTGACGAACGGTTTTTCTCCCGTAACTACTTCTCTTGCCTAGCAGTGTTCGTTTAGAGCCCTCTGCAACAAGTGGCTGAAATTTAAGTGTACCCCGTATTCGCAGGTACAGCTTTTGTTCCTCCTGCTTTGCTGATTTAATGTTCGTCATCCTCGTGTCTGAAGTACGGAAGAGAAATCTGTGTGACAATCGCCCAAATGGTTATGATATTACTACCTCTCTGGAGAGGCATTCCTACAGCCATTACTTCACCTCCTATTTTTTCATTTATTTATTTTTTATTTATTGCCTTTTTGCGTAACCCGGAACCATGATGATATTTCATGCTGCATTTTCCATTAAGAAAAATGTTGAATGCAGTATAAGTTGTAATCAGTATTGTAATTTACATTTCATTCTTACATTCATCGATCACAATAATTACTATCAGTCAATATTTTCCATGAAGTTTCCTGCTTTCATTTTGAAATCCTTTGAATAGGAAAGGAGGAGAGTAATATTGCCGAACTAAGTGGCTGAATCGTTAACAAGGCAGAACTTAAGGCCATATTTTTTCCTTAATTAGCGTTGCTCTTTCACACTCCCCTGAACTGGTGCACCATTTCCCGTTACTTCCTTCGCTGATGAAGCCATAGTCGCTTAATAAGGAGAGCACTTTCTCTTTCTCCTCGTTCCTCTTCTCCTCATAAATTCTCACTAAACCTAGCACTGGCTTATCTAGATTTTCCCCCAGGTTTCTCTTCTGACATTCTATGACTTGATCGTAAAATGTTTGGTTTAATCATTCTGTGGGTCGTAAACACCTCATTAGTAGTCTACATTTTCAGGGACAGCTGAGGACTAGATTATTTCCGTAGTTTTCCCGCTCTTTCTTGCAAAATCAGAAGCTGAAACGAAGAATTAGACCTGTGTATTTAATGTACTTTTCGTCGTCAACTTCATGCTGACCACCTTGATTAATGATTTATTCATCCTCGGGGGCAGTTTTCCATTCCTTATTAAGCAAGTGCTTTGTAAGAGGTCACCGTATACATCTACATCTACATTTATACTCCGCAAGCCACCCAACGGTGTGTGGCGGAGGGCACTTTACGTGCCACTGTCATTACCTCCCTTTCCTGTTCCAGTCGCGTATGGTTCGCGGGAAGAACGACTGTCTGAAAGCCTCCGTGCGCGCTCTAATCTCTCTAATTTTACATTCGTGATCTCCTCGGGAGGTATAAGTAGGGGGAAGCAATATATTCGATACCTCATCCAGAAACGCACCCTCTCGAAACCTGGACAGCAAGCTACACCGCGATGCAGAGCGCCTCTCTTGCAGAGTCTGCCACTTGAGTTTATTAAACATCTCCGTAACGCTATCACGGTTACCAAATAAACCTGTGACGAAACGCGCCGCTCTTCTTTGGATCTTCTCTATCTTCTCCGTCAACCCGATCTGGTACGGATCCCACACTGATGAGCAATACTCAAGTATAGGTCGAACGAGTGTTTTGTAAGCCACCTCCTTTTTTGATGGACTACATTTTCTGAGGACTCTCCCAATGAATCTCAACCTGGTACCCGCCTTACCAACAATTAATTTTATATGATCATTCCACTTCAAATCGTTCCGCATGCATACTCCCAGATATTTTACAGAAGTAACTGCTACCAGTGTTTGTTCCGCTATCATATAATCATACAATAAAGGATCCTTCTTTCTATGTATTCGCAATACATTACATTTGTCTATGTTAAGGGTCACATGCCACTCCCTGCACCAAGTGCCTATCCGCTTATAATGAATTCTACTCTGTTTTTGTAAATGATGAAAGTATGTATGAATGCAGCTTGCCGCTAACTTGGTGTAATGTTTTGTCTGTACAGAGGTGTATCTGTCGCCTTTATTACTCCTTCACTCTCACACATAAATCGGTACAATAAAGTCAGGGCTTCGTGGTTTATATGTAGGCTGATCCGTGAAAAGACAGACAAACAATTATGCTAATGGAGGATTCTGAGTATTTTCTAGAATTTCATTCGCTCTCTCTCTCTCTCTCTCTCCCTCTCTGTCCTTTATCTGTGTACAGTTTAAATATATTATTTACGTGAAATCAGCCTAGTAGAATCTCTGGTGGAGCCCTTCGTCTTAATATTCAGCAGCTGGCTTGCTAGAAAAGATCTTTACATTTGTTATTATTATTAAGCGCTGCATTCAGTTGGGAAAATCGATCGTTTGAACAATTCGTTCAGTTTACGACAGATCTAAAATTTCAGATGTGGACGAAGCCTTTTTGGACGATTTATAAAAACTCAGAGATTGCAGGCTCTCTTCGTCACAGCTGAAACTTCCCAATTAATTACAGGGCCCAGACAATCATCAACGATTCAGACAGAGAACTCATTCGTCATTCACTCTAGAATAAAATGGTCACAAACCTTATTTCTGAGGAAAATTGTATATTGAATCCATTTCCGTACATGTTCCGTTTTCTGTGGATTTCAAGTCTCATATCATTTGCTTTTACAGGTTTACTTTCTCTTTACCTATCACGCTAGCGGCACAAACGTTCCTAGCTCGTTTTAGCGCGAAGAAGAGTAAATAAATCTCTTTTAGCAATCCGACAATCTTCCAACCGATACTTCCGAAGCTGTGTCCCTTCTCTCTCTATAATAACCATGGAGCATACATCTCTGTATCTCTGTTATTCCAAAGAATAAACGTACTAGAAAAATACCTTGGCGTCGACGAGCTGTCGGCGCATATATTACTAAAAAATCTGATCAGATACTTTTTCAAAAGTAAATAATTGTGGATGATTTGATTAACCCTTATTAATTATTGCGTGGTGGAGGGTAATTTTCCGTGGGGAGATTACACGCTGCAGATCTTTCTGCATTTCGCTACAATTTTCTAATGCTGCAACTTCTCTGTATACTACAGCATCATCCGCGAAAAGCCGCATGGAACTTCCGACACTATCTACTAGGTCATTTACATATATTGTGAAAAGCAATGGTCCCATAACACTCCCCTGTGGCACGCCAGAGCTTACTTTAACGTCTGTAGACGTCTCTCCATTGATAACAACATGCTGTGTTCTGTTTGCTAAAAACTCTTCAATCCAGCCACACAGCTGGTCTGATATTCCGTAGACTCTTACTTTATCAGGCGACAGTGCGGAACTGTATCGAAAGCCTTCCGGAAGTCAAGAAAAATAGCATCTACCTGGGAGCCTGTATCTAATATTTTCTGGGTCTCATGAACAAATAAAGCGAGTTGGGTCTCACACGATCGCTGTTTCCGGAATCCATGTCGATTCCTACATAGTAGATTCTGGGTTTCCAAAAACGACATGATACTCGAGCAAAAAACATGTTCTAAAATTCTACAACAGATCGACGTCAGAGATATAGGTCTATAGTTTTGCGCATCTGCTCGACGACCCTTCTTGAAGACTGGGACTACCTGTGCTCTTTTCCAGTCATTTGGAACCTTCCGTTCCTCTAGAGACTTGCGGTACACGGCTGTTAGAAGGGGGGCAAGTTCTTTCGCGTACTCTGTGTAGAATCGAATTGGTATCCCGTCAGGTCCAGTGGACTTTCCTCTGTTGAGTGATTCCAATTGCTTTTCTATTCCTTGGACACTTATTTCGATGTCAGCCATTTTTTCGTTTGTGCGAGGATTTAGAGAAGGAACTGCAGTGCGGTCTTCCTCTGTGAAACAGCTTTGGAAAAAGTTGTTTAGTATTTCAGCTTTACGCGAGTCATCCTCTGTTTCAATGCCATCATCATCCGGGAGTGTCTGGATATGCTGTTTCGAGCCACTTACTGATTTAACGTAAGACCAGAACTTCCTAGGATTTTCTGTCAAGTCGGTACATAGAATATTACTTTCGAATTCACTGAACGCTTCACGCATAGCCCTCCTTACGCTAACTTTGACATCGTTTAGCTTCTGTTTGTCTGAGAGGTTTTGGCTGCGTTTAAACTTGGAGTGAAGCTCTCTTTGCTTTCGCAGTAGTTTCCTAACTTTGTTGTTGTACCACGGTGGGTTTTTCCCGTCACTCACAGTTTTACTCGGCACGTACCTGTCTAAAACGCATTTTACGATTGCCTTGAACTTTTTCCATAAACACTCAACATTGTCAGTGTCGGAACAGAAATTTTCGTTTTGATCTGTTAGGTAGTCTGAAATCTGCCTTCGGGTCTGTTTGTTATCAGTAGGTCCAAGATGTTATCTCCACGAGTCGGTTCTCTGTTTAATTGCTCGAGGTAATTTTTTGATAGTGCACTCAGTATAATGTCACTCGATGCTCTGTCCCTACCACCCGTCCTAAACATCTGAGTGTCCCAGTCTATATCTGGTAAATTGAAATTCCACCTAAGACTATAACATGCTGAGAAAATTTATGTGAAGTGTATTCCAAAATTTCTCTCAGTTGTTCTGCCACTAATGCTGCTGAGTCGGGAGGTCGGTAAAAGGAGCCAATTATTAACCTAGCTCGGTTGTTGAGTGTAACCTCCACCCATAATAATTCACAGGAACTATCCACTTCTACTTCACTACAGGATAAACTACTACTAACAGCGACAAACACGCCACCACTGGTTGCATGCAATCTATCCTTTCTAAACACCGTCTGTGCCTTTGTAAAAATTTCGGCAGAATTTATCTCTGGCTTCAGCCAGCTTTCTGTACCTATAACGATTTCAGCTTCGGTGCTTTCTATCAGCTCTTGAAGTTCCGGTACTTTACCAACGGAGCTTCGACAGTTTAAAATTACAATACCGATTGCTGCTTGGTCCCCGCATGTCCTGACTTTGCCTCGCACCCGTTGAGGCTGTTGCCCTTTCTGTACTTGCCCAAGGCCATCTAACCTAAAAAACCGCCCAGCCCACGCCACACAACCCCTGCTACCCGTGTAGCCGCTTGTTGCGTGTAGTGGACTCCTGACCTATCCAGCGGAACCCGAAACCCCACCACCCTATGGCGCAAGTCGAGGAATCTGCAGCCCACACGGTCGCAGAACCGTCTCAGCCTCTGATTCAGACCCTCCACTCGGCTCGGTACCAAAGGTCCGCAGTCAGTCCTGTCGACGATGCTGCAGATGGTGAGCTCTGCTTTCATCCCGCTAGCGAGACTGGCAGTCTTCACCAAATCAGATAGCCGCCGGAAGCCAGAGAGGATTTCCTCCGATCCATAGCGACAGACATCATTAGTGCCGACATGAGCGACCATCTGCAGATGGGTGCACCCTGTACCCTTCATGGCATCCGGAAGGACCCTTTCCACATCTGGAATGACTCCCCCCGGTATGCACACGGAGTGCACATTGGTTTTCTTCCCTTCTCTTGCTGCCATATCCCTAAGGGGCCCCATTACGCGCCTGACGTTGGAGCTCCCAACTTCCAGTAAGCCCACCCTCTGCGACCGCCCAGATCTTGCAGACTGAGGGGCAACCTCTGGAACAGGACAAGCAGCCATGTCAGGCCGAAGATCAGTATCAGCCTGAGACAGAGCCTGAAACCGGTTCGTCAGACAAACTGGAGAGGCCTTCCGTTCAGCCCTCCGGAATGTCTTTCGCCCCCTGCCACACCTTGAGACGACCTCCCACTCTACCACAGGTGAGGGATCAGTCTTAATGCGGGCAGTATCCCGGGTAACCACAGTCGAAGTCCGATCGGGGGATGTGTGGGACGAACCCCCATCCGGACCCCCACAGTGATGCCCATTGGCAACAGCCTCAATCTGTGTGACCGAAGCCAACACTGCCTGAAGCTGGGAGTGAAGGGATGCCAACTCAGCCTGCATCTGAACACAGCAGTTGCAGTCCCTATCCATGCTAAAAACTGTTGTGCAAAGAACGTCTGAACTAATCTACAGAGAGCGCAAACAAATCGACACAAAATTTAAACGGTTATTAAAATACAAGGTTGCCTAGTAAATGCAGTAATGCTGCTACTTGCGCACTGCTGACACACTGCTCGGCGGCGGAAGGAGACTACGCGATTTTACACTATTCAGGTACTAAAACGCGATGCTACAACTCTCAAATACTATAATACGTCCGAAATTTATGAATTAAACAATGCAAGTACCAAAAACACGCAAAGAAGTTAAGAATTAAACTATGTAACAAATGAGTGAGCTAGGAGTATACGACTTGCTGCTGCAGCTGCTTATCCAACGGCGGCAGGGAGCATACAAGAAGATTTCTTTCGTCAGACCTTGAAAAATTCATCAGGAGCAGCATCAAGAGTTAAACCAGTCCTGGACTGTTCCACAGTCAAAATTTTTGGCCTATCCATCTTTTCTTCGGTCACCCAGTCTTTATTTTTCCTTATTTTGGTTTGTAGTTAGACAGGGCATTTTTGTTCTGCGCGATTGGAGAAGTTTTCCACGACGAATGGCCGTACTGTATGTGTGACAATTACGCAGGACGGGCAGGATATTGGCATTTATCACATACGACTGCATCTGTACAGTGTAGTTACACGTACACAGTGCCCTATTTTGATAGTTGCGGAAGATACTGGACTTATCACTGGTTCGCACATCAAGGATTTGGTGTGATGTTACAGCGAATTGGGTAAACACCTCGTTAATTAGATAACGCTGTACTAACTCTCACTTTCTTTGATTTAATCAGTCAAATCCAAATTTTAACTACTAATAAGTGTTTACACCGAGCGAGGTGGCGCAGTGGTTAGCACGCTGGACTCGCATTCGGGAGGACGACGGTTCAAACCCACGTTCGGCAGTCCTGATTTAGTTTTTCTGTGATTTACCTAAATCCCTTCAGGCAAATGTCGGGATGGTTCGTTTGAAAGGGCACGACAGACTTCCTTCCCCATCCTTCCCTAATCCAACGGGGCCGATAACCTCGCTGTTCGGTCCTCTCCCCGAGTCAACCAACCAACTGTTTACAGCTGCTATTCCAGCAAGCACTGTTAAAGAGGTATCTGACTAACATTTATGTGGTAATAACAGTTAACCGTTACAAGCACAACAGGAAACACACTCGTGAGTCTCAGAAGGAAACGATCAGCACCGGTCACACCAATATTCAAGAAAGGAAATAGGAGTAACCCATTGAATTACAGAAGGATATTGGAGCATATACTGTACTCGAACACTATGAATCACCTTGAAGAAAATGACTTATTGATACAATGTAGTTCTTGTGCAACACCGCTAGATCTTTATTCCCATGAAGTAATGAGTGATGTCGGCAAGGGATCTCAGATCGATTCCATATTCCTAGATTTCCAGAAGGCTTTTGATACCGTTCCTCACAAGCTACTATTAATCAAATTGCGTGCATATGGAGTACGGTCTTAGTTTTGTGACTGGATTCGTGATTGCCTCTCAGAGGCGTCACAGTTCGTAGTGATAGACGGTAAATCATCGAGCAGAACAGAAGTAATATCTGGCGTCCTGCAACGTAGTGTCATAGGCCTTCTGCTGTTCCTGATTTATATAAATGATGTAGGTGATAATCTCAGCAGCCACCTTAGATTGTTTGCAGATGACGCGGTAATTTACCGTCTAGTAAAATCATCAGACGATCAATTCCATTTACAAAATGATCTAGATAGAATTTCTGTATGGTGCGAAGAGTGACAATTAGCACTAAACAAAGAAAAGTTGGAGGTCATCCACATGGGTACTAAAAGAAATCCGATAAATTTTGGGTATACGATAAATCGCACAAATCTAAGGGCTGTCAATTCGACTAAATACCTAGGAATTACAATTACGAGCAACTTAAATTAGGAAGACCACATAGATAATATTGTGGGGAAGGCGAAACAAAGACTGCGCTTCGTTGGCAGAACACTTAGCAGATGCGACAAACCCACTAAAGAGACAGCCTACATTACACTTGGCCGTCCTCTGCTGGAATACTGCTGCACCGTATGGGATCCCTACCAGGTAGGATTGACGGAGGACATCGGAAAAGTGCGAAGAAGGGCAGTTCGTTTCGCGTTATCGCGCAATAGGGGTGAGAGTGTCGGTGATATGATACGGGAGTTGGGGTGGCAGTCACTGAAACAAAGGCGAGATCTATTTACGAAATTTCAGTCACCATCTTTCTCCTCCGAATGCATGGATATTTTGTTGGCGCCCACCTACGTAGGGGGAAATGATCATCATAATAAAATAAGAGTAATCTGAGCCCGAACGGGAAGATTTAGGTGTTCCTTTTTCCCACGTGCCATTCGAGAGTGGAATGGTAGAGAATTAGTATGAAAGTGGTTCGATGAACCCTCTGCCAGGCACTTAAGTGTGAATTGCAGAGTAACAATGTAGATGTAGATGAACTGTAAAAATAGGTAACATTGCTAGACGAAGCTTCGACCATACATAGAAGTAAGTGTTACAGCATAGCACGGAAGGCAACTGAAATAAATATTCAATGAAACGTACAGAAGTGACTTTTTAATTCAAATACCATAATTACGCTGAAATCACCGCGATTTATGTAGGTCCCCAGGACATTACAAAAGGCAGGACACGGTTCTTAGTAGGGAATGTTCACCACGGACTGCTATGCGTGCTCTGTAACTTGCTTTCACGCTGGGAACAAGGTTGGTAAAGGGTTCCTGTGGTAAGGCGCTCCATTCTCCCACCAGCGCGGTTGACAACTAGTAGATGGTCACTGGTGCACGTGGACGTGGCGGAGTATGCCTCCCCTATGCATCTCACCCTTACTCGGTGGGACTCAGGTCAGGGGAACGAGCAGGCAAGCCTTTCGCCGAATGTCCTCTCGTTCTGCAAGCTTCTCCACGCGCTCTGTTCGATGCGGTCGCTCATTGTCACACGAAAAAATAAAGTCAGGGCGGAAAGGACCCCTGAGAAGATGCACATGGGAAAGGAGCACAGTGTCACAAAGACGTCGACCGGCGATGTACCGTTTGCAAAAATTTGAACGTCAGTACGCACGTGCAACATTATGCCTTCTGACACCATAACACCTGGACCACAAAAATGATAATATTCGCCTATGTCCGTTGATGCATTACGTGTTCCCACCTCTCACCAAATGGAAATACTTCCATCATTGTCGAACATTGTCAGTGTGTGGGTGTTACGTAGATGAGTTGTGCAACGGATTTATCTGACAAGTACCCTTTGGCTCCTGCAAGAAGCAATTTCCACCCCACGCTGCTACAGAAATCAGACAGACACTCCTAACGTACCAAAAAGAAATGCCTGAAAAACTTTCAGCAATAAATATCTTCTGGAGTCATCCGCTGTAAGGAAAAAACACAAAAATATACTATTTTCTTGCATAACTAGTGGGATACTTGGGTACTGGAGTATTGCTAGTTAGTGTAAGAAAAACATTAAACGAACGGAAAATATTATTTATTGCAAAATTTAAGAAAAATCAATGAAACTTTTATTTATAAACTACACTGTAGCGCACAGTACCGTGAGCTGCGACGACTGTTGCCTGCGTAGTTCGCCGCTGAAAAATAACAAAACTATCTCTTTCTCTGTGGACTGACCTTCGCCCATAGAACTCTCACTATGCCTTGATGAAGTCAAGGACTCCTATCTGCCCCTAGTGTAACTATTGGCGTGGTACACCGGTCAGATAACCAGTCCACAGCGATGCCACTCAACGTTCGCTCGCAGGTGCTAACTAATACTCTGTGTTCACACCGTACATTAAGTGTCACGGCCAACACAGTGAACAAACACTTAACCACGAGCGACTCAATATAGAGTACCACTGCGATTCGCTAGCGACAGAGGTGCTCTCCCAGTGAAGTACTGAGTAGAGACTTTGTTCCTCACTCTCTGCGTACACATACGAGCGCGCTCGCTCCTGCAACATGTTCCCGCTACAAGAGCGTCACTGGAACATCTTCCCTCCACGCAAAAAGCGAAAGGTTATATCGTCCGCTGTCTTTCCCTCACTCCTCCAGCTCCTTGCGTCAGAAATAGTTCACCAATCAGTGTTACTCTTACAAATGGCAGAATGGCTAAGCCAACCAATCCAGAAATATATAGCATCTGCGTTAGGCAGAGAACTCTGAAACGCACACTAGGTCTGTCAAAAAAGCGTATGCTGGGGCTCTCCCAAACAATAGAGTGGGTCTTGCTTTTAAGGTGAACACGCAGGCCATTATCACTTTTCTCTGGCAAAAACTGTTTTGGTCTATGGGCAGTTGGCTGGCCGACGCAACTGAGTGCTGACTCACCCTCCTACAGACTTTCCAGCGGGCTGTTTGCCTCCGCCATCAAAAACTCCTGTGGCTGTCATGTCTTGAATGTTTGTGTAGGCCTGCCTCGACTTTTTAATCTCGGAGGGCACCTGCGATTTCTTTATTAGATTCGCATATCGATTAAATGGAAATATGTAAAATTGACTCTACCCTATCGAGTTTGGGCTCGAATGATACGTCTTGATACGCAGACTACGATGATGTGGTAGGAATATGTAAGAAATGAAGGCCAGGAGACCACGCCACCTTACAACATGATCGTTTTAGTGGTCTAGGTGTTGTGGTGTGGGCAGATATAACGTTGCATGGGCGTACTGAACTCCAAATCTTTGAAAACAGTACTCTCACCGGTGATCGTCTCTGTTGCACTTTCCTCCTTCCTGATGTCCATCGTGTCATGGGTGCATTTGGTCTTGACTTCATTTTAATGGATGAAAATGCGTGACAGCATTGAACTGAGTAGATTTAGGAGCTCTTGGAACGAGAGGACGATCGCCGAATGGACTAACGTGCCCATACCCGCGACTTGGATCCTGTCGAGCATATAGTATGTGGGATACTTTTGGGGGAAACATATTGCAACACCTCCACTTGCGCCAGTGACCATCCAGCAGTTGTCAACGTTGCTGGTGGAGAAATGGAAAGCCCTGTCACAAGAACACCATGCCAATCTCAGGGCGCTGCTGCTACGGTCGCGGGTTCGAATCCTTCACCTGGCATGGATGTGTGTGATGTTCTTAGGTTACTTAGGTTTAAGTAGTTCTAATTCTAGGGGACTGATGACCTTAGAGGTTGTCCCATAGTCCTTAGAGCCATTTGAACCATTTTGAGCCAATCTCAGGACCAGCTCGGGAGCACATTTCAGGGCATTTATCGCCGCCCATGGCGATCACACACCCCATAAAGAACCATGTCCTGGGGACCTTCACAGATCGCGGGGACTTAAGTATAATTATTGACTTTGAATAAAAGTGTCATTTCTGTTCGTCTCATTGCGTATTTCTTGCAGGAACCTTCTTTTCTGTACTGTAGGAGTTACGAGTTGTAATCAAAAAGTAACGGGAATTTTCGATTTTCTTTAAGCATCTTTATTTATTGATGAACATAAACTTTGTCCTCTTCAAAGTAATGCCCCCCAGAGATAATACAACTGGGCCAGCGCTTTTTTTCCGCCTCAGGAACAGAAAGAAATCGCCAGGGACCATGTCGGGCGAATGCGGTTGCTAATGCTGAATGACGGTTTTGTTTTTGACAAAAAGTCGCAAACAACCATTGAAGTGTGAGCAGGAGCATTATCGTGGTGGAATTTACACGATTGGTTTCGCCACCGTTCTGGTCGTTTTCTTCGGATTTCTTCATGCAAACGGCGCTTAACTTCCGGATAGTATTCCTTATTGACTGTACGACCGTAAAGCAGGAACACATCATGTGCTATCCTATTGAAATCGAAGAAAACACTGAGAAGGACCTTCACATATGAGTGAACTTGTCGAATTTTTTTCGGTCCTGGTTCTACAGATAGTTTTCATTGCGACGATTGAGCCGTGGTTTCGACGTCATATCCGTATCCCTATGTTTCATCACCTGCTATAACGTTCTTTACGAGTTCTGGATCGTTGTCAACTTCATTCAGCAATTCTTGAGCGATGTCTACGCGACGTCGGTTTTGGTCGAAATTCAACAATTTCGGAACAAACTTTGGTGCTACACGTTTAATGAAAAGAACATCGGAAAAAAGGACATGCCAAAATCATCAGCAACCTCTCCGATCGCAATTCGGTGACTTTCCAGAACCATCTTCGTTACTTCTTCTCGACCGCCTTTGTGGCATTGAAACCACTTGCAAACTTTTGTCTTATTTAGATTCGCCTAAAGCTACAGCCAACTTCTCGAAAGCGGAGCTGCACTTTATTCCATCTTAAAAGCAAAATTTAACGCAAATTCTCTGATCCATCTTTTTCGTAAGTAAATATTCGCCTAGCACTCGAAAACACGTACGACCTTTTCGAGTGTCAACAATAAACTAAGTATTCCAAACAGCTGAAAATACATACTTTTTTTTTAGGAGCAAGTGTACCGACAAGATAAAAAGTTTTGAAAATCGGATGTAGAAAGCCCGAGAAAATAAAAAATTCTGGTACTTTTTTATCACACTACGTATTTCTGTGTATGGCCCACGTTTCATCGACCTCCGTTGCTTAGCAGTAACACATCATGGGAAAGTTATTTTCGTCCTTAAGTTTTGCACAACATTGTCTAATAATGCTCGTGGCGTTGCAAAATTTGCAAGATATTTCTGAGTTGTAATACAATTAAATAGTGCATGGAATCACAGTGTGGTCTGTTGCAGACTGTGAGCTTGCACAAGCACGTGGTACGGAAACAGCAAAGCAATTTTCGGAAAAACGGGCACATCGACACCACTCCTTCTACAAATAAGCAGACGTTAACTTTGTTGAACAGCATCACAACCCAAACTAAATACATAACACATAGACCACTTTACATAAAATGATTTTACCAAAAAATCAAACTGAATTGTTACTGAATGAGAGGGGGTTTTAGTATCTACCAGCTACAGTTGCCCATTACAAACAGCATTGTAAGGTGCTTAAAAATGTTATTAGGGAATCAAAAAGGTGCGTGATGCGCAAATAGAATAGCTAATTAACCGGGTAAAATTAAAACCATATACTCAGTTCGGAAGGAAGTGTCTGGTCAGTAGCACAATGTCGAAGATATTAAGTCAGTTCGCAGTAAAAATATTTCTGTTAATGATAAATCAGATATAAGTACAGTATTTAACAATCATTTTCTGAGCATTGCTGGTGAATTGTATAAAAATTTAGTTTCTACAGGGAATTGTATAACTCTCTTGGAAAACGCCTTTCCGAGACTGTGTCTGAAATACTCCTCTGTGATACTGAGAAGAGGGAATCTGAGTCAATAATTAAATCACTGAAGACTAAGGACTCTCACGAATATGATGGAGTGCCTAGCATAATATTACTGTGCTGCACATGTTAGCCTGTATCTAGCCATATTTGTAATTTTTCCTTTAGGAATGATCAGTTTCCTGAACGATTAAAGAACTCAGTAGCAAAACCGCTTCATAAAAACGGAGAAAGGGATAAAGTAGATAATTTTAGGCCTATTTCTATGCCATCAGTGTTTGCTAAAGTTATTGAAAAGGCTGTGTTTGTAAGGATAATTGATCTTTTTATATCACACGATTTGCTATCAAATGTGCAGTTCAGCTTTAGAAGTCGTTTAACAACTGAAAATGATATATTCTCTTTTCTCTGTGAGGTACTGGATGGGTTAAACAAAAGGTTTCGAACGCTAGGCATATTTTTTTATTTAACTAGGCGTTTGATTGTGTTGATCATAAAATATTCTTGGACCATTACCGAATACGGGGAGTAGCTCGCAATTGGGTCACCTCTTACTTTAGCAACAGACAGAAAAAGGTCATTATTCACAATGTTAAGAATGACTGTGATGATGGGTCCGAGTGGGGTATGGTCAAGAGGGTGGTGCCCCAGGGAAAAGTGTTAAGGCCACTCCTGTTCCTTATTTATATAAATGATATGCCCTCTAGTATTATGGGTAACTCTAAAATATTTCTGTTTGCTAATGACACTAGCTTGGTAGTAAAAGATGTTGTGTACAACATTGGCTCGGTTTCAAATAGTGCTGTTCATGACCTAAGTTCATAGCTTGTAGAAGATAAACTAATGCTAAATCTCAGGAAGACTCATTTTCTACATTTTCTAACAAACAATTTAACAAAACCTGACGTTTTAATTTCACAGAATTGGCATATTATTAATGAAACTGAACAGTTCAAATTTATAGGTGTTCAGACAGACAGTAAACTGTTGTGGAAAGCCCTCATTCAGGATCTTGTTCAAAGACTTAATACTGTCATTTTTACTATTCGAACAGTATCAGAAGTGAGTGGTCATTCAACATGAAAATTAGTCTACTTTGCTTATTTTCATTCGCTTATGTCGTATGGTGTTATATTTTGGGGTAAGTCTTCCCACTCTAAAAGGATATTTTTGGCCCAGAAACGGGCGGTTCGAGCAATAAGTGATGTAAGTTCGCGAACCTCTTGTCGCCCCTTTGTTCACCAGTCTGGGTTTTTTGACATTGGCCTATCCATATACATATTCTTTACTGTCGTTTGTTGTTGACAATATCAGCTTATTCCCAAGAATAAGCAACGTAGTTAATATTTGGCAGAAATCCAACCTGCATTTGGGTCGGACTTCCTTAACTCTTGTACAGAAAGGTGTTTAGTATACTGCTGCATCAGTTTTCAAGAAGGTACCAGAAGAATTCAAAAATCTTAGCAGTAATCCACGCGCCTTCAAATCGAAACGAAAGAGTTTTCTCATGGTCACTCCTTCTATTCTGTTGAGGATTTCCTTGAAAGATTAAGCTAATTTTCATATTATAATGTTGACTTCGTTTACTGAAATTTATGTGTTGACTTTTTTGGGTTGATAAACATTTTATTATTATCTGTTATTACTTTCGATGACCTTGGAGATTTTCTCCTCAGTTTGGTCCTACGGAACTTAACGTGTAAATAAATAAATAAATAAATCATGAACAGCAATAGAATGCACGAATATTTCGGTCCATGTGGACACACGACTGAAACCCCTCCACAAAGAACTGAGTTCAGATCCCACTCAGAATGCCCAGTAAATATAACGATTTACTGTGCATAACTGTGACTTTGAAAGATTAAGTTCGTCCTTCATGAATGCGACCGAATAGCAATGCGTACCCTAGCCAAGTCAGCACATGTAGCGACCACACCAAAAGACTAGCAACAACATGAAGTGAAACAGCAACCGACGACTGCAGGGTCAGACAAACCCAAGCAAGAGACGCGAGTAGCTGCCGCCAAGCCAAGTTCAAAACTTATTCTCACGGCAAATGTCTGATTGGCCGTTGCAAACCAAAGAGCTTCCCATGTGACATGTCTCATATTCGGTTACCTGATAGTCAAAAAGCTTACGCTAGACAGTACACCATCGATATCAGCGTATCTGTGTGGATGCCTCTTTGGATGAGGCCTGACAGTGTCATGTTAATGTTTCAATGAAAATGGTCGAGGTGAAAAGCAGATGCAGTTCACGATGACCAAGAATGTGTGGATCAGTGGGCCTGACATTGTCTACATCAAGAAACCCGACTAATCACATCTCACGAGATGTACCCCAGGTGTTCCGCAGGGAAGCGTCCTCGGACCTCTGCTGTTCCTGATCTATATAAATGACCTGGGTGACAATCTGAGCAGTTCTCTTACGTTGTTCGCAGATGATGCTGTAATTTACCGTCTAGTAAGGTCATCCGAAGACCAGTATCAGTTGCAAAGCGATTTAGAAAAGATTGCTGTATGGTGTGTCAGGTGGCAGTTGACGCTAAATAACGAAAAGTGTGAGGTGATCCACATCAGTTCCAAAAGAAATCCGTTGGAATTCGATTACTCGATAAATAGTACAATTCTCAAGGCTGTCAATTCAACTAAGTACCTGGGTGTTAAAATTACGAACAACTTCAGTTGGAAAGACCACATAGATAATATTGTGGGGAAGGCGAGCCAAAGGTTGCGTTTCATAGGCAGGACACTTAGAAGATGCAACAAGTCCACTAAAGAGACAGCTTACACTACACTCGTTCGTCCTCTGTTAGAATATTTCTGCGCGGTGTGGGATCCTTACCAGGTGGGATTGACGGAGGACATCGAAAGGGTGCAAAAAAGGGCAGCTCGTTTTGTATTATCACGTAGTAGGGGAGAGAGTGTGGCAGATATGATACGCGAATTGGGATGGAAATCATTAACGCAAAGACGTTTTTCGTCGCGGCGAGATCTATTTACGAAATTTCAGTCACCAACTTTCACTTCCGAATGCGAAAATATTTTGTTGAGCCCATCCTACATAGGTAGGAATGATCATCAAAATAAAATAAGAGAAATCAGAGCTCGAACAGAAAGGTTTAGTTGTTCGTTTTTCCCGCGCGCTGTTCGGGAGTGGAATGGTACAGAGATAGTATGATTGTGGTTCGACGAACCCTCTGCCAAGCACTTAAATGTGAATTGCAGAGTAGTCATGTAGATGTAGATGTAGATGTACAAGTCGGCAAAAAGGGAGGAACGTCACCATCAAAGGCTGAAAGAGAGTGGACAGATAAGCTGGAGTGAGGAGCAGCAGTGGATGTTTCTACAGGACAAAGGCGAATTAGTTGAGCTGATGGAGCCCAGTGGTACAATTTCGGTGAATGGTTGTGTCGTCTAATATAGGGTGCCTAGGAAGCTGTTTATTGGATAGCTAGACAACAATTCAAGCAAATTATATTAATGGAGTTTGTTACAGTAAATTAAATTAACAATACTTTGCCTTTTTACAGAGAGGTATTGTAAGCAATTGGCGACCTGCAGATAATCAATGTCCTTCGATATATACAATTTCCATGGAAGAAATGGTTCAAAAATGGTTCAAATGGCTCTGAGCACTATGGGACTTAACAGCTATGGTCATCAGTCCCCTAGAACTTAGAACTACTTAAACCTAACTAACCTAAGGACATCACACACATCCATGCCCGAGGCAGGATTCGAACCTGCGACCGCAGCAGTCGCGCCATGGAAGAAATAATACTGTTCACGAGTCACGGTTCGTTTTCTAGTGAGTCTCTTCTAGTGTGGCCACGGCTAGCTGGAACGGCGATTGTATTCTCTTCGTATATTGGCCGCTCCTGTCGTGGTGTCGTCCTAGTCATTTATCTATTGGCTGACGTCGTCTCACAGCCTTCTCTGCTGTATCGTTCCAGGCCGACGTGACGGCGCTTGATGTTACGCCGGAACAGGTAGTACAACTTCGTACATCTACATCTGTATTCTGAAATGCACCGTATTAGGCTGGCAGAGGGTACTTTGGTTATCACTCACTTTACTCTCACCTCCTGTTCCATTCGCGAATAGTGCATAGAAGACGTGACTGTTAGTAGGACTATGTAATGTAGTCTGGTACGTTGTTCTTGTATGATGTGTTCAATTTCAAGACCTAGTTAAAGTATTGTCCCTGAAAAAGCTCCGTAACGCTTCGTCTCGTAGAACAGTTGACATATAATGTCTGTGTTTGATTCTGATTCAACGATTATAGCACTGCACAACATTACAGACCTGTTTTACGCGTGTAATCCGCATCATATCCAGGCTGATTCCGTTAAAAACTGTTCATCAGTTCCTCCTGTCCTCAATGTGGATAGAATACTTTGTATCAAAATATTAGTAGGTGATCTTTCCATAGAAACTATACTGCTGATTTTTCACTTTCAAACAGTATCTATACAAACCGTAAAAATAAATATGGTAACAGTAATTGGCGTCTATACATTATTCTGTAATAGCACACACCTCACTTTAATGCGATAACTCACAAAAAAAAGACGTGAAGCACTCAGAACGGGAGGAGAAAACGAAATGAATCTGCACAGTTTGAGAGAGTTTACGATGTTATTTCAGTGAATACAAGTTGGAGTCAAATTTACAAAGAACTGGAGAGTATGTCATAAGTATGACTCTGGCCTGGAGGAATGCACTGATTCGGCTGGGAAGATGTCGTGAAGCCGTCGTATCCTTTCCTGTGGCAGTCTGGCCCACAACTGTTGTAACTGGTCCTTGATGTCATGAACACTGGCAGTGGGACGCAAATGACAATGAGACCAGATTCCACACATGTTCTAGCACGACATATCTGGGGCACTGCTGGCCAAGGGAGTACATCAACATGACGCAGACAGTTAATGAGACATTTTCTATGTGTGGACGAGCATTGCCCTGTTAAAAAAGGCACCACGACACTGTTGCGTGAGAGGTAACACACGAGGATGGAGGACGGTCTTGTCCCACCGTTGTGCTGTCCGAGACCCCACAATAACAGTCAGCTGTTACCTGATATCAGCACTACGGCTCTCCCCACCATAGCGGCAGGAGTAACTGTGCCTCTCCAAAACATTGGAAGAGAGGGACCTCGCGCGAGTGACAGCCATATTCTCTAACGATCGTCCTACGGTTTAGTGCAAAACCGCGAGTAATCGTTGAATACAGTGCGATGCCATTTGTTAGCAGCTGATGCTTTCCGGTTCCGGCATCAGTCCTGACGATGTCGCTTGTGTTGTTGCGTTGCATTGTATGATAATTGCCTAGTCCTTCAGCTGTTAGTCTCCGACCAATTGTGTGGAATGTTGTAGTGAGTCCATTGAGTGTTAGTGGTTGGCAGCCGCAGATGTGAAGGGTTTACTATGTGCGGTCCCACCTCGTGGTAGTCAGGCACGGTCAACCGAAACCTTGATGATAGATATGTCTGCTCTCGCGTTCCCGTGCAACGCAACATCTGGGCACTGTCACAATCGCAAGCGAGAATATTGAACAATTCGACCAGCCAGCCAAATGGAGACCGAGAACGGCGACACTTTCAAACTGTGAGGTGCTCACACGCTGTTTGAGAAGCGGCTTCTCCGTGTCGTTCACATTAATCACTCAACATCTGACACTGCATAACCTGCCAGGTCTAGTAACAACACTAAAAGTGAACAACACTAATACACCAAGAGCAGGTTTTGCCTGAATGGGGAGCGACTGTTAAAACTACACTGCTGGCCATTAAAATTGCTACACCAAGAAGAAATGCAGATGATAAACGGGTATTCATTGGACAAATATATTATACTAGAACTGACATGTGATTGCATTTTCACGCAATTTGGGTGCATAGATCCTGAGAAATCAGTAGCCAGAACAACCTCCTCTGGTAGTAGTAACGGCCTTGATAAGCCTGGGCATTGAGTGAAACAGAGCTTGGATGGCGTGTACAGGTACAGCTGCCCATGCAGCTTCAACACGATACCACAGTTCATCAAGAGTAGTGACTGGCGTATTGTGACGAGCCAGTTGCTCGGCCGCCATTGACCAGACGTTTTCAATTGGTAAGAGATCTGAAGAATGTGCTGGCCAGGGCAGCAGTCGAACATTTTCTGTATCCAGAAAGGCCCGTACAGAACCTGCAACATGCGGTCGTGCATTATCCTGCTGAAATGTAGCGTTTCGCAGGGATCGAATGAAGGGTAGAGCCACGGGTCGCAACACATCTGAAATGTAACGTCCACTGTTTTAAAGTGGATACGAACAAGAGGTGACCGAGACGTGTAAGCAATGGCACCCCATACCATCGCGTCGGGTGACACGCCAGTATGGAGATGACGAATACAAGCTTCCAATGTGCGCTCACCGCGATGTCGCCAAACACGGATGCGACCATCATGATGCTGTAAACAGAACCTGGATTCATCCGAAAAAATGACGTTTTGCCATTCGTGCACCCAGGTTCGTCGTCGAGTACACCATCGCAGGCGCTCCTGTCTGCGATGTAGCGTCAAGGGTAACCGCAGCCATGGTCTCCGAGCTGATAGTCCATGCTGCTACAAACGTCGTCGAACTGTTCGTGCAGATGGTTGTTGTCTTGCAAACGTTCCCATCTGTTGACACAGGGATCGAGACGTGGCTGCACGATCCGTTACAGCCATGCGAATAAGATGCCTGTCATCTCGACTGCTAGTGATAAGAGGCCGTTGGGATCCAGCACGGCGTTCTGTATGACTCTCCTGAACCCACCGATTTCATATTCTGCAAACAGTCATTGAATCTCGACCAACGCGAGCAGCAATGTCGCGATACGATAAACCGCAATCGCGAAAGGCTTCAATCCGACCTTTATCAAAGTCGGAAACGTGATGGTACGCATTTCTCCTCCTTACACGAGGCATCACAACAACGTTTCACCAGGCAACGCCGGTCAACTGCTGTTTGTGTATGAGAAATCAGTTGGAAACTTTCCTCATGTCAGCATGTTGTAGGTGTAGCCACCGCCGCCAACCTTGTGTGAATGCTCTGAAAAGCTAATCATTTGCATATCACATCATCTTCTTCCTGTCGGTTAAATTTCGTTTCTGTAGCACGTCATCTTCGTGGTGTAGCAGTTTTAATGGCCAGTAGTGTAAGTTTTTGAAAACAGCCACAAGTCGTTCTTTGTAATTTTTACTGACCGGTTTCGCTCTTCTAATAAACAGTTATATACATATACAGTTTCTATACTGCCAGTTCAATCGTTAATGTTGTCAGCCAACTTCCAGTTGTGTTGACAGTTCGAGTGGCGAGGTCTATTGCCCGACGAATTTGTAGCAGTTCTGAAGCGAATGTCGTGAAGTGCTTCCTTCAGTTTAGAAATCGAATTGAACTCACGAGGGTTTAAGTCAGGGGAGTGCAGTAGGTGGTATAGTAGTTCGCAGTCCCATCAGCCAAACAAATCAGTAACAGCTTGCACTGTACGTGCTTGAGCATTGTCCTGCAAAATGATGATCAGGTCCTGCAAAAAGTGTCATCACTTCTGTCTCTAAGCTGGTCGTAGGTTGTGATCCAAAAATGACGAGCATGCTGTTGAATTATCATGCAGGCGAGCCGTGTTCAAAACTCCTTCGTGCCATTCATACATTTTTTTCACAACATTATGAACTGTCCGTCCAGCCATTGAAATGTTTGTCCTCCTTCTGTAGTCTTGGCAGTTGTAATATTATACATTGGTTATAGAATATAAGTCACACGGTAAGAATACATTATCGTCTCAGGTAAACCTGAGAGCAGGCGAGATACCACATAGACGTCTCACAGAAATGTTACAACAGAGGAATAGAAGAGTCAAAGCTTCGGAAACGGAACGAAACTTTTGAAGTTTCGTTCCGTTTCCGAAGCTTTCACTCTTCTAACGTTAAAAACATATGTTTTAACAGAGCACAGAAAAACTGTGTGGTTATGAAATTGTTGCGTTCATTTGTTGCAGCTTATGTGACAAACTATTATGTCTTTATCAATTCCTTGGGAGCGATCACATTCACATTCAAACGAACATCTATATCGGGCAAGGAGACATGTCTCACTCAGTTTGCAGTCGTACAAATTAGGTTCAAAAATGGCTCTGAGCACTAAGGGACTTAACATCTGAGGTCATCCGTAGTAGTCGCGCGGTTCCGGACTGAAGCGCCTAGAACCGCGGACGGCTACAAATTAGATGTGTCGATACGAGATCCCTATCACATGACGCACGTACTGCCATTAATTCCGTGTATAATACACCAGAAATGTTTTCCCGTGGAGGATTCGGTTGACTTGTCGCCTTGTCATCAAACGTCTCTAGTCCCCATTCCAAAGCCGCTTTCTTTCGACTGTTAGTAGAGCAGTTGTACAGAGCCAACTGTCATTATAGTTACGCTGTTGATAAACGGACGTTAGACCACGACAGACACAAATTTGAACAAAGCGGACAACGAAAAAAAAAATCCTGGAGGGAAGTTTATTATTATGGCTCGCCCGCTAGGTAGTGGAACACCTTAACCACTTAATCACGACGCCATTTCTTTTCCTGGCTGCTCTATATTGCTCTACTTGATCTTGGACCATTCACTGGTTCTATTCCTTTTTTTCCTCTGTATTCCAGTACACTTTCTTCCTGTTTTCATGCATGATCTGTGTTCAAGTTTTGGCGGGCTGTCCACTCGACCCCCCTTACCACTAAATTTGAGGGGGTTCGAAGGGGAATTTCCCTTGTAAGGAAGAGCTCATAGCAGAGACAGATTGATGTTTCCCGTCAAGAAGAAAGCGACAACAACAAGGCGAGAGGTAAACTTCAATTAATATGCGATAACGTCGGCTTGCCTTCACTCTTATTAGCAATCCAGAGCCACCAGCCACGTCGATCATGGTATTGCATTTGTTACTCAACCTAGTTTCAGAAACAGTTGGGAGCAGCAAGGTCGTGTTCACATCCTGGCTCGAGATAGTCTAGGGTCACCTCTGCACTAGTAAATCAAGCAGTGCTTGTTATTGCTCTGCAACCGACCTGTCAGTGCAGTTACATCAGGCAAAAGTGTTGCGAAGTCAAACAACGTTGTACTACCTTTTAGTCCGTAGTATTGTTCACAACACCTTCTATAACGGACGTCAAGTGTCCAGCAAAGACTGTATCTCCAAATAATTTGAAGTAGGATCCAATAGCCAAACATCGCTGAGTGCTCTCAAGGAAGGACCCAGAACACAACTATCGCAAACACAGAAAAAAGTATAATCATTCGAATTTAAAAGTTTTAACTTCACAGCCTTTGAAATTTGCTTCTTCGCGTAAAAGAATTTAAGGGAAGATATCACGTACCCTAGGTACATTTCATCTTGAAGAACAACAGAACTCTGCTTCCTTGGAATGATGTAACGCTCTGCTGCAGTTACTGAGCCCTGGTCGTCTCCCGCTGATGCCATTTTCCCTTTGGGTATTTTGTCACCATCGAGTGGCGTCTTATTCCTCCCTCAGTTACTATCTGAACGAGTTGCTCATTTGCCTCCGTCAGTGGCAGCAGTAGCGTTTATCGATACTAGTACTGCCGTAACTTCTTTCGTGTGGCAGTTATATTTCCGTGCCATGGTGTGTGTGTGTGTGTGTGTGGGGCAGTTGGTCGGTTGCGGCGGAGCAGCGAGGAAGCCTCTGCTGCGTGTGATCAAGCCGGTGCCGCTGGCGGTGTGCATGCGCGGTCGGAGTTGTCTGGCACTAGCTGCGAGAATTGCTGAGTTCGTCGCACACCACATCTGCATACTGGAGTTTAGTAACCAGTGAGCCTGTCATGAAAGCTCAACCATTGTGACATCTCTTCGTTGATTGCTGTTTGTTGCGTCCTGTGCTGTCCCCCAAGCAGCAACGTGACGGTGTGTTGGAGTCGGCAAAATTTTTCAGCCATCTCCCTGTATGATGTTTAACTTTGGAATGATTATAATATTAGTGAAGTGCACCAGCGGCATCTTCTGCATTGTGACCGTTATCGTTCCGGTTACCTGACCTGGTCGTTAACATAGTTTCGTGGCAGTGTGTTTTCCTAGCCGTGTTGATGCTGTCCAGCATGGCGTGTAGTTCGACAGCTTGGTGTTGATATCTTTCTGTGAGTGTTTATTGTGCCTTGACTGTGTTTATACACCAGTTATTAAGACATAATCCTGCTGAGATCCTCTTCAACCTTTGGTTGTCGTGCTGTTGGTCGAGTGGAAGGGAACTGATTA
This sequence comes from Schistocerca nitens, assembly GCF_023898315.1. Lineage (NCBI taxonomy): Eukaryota > Metazoa > Arthropoda > Insecta > Orthoptera > Acrididae > Schistocerca > Schistocerca nitens. The sequence goes on along the minus strand of NC_064617.1, from coordinate 901,866,745 downwards.
GTCGGTTGGTTGGTTCGTCAGCCGTCCGTAAGTCGTGCTGCAACCCGATTGTTTAGTGTTACGCTTGGCTGTCTGCCTCACCTAAACTGTGGTTAGAGTTTCCTCCCCATGCTGACACTTGGAACAATTCTGAGCACCACAGTTTGTTGTTTGTGATTGTCATTTTATTTGGCCGCAGGTACTGTGCCAGGCCTTCAGCCGTGTATTAATATTGTCTGTTTTATGTTTAGTATAAAGCCTTCAATTCTTGAAATGGCCTTCAGACGTGTTCTGTAAATGTTTATCTTAAGATTGTATTTAATTATTCTTGAGTAATTGTTTGGGTCTTCAGCTGACAAGATACTTCAAGTTTTCTTAAGATGTTTTTCTGTTGTATTGTGTAAAAGCTTACCTTTAAAACCTCTTCTTTATTATGTAAAGAAAATTTTTTTATTGTGCTTTCAGCCGAAAAATTAACTTGAATTTTCCTTAATATGGCCTTTAGTCAGAATTTGTAAATGCTTGGCTTTTAAAGAATTTTCTTAGCTGACCTGAAATATTATTTCGGCCTTAAACCGAGAAGATATTGTAATTTTGCCTAAGTAAGGCCTTCAGCCGTTACTCTAAATCCTGGTGTTTTAAAAGCAATCATTCAGACTTATTCTGGACAAGTTACTTGGGCCCTGAGCCGTGAATTGATCTTCTACATCTACATGACTACTCGGGAATTCACATTTAAGTGCTTGGCAGAGGGTTCGTCGAACCACAATCATATTCTCTCTCTACCATTCCACTCCCGAATAGCGCGCGGGAAAAACGAACACCTAAACCTTTCTGTTCGAGCTCTGATTTCTCTTATTTTATTTTGATGATCATTCCTACCTATGTACGTTGGGCTCAACAAAATATTTTCGCATTCGGAAGAGAAAGTTGGTGACTGAAATTTCGTAAGTAGATCTCGCCGCGACGAAAAACGTCTTTGCTGTAATGACTTCCATCCCAATTCGCGTATCATATCTGCCACGCTCTCTCCCCTACTACGTGATAATACAAAACGAGCTGCCTTTTTTGCACCCTTTCGATATCCTCCGTCAATCCCACCTGGTGAGGATCCCACACCGCGCAGCAATATTCTAACAGAGGACGAACGAGTGTAGTGTAAGCTGTCTCTATAGTGGACTTGTTGCATCTCCTAAGTGTCCTGCCAATGAAACGCAACCTTTGGCTCGCCTTCCCCACAATATTATCTATGTGGTCTTTCCAACTGAAGTTGTTCGTAATTTTAACACCCAGGTACTTAGTTGAATTGACAGCCTTGAGAATTGTACTATTTATCGAGTAATCGAATTCCAACGGATTTCTTTTGGAACTCATGTGGATCACCTCACACTTTTCGTTATTTAGCGTCAACTGCCACCTGCCACACCATACAGCAATCTTTTCTAAATCACTTTGCTACTGATACTGGTCTTCGGATGACCTTACTGGACGGTAAATTACAGCATCATCTGCGAACAACCTAAGTGAACTACTCAGATTGTCACCCAGGTCATTTACATAGATCAGGAACAGCAGAGGTCCGAGGACGCTTCCCTGGGGAACATCTGATATCACTTCAGTTTTACTCGATGATTTGCCGTCTATTACTACGAACTGCGACCTTCCTGACAGGAAATCACGAATCCAGTCGCACAACTGAGACGATACCCCATAGGCCCGCAGCTTGATTAGAAGTCGCTTGTGAGGAACGGTGTCAAAAGCTTTCCGGAAATCTAGAAATACGGAATCAACTTGAGATCCCCTGTCGATAGCGGCCATTACTTCGTGCGAATAAAGAGCTAACTGCGTTGCACAAGAACGATGATTTCTGAAACCATGCTGATTACGTATCAATAGATCGTTCCCTTCGAGGTGATTCATAATGTTTGAATACAGTATATGCTCCAAAACCCTAATGCAAACCGACGTCGATGTCTTTTAGAGCGAAAACTATGCATTGGTTTAAGCAATAAAGTTGGGGGTATTCTTGTATAACTAGCAGTAATTGACCCTGGCCCAATTCCACAACCTGATCCACTCTGTCCTGCAAAACCAGATTTCAGTTACTGTACGCATGCTGTTCCCAGCTGAGAAGAAAGTGTGCAATAAGACTCCAGTGGCGAGTCGCGTGTGCTCTGTGACTTAAGCCTAGAGCAGAATAGCGCCGGACATTCTAAAACCGTTTTCTTGAAAGCAGTTCCCTACATCAACATCGTAACTGCGACGACTTGAAGGTGTCCCAGCAGTGACGGAAAAAAACACACCACCAAGAAGTTCTGCGACATAAAAGTTGGTAGACGCGTTTCTACACGTTAAGGATGGTGTTCGCCACTGGTAACTGAGTGGTCAGCGCGGCGGAATGTCATACCTAGCGGCGCGGGTTCGTTTCCCGGCTGGGTCAGAGATTTTTTCCGCTTAGGGACTGAATGTTGTGTTGTCCTTATCACCATCATTTCATCCCCATCGACACGCAAGTCGCCGAAGTGGCGTTAGCTCGAAAGACTTGCACCAGGCGAATGGTCTACCCGAAGAGAGGCCCTAGCCACACGGCATTTCCATTTTACCTGAAGGATGGTGTCTGTTCAAATTTCTTGCCAGTCGCTGGTAGCGCCACTATGAGGATGCAGATAAGGTTTTCTTTAAATAAACGGTGTAACGATCGTGAGCCTTAGTTCCCTTTGAGATTGGACTTGGTAAGTTGGTGTTAGTCAAGAATGCCTCTAAGGCGACAAAGACGTCATCATCAACATATTACTGACTTTGAACGGGGCCGTGTAACTGGGCTACGAGAAGCTGCATGTTCCTTCTACGATACTGCAGAAAGACCTGACAGGAATGTAGCCGCTGTAGATGACTGCTGACAACAGTCGTCGCGAGAAAGTACGGTCCCATGAAGACCGTGCTCCTGACGGCCACGTAGCACTACCGAGAGCGAAGACCATCGTGCTCGAAGAATGGCTCTGGTGCATCGAACTGCATCTGCAGCAGCAATTGGCACCACATTGACCAACAAACTGTTACAAATCAGTCACTCCAGTGACAACCCTGTAGCGTGCATGCCACTAACCCCAAAACACCACGCTTTGCGACTTCAGTGGACTCCAACGAGATCCCATTGGAGGGAAGAGTGGAAGTCTGTTGTATTTTATGATGGAAGCAGGCTCTGCTTCGATACCTGCTATGGACATGTGTGGCCAGCTGAGGGCCTGCAACCAAAATGTCTGCACGGTATACACACTGGACCTACACCTGGAGCTACGGTCTGAGGTGCGATTTCTGTGACATCAGGAGAACTCTCGTGGCTATCCTAAGCACCCTGAAAGCAAAATTATACGTCAGTTTGGTGATTCGATCTGCTGTGCTGCCATTCATGAACATCATCCCAGGGGGTGTTTTCCAACTGGATAACGCTCGTTCGCATACCGCTGTTGTAATCCAACATGCTCTACAGTGTGTCCACATGTTATTTTATCCTGCTCGATCACCAGATCTGTCTCCAATCGAGTTCATATGGGGCATCATTGGACGACAACTCCACTGTTATCCACAACCAGCATTAACCGTCACTGATTTACCAACCAAGTGTAACAGTCATGGAACTCCACACCACAAATTGACATCCGGCACCTGTACAACACAATGTATGCACGTTTGCATGCTTGCATTCAACATCCTGGCTGTTACACCGGTTATTAATGTACCAGCATTTCACATTTTCAATGGCTTATTTCGCGCTTACATTAACCTGTGACCTTGCAAAGTTAAACACTTGAATATGTTACCTAGCAAAATGTATTTCCGAAATTTCATTACTCTTCATTGATTATTTTTCGGTGTTGCGATTTCTTTTTCGTCAGTGTATATTCATTCGTCTCACTTTTTCAGAGAACCGATGCTTCCAATAAGCTATCGTCTAGATTGTCCATTTTGGTATACACGGTAATAGTCACTGTTTATTAATGCCGGTACTGCATACGCAGCTAGCGAAATGGGTTTCTTCGACACGACACCCGTCTCCTTTTATTCGATTATGACATCACCAGTGGTAGGATCTCACCGTCTGTATCCTTCCTAGAATCCGAAAGTAATGTCTGCATGCACGTTTCACAGCAATTTTTCACCTTGGCACTGGTGCCGAAATATAAAAAAATTAAATAAAATGGGAGACCATAAACAGCTAACAATGAAAGACAACAAATCTGACAGTAAAGTCTGCTGGCAAGGCAATATTTTTCGAAGACCAATGGCAGCGGTCAAGGGCAGCCGCGAGACGGAAGGGAGCGACAGGTAGTACTTGGTGACGTCATCGCGAGCCTGCCACACGCAGTCCGTTCGGTAAAGGGATCCAGAAGTCAAAAATTCGTAAAGAAATCGATTTGAACCTTCTGGTGATTTATGGAACGGCAACATTGCGCCTTCGAAATGACGTAATTATTTTATTTGTAACTTATTGTTGAGTGCTTTTGAATCGTTTCCAAGCAAAATGATGTATGTTTATTTGTATGGCCATCTGCCACAGATGTTACGCGTGAATAAATAATGTTTTTTCCCGTCTCAAACTTACTGCATTTTAAGACAGGGTTTCCACCAGACGCATTTTGCTTTTAAATATAAATTTACATTCATTGTAGTGTATGTTTTCGCGGCCATCTTCCGCAGCAAACACAGAAAGATTTGTTTTGTAATTAACAACCGCCTGTCCTTGCTGCACTGTATTTTATTTCTGCCAGACCCGTTTCACCTTTTTCACTTTAAGGCATAATCCGTGGGATCTACTATGATACAGTTTTGCTTTGATTTGTGTTATTTATAGATTATAAAACAGTTCACGTATCGTTTTTTATGTAAATACCTGATTACTTACAGTTCCTCGCGTTTTTTGGTTGGCATCTGAGTTTCCTCTCATCTGGTCCCACGCTGGAGGTCGAACTACAGCTCTGTTTACGAAACAAAGCATGTTTTTATGTTTCGAACTTTTTTGTTACCGCTTTTCATCTTGTTTGCCCTTATTTTTGTGATGTACTTTCAGCATTCTGTCACTAATTATAGATATTTGATTGATAACTGTGATTTCATGACGTAACTACTGTGAGTTCACTATGAGTCTCATACGGTTTGATTTATTGACGTACTTGTTGCCTGTCAAACGAAGCATATGCTGAAATCTAAAGACTCTTTCTATCTCAGATACCACAAACGATTCCAACCTACGTCAACAACGCAAGAAAAAGCAGTGGACTTCAAAACATGTAAACGAGAAGAGAGAACACCAATAAACACAGATGTTTTCTCATACACCCGAAACGCGACTGGTGAAAAACTTCTTTTAAACTGCAGCAAGCGTAAGACGGGAAGACAGGATAACAGTAACTGCAAACCATGAGTAACTGTTCTTCACAGTTTGTATAGCCTCTCCTTTCAGATGTGCTACTTGTTCAAGATGAGTATGGACGCTGTTATCAGAAAGTTATGAGAGGGCTACACTAGAAATTGCCCGGAATTTACAATACTTATGAAGAGGGAATGGCTTTTTTTTTTTCTTTCTTTCTTAATGCTCACATTGTCAAAAGTAACAAAAATAATTGGTAGACTTCCATTATCCTATTTTCAGTTGTAGTGTATGGTCTGTTACATGTAATATTTGGAGCAAAGAATGTTCGTTCGGTGTCACCTTCATGACAGAAACATCTTTCACCGTATGGGCGGGAAGAAAATCAGGCATCTGTCAAAAATCACAGTGATTGAGAAGTTGCAGTTTCACAATAACAACTTCACTCACAACTAGGTTACAAGTAGCAACTAAAAAGCGTATTTAAGCATTATAATATTCAACGCTGTGTGCCATCTGTTGACCGACATTCGTACTTTGTTCTCAAATTTGTCTCACGCTACGATTGTATAACCTGGTGGTCTCGAAGGAATGAACCAAGAAGCTAGTTAGCTGTGAGAAAAATTTTACACTTGGTGTTCTACCTGGTAGAGTTTGAAGTGTGGTGTTGGAACCCCCCACCCCTTCCTACCCCCTTGACGTCTTGGTTGTGTAACATAGCCAATAGGTCTATGTTATGTTGAGAGGTGATAATTCGGTTGAGAGTGCCAAATAAAGGTTGTGGTCCATGACTGACTTCCAGCATAGCCTAGTATTTATGTTCGAGACATACTTAAGTATACTTCATTTTCTTTTCACCATAGACACCGAAACTGATAGGTAAATTCTGAAAACTTTTATTAGATAATAGACGAGAAACACGCTTGTCTTCCTCTACAAACGAAGCTAAATTCATGTTACCGACAATAATTCTACAGATTGTAAAAGTAGTCTTCAGGTACCAGCTGTGCGCCATCTAATGATAATGTCGAGAAAAACGTCAACTGGTGTGTTTGTTAAACCCCAGCACAGTACTGAAGAGTTAACGAAATGATGGTGGAAAAACGAATAATTACCTACTTTTTCCATTTCGTTTGAACTGCGTTGACCGAAAATTCGATCGAGATGTAAACATTTGCTACGCTTTCAGAGAACCTTACAGGCCTTGAACACATTTCTTTTTAAAAATGATATACAAATTGTGATTTTTGACGGTGTTACTTAACTCCTGATAGTGTGCATTTTTCTTGAACATGGCTAGTTATACAGGCATGGAACATTTACTACGGGTTTCTTGATGCAAATGGACCATAAAAATAACAATGCACTGCGGAAAAATGGTACTGTATTAAAAGAAGTTCATAAAAGACATCTTATGCTGCTAGAAACTGCTATTGACATTATAAAGGCAATTTTCAGAATTCTTTCCGACAGATACCTTTTACATAGGTGCCTCTATTGTTGAAGACAGAATCAAAATAAAAGTGAAAACAATGTAATGTGAGAGACAAACCAGACAAATCATGAAAGAAGTAAAAATGAAACGTGGAGAATAAATATCTAGTGATTCTGAAATACCAGCCTATGGTGAGAGGCACCCACATGCCTTGCTCATACTGTGGCATCAAGCAGTCAGGCCTGCAAGATGAGTGGTCTGCCAAGCGAGTGGATTCATTCTTATTTATCGAGTAACATGAACTCTCGTACTCACAATTAAGTTACAAATTATCCTGCTGTATGAATAATACGCAACGGAAACACGCATCTGACTATCAGTAATTTACAGAACTCTGACTGTACACTACGCACTGGCAATACCACATTTTCTTTTTGTCTTTTATTTAACGGCTTTCGTCAACACGTGGCCACCGCACTGAATATGAATGGCGCACACATTATAAATTCGGGACATTATGACAACATACAATTCGAAGGAAAAGTCCACCAATCTTTTTCTTTTCACTATCTTACTTATTCCGATAAATTCTCTAACCTAAACACACAAATTCTATAACCTACAACAATAACACATGAGAAATTCCGCCCAGTGGGCATGGCTTTACATTGGTGAATCTCTATATCATTTAACGCTACAGTGCACTTTCTGGATAGGATGGTGGATCTTTTATTATTTCTCACACTTCGACTCTCACAATCATCATCACGAAACTATCCTCCAGACCAAGCAGTATAGAAGGAACAAGCATAACCCACTAATCTTTTGCAACTACCTTGCTACTCTCCCATGCAAACCACACATACAAAAATAACATGACATACACCACACTACAATATGAAATACTACACAGAAATAGTCGCAACATTATCACTTTCAGCTTTCCCACTTCAATTAATATTTATCCCAGTTTCACACGACACTGCCCCACTTCGTAATTCTACTTTCCTACTATGAACTCTGGAGATATATGCACGTCTTCCTGTGCAATGCAAGCCAAGTGGCGTTGCTGGATAGACGGCCGACTCACCTTTCTTCTCTCTCAGAGTTTGAATCTAGCGTCACACGGAATCATATCACGCAAAGTAATATTAAGAACTTATTCATCACACACGCGAGTCCTCAACTGATACCATGGACGAGTACTTCTCTTTATCCTTTGTCTCATACACAGTTTGAGACTCACACAGTACTCACCACGTGGAAGTACTCGTCTCTAATTTCAAGTCCTGCACACGCCATTTCTTAAATATTTCAACTTATGGTGCACACGCTATTTCTTAAATATTTCAACTTATTGTACACACGCTAGTAATTCAGCTTAACTTAAGCACACGGAAGTATTTCAACTTATTGCTACACGTGGTTTCATTGTGACCGTTGGTCACTTCCGAAGATTACTACAATCCCATTAATATTACCTGCCTGACATTTAATTCTCCCCACAAAAGTTCCTGAAATAGAGAAATTACTGTTTCAAACTACTCTTAAATATTCCACATGCATACCATGTCTCCACTCTTTCGTCATTATGGAGCACAACTAAAACAGGTCTTAACAGCACAAGATCCAGCGGCAGAGTGCTGAAACATGGCCGTTCTCCAGGTCCTCTCGCACCTTTGCTCAAGTGGGGGAGCACCTTACTACCATATTGGTCAGCCACATTTCAGGCGCCCAAAGCTCAGGTAAATTTCATCTCTTTGGTCCCACCAAAGGTGGCCAAGGGATCGTCTCAAAGATGATCATATATTCACATTCACTACCTGCGGTTAGCAGACGACCATACATTCATTCATTTCACAGATCTCACCAAACTGGATGTAGGGATTTACTTTGTGGGAGTGCACATGTGATCAATGAAATAAATAAATTGTCATTCTTTCCCACACTGGTATCCGGCTTCGCTGTATTAATTGAAATTGAGTTATTTTACAAAAAAAATGTGTTGTTCTGACAAAAATAATGAAGTATGTTGAACCTATTTTCAACGTCGGGCGGTACTGTACCCTTTCACCACCGGCTACCCATGCAGAAAAAAATGGCACGGTACTATCCTTGCAATGCGAGGGTAGTTCCGAACATTTTTTTAAGAAAACTGTATTAGAACAAACGTAGCAAGTCATCAAAATAACCAGCAGGCGACCTTAGCCCCTGGTGACCTCAAATAGACGACCAAATGCTGTTACTTTACCAAATTATTGACACAGTTGTTGCATTATTGTACTCTCCACAATCCGGAGTAACGTACACATACATATTTACAACAATCCAAATGACAAATAAAACATCACATCATACAAATAAAAAATTATGGTGAGATAAAAATTGGCTTAGTTACTGGGATCTTCGTTATTTTTAGGAGTAATCCAAACTTCAATAATTCTAAAACAAATAGAAAATACTAATTGTACTCATTCAATTTTAAATAGCTCACCGTCCAAACACAGAGCAAGTAATCTGACATTCAGAAATTGCATTGTAATAATCTTTACACGGCAATGTCTAAATACAAAACAAAATCAACAAAAGAAAAAAATTGCGTACACTAGTTACACGTAGAAGTCAGGCTCCATATCAATACACGCAATAAATAGTTAGCAATAAGTGCTTGACTCCACCAGTAGCTCTTGTATCTTACTCTACTGCTCATTTCTCTGTTGTCACACATTTAGACGACAAGAACTTGCATTTCGACTAGCCTTCATTACACTTTAATGTGAAATATCACCACTGTGATAAAAAAAATAAGTGGCTTCAGTCAACACACCAACAAGATCATTACTGTCCACGACATCAAAATGCATCAGTTAATTCCGATATTTGTTGTGCAGTGCAAACCCTTGTCCCCTGTGACAACCTTACTGATCAATGCTACGTTAGTATTACGCCACTGGCTTAAAGCATCATTGTACCAAATATTCTAATAAACATGCTACGTGAACTTGATAACCCAGAACAAACAAACAAAAAAAACACTAACTATTCTTAACACAAATGTTAATGAAATACAATTACACTTGCTGTCCCTTCAGGAATGAAACGTATAAAAAATTACACAATTACAAATACATTGTTCCCTATCTTGCGAGTCACACGGAAACATTTCATTCTGTGATTTTCTTGGGGTCAAAAAGTTGCTGATAGGTTCCCCAGAAACACTGTCTCGGTGTCAAAGCTCTCCTATGGTTACCCAGACGAGAGTCTTAAAGTCACTCAAATCGGCATTTTGAACACGCACTGAGCAGTAAACTGTATCTCACATTAAACACAAATGTCATAGTCACTCTCAGCGCACCATCCACACGAATCTGGTCGTCCAGAAATAACCCTACAACTACTATTACCCACGGTTCTGTCCTTTCAGTTCATGGTGTAATTAAAAGTCGTAAGTTCCAACAAACAGCACTTATTCCCGCACCAATTAAAGAAATGTCTCCTACTAGAATTGCAAATGTCAATGTCCCACTTTAGTTTCTTGCGTTCATACAATAATTAGTCACCAAACGACAACTGTCCTCTTTAAGTATACCAAGCGTCCCACATGCAATTCACAAAGCACACTTAACCAGTCACTACCAAAGGTTTATGGATCCCACCGTTCAGTGGTCAAGACAAAACAAAACGATCGTCCTGTCTGCTAAAGACAAAATCTTTTCCACCACTCACAACGTGGAAACACCAGTCCTTCACTTTCCACCTTATGGAGACGTAACGAGCAGTCATCTTGTTTCACAGCTCCACAGTCCAGTACTAGTTAATAGTTGCTGGTAACAAATGCCCGCCGGACTCTGCCGTGCGTCGTTCATTCTGCCGTCGCTCCGCCTTTGAGCAGAAGAAACCACCCGCTGTTGCCTCCGCGGGGTACTTTCCCCAGTCGTAAGGGTGGCGGAACTTATGAATGGCCAGTGGTACGTGCGTGTCGCCCCAGGCCGTTGACCTGCTGTAGCGGGCGCGTGGCGTGTACCCCGACCGGCAGTGGAGTGGGGAGCGCACCGGCTCAGTTGCCGACGTCTGCTTGGCTTATGTGGTACGGGCGCGTTCGGTGTAGCCCTCAGCGCTACGACACCCAAGCAGTCAGACCCTTCCGTGCATCTCGCAACATTACAGACAAAAGGATATTCTCACAGTATTTAAATACTCATTGATTACATGTATGATCTATTAGATACATTGGTAATAAAAGAATCTTTGTTCTAAAAAACATAAAATTATACACCCTAGTTTTCTACACATACAACATCAACATTTATCCCTTTTCTATATACAGCCCACACTTGTGCTATTGATTGTACCTGTCGTCCCTCATACAAAACATGAAAGTATAAAAAAAAAAAGGAATAATAAACAATCTATACAGCTCATAATTACAATATCAAATAGTAGGCTACTCTAACACCCTATCACAGTGAAAATATTAGAAACTGTTTATTCTAAAACTACAATATACAGTGAACCTTTGTGCTTGTGACAGACTGAAATTAATACCCCTTGAAAGTGTTCTAACAAAAGAAATAATCTACACAGCTCACAATTACCTACCACATGTCATTAAATAGTAAACTTGAGAGGTGGCATGAGCCCCCTCTCATATTTCTATCTTACGATTCTCCTCTCTAGTTGCATGCGGTGGAAGGTTTGCTTTTCCTTAACACGCGGACTTCCCACGCAGCGTCTCTCGTCACCCGGGTGGTCCGGTGACAGGCGGGCTCTGTGGAACTGGAGAGAGTTAAGCCGACGTGTGTGAGGCAGTCGAGTGAATGCTTTGCAGACGCCGACATTGTCAAGAGACACGCCCGCTGGGGTGTGAAGTAGCGGCTGGGCTAGAGGTTCCGTTACTTCGGAGAAACTTTGCGAAAACACTTTCTGGCGGGCTACCAGCGAGGCGTGGGAATGACTTGTGTACCCACGCAGTTGTGGCGGGAAAATTCCCGCACTTTCTGCAAAATCAGCACAGAAATTGGCGCCAAGAATCTCCATTGGTGGAATGGTAGTGCTCCGGCAATGGAGTGGAATTTCCGCCGGTTTTCGAGTTGCTGATTGGAACGTAACCACGGCCACTGTCGTGGGGGCGGGAATGTTCGGTGTTCGGCCTGTACGGGTGCTCTGGGTAGTCGGCAGTCGCCTTTCGGTCGAGGACGTCGAAGCAACCAGCCCTCGCCTGCAGTACGCCAGATCGTGTTCTGGGAGATAAGAAGACAGTTTGGTAATGTACGTCCGCAGCACCGGCAGATAGGGATTTTCCTAGGTGATAATCAGAGCTCAGCAGAGCGCGCCTGTTCATCCTTTTCTAACTTTGTTCTGTCTTGAGTAGCAGCAATTACTGTTGGGTTAGCTGTGTGTCTCTCTCGAGATTTGAGTGGAAAGGAATTGGCTCCACATACCACTTCGTCTTAAACCTCACGATCTAAGTTAGGGACAACTTCACCTTTATAGCGTTTGTTTGTGTTTCCAATTCGAGCCAATTTAATGTATTGTAAATGTGTCATGTGTATTGGTTTAGTATTTTGTGTTTAGTCGTAATAAATCATATTGTTATTTTGCACAGAACTTTCATTCTGTTAATCGGTAGAGTAAACCTATCATTCCTCACTAGGTTAATGAAACTTTCCTTTATTTAACTTATTTATCAAATTAAATTATTGCGGGTGCCAAACTCTTTTCTACTCCACTTGCAGGGCTGATTACAGTCAGTGCGCGTATATTTTTTTTCATCCTTGTGCAACAGCAAAAGTCGGAGTTAGAATAGGGGGGCTTAGAGCATCATTTACAGATGTAGATTCAAGAATTTAGTGTTAAATACACTGCTAGCCCCGGCACCTCGCAAACTACTTTAACATCCTAACACAATAAACATTTTAGAAACTGGTGACTCTAAATCTACAACATACAATGTACCTTTGTGCTAGTAACAGACTGAAATTAGTATCTTTTTATATATTTTACCTTTTTATTATATATAACAACATTTCTAGGACATGTATGAACCATCCACATGATGTCAGATCCTGACCTGCCACCGAGGTTCATCCAAATCAAACAATACACAATAATGTTTTAGTTACCGATCGGTAGCATCACCTTTACAGGAGTGTGCGCATTGATCACACTACTCTACGACTCTCACTTACCAGACATCACATTTTCCTTCTCATTCAATCCATTAATACACTAACAGAATAGGTCTAGAAATCAGCTAACCTTAACACCACCACACTCTCGACAACATACCATACCTTTGCTCCCTTATACTCAACCACATAACACATGAAGCTGCTTCGGAGATAGCTTTCCAGTCTCCGAATTCGTCCTTTCACTCTGGCACCTCTCTCCATTGGCTTACCTCTGCATTCAATTTACCGATTATTCATCCTGCTAAATATCAACTTAGAATTGCGACATTTCATCTAAGAACAAAAAATACACGAATTATTCATCCTGCAAAATAACTGTACACATTCTTGGTACCGTTTTGATTAGTTATACTGGTACCAGGCTTCAACAACAACGAAAAAATTATTTTTGCCAAATTGCAAATCTTATGGTAAGAATTAGATTTACACTTATATTACATCTTACGTCAGTATTCCACAACGTTCACCATCTGGATCTCATACTCCCTTTATGTCCTTTCACATTGTGCAGTTGTCCTCATCTCTTCATTCATATTTCGGCTCTCCGTCCGTCCATTACTCCATCATTTCCTGGTCTTCCTTCGCCATTGGCATCAATCTCTATTGCAGCATACACAGGCCTCTCTGTAACATACATCTAAGACATCTCCACATTATTAATTCTACTCACCTTTATTTACCACTGTTTCATCACGTCGAATCTCTATTTATTAATCACACTGCTTCACGTCGCATCTCTCCTTAAATATCACCTTTATCCACTACTATTTATCACGTCGCTTCTCTATCTACCATCTTTATCCACTCATTAATCATCATGTCGTTTCTGCTTGATCCTTATTCATATGACAAAAAATACGTACATACACCACTCTGTCGACTCCTGTTCATGACTCATTCGACCAGTCTATTCCGTCATACTTCCTGACATCCCGCCTGAAAATTCTTATGTTCGATTTGCCCCTGCACAACGTTACACACCACAAATAAATACACTGACTATCTACCATAAATTGCCTACTTTCAATCTATCCTTAACTTTTCCATAATTTGATGTTAGAAATGTGATGAAGCCCACGCGATTGTTTTCCCTTGATCGTCTCAATCAGTACAGCATTTTCATGGACAATCCGCCTCACTCTGAATGGTCCACTATACACAGTAAAGAATTTGCTAGTTAGGAATCTGTGCTTACATGAAAATTAAATGTATGCAGAGAATACAAGCTGGGAGAAATGGGCAGCCCAAGTGTTAGAAACTTTGGTGCTAGTGGCCTCTTTCACTAACACCAGTTTCCGAACAACCATACACAGCACCTCATTATAACTGTCACCACGACTATGACATACTATTGATCAGATGGCATCTAATTTAAAAACTTCGATCACATTACTGATGTTACCTGTAACAGCAGTATAAACGTACCCTATTCCATACAGATCACAATGTTTACTTTTTACATTACGTGTTAAGTACCTGCAATAGTCAAATCACACTAATTAAACTGGACTCATTGGCATTATTACATAACATTTTAGCAACTCGTTTCTTTGAGGAAACAGTCCTTTTAATTTACAGTTCGAAATAAAAATTTGCAAATTTTGCTCTGAGAGACCAGCCTAACAGATTCCATTACTGGTGTTTTATTCTCTGATCAGAAGTATGGTATTTGCATTCCTACATATCAGTAGAGTATGTCTGCTACATAGACAATTTTCAGTGCCAGCTGCATGTGTTTTAAAGCAAGATATTAAGGGCTGATATGTTGGATTAGTTTCTCCTATCCTTCAATCCATTACGACAAGAATGAAATGCCAGGATTCCATGCTCTCCTGTCATTATGATAGTTTCTGCCATTCCTATCCTCAACTCTGTCTGACCTATGAGTCGTGTCGCCGTTCACAATGTTGCTCTCATTACCCAGTTCCTGTAAGAAGTGCTGAAATGACGCAGAATCGTCTAAGCCTCTGCCTGCTATCACTATATCTCTGCGCAATCTCACTGGAAACTTCGTTATACTGATCCTAGTGAACTCCCCAGGTTCGTATGGCACATCCAAATACCTATTTCGTCTCAGCATTTCCTGATAGCACGACACTGGATCTCTTATACCACCTTCGTTACAATTTGGCATCATCAATATGCTTTGCTTAACCTGGTCCTGCTTACTTTTCGACCAGAATTCATTTAAATAGCTGCTACAGTCTTTAATAACTTCCTGCATTTTCGCTCTAGCCTCGTCCCTCAAATGATTACACACAAACTTCATTTTGAGGAGCGGTCCCCACGATGAAGGTAATGAATCTTGAAATTGAGACAGCCTTGGACTATACCCAGTTGGGTTTGCCACCTGTTTTATCCGACACAACCGTTCTTCTGACTCTTTGAATTCGTCTTCCTCTTTCTGCCTATTTTCGCTTTTTGAGTTTATCTCACTCTCCCTCTGCAATCTACCTGGTGGTGTGTCACCTTCGCTACTGCACGCTAATTGCAACTGTGCTAGTTCTTCCCTATGTTTCCTATTGGTTTCTAATTGTGCCTCCTTAAACTGTAATAGTGATTGTATCTCCTCCTGGTCGGCATAAACCTCTCGCTGCGTACTGTCAGAACCTATCTCACCTCTTATACTGATCTTTTCTACATCTGCGCTAATCGTATTCATTCTGACCACTACCTCTTTGATTCGCTCGTCCGGCAACACGTCCCTACGTTCAGTAGTATCACTCTCTATTGCAAATATTCGTACCTCCAAATTATTAGCTTTTTCTTTCACGGCGTCACATACTTGCTTCAACGCACCCAGATTCTTCTCCCCCTCATCTAACCGATTATTAACTGCGGGCAGACGCTCATCGATAACTGTGTGTAGCTTCCTCATTGCTTCTTTATTTCCCTTATCCAATGCCTCCATACTTTCCTTACTATCTTTATCCATCGCTTCCCATCTTTCCTTATTACCTTTATCCATGGCTTCCAATCCTTCCTTATACGCTTCCCATCTTTCCTTATTATCTTTATCAATCGCTTCCAATCTTTCCTTATACTCCCTATCTCTCTCCTTATTATCTCTATCCATCGCTTCCAATCTTTCCTTATTTTCTTTATCCATCGCTTCCAATCTTTCCTTATTATCTCTATCCATCCTCTGTAAAAACTGCAGTAGCACATTGTCATTTGCTACTTTCGACGCGCTCACCTCGTTCGCCTGAGAAACGGTAGCTTCGCTAAGGGTAGCTTCACTTTCACTGCATACATGACCTAGTCCCGGCACGCCCGCGTCGTCGGGAAAAGCCCCCGTTTGTGAACAAAGCCCGCCGCATAAAGGATCACCTAGCCGCAGTCCGCTGAACAATTCAGCCCCTTCCGAGTGTTTGTCGTTCTCGCTCATTAACCCATGGTCAACAGCTACTTCCTGCTGCACTGCTACATTCACGCCAGAATCGCTATTCTCCATGGTGACTACACTTTTCGACTACGACCTAGTTATTATGGACATTGCGCAAAAAAAATTATACAACGATCTTCCAGCCTTGTGCGATATAGCAATTAATTACATAAAATCTAAAAGATCCTCACCGTTCCAGAAAGAAATTGCAAACAGAAAAAATTTTACTTCTTAGCGCTATCACAATATATTCCATCAAAAAAAATCTTAACAGCAATAATCCTGGAAAAATATCCTGGCAAAATAATCCTGGCAGGGTCGAAATTATGAGAGGCACCCACATGCCTTGCTCATACTGTGGCATCAAGCAGTCAGGCCTGCAAGTTGAGTGGTCTGCCAAGCGAGTGGATTCATTCTTATTTATCGAGTAACATGAACTCTCGTACTCACAATTAAGTTACAAATTATCCTGCTGTATGAATAATACGCAACGGAAACACGCATCTGACTATCAGTAACTTACAGAACTCTGACTGTACACTACGCACTGGCAATACCACATTTTCTTTTTGTCTTTTATTTAACGGCTTTCGTCAACACGTGGCCACCGCACTGAATATGAATGGCGCACACATTATAAATTCGGGACATTATGACAACATACAATTCGAAGGAAAAGTCCACCAATCTTTTTCTATTCACTATCTTATTTATTCCAATAAATTCTCTAACCTAAACACACAAATTCTATAACCTACAACAATAACACATGAGAAATTCCGCCCAGTGGGCATGGCTTTACATTGGTGAATCTCTATATCATTTAACGCTACAGTGCACTTTCTGGATAGGATGGTGGATCTTTTATTATTTCTCACACTTCGACTCTCACAATCATCATCACGAAACTATCCTCCAGACCAAGCAGTATAGAAGGAACAAGCATAACCCACTAATCTTTTGCAACTACCTTGCTACTCTCCCATGCAAACCTCACATACCCAAATTACATGACATACACCACACTACAATATGAAATACTACACAGAAATAGTCGCAACATTATCACTTTCAGCTTTCCCACTTCAATTAATATTTATCCCAGTTTCACACGACACTGCCCCACTTCGTAATTCTACTTTCCTACTATGAACTCTGGAGATATATGCACGTCTTCCTGTGCAATGCAAGCCAAGTGGCGTTGCTGGATAGACGGCCGACTCACCTTTCTTCTCTCTCAGAGTTTGAATCTAGCGTCACACGGAATCATATCACGCAAAGTAATATTAAGAACTTATTCATCACACATGCGAGTCCTCAACTGATACCATGGACGAGTACTTCTCTTTATCCTTTGTCTCATACACAGTTTGAGACTCACACAGTACTCACCACGTGGAAGTACTCGTCTCTAATTTCAAGTCCTGCACACGCCATTTCTTAAATATTTCAACTTATGGTGCACATGCTATTTCTTAAATATTTCAACTTATTGTACACACGCTAGTAATTCAGCTTAACTTAAGCACACGGAAGTATTTCAATTTATTGCTACACGTGGTTTCATTGTGACCGTTGGTCACTTCTGAAGATTACTACAATCCCATTAATATTACCTGCCTGACATTTAATTCTCCCCACAAAAGTTCCTGAAATAGAGAAATTACTATTTCAAACTACTCTTAAATATTCCACATGCATACCATGTCTCCACTCTTTCGTCATTATGGAGCACAACTAAAACAGGTCTTAACAGCACAAGATCCAGCGGCAGAGTGCTGAAACATGGCCGTTCTCCAGGTCCTCTCGCACCTTTGCTCAAGTGGGGGAGCACCTTGCTACCATATTGGTCAGCCACGTTTCAGGCGCCCAAAGCTCAGGTAAATTTCATCTCTTTGGTCCCACCAAAGGTGGCCAAGGGATCGTCTCAAAGATGATCATATATTCACATTCACTACCTGCGGTTAGCAGACGACCATACATTCATTCATTTCACAGATCTCACCAAACTGGATGTAGGGATTTACTTTGTGGGAGTGCACATGTGATCAATGAAATAAATAAATTGTCATTCTTTCCCACACTGGTATCCGGCTTCGCTGTATTAATTGAAATTGAGTTATTTTACAAAAAAAATGTGTTGTTCTGACAAAAATAATGAAGTATGTTGTACCTATTTTCAATGTCGGGCGGTACTGTACCCTTTCAATGGAACAGGATTAGATTAAATATATAGCAAAATCTTTTGGCTCATTTTCATTGCATTTGTTTTTTTCATGTGAAAGAGACTTGCTCAGTAAAGATGAAAACAAAAGATTCAAAGCTTGTAGATGTGGCACCCACATAATGTTAGAGTGTAATCTGTGTCATAGCCATTTATATTCGCTTATTTAAAACTGCAAGGTAATATAAAAGAGATATCTGAAACAGAATGTGTTAAACTGCTCCAGAAGCGAAGCTGAAAGCTTACCAGTAGTCCTTTTGAGTAGACAGACTATGCTGTAACGCCGCTGCTAGCCGTTCATTTTCAAGCCTTAGCTTTTTTCTCCTCTGGCCTCTCACGTCAGCTCCCTTCTTTTGAAAAATAGGATGGACAGTCTCGGAAGAGCAATGGAACTGCTCCTGGCTTCAGAAGTAGGTTTTGGAGGGGGGAACTTAACAATTGTTCCGTCCTTTTATCCCGAATTTATGTTTTCCATAGAACATAAATTTACATGGCATACCTGTAAACAAAAGTGGGTAAATAACGGGAACTGCACAATCAGGTATTTTAGGATAGGTTATTGTTCTTCATAACAGAGTTATCCGAACACTGTAAGTGGCGCCCATGAACGATCATGAGGTCCTCTTCTTGTAACGTCACTATTATCATCAGTATTAACACTGTGTAATTGCTCTACATACAGGGTGAGTCACGAGGAAAGGTACATGCTTTGAGCGGTGATAATATTAGTGATTCTGAACAAAAAACTTCATATGGACGTAGGTCCTATTCCGAATTGTTTCCGAGATAGAACACATTTAATAAAACTTTTGTACGTTTTTCTTGAATAACTCGAAAACGCACCCTTCAGCGATAACACGTCGCAGTACAAAAATTAACTATATTAAATTTCCTACAAAAAGGGTGTAAGTAGGCTGTTTATGTTTTCTTATTGGCAAAATTACGTAGCGCCCTATATGAAAATCACTAGCTGTGCTGTGTGCAGTCTGTGGCTAGTTTGCATTGTTGTCTGCCATTGTCGTGTTGGGCAGCTGGATGTGAACAGAGCGTAGTGTTGCGCAGTTGGAGGTGAGCCGCCAGCAGTGGTGGATGTGGGGAGAGAAATGGCGGAGTTTTGAAATTTGTAAGACTGGATGTCATGAACTGATATGTATATTATGATTTTTCATGACTATTAAGGTAAATACATTGTTTGTTCTCTATTAAAATCTTTCAGTAGTTAGTGCCTCCAGTAGTTTGAATCTTTTATTTAGCTGGCAGTAGTGGCGCTCGCTGTATTGCAGTAGTTCGAGTAACAAAGATTTTTGGTGAGGTCAGTGATTTGTGAAAGGTATAGGTTAATGTTAGTCAGGGCCATTCTTTTGTAGGGATTTTTGAAAGTCAGATTGCATTCCGCTAAAAATATTGTGTGTCAGTTTAAGCATAGTCTTGTATAATTGTTCAAAGGGGACGTTTTATATGGCGACCCTGCCAGGATACCTCACTGGAATCTTCTGATTTTTTTCTTGTAGTTTGTGTAATTAGTGTAGCTATTGTTTATTGCTAGCACGTAATTGTAGAGAGAATCTCCTTTGTAGTTGCAGTCTTTCATTGTTGTACAGTAAAACAGTTGTGGCGTGCATGTAGATTTGCACCAAGTATTTCGCAGCTGCGCTTGCAATTAACTACATATTACTTTCAGTGCTATGTTAAAGTGTTCTCTTATTTTTGCTCTTCAAATTGTGCTTTTCTGTGTTGTCATGAGAAATATTGTGACAATAATGGCGTGTTAAAAACGTAATACTAGGCTCCAAAGTAAACTGAGAAATATTAGTGACGATGAGCGTATCTTATCAGCACCACTGTGTAATGAATTAACAGACATTCGAAGTAGTCATTTGGTAATTGAGATAGGGAAATGGAGCGGGCGGCAAATAATGGTGTAGACAGTGAAACAGGTAGTGAACAGGGAAGCATTATCGATCGATCGGTCGGCAACAGCTCGCCTCAGGAATCCGAAATGACAGGACACAGTTTCGCAAATACTGTAGATTCAGGTTTTGGGTCCTCACCGTTTTCTCAAATAAGTCAGGACACATTTTCTGCTTGTCAAAATGTGAATGTTGCCGGTGCAAATTCACTGCCGAAAAGCACTGAGGAACATGTTTCAGACACCAGTGCCCTGTTATTACAGTTAATGCAACAAATGGGACAAAGGCTTCAAAAGTTAGACACAATGGAACAACACCAGAGACAAACACAGCAACAGTTAGACACAATGGAACAAAATCGTTAAAAGTTAGACACAGTGGAACAAAATCTTAAAAAGTTAGACACAGTGGAACAAAATCTTCAAAAGTTAGACACCACGCTTGAACAAACACGTGAAGATTTAAATACTTACATAACATCGAATCGAAATGCCAAAAAGTCTGTAATGACGTAAAAACACAAATTTGTGAGCATTTCCAACCTATTTTTTCGTGTCATGAAAATGCAATGCAGAATGACGAAGCAGCCATAAAAGAACTGCAAACTATTGTTCATGAAAATCACGACACCTTGCAAGCTAAAATTGACTCAGTTGCATCTACCGATTCGGTTATGCAACTTGCAAAAACTCAAGAAAACTTAAAGGACACAGTAGATACGGTTTCAACACAAATGGACACTCTGAAACTTGGTTCAGAAAAACACACTGAGGAAATAAGTACACTATCGGAGAAAGTAGCCAAACTTTCCGATCAGTTCACTAACGTATCTGCAAAGGTAGATGATGATCTGAATGACACAAGACCTGTAGCCATCACTGACACAGAAGAGTATGAACAAATTAAGAAATTCAAACAAAATCAGAATCAAATTAATACGCAATACAAAAGAGAAATCTGGGAAGTACAAGATCAGTTGGCACAACTAATACAAAAATTTCGTATTTCAGAGGACACTCGCGCTCCAACACGGGAAGAGGAACTTAGAAATACGGAAAAGCCACAAAATAATAACACAGGGCATTTCGGAAATTATGAAAGAAATTGGCAAGGTGCACCGAATTTTGAGATGGAACCGCCGACACGACGTAACAATGACCGATATGCTACTCGCTGACACGATGATTTTGACTATAAGCTGTTCATTACTACACGTAAATTCAAAACATTTAAGAATGCTGCCAACGAGATTCATCCTCAAGCGTGGCTCCATCAATTCTCTCATTGTTTTCCTCCCAACTGGTCATTTTAGCACAGTTTAGAATTTATGTGTGGCTACTTGGAGAATGAACCAGCTGTAAGAATGCGATTGGTCATTCACGATTGTCACAGTGAAGGAGATTTTTATCACGCCTTCCTCTCAGCATATTGGTCCCAAGCTACACAAGACCGAGTAAAACATAGCATCATAATGATGAAACATTTCGAACAATCTGAATTTTCCAGTTTTGTGAAATATTTGAAGACATGTTGCACAAGAATCAGTACCTGTCAAACCCTTACAGCCCCTCAGAACTCATCCGCATTTGCTTAATCAAACTGCCAGAACATTTACGACATATTATTTTAGCAGTACGTTGCAAAGACGACATTGAAGCTTTTCAGGGACTGTTACAAGAACTGGAAATTGACACTGACAATCGCGGAACGCGAAAACAGGAGCACATCAATTACAGATCACATCCGTCACAATTCCGCGATGACAGAATTAATACACGACAAGGCTATTCTTTCAACGTAAATCGTGACCATAACAGACACCACCCATATGACAACCGTTGGCAGAGTAGTAATAATTACAGGGAAAGCTCACCTCTCCGCGGTAATGACTATCACAGAAACAATCAGAGAAACAGACAATATGGGAACCAAAATAATTATTATCAAGGGAGACAGAATAACTTCAGATGCAACGGTCCAGCACGCAGTTACGATTCAGGGAATATTCTCCACCACGTGACCGACAAGAAAGAAACTATGGAATCTACCAACATGACGACAGACGATATGATCGCAACGACAGACCTGAATTGCATCAGAACTGGCGGGATTCGAACAGAGCAGGGCCCTCTCGTCAAGGTGAATTTGTAGAAGTTAGGTCTCCAAATCCCAATAACGACGCGCGCCAACAAAGACACAATAGGCAATGACCCGCACCGCAGGCAGCCACGTGCGCCGGCTGGCTCAGAGAAAAATAACATAGACGCTAACATTGAAAAAAATTCTAGTATTCTTTACCGACGTATACCGTATGATAATTGCGTTCAAGTTGAAACTCTGTGTACTAGGAAGAGTAAAGGTTTACACCACATTTCACATGTAAAACCGTTTATTGAGAGATAATTTGTTTTTTAATTTAGTCTTTGCTACAAAATTTTTCACTTCACGTTACTAGTACTCTTTGTCAGACTTAGAATCTGTTAATATGCAACAATGTTTGAAGTTAAATATCCAGTCAAGAACCAAGAGAACTTATTTCAACAGAAATTATGAATGTATTGTTATAGTGAACAGACGACACAATGTTGTTATTTGTACATTCTTGCTTGTTAGTTGCACGATTACGTAACGACTATAAGGCTCACATACTTAGAACATTTACCATACTGCTAATGAGATTTTAATGCAACATTTTGGTTTACTTGAAAATACATTCTGGATTTAAAGTACTTTCTGTGAAATACCAGATGACACAGTGATTAGTTTATGTGACAGCTACACGATTTTATCACGACGCTACTAATGAGTGACAATTTACAATGTTGCTTTAGCGGTGTATCTGTTTTATATCTGCACAGTTTTTCTGAATTCTTCTGTAAAGTAAAACATGTTTTAGTAGTAACTTTTGTGCTATAGCTACAAGGAGACAGCCTTTTCCGTAGGACAACAATACGTTACAGCACAGTATTTTCCTCACCACGGCAATGAGCGTAATAACTAAGATATCTATACGCAAAGCATTTCACTTTTGTGTATCATGAGGTGAGTACATTGACTTCTGCAGAACTTAGCTTTCGGAGGCCGATACCTACGACACTTCCACAGAGATTATCTTACAACAAGACGCACAGTTTAGCGTTACAGTACACGTATTTGAGTGATTAATTTTGTACTTAAAACATTTATTTTTAAAGATATTTGAAGTACAAGATACAAAGGTTTTCCATGATACATTTCATTCCATTGCTGTAATCTGTAACACCTGAGGGTATAATTACATTAATCCTCAGGAGGGTACACGCTTACTTTGTGTACCATGTGTTTGGCAAGCACAAGGAGCCCTAGCTAATATGGTATTTGCTTATACAACTTTACACTTCGGTACCATATTTCTCTAACACAGAATTACACAGCTATCTGATTATTTAACAGAGAAAGAAACAATTTTTTTACTACTTCGGTGACAGATGTTTACGTAATTACACAGATGGATAACTTCACACTTATGAACTTGTATTTTGTGTGTACTTTGTGAACTGTTCATATTTTTTCAGAACCATTGTGGTACTATGAGAGCTTTGAATGATGTCTTTGGTATGGGATCATGATTTTTAAAGTACGTTTGAGGTAGATGACACTATTGAAATGGGCAGAGAATTTTGTTTTAGGTTTTGAGATTATTGGAGGAAGCTATGACGATTTTAAGAATTGACTGAGATGTTATGATATTTTTACAACGACGATATGTATTATGCTGTTGAGGTACGTTTATCATCAATAAGGTGAGAATCGTACTTTAAATAGTTATGAAATGTGTGTACATGCGTGAATGTATCATAATGCCGCAAAAAATTTTTTGGACTCTGTTATATTGATAGGATTTTGTTTCTACACATTTGCAACGCAAATTCTCGACCTGTGAAATTTTTTATATGAGACTGTCACTGTAGTGCAAACTGCTGTCGTAAATATTTCAGAAAGTTGAGTGACCTGCACGTAATGCGTCGTGGCCACCCAACTGTGCCACCTGCCTGGAGAAAAAGCCATTATTGTGTGCGTTTCAGCGGCACAGGTAGAAAAAAAGGGAGGCCATTATCCTCACTATTGACATTCCTTTGTAGAAAGCATCGCAAATACGACACGTTCAAACTTGAAAACATATGATTATACTGTGGAGCTCTTAATTTATGATATTTACTAAAATGCCTAATGAAACGATGAGAAACATTTCACGGCTATTGTCTTGCTAGTTGAGAGAAATGCCATATGGCTTGCTTTATGTATTTATTTACTCAATTTGTTTAATATCTAGTTTCTAGCTGCACTGCAGCATTGGTTAAAATAAAATTTATAGATGTACTAATATAAATATTTTCTGTCTACAGATCGAGTAAATAATTTTTTTTTCAAAAAAATGAGGGAGCACAAAAAGACATTTACCTTCACAGGAATTGCATAAATATTTTTTTTACGATTTGGTAACTTATCTGCTACTATAAGTTCTCGTGATGCATCACTCTAGTGTTAAGATGTGACATAGGTATTAAAAATGGCCATTTTTACTGTAATATTTTTTCTGCTTGAGCTATGTCATGTTTAGGTATAAGTTATTGCATTTGCTGCTGCTGTTTGCCAGGCATAGTCCTACTGAATTTTACATTGTATTAAGCTAGTTTTACTACTGATTTATTTTTCCTGTTTGCTGCGTGTTCCCTTATACACTCCTGGAAATGGAAAAAAGAACACATTGACACCGGTGTGTCAGACCCACCATACTTGCTCCGGACACTGCGAGAGGGCTGTACAAGCAATGATCACACGCACGGCACAGCAGACACACCAGGAACCGCGGTGTTGGCCGTCGAATGGCGCTAGCTGCGCAGCATTTGTGCACCGCCGCCGTCAGTGTCAGCCAGTTTGCCGTGGCATACGGAGCTCCATCACAGTCTTTAACACTGGTAGCATGCCGCGACAGCGTGGACGTGAACCGTATGTGCAGTTGACGGACTTTGAGCGAGGGCGTATAGTGGGCATGCGGGAGGCCGGGTGGACGTACCGCCGAATTGCTCAACACGTGGGGCGTGAGGTCTCCACAGTACATCGATGTTATCGCCAGTGGTCGGCGGAAGGTGCACGTGCCCGGCGACCTGGGAACGGACCGCAGCGACGCACGGATGCACGCCAAGACTGTAGGATCCTACGCAGTGCCGTGGGGGACCGCACCGCCACTTCCCAAAAATTAGGGACACTGTTGCTCCTGGGGTTTCGGCGAGGACCATTCGCAACCGTCTCCATGAAGCTGGGCTATGGTCCCGCACACCGTTAGGCCGTCTTCTGCTCACGCCCCAACATCGTGCAGCCCGCCTCCAGTGGTGTCGCGACAGGCGTGAATGGAGGAACGAATGGAGACGTGTCGTCTTCAGCGATGAGAGTCGCTTCTGCCTTGGTGCCAATGATGGTCGTATGCGTGTTTGGCGCCGTGCAGGTGAGCGCCACAATCAGGACTGCATACGACCGAGGCACACAGGGCCAACACCCGGCATCATGGTGTGGGGAGCGATCTCCTACACTGGCCGTACACCACTGGTGATCGTCGAGGGGACACTGAATAGTGCACGGTACATCCAAACCGTCATCGAACCCATCGTTCTACCATTCCTAGACCGGCAAGGAAACTTGCTGTTCCAACAGGACAATGCACGTCCGCATGTATCCCGTGCCACCCAACGTGCTCTAGAAGGTGTAAGTCAACTACCCTGGCCAGCAAGATCTCCGGATCTGTCCCCCATTGAGCATGTTTGGGACTGGATGAAGCGTCGTCTCACGCGGTGTGCACGTCCAGCACGAACGCTGGTCCAACTGAGGCGCCAGGTGGAAATGGCATGGCAAGCAGTTCCACAGGACTACATCCAGCATCTCTACGATCGTCTCCATGGGAGAATAGCAGCCTGCATTGCTGCGAAAGGTGGATATACACTGTACTAGTGCCGACATTGTGCATGCTCTGTTGCCTGTGTCTATGTGCCTGTGGTTCTGTCAGTGTGATCATGTGATGTATCTGACCCCAGGAATGTGTCAATAAAGTTTCCCCTTCCTGGGACAATGAATTCACGGTGTTCTTATTTCAATTTCCAAGAGTGTATTAGTTGTAATATTGCATTTGCTTTGCTAATTTATGCTGCTTGCTTTGCCAATTTGAAATTTTGTCATTGCTGTTTGTGTTAATTTGTTATGTGCTGCTGCATTGCCTCGTCCCTTGGTATATATATCTGAGCTCAGTAGATTTAAGTTAGCTTAAGAGGGGGTAGACTATATAAGAAAGTAACTATGATGAATTGGAAGAAATGCATTGAGAAGCTATAAGAAAATGGTTTGGCCAAAAAAAAAGTAGTGCACAGTGGAGAAAAACTATTTTTGAAAGAGGATGTGAACAGAATACAGAAAGCAGGCTTAGATAGGACTTTTGGGAATAATGATGAACGAAGGGAGATCTCCATGCAAAATACTGCAGTAAAACAAACCCCATCGTTTCCTTTTGTGTCATCCCTCTATGTGTTTGTGTACCCTTGTGTATTTGTGTTTTTCCTGTCTTTATGTGTTTAGCTGATGAGAGCTATGTTGTAGAATTTTTCTAATACTGTGTTATTTACTTTGTAAAGATGTTTAGACATTATTTATTCTGTTTTGTTGCTCATATGTGAAGGTGATGTTTCACTAGTTATTCTGATCTTTATGTATGTACTTATGTCATTATTTTTGTAACACTGATGTATTGTTTATTTCTATTCTTTTGTAAAGCCTGTGTCACTACAAATTTTATCTGTATTGTTATGTTCTTTAATGATGTATTTTGTACCTTTGTTATTGTATTTTTATGTTATCAAATTGTAATTGTTACCAGTTCTTCATATTAAGGATCATTTCACTGCAGACGTTTCTGTTGGTCATAATATATGCACAGTATGTGAGAAGTTGGGACTGTTAGTGCTTGCACGTGTGTTGATAATTCAGCAAGAGACTGGATAACAGCATTGCTGGTTTTAAAGACATTTCAAAAAAAATTTTTGTGAGTGCACAAGTGGTGAATTATGGACTTGCTATATTGTCCGCAAGACTCTTCGATGGTGATTGTGCACCTGCACAGTCGCAACAGATGGTTGCTGGCCGTCTCTACAAGGGCTTCAGTGGGTCTACACCTTTGATGACTCACCAACACCATTATTTCTACAAGGACTGCAGTGGGTCTGCACCTCTGGTGGCCCACCAATACGGTAATCTCTAACAAGACTACAGTGGTCTGCTCTGTAATGACCTACCTACCAATATTCTTCAAAACTTCGACTGACTCTGCTGTGGGTTTGCTCTGTCGTGGCCCATTACCTGTCTGCATGTCAAGAGTCAGCAGTGTCTTTCCGTTGGAAGGACAACACCACTTCAAGACTGCATGGAAATCCACTACTTCCGTGTGCATTTTCTTTTACTGCTCAGACTTTGAGAAAAACACTGCAATTTTACTGTGATGAACGATCAGGACTGTCTTTATGGACTGTGAGGAAATTTTAGCTTTTGACCAACATTGTATTAATAAGTGTGTGCATTTGATATCTTTCTTACTGTAATTATGAAAAATTTTTTCAAATCTATATTGGCCAGTCCCAAAACAATTTGTAAAATTTTTTGTGGGGAGCATGGGGGCTATGTAAGTAGGCTGTTTATGTTTTCTTATTGGCAACATTACGTAGCGCCCTGTATGAAAATCACTGGCTGTGCTGTGTGCAGTCTGTGGCTTGTTTGCATTTTGTCTGCCTTTGTAGTGTTGGGCAGCTGGATGTGAACAGCGCGTAGCGTTGCGCAGTTGGAGGTGAGCCGCCAGCAGTGGTGGATGTGGGGAGAGAAATGGCGGGGCTTTGAAATTTGTAAGACTGGATGTCATGAACTGCTATGTATATTATGATTTTTCATGACTATTAAGGTAAATACATTGTTTGTTCTCTATTAAAATCTTTCAGTAGTTAGTGCCTTCAGTAGTTTGAATCTTTTATTTAGCTGGCAGTAGTGGCGCTCGCTGTATTGCAGTAGTTCGAATAACGAAGATTTTTGGTGAGGTAAGTGATTTGTGAAAGGTACAGGTTAATGTTAGTCAAGGCCATTCTTTTGTAGGGATTTTTGAAAGTCAGATTGCATTGCGCTAAAAATATTGTGTGTCAGTTTAAGCATAGTCTTGTATAATTGTTCAAAGGGGACGTTTTAAAGGTCCTGGTCTTTGTTCTCTAGAGCTAATGGTTTGTGCGAAGAGAGCGCGAAAATGTTGGAAACCTCACTCGATGCGCATGCGATTACGTAGTTTTTGTAGGCCAATTTGAGGTTTACAGTGTACCACAGTACTGTAGAGCAAGTAGAGATGAACAGTTTGATACGGTATACTTGTAGTCCATCAAGCCAGGAAACTAGCTCAATAACTACACCAACGTGAATAGTTGTTTTGTTGCCACTTCCTCCCGCCCCCACAATGATATTAGAAATTCAGCTGGGATGTTACCTATCCCTTCTGCCTTATTTGTCTTAAGTCCTCCAAAGCTCTTTTAAAATCTGATTCTAATACTGGATCCTGTATCTCTTCTAAATCGACTCCTTTTTCTTCTTCTATCACATCATTCAAATATTCCCCCTCATAGGTGCTTTCACTGTATTCTTTCCACCTATCCGGTCTCTCCTCTGCATTTAACAGTGGAATTCCCGTTGCACTCTTAATGTTATGACCCTTGCTTTTAATGTCACTGAAGGCTGTTTTGGCTTTTCTGTGTGCTGAGTCTGTCCTTTCGACAATCATTTCTTTTTCGATGTCTTCACATTTTTCCTACAGCCATTTCGTCTTAGCTTGCCTGAGACTTGTATTTCTGCATTCCTAAGTTTCCTGGAACATGTTTGTACTTCCTCCTTTCATCGATTAATTGAAGTATTTCTTCTGTTACCCATGGTTTCTTTGCAGTTACTTTCCTTGTACCTATGTTTTCCTTCCCAACTCCCGAGATGGCTCTCTTTAGAGATGTCCATTGCTCTTCAACTATACTGACTACTGAGATATTCCTTATTGCTGTAACTATAGCCTTAGAGAACTTCATCATTCCTTAGCACTTCCGTATCCCACTTCTTGTGTAATGATTCTGCCTGACTAATGTCTTAAAATACAGCCTACTCTTCATCACCACTATATTGTGATCTGAGTCTATATCTGCTCCTGGGCATGCCTTATACGCCTTACTACCCAGTATCTGATTTCGGCATCTGTCTGACCATGATTTAATTTAACTGAAATCTTACCGTATCATGCGGTCTTTTCCAACTATACCTCCTCCTCTTGTGATTCTTGAACAGATTGTTTGGTATTACTAGCTGAAACTTGTTACAGAACTCAATTAGACTTTATCCCCTTTCATTCCTTGTCCCAAGTCTATATTCTCCTGTAACATATGATTCTACTCCTTCCCCTACAGCTGTATTCCAGTCCCCCATGACTATTAGATTTTCATCCCCCTTTACATACTGTATTACCCTTTCAATATCCCCATACACTTTCTCTATCTCTTCATTCAGCTTATGACATCTCTCTTACTTTATGAACACATATGATTTATTTACCGGTGCGTTAATATAATTACTTATATATTTGCACCTGGAGTGGATGTAAGTCAGGGCGATGCATAACAAAGTATTTTTGTTGTATATCTTGTAATTTGCCTGAGTCGGGTAGCTGGTGATTCCTTCTAATTAAAACTCCAGGTCATACAATTTGCGGAGGTTTATTTCTTGATGATCACATTTTTCCAAAGTCATTGCAGAATACATCAAACTTCACATATAGTCTCTTTGACAATCCAGCAGCTGACAGACTGACATACTGACCGAAAAGACTTGACTACAAAGTGAACCCCTAGGCAAACTGACGCCGCATTGCCGCGTTTGCTTGTATATATTCCAAACAATGAGTGTTCATTACTTCAATTATTACACCATCGTGAAATTAATAGTTACAATTAAAAGTTACAAATATACAAAAGGTTGACAATCAGATTACTTACAGCATAAAATATTAGTTCATTACAGATGAGTTTTAGGTTAGAAATTGAACAATTTAAAATTGAAAATTAAATATGACTTTTTTACAATAATTTGTTTCATTAATTTAATAAATACAAATCAATTATCGATTGGAAAATATTGTTAACGTTTACGTAATATATACACAAATTGTTTAACCTTTTTAATGGCTCATAACTTTGAAATATGCATCCAAACGTAATTAATGGAGTTAATTACATGTGCTAACAATGATCGATCAATAATTTTAGTAATAGCATTAATTCTGGTTTACAAATTTGGGCTTGAAATTAGATATCACTTGAACTTACATGAATTTAAATTTGTTTCTTGCTTTGTGACGAATTACAATAACGTTTTCCAAACTGAATTTTCGAGATCTAATTGCAGATAATTTACAAAAGTAATAACGATGCTAACATTTATAACTACTTCTAATCAAATGAATTACATACTGATTATTATAGTTCTGAGTAAATGTTGATGGTTCATAGTGATTATTGTGTTACATTTTTACATATTATTTAATTATTCTTAAATTTTGTTTAAATATCATTTATAGTATTATATAGCACAATTACACAACAGGAAAAGGTGCCAGAGTGGCATGACTTTTATTCTTTGTGTAAGAGAAAGTAGCGATACCCGGCTACAAATTCCGGGTATCGAATATTATAGTAATGCTGAGGGTTGGGGGGGGGGTATGTTACAAGCTGGCGACGTCGGTGTTGGTTTGCTGTCGATTCTTATAAGAACGACCCAGTCACTAAACTGTGCACAGAAACACTCCCGGCCCTACCTTCCTATTCATGAAGAATCCAACTCCTGTTATACCATTTTATGCTGCTGTTGATATTACCCTATACTCATCTGACCAGAAATCCTTGTCTTCTTTCCACTTCAGTTTACTGTCCCCTACTATATCTAGATTGAGCCTCTGCATTTCCCTTTTTAGATTTTCTACACTCCTGGAAATTGAAATAAGAACACCGTGAATTCATTGTCCCAGGAAGGGGAAACTTTATTGACACATTCCTGGGGTCAGATACATCACATGATCACACTGACAGAACCACAGGCACATAGACACAGGCAACAGAGCATGCACAATGTCGGCACTAGTACAGTGTATATCCACCTTTCGCAGCAATGCAGGCTGCTATTCTCCCATGGAGACGATCGTAGAGTTGCTGGATGTAGTCTTGTGGAACGGCTTGCCATGCCATTTCCACCTGGCGCCTCAGTTGGACCAGCGTTCGTGCTGGACGTGCAGACCGCGTGAGACGACGCTTCATCCAGTCCCAAACATGCTCAATGGGGGACAGATCCGGAGATCTTGCTGGCCAGGGTAGTTGACTTACACCTTCTAGAGCACGTTGGGTGGCACGGGATACATGCGGACGTGCATTGTCCTGTTGGAACAGCATGTTCCCTTGCCGGTCTAGGAATGGTAGAACGATGGGTTCGATGACGGTTTGGATGTACCGTGCACTATTCAGTGTCCCCTCGACGATCACCAGTGGTGTACGGCCAGTGTAGGAGATCGCTCCCCACACCATGATGCTGGGTGTTGGCCCTGTGTGCCTCGGTCGTATGCAGTCCTGATTGTGGCGCTCACCTGCACGGCGCCAAACACGCATACGACCATCATTGGCACCAAGGCAGAAGCGACTCTCATCGCTGAAGACGACACGTCTCCATTCGTCCCTCCATTCACGCCTGTCGCGACACCACTGGAGGCGGGCTGCACGATGTTGGGGCGTGAGCGGAAGACGGCCTAACGGTGTGGGGGACCGTAGCCCAGCTTCATGGAGACGGTTGCGAATGGTCCTCGCCGATACCCCAGGAGCAACGGTGTCCCTAATTTGCTGGGAAGTGGCGGTGCGGTCCCCTACGGCACTGCGTAGGATCCTACGGTCTTGGCGTGCATCCGTGCGTCGCTGCGGTCCGGTCCCAGGTCGACGGGCACGTACACCTTCCGCCGACCACTGGCGACAACATCGATGTAGTGTGGAGACCTCACGCCCCACGTGTTGCGCAATTCGGCGGTACATCCACCCGGCCTCCCGCATGCCCACTATACGCCCTCTCTCAAAGTCCGTCAACTGCACATACGGTTCACGTCCACGCTGTCGCGGCATGCTACCAGTGTTAAAGACTGCGATGGAGCTCCGTATGCCACGGCAAACTGGCTGACACTGACGGCGGCGGTGCACAAATGCTGCGCAGCTAGCGCCATTCGACGGCCAACACCGCGGTTCCTGGTGTGTCCGCTGTGCCGTGCGTGTGATCATTGCTTGTACAGCCCTCTCGCAGTGTCCGGAGCAAGTATGGTTGGTCTGACACACCGGTGTCAATGTGTTCTTTTTTCCATTTCCAGGAGTGTAGTTTCCCTACCACGTTCAAGCTTCTGACAATCCACACCCCGACTCGTGGAACGTTATCCTACTGTTGATTATTCAATCTTTTTCTCATGGTAACCTCCCCCTTGGGAGTCCCCTCCCGGAGATCCGAATGGGGGACTATTCCAGAATCTTTAGCCAATGGAGAGATCATCATGACGCATCTTCAATTACAAAAATATATGGAATACAAAAACACCGAAATTCTGTCGTAGACGTCTTCATACTGGAACAGCATTATTAAAGAAGCAGTGGAAATTCGCAGCTCGACTAATATGCTTAACAGGGAACAGGATACCAACTCAGCACGGCAAGGGATCCAGCGCTTGCCGTGTTAAAATCACAGCGAACACAGACAAGAACTGTTGGTCGTACTAGGGATGACACTGCGGTGGCGGCATAAATGTTTGGTTGACAACAGCGAGGACGGGCACACGCCACAGCGCGGACACGTGTTTCGCCAGGCGGCTCCCGACGGAGGGCGCTGGGGCGGTCGACGGCACCGCACTGTATGACTGAGACACGCCTCTGCGCGTGCGTTCATCAGCCGACATGTGGGGCAGCTCTCTCTCTCGCTACCGATCTGCGTATCTCCGCTGCTGGTCACCGAAGTTTGGCGCGTTCACGGCTGCGCAGTTCCTTCTCTGATTGACTTCAATATGAGGCTTTGGTCACAACCTGAGCTTCGCCACAACATCGCTACTGCAGGCGTCCAGGACCTATGGTCCCTGGATGTCGCCAAATGTCTAGGTGTCTGGATTGATAAACACTGCTCTTCCATCTATAACACTCCCGTCTGCTACTGATATACCATAACCTTAAAGTTGGAGGAACGTTGTGAAATAAAACTACCTTACTAAAGCAATTATGGTATAACGCAACAGAGCAGTGTTACCCTCTGAGAGGAATTTTGTTAGGTTGACCGTGTTGTACCTAACGGAAATGGCTTATCGGAAATGAAAGTCAGAATTACGTAAATATTCGAACAGTAACAAACAATATATTTGCCTAGCTATACTGTTTAAAGGATAAGGAAAACGGTCGCCAGCCTAATTAGGCAAGAGAAGGATTAACTTTCTCGTTTAAGAAAGTAGGTATGAGTAACTTTAACGGATAAACACGACGTATACTTGACCACACGTGAGTGCAATGAACTCTGACACATACATATTTTTACGGTAAGATTGAAGCTAGCAGCTAGAGCAGAACAAAGTATTGGCAAAAATATAACAGATACCGGAACACACTATTACTTTCAGGGCTTACATAAACTGGATGGTCTTTATTACGTTATTATTACTATTCACTGCAGAATCATTAATTGGATATAGGTTAAGTCTCTCTCAGTTAAATACTTTACTATTTAAAACGAAAGTTAATTGGAATCCACTAACAGGTTGCTTCCCACTATCATTTGAATAAAGCAATTATGGTTTCCATAATTAGTGGTCTTCCCATTATTTCTTACCTAGCATTAACACAATAGACAAACTGTGGATCCTGTTATACTATTAATATGCACTTCCAATACACAAGAGAGACAAACACTTAGCAAACGAGTATATAACCTTCCATAAATGCAATTCACGACTTTTACTACAGTGAGACACAATGTTGACAAATTTGCAAGATACTGACTCACCTTCTGCGATTTACAACAGGCAGCAATGTGATCATGTACTAAGCAAAACTTTGTAAGCCTCAGTCTTAAGAACTTTTAATTTTGAAGTTGGCAACAACACTTTAATAAGCAGTTTTAATAGGAAAGTTATTTTCAGTAAGCATCATTTACTGTAACTCACTCTCTTGCCACATTAACTTTAACTTTCTTTTTACTATGTTCAAGAGGCATTAATTAGCAACACACTGGTCTTTAATGTTCTTTCAGTACGGACACTCGGTAATCACTTTAGTTCAAACGGAGAGGAACCTGAGAGGTGTTATGATAAGGAAAAAATTAAGGTAGGTACATAAATTCAGTTATAAGTTACCTTATATTTGTGCACACTAAATCACCCAATAAGCTGATCCTTCACTGTACATTATCATAGTACTCATTTACAGTGATTGCGCAATGTGATGGCAACTGCATCTTGGTTGGCGGATTAGCAGACAGAATTGCTGGACTCTGGCCTTCTTGGTGGCGATGATAAATACCAATTCGAGAATCGTTCCAACTATTTATCCATCCACCCGAGGCATTAGAAATTAGCAGAAGAAGCCTCTCTCGGAACCAGCACAAAATGCAACATTTACATGGTAGTGCACAGTTTGGTAGTTCGTCCCCGACTGACTCTCAGTTCCACTTTTTCTACTTAGGCCAACCACAATTTGCGCGCACTACACAGTTCCGTTTCCGAGGGGAACCACAACAACTTTTACATACACAATAACTAAGAACCCTAAGTGAGGATCAGCAGTTTACATAACAGCAAACAAACATTTTAAATTAAACTGAACACTTGCACATATTAGTATTTCTACAAAAAATTATTCACACAGAAATTACAATTATATATATACAGTAAGTTTTGTCTGCCTCCAATTGAGACAAAGAATTTAAATGACAGATATACTACATTGCATAGAATCAAACCATGACATCAAAGTTTTAACAAAGAAAGGAGTATACAATTTTGTGTTATCGATTCAATCAAACAGCATTTGCAGAAGCTCAATGATGTAACATTAAATGAAACAAAAAGGAAAAATAAATCAGTAATTAGAGCTATGGTGTTACACATCGACATGCAGAATACGGCACCGAAAAAGGGCAGAAGCTGATAAAAGCATTGTACTCGCTCTTCAATAGCAGGGAACAGAGACACCAAGCTCCGACTGTATCGAACGCTTGTCCACCCTTCCCTCACCCATAGCTACTCCGCGTGGACCACGATTAGTGCCTCCCGGATGCAGACCCTCCAGCACCTGCAGAATAAGGTGCTTCCGTGGGGCCTGCATGCGCCACTCTACACGAGGAGACAAACACGGTTACTCTAAAGACGTCCATTCGAGAGAAGTCAAGGCGTCTCTATGAAAGAGTGGATGCCCTGCGTGACACAGTCACTGGCTTACACCACAATGGCACCACGACTCCCCGGACTGGCACCGCCGCCATCTTCCTCTTAGCATCCTCAAGAAATCAGATTCAAACCATGGCTAACGATAGCCCTGTTATAGCCACTAATAACATGTCAGCCTTGAGAGGACCACTCAATATGTGATGTCCACTGTACGACTACCAGTATCACTACGTATGTACTTGAGTTCCCTCTTGCCCACTACCTTAAACGTCGGAGGCTGGTACGGGACTTCAAATCCCACCGCCACACCTTCAGAGTGCACTCCAATGATGTCATTGTACGATAGAAAAACTTTACCCTTACTCCAAGACAGTAAGACCACCATCCACCGGTGAAGCTGTATCCCAACATACCACAAAATGAGAAAAAAAAATCAGCCTTGGCAATGCGTTCGTGGCACCTGAAGGTGACGGTCCCGCCCGAGATCGATATTTGCAAGTAGTCCGTCGGCAAAGCCTCAACAATACATAATATATAATTTTCATCCCAAGAGTAACATTAACAAGTTACAACATTACAACATTACTCGCCATCATTCTTACACATGTAATGAGTGGTGACAGCTACTGTGGGCAGTGCACCGCCTAAGACTTTTGCATGCCTCACTGAAGTCACTATGAGGGTGCATTTGAGCCCAAACCCTAACACAATGAAGATTCCTTAAACTTTTTGTAAGTACAGGGTGTTTATAAACGAATATCAGGGATTTACCGCTCTGCAATGTTTGCTATATTGAACTTACAGTTTTAAATGATATGTCAAATGAAAGAGCAACTCAAACAGTTTTACTAAGAACCTTATAAATCTTCAATGTGAGCACCATTTGTCACACGGCACACATCAAGTCTATAGCCGAGTTCTTCCCAAACGTTGATAAGTGTGTCTTCAATGATTGTAGCAACAGCTGCTTCAATCCGGTTTCTTAATTCAGGGAGGTCTGTTGGTAGCTGAGGTACGTACACACGATCCTTGATGAAGCCCCAAAGGAAAAAATCGTATGGCGTTAGGTCGGGTGAACGTGTAGCCCATGCAAAGCAAGCCCTGTCATTGGGTCCCTTGCAGCCTATCCAGCGCTTGGGTACAGTGAAGTTCAACCAATCTAGCGGATTGCGGCGGAAACATTGCGCGCTGCGCATGCTTACTGGGGCCAAACACAATTGTCTGAGTTGCTCTTTCATTTGACATATCATTTATAACTGTAAGTTTAATGTAATAAATATTATAAAGCTTTAAAACCCCAATATTCATATAAAAAAACCAGTACTTTGGCGGATAAAGAAAATTATATAGAAAACAAGTGTTGATAGTACTTCAGGTGGTATCCAATCTATCTTCGCTCGTGACAGGGCATGTAGGTCTTCGAACTATAGGGGAACCTACACCTACACGTAGCCAAGTTAGAGCTAAAAGTAACCCGATCAAAACAGGGAAAATTAAACACACGCTGGAAATTTTGGGCATCGCTATATGAGTCCTCCAAGAGACTAGATTTCCAGATGTATTTGCTATGGAACCTCAAGCATATAGAGAATGTAAATGAAAACCTGGTAAGAGAATTATGGAGAATGTACCTTTTCTGGGGACCCATTTGCAGTACATCATAAAAGGGTTGCGCGTCCCCATCTCACCCAAAGACAGAATCTCGGTATTTTTTCTCAGGTCCTACAACAGGAGATATTCTCTGGTTAATTTCCATGTCTCTGCCATAGACTCTAACAGGAAAAACCCAGAAACCTTAGACCAGTACTGGAATACTCTCAAGAAGACACTAGCTAAGGTCCTGCATCACCATACGCTTATACTGCTACGACATTTTAACGCTTAGATCGGGAGATTACAGAAATACCGGAAGAGTGTTGGAATATAAGGGAACCAACAAGAATGGCGATGACTTAATAAGCCTTCACAAGACACATGTTCTGAAGGCAAAGAGCCTTAATATATCGGACAAATGGCTTGCCTTGGTTGTGAACGTGATAAAAATGTTGATTGCGTAATTTGTTTTTAACTCTACTTGATAAATACCCTAAAAGTAATGATTTATACAGGTCAGCCAACGACTCACAGATATCACAAGATTCAGCCAGAGCTATGATCAGTCTACCACAGGGCTACATACACATAGTTACGCCGTAGTCCACAGTACGGGGCGTAGTGGACGGTACCCTGTACTACTACTAGTCATTTCCTTTCCTCTTCCCCCCCCCCCCTCCCAAAAAAGAGTGAGGGAAAAACGACTGTCTGTTTGACTCCGTATCAGCCCTAATTTCTCGTATCTTATCCTCGTGGTTCTTGTGCGCAACGTACGCTGGAGACGGTAGAATCGTTCTGCACTCAGTTTCCAATGTCGGTTCTCTAAGTTATCTCAGTAGTGGTCCCCGAAAAGAATGTCGCCTCCTTTCCAGGGACTCCATTTGAGTCCCGAAACATGCCTGTAACACTTGCGAGTTGTTCTAACCTTCCGGTAACAAATTTAGCAGCCCGCTTCTGAACTTCTTCGCTGTCTTGCTTTCATCTGAACTGGTACGGATCCCAAACACTCGAGCAGTACTCAAGAATAGGTCACACTAGCGTTCTATAGGTGGTCTCCTTTACAGATGAACCAATTTCATAGAATTCTACCAATAAACTGAAGTCAAAAACTCGTCTTCCCTACCACAATCCTCACATATTCATTCCATTTCATATGGTTTTGCAACGTTACGCCCTGATATTTAAATAACGTGACAGTGTCAAGCAGGAAACTAGTAATTCTGTATCCGAACATTACGGGTTTGTTTTCCCTACTCATCTGCATTAACTTATATTTTTTTACATACAGAGCTAGCTGCCGTTCATCACACCAACTAGAAATTTTGTCTAAGTCATCTTGTATGCTCCTACAGTCACTCAGGTTCGACACCTTACCGTACAACACATCATCGTCAGCAAATAACCGCAGATTACTGCCTACCATGTTCGCCAAACTATCTATCTATACAGGGTGTTACAAAAAGGTACGGCCAAACTTTCAGGAAACATTCCTCACACACAAATAAAGAAAAGATGTTATGTGGACATGTGTCCGGAAACGCTTAATTTCAATGTTAGAGCTCATTTTAGTTTCGTCAGTATGTACTGTACTTCCTCGATTCACCGCCACTTGGCCCAATTGAAGGAAGGTAATGTTGACTTCGGTGCTTGTGTTGACATGCGACTCATTGTTCTACAGTACTAGCATCAAGCACATCACTACGTAGCATCAACAGGTTAGTGTTCATCACGAACGTGGTTTTGCAGTCAGTGCAATGTTTACAAATGCGGCGTTGGCAGATGCCCATTTGATGTATGGATTAGCACGGGGCAATAGCCGTGACGCGGTACGTTTGTATCGAGACAGATTTCCAGAACGAAGGTGTCCCGACACGAAGACGTTCGAAGCAATTGATCAGCGTCTTAGGGAGCACGGAACATTCCAGCCTATGACTCGCGACTGGGGAAGACCTAGAACGATGAAGACACCTGCAATGGACGAGGCAATTCTTCGTGCAGTTGACGATAACCCTAATGTTAGCGTCAGAGAAGTTGCTGCTGTACAAGGTTGACCACGTAACTGTATGGAGAGTGCTACGGGAGAACCAGTTGTTTCCGTACCATGTACAGCGTGTGCAGGCACTATCAGCAGCTGATTGGCCTCCACGAGTACACTTCTGCGAATGGTTCATCCAACAGTGTGTCAATTCTCATTTCAGTGCAAATGTTCTCTTTACGGATGAGGTTTCATTCCAACGTGATCAAATTGTAAATTTTCACAATCAACATGTGTGGGCTGACGAGAATCCGCACGCAATTGTGCAACCACGTCATCAACGCAGATTTTCTGTGAACGTTTGGGCAGGCATTGTTGGTGATGTCTTGATTGGGCCCCATGTTCTTCCACCTACGCTCAATGGAGCACGTTATCATGATGTATTGGTAGAGGCGGACCATTTCCATGGCCTCCACGCTCTCCTGACTTTCATTTGTGGGGGCATTTGAAAGCTCTTGTCTACGCAACCCCGGTACCAAATGTAGAGACTCTTCGTGCTCGTATTGTGGACGGCTGTGATACAATACGCCATTCTCCTGGGCTGCATCAGCGCATCAGGGATTCCCTGCGACGGAGGGTGGATGCATGTATTCTCGCTAACGGAGGACATTTTGAACATTTGCTCTAACAAAGTGTTTGAAGTCACGCTGGTACGTTCTGTTGCTGTGTGTTTCCATTCCATGATTAATGTGATTTGAAGAGAAGTAATAAAACGAGCTCTAACATGGAAAGTAAGCGTTTCCGGACACATGTCCACATAACATCTTTTCTTTATTTGTGTGTGAGGAATGTTTCCTGAAAGTTTGGCCGTACCTTTTTGTAACACCCTGTATAGATAACAACAGCGATGCTATCGCACTCCCCTGGGGCACTCCTGACGATTCCCTTGTCTCTGCTAAACACTCGCCTCCGAGGACAACATACTAGATTATATAACTTTCATTTTGCTATCTTCAACTGCCATACCAGGCTGGTCAACAAGCAAATGGATGAAAAATCTTAGACCCACTTAGCTATTTTTCATAGGACCAGAATTTTATCGGGTTCTCTGCCAGATTTTTTGCTAAGGTATGATAGTGATGTCAGCTGTATGTTTCGCACATAGATCTTTTCACAGACGTGTTATTGACAGGTAGATAATTTGAAACATCACTGAAAGGGGCCTTTGAAGAACCACGACATGATTTCGAATCCGAACAGTTAAGCACAAAAGTTCTAAAATCTCAATACTCGTTTCTGTTGACAACTTTTCAATGTTTCGTATTATTGGTAAAAGCCAAATACGTAATTTGTTGAACTGTTCCCACGTCCCTCCATGATCTCTGTCCACGTTTTCAAACCACCCACTGTGGATAGATTGGTCAGGACAACCATCGACTTCATCCTGGCAAGTGGTATATTGTCAGACCAGCAGAGTGATACCAACATGCAACTGTATGATTTTAACACGAAGTTCTTCAATAACAGGAACTTATTTGAGGTCTGTATTCACTATATTTAAATCTTTATCGTGATAGCACAAACGATTTATATCGACGTGGGTTCTAATCATTTGTGGATACAAAGGTGATGGGCTCTGCATTAATTCGATATTTGCCTGCACCTCAGAAAGTAAAATACTCCACGTGGCGCAGGCAGCACCTACGTCGCTAATGTTCTCAGCCGTGAAACAGAGGGGACGGTTCCATGCCCTGCACAGTGCATGTGTTGCATTCCAAGGAAAGTCCACGTATTATGAGCTCTTATTGAAGTTGATTTTTCTTGAGGAAGGACATTCCCACTACAGTTCTCATGTCCGTGGCCGATTCCAGCTTCGCAGTCACCTGAAACCAACAGAACAAGCAGTACACATTGACAATACAAAGTAATCTATTTCCTACAAAAATTTTATTTATTCATAAAACAATACCCCATCGGAACTACGCTCTGCTACCACTGAAGTGGTGCAGCTCGATCTGAAAGTGGTAAAGTGTTTGGTGTAAACAACTCAGGTATCTGTACCTTCATTTCCTTTAAATTTCAATATTTAGCAGTTGTGAATTCATAAAACTGACAAACATGTAAAATATTGTCCTAGAGGCAGTCAAAAGATCATCAGCTGTGATTTAGAATAATATACTATAATCTGAAAAATGCAGAAAACGTTTAAGTCAAACAATATTTTAGCATACTTAAAAGTAAGGAATTGAATGTTTGTAACGCCGGAAATGCATATCCTCCTATTTCCATCTATTGCACTGCAAATTTTTTTCCTTGTTTTTTTACCTGAAGATATAACATTTCTGTGTCTTTGTATATTGTAATTGTTTTACTATTTGTATATATATGCATTTATGTCGATGTATAATTCGTTTGTTTTGTGAATATTATTTGTATTTATACGCTGGGTCTGGCCTAGGGAAAACTATGCTATCGAACGAATACATCGATAGGTCGTGTGGAGAACCCAAGTGTTTAGGATCTTTGGTAGTGTTAACTCTGTCGCGTGGAGCGCGGGCAGAGGGAGAGTCTGACGGGGGTGGTGCAGTGGAGCAGGTGTGTTGTGTGACGCTCCCGCGAGTTGCCGCGCTTTCGGGGTTGGGCAGCATGTAGTTGCGCTCGACTTGCTATGATAGTTTCTGACACGGTGTCGCGGACGGGAAGCATTAGCTGGCGCACGTCAAGAGCCCGTTTCGCCTGGTGACCGTGTCGAGAAGAAGGCGCGCCAACATCCAGCTTCTGCAACAGCGACGGCCGACAATGAGTGACTGTCGCCACCTCCTCGATCGACGGCTTCAAACCTTCAATCAACCAACAAGGAAGACTGGAAACACGTAAAGTTTTAGAACTGTATGGCAGACCTCAGCTTTTCAAACTGTTCCATTTTCATAACTAAATTACAGCAACGTAGCATGAACCCTTGTTGCTCATTGTCACAATTGCATTACCAAGCAGGGTCCCTTCCTTTTCCGGAATGAACCCGAGTGTCGTTGAAATTCAAACGCCGGCATCATTCGATTTCACTGCTTTAATTTCA
The DNA here is from genome assembly GCF_023898315.1 of Schistocerca nitens. NCBI lineage: Eukaryota > Metazoa > Arthropoda > Insecta > Orthoptera > Acrididae > Schistocerca > Schistocerca nitens. Next base: position 901,824,086 of record NC_064617.1, on the reverse strand, counting down.
AAGTTCAGTTAAGGTATTCATAGCTGGCTACAATATTTAGATTACACAAGCACAAATTAAGAGTGCGAGTATTGTTACCGTATTTTAGCTTACCTGTGACTGCAGCTCAGCTTGGTACGTACTAAATTTTACTATTGTTAATTGTTCAGAATCATTTAATTCAAGTTCAAAGTTAAATCTCTTATTTCTAAATTGCGTAGATTCAAGTAGCTTTTGAAATGATTGTTGAAGTAGTCCAAGACTAACCGTATTTTACTGAATTTCGATGTGCTTCAGAAAGAAAGCTCACTATTAACTTCAGTCACTAAATTAACTTTCGATTTTCCGGTTTTATTAATTCTTTTGCTAAATTAAGTCAGAGTGTAGCGAAATTTATTACTTCTGACAAAATTCCAGTTTTCACACTACACGCGTCAACCTTCAGTTGCCACGCTTCTAGTGCTAATTATATGTGTAATAACCTTTCTTTTTCAGTTACTATAGTAATTGCCCTTAGGACTAGCGACCGTAATTTCCCCCAAATCTCAAATATATAATTACCGCTAGTTAATTGTTAACCGCACATTTACTTTCTTTATTAACTTTACCCCTTTTCGAAATTAATTTCCACCAGTTTCATTTGCATTTTTCCTTTCATTTAGATGTAACCCTTTCCTCCCTCTTTACCGACAAATTAACTTCGATTGCTTTTCCCAAATTTCCATTAGGTACACACGGTTTAATTTTTCACTGTCATTAAGGTCGATAAGTGAGGGGGAGGTTACATGTTTAAAACGAAAATTCACAAAAGAGCTAAAAACAGAGGCACTGATTAACACTTTAGAAACAGAATTAGAAGGAGTTGCAAATGAATGCATTAGGAAAAGTAAGGCCTTCGACTTGAGCTCAGTCAGTGCATCATATAGATGCTTGTTCCAGCTCAGACTCTAAAAACACAGAATACACATTAAATTGCATAACAGAAATAAATCACACGGGTCTTTGGCCTGGGCATAATAAACTTAAAACAAAGTACTATGCCTACTTAACCCACTTCTGCCTTAAGGTAACCATTCAGTTGAAGATACCATTGTTTTAAAACAATCTGAACACCCGAACATTCAGAATAAAACCCACATCCAACTTTAAAGAATCACTGAACAAGTGCTTTAAATACAAACGATATCAGTCAAAAAAAGACACGTGTACAGTTTTAAAGAATCCGTCTCTGTGCTTTACCAGGTAACAATGGCAGTGAAATTGGCCAAAATGTGAGCCCATTTACAACCGTCATAAGAATACCTCGGAAAGTTCCAATTACCAAGGATGCTTATCCCCATTAAAAGCGCAGCCAAAAATCACCGCCACTAGCGAGAACTACACAAAGCTGTAGACAACCGAAAACAAATTTCAGTTACAAGGACTCGGCAAAATAACAGGTCCTTTGCAAATTCCATCCAACATTTAATCACATGAAAAACAAGGTGCTCACCTTTTCTTCTACGCCAGATCTTGGTGAAATAAGGAATGTTGGCGGGACTGCAACCACCAGCCAAGACAGCAGAAATGTGAACAGTGCCAACAGGTAGGCTGCAAACAGCAATCGTGAAGGGAAACCATGATTTCTCAAATGATATAGAGACGCTATTCACGGTAAATTATCACCAACCACAACACAACGACCGGACCATCACCGTCAGTGAGTGACCCCTGTTAACATTTGGAACAGCCAGCAAGAGAAAACTTTGCAGTGAGCTGTACGTGCGATTAAATTACTGCAAAGAGCCTCAAGGCTGCTCCTTAGCGAGACGCCACGGAAGCTGTCTCTAAGTAACTCCGACCAAAGAATTTCAACAAGTGGCTCCAATCAATATGAGCGTATGCACAGCTCAGTAGAGTGCGACGTTTCTCCACAAGGTCTCTGGTAAACAGCAGTTAGTGAAACAGATCCCGCCGACGTACCTTATCAGTGCCTGAAACTTGGTATCATACAAGGAAGAACTACTTAGCTCCCATGTAAATAAAGACTGTCGTCACCCTCACACATGTTAGTGATTGTTAATTAGGCCTGCAGTTTAACATAATCATTTAGTTTCGGGAACACACTGTCTACATTAGGACTGGCGACCATGTTAGTTCATTAACTAATTAAAATTTCATTACATTGCAGTTTCCTGACAAATCCGAGTTATCATCCCAAAATTAATCTTGGTAACTATACTCGGATATATTTGGATGTAGTCGTTACTGGGACACTGTATTCAGTTATCATTTTAACGATTTTAATGATGTATTTGAACAGAGTATGGCATTGCTTAGATTTTTGTTGACTAGGTCGTATTCTGGGTATGTTTTGTGTTGTCAACGTCCCGTCAGGTGAGCGATGGAAGCTGTCTGTCTTTGAGGATTTGGTGATTTTTCGATTGCCTCGACATGTCGTTTTTTCGGTGCCAGCCTGATCTTACGAGTATGTGACACAAGTATCCTTTTTGACCGTATATTGGAAAAATGGACATACTTCAAGTTGCACTTGTGACTACTATTTTGCATCTGCGAAAGAAGATTTCCAAATATTTTAGATATTTTTCTCTGGATCAACCAGTTACGATATTTCTATTCAGGCAGTTAATTATCACTGTGGTACTTTGCGAACTAATGGCTCTAAATAGAGCTGGAACATCGCTGGAGCACTCGCAATTTCGAATAGCATGGGAGTTGTATTGTAAGAGGAGAGAGAGACCTCCAATTTACCACGTTTCTAATTAAGCGACTCCCATACTAGTTTTTCAGAGGAATACGGGTCTCCATATGTCCGCCACCGTAGCAGAGTAGTCCGTCTGGCTGACTGCAATACAGAAGGTCCGGGCTCAATTCCCGGCGCAGCCAAGTGATTTTTCCTTGGTGTCAGGAGTAACGGGTTGCTCTCAGGTTAATGATGCCAGATGAGGCACTGCATGAATGAAGAAAAGCGGGTCCAAGATCGGCAAAGCAAACAACAGACGGGAAAATGGCGTGTTGATCCCCCTCCCCCCCCCCCCTCCCACGTTGCTCCAAACTTCATCCAGATAACACTGTTGGCTGAGGATTAGACGGCAGTCGGTCCATACCTTAGGCCCTTCTCAGGAGAGAACTTCTTTGCGTTTTGCTTTACATAAGTGTCCAGGTAATTTGGCCACTCGACCTTATGAATGAAGCACGCAGAAAGAACATTGCTGAGTATTAAACTTTCAGTACCATGAAGGTGGTATAAAACAAACCTCAAACTGACATGAACTCTGCTAAATAATTGAGTAAACAAATGATTAGAAACCGCACAAAGCTGGTAAAATTAAATTAAATGTTTCTTTCAGCCAATACCAGATCAGCTCGTAGAGGAACAGAGGGGAATCCCAATTGGGAATAAGTGGGAGAGGCTTTTCAATTCCGGTACTTACCTGACAACCAAGGAAAATAACCCAAAAGCCTTGGTCGGTACTGGAGGGTTGGAACTACTCAGTGGGTCCCGTATTCATTCCAGGTTAGTATATAACAGCGAGAAGATTAGCAACGTGAACGGAGCTTAGATTTTGGATGCAAAGGAAACAGCCAATCAGACGGTGGTTTTCACACCCGACCGACTACAACTATGAACAAGGAAATCGAAACGGATAATGCTTTCGAACATCACGGCTTTAGGGTGGACCAACCGACACGTAAGACGAGTCCACGATGTAAACTTCGATGTTGGGTACTCATGTCAAGCTCTGAAGGACGGCCCCCTGCTGCCGCTTTCAAATATTGCGACGTTGTGGACTAAATTACAGAACACAAAAAGGTAATGAAGGTTCACACGCTCTTCTTGCTGATTCCTGTCGGAAAAAATAATGATGAAGTTAATCTAAATTGCTTCCACGAAAAATAGACTCTCGAGCCTGGACGAAAACAAATTAATAAAAACAAGAAAAATTACCATTCTCAGGTCGTCTGAATGCGTGGTTGGATTTATAACTGTTGGCTACGTCATTGCCCAGAGTCCAAACAATATACCTATCACATTAATCCTAAATAAAACCAGTCACAGATTTAATGTGCAGACATGATTTTGCGGTGAAATAATGTTCACCTCGTACAGTGTTTTAAATTAAAAGAAAAAGATTAATTGCCGAAAACTGAAATATTCCCTCACAAAAAACTCGCAATTGTTTATCATTACTATATCAGTCAGCGCGAGGGCTTAAGCAAGCTGATCAGCATGACGTGTTTGCTTAAACTATCTAGAATTCACAAGAAATATTTAAAGTTGCTTCAGGACAATTCTAAACTGAAGTTCTGTGATCGCAAATTAACGATATTCTAGGTGCTGATCACTCTCAAAGTTAACTCCAGAACAGTTTTCTTAAAGTTCAGACTATTGCCCAATCCAAAATTATTCAGAGTCCTCACACTGAAAATGTTTCAATGTCCTTGAGAAAGTCACACAGAAAATACTGCAAGTCCCAACCAAGCAGTCGCCCGACGCGGCTTTTTCCTAAGTCCACACGAGTTAAAAATATGACGGAGCACTCGCGATCGTGACACGCGAAACTTTGACAAGTCATTGACCAAACAGTTAAAAAATATTAGATACACATACAAGCCGACGTCAGGAGCACATAAGTCCTGTCTGTTCATGTACTCCTCTCGAACGACCGCTGAATACAAAGCGATCACAGCTCTGCGTGAAAATGGCCGCCGTTGTTTATAGCCTGACACTGACATTGGTCAAGCTCACAAACTTCCGAAAGGATACATAAACTATAAATATAAAGTTAAATATACCTTTTACGAATGAATTTCAACTCAAATTTCATCAGCTTTCCAATGCTGCTTCTAGTTTTGTGTAGCTTTAATGATTTTGTTGAAAATTGTGTGTGACGTTACATCATAAATAAATATTAAACAGTTAATCTAATTACAGCCATACATGTCTGATTACATCTATTTACTAATAGTGCCACTGCATTCAGAATTTCATGTTGTATTTACGAGAGAATTCACTTTCTCGTGCGCAGAATATACATTCCGGCCTGTAATTGAAAATACGTAATAATCACAGACAATGTAATAGAACAAAAATGTCAAATCAAAAACACTTTCAGTCATCTACATTTCCGCTTTCATTTTATTTTTTCTGCCGGCTGGTGCGGCTGAGCGGTTCTAGGCGCTACAGTCTGGAACAGCGCAACTGCTACGGTCGCAGGTTCGATCCTGCCTCGGGCATGGATGTGTGTGATGTCCTTAGGTTGGTTAGGTTTAAGTAGTTCTAAGTTCTAGGGGACTGATGACCTCAGATGTTAAGTCCCATAGTGCTCAGAGCCATTTTTCTATTATTTCTACCAGTTTCGGTGTTACACTACGTCATATTCAGGCCCCCTGATACACGTGTAGGAAAAATCCCATCTCTCTCACAATCGAAATAGAGGCCAACATATAGTCGGTGATATCCTTGAACTTCTTTTGAATAACTCGATCCCTTCGTTGATCAAAAATGGTTCAAATGGCTCTGAGCACTATGCGACTTAACTTCTGAGGTCATCAGTCGCCTAGAACTTAGAACTAATTAGACCTAACTAACCTAAGGATATCACACACATCCATGCCCGAGGCAGGATTCGAACCTGCGACCGTAGCGGTCGCTCGGTTCCAGACTGTAGCACCTAGAACCTGCACGGCCACTCCGGCCGGCTCGTTCATCAACTGCAGACTTTCAGACAATTGGGAAAGAGAGTTGCATGGGTGAACTGCCTGGAGCAAGTATATTCTTTACTTACAATACCGAATGTGGATACTACGAGGGGTATTCAATAACTAACGCAACACTTATTTTTTCTTCTGAGAGCAAATTGATTTTACTCAGAATTCCAGTGCACCATGTTATTCCTCACTCTTCTGGCTAGAAAACCTTATTTTTGAACGTAGTCCTCGTTGATTGTGACGAGCTTATGCAACCTTACTGGTAAGGCCTGTATGCCCACATGTTTTCACTATACTGGTCTACTAGTCGAGGTCGGATCCAACGTCTTGCTGCAGCAATAATCTCCCCATCATCCACATACTACTTCCTGCGGAGTGCATCCTTGATTGGGCCAAGCAGATGGAAGTCGGAAGTTACGAGATCCGGGCTTTAGAAAGGATGAGGAAGTGCAGTCCAATGACGTTTTGTGAGCTCCTCTCGTATGCGCAGAGTTGTGTGACGCCTTGCGTTTTCGCGGAGAAGGATAAGTTCGTTTGAATTTTTCTGACGACAAGCACGCTGAAGTCGTTTCTTGAATTCCCTGAGAGTAGCACAATACACTTCCGAGTTGATCGTTTCATCATGAGGGAGAACCTGAAACGGAATAACCCCTTCAGAGTCCCAGAGGACCGTCGCCATTACTTGACCGGCTGAGAACGCGGTTTTGAACTTTTTCTTCGGAGAAGAGATGGTGTGGTGCCACTCCATGGGTTGCCGTTTTGTTTCCGGTTCGAAGTAATAAACCCATGTCTCATCGCCTGTGACGATGTTCGAAAAAAAAAAGCTTGTCACGGTCAGTTTCATAACGCGCAAGCAGCTCCCCACAGATGGTCATTCGTTGTTTTTTATAATCTTCTGTTGGACTGCGAGGAACCCAGTGGGCACACTGGTTTGAGTATCCCAACTGGTGGACGAGAGTGTCACCACTACTAACAAAGACGTCCAGTTGTGCAGCGAGGTGTTTGATTGAGATACACCGATCGTCTCGAAGGAGAGTGTCCGCACGTTTCACCACTGCATGGGATCTCAGCTGCGTGCGGCCGGCCGGCATCCAGAAGATCGGGCAGTTTTCCGCGTGCCTGTTGCAATGATGACAGATGCCTCGCCCAACGACTCACCGTGCTCTTGTTCACTGCCAGGTTTCCGTAGAAACTCTGCAAGCGCCTATGAATATCTGCAATACTCGCCTTTCCGCCAAAAGAAATTCAATTCCAGCTCTCTGCTTTGAACGCACCTCCGTTACAGACGCCATTTTGAAGGCTACGTAAGGCGCCGCCACGTAGTGGAAATTCCTAAAAGTATAGTGGCTGAAGCAGGAATATTCCTCAAAGTCTCACAGCAAATTCCGCATTTTTTTCAACCGAAACTTGCCTCGAGGGCCGGCTGGGGTGGCCGAGCGGTTCTAGGCGCTACAGTCTGGAACCGCGCGACCGCTACGGTCGCAGGTTCGAACCCTGCCTCGGGCATGGATGTGTGTGAAGTCCTTAGGTTAGTTAGGTTTAAGTAGTTCTAATTTCTAGGGGACTGATGACCTCAGAAGTTAAGTCCCATAGTGCTCAGAGCCATTTGAACCTTTTTTTTTTCTTTTTGGCCTGGAGGAAAAAAGTATAGGCTTACTTTTTAGACGCCCTTTGTACAGAAGTGCCACTGCTAGCCGACTACTAAAGCGAACGTCGCATCTTCTCCACCCTGGTAAACAGTGCTAAATGTAGCTTCCCACGCCAGTGCGGAAGGACCTGTCGTCCCCTGTTTACGATCTCACGCCCTGACTCATGCCGTATTCCTGAGGGACTATCCGCAGTCCAGAATCAGCGAAATACCAATTAGCGGCGTACGCATCCGGAGACGCAGATGCAGCTGGAGGCGAGGTGAGGTGAGCCGAGCCGCATGACAAATGAGCGGCGCGCTGCGAAAGCAGCCAGCATCCGCGGGCCGCGCAGCGCTGAGCGGGGCGCACGCCGCGCCGGCAGGCTTCCGCGTTCCGCGCGGCGCCAAAGCCGCGGCGGCGCTTTCGCAACGGCAGGCGGCGCCGCCGCGTTTTACTGTCCTCGCCACCACCGTGACGTCACGTCGCAGCTCGAGCACAAACATTGTCGGGGAGAGGGGCTCAGACGGCGCCGCGCCCGCCACGTTCCGGCAACCGATCGGAATCCGGTAGCCAGTCTATCGACCTCACACCAGCCTCTGACATCAGCGCGTATTTCTGGGGGGCAATATCTCACGATTTAAGCGATACACATTTTACGAGTGGCCGGCTTTCAGCGGCGAACGACCGGCTTTCCCTGCTCGCAGAGAATCATTTGTGTCGGGTCCAAGTAGGCTCACAGCCTTTCCAATCACACTCCGGCGTAAAGCCCGTCTGAAAGGCGGCTGTGCGCAACGTGATGCCGACATTTGGGGATACGACCTACATCTTTTCAAACTTGCACGGTGGTGGGTGTGCAACGTGAGAGCAGACGACTATAGCGGCCAATACTACACTCCTGGAAATTGAAATAAGAACACCGTGAATTCATTGTCCCAGGAAGGGGAAACTTTATTGACACATTCCTGGGGTCAGATACATCACATGATCACACTGACAGAACCACAGGCACATAGACACAGGCAACAGAGCATGCACAATGTCGGCACTAGTACAGTGTATATCCACCTTTCGCAGCAATGCAGGCTGCTATTCTCCCATGGAGACGATCGTAGAGATGCTGGATGTAGTCCTGTGGAACGGCTTGCCATGCCATTTCCACCTGGCGCCTCAGTTGGACCAGCGTTCGTGCTGGACGTGCAGACCGCGTGAGACGACGCTTCATCCAGTCCCAAACATGCTCAATGGGGGACAGATCCGGAGATTTTGCTGGCCAGGGTAGTTGACTTACACCTTCTAGAGCACGTTGGGTGGCAGGGGATACATGCGGACGTGCATTGTCCTGTTGGAACAGCAAGTTCCCTTGCCGGTCTAGGAATGGTAGAACGATGGGTTCGATGACGGTTTGGATGTACCGTGCACTATTCAGTGTCCCCTCGACGATCACCAGTGGTGTACGGTCAGTGTAGGAGATCGCTCCCCACACCATGATGCCGGGTGTTGGCCCTGTGTGCCTCGGTCGTATGCAGTCCTGATTGTGGCGCTCACTTGCACGGCGCCAAACACGCATACGACCATCATTGGCACCAAGGCAGAAGCGACTCTCATCGCTGAAGACGACACGTCTCCATTCGTCCCTCCATTCACGCCTGTCGCGACACCACTGGAGGCGGGCTGCACGATGTTGGGGCGTGAGCGGAAGACGGCCTAACGGTGTGCGGGACCGTAGCCCAGCTTCATGGAGACGGTTGCGAATGGTCCTCGCCGATACCCCATCAGCAACAGTGTCCCTAATTCACTGGGAAGTGGCGGTGCGGTCCCCTACGGCACTGCGTAGGATCCTACGGTCTTGGCGTGCATCCGTGCGTCGCTGCGGTCCGGTCCCAGGTCGACGGGCACGTGCACCTTCCGCCGACTACTGGCGACAACATTGATGTACTGTGGAGACCTCACGCCCCACGTGTTGAGCAATTCGGCGGTACGTCCACCCGGCCTCCCGCATGCCCACTATACGCCCTCGCTCAAAGTCCGTCAACTGCACATACGGTTCACGTCCACGCTGTCGCGGCATGCTACCAGTGTTAAAGACTGCGATGGAGCTCCGTATGCCACGGCAAACTGGCTGACACTGACGGCGGCGGTGCACAAATGCTGCGCAGCTAGCGCCATTCGACGGCCAACACCGCGGTTCCTGGTGTGTCCGCTGTGCCGTGCGTGTGATCATTGCTTGTACAGCCCTCTCGCAGTGTCCGGAGCAAGTATGGTGGGTCTGACACACCGGTGTCAATGTGTTCTTTTTTCCATTTCCAGGAGTGTATTTCGACATCGTACTGTGTCGACGGAATTCATACGCTGTATGAAAGCGTCATCATATGGCAGGCATTACTCCTCAGACAAGGAAATGGTCCAATCCGTCATGTCGGAACCTAGCCTGAAATTTTTCTCACAGGAATAGTACACCGAAAGAAATGTACTGCCTACATTTTAGCTCCTAGGGCACACTGGAATCGCCTGCCTAGCGCGGAAGTCGACGAATAAGCAGACGCAACCTTGACAAGAGAACGTAGCGCCACGTAGCGTGAAGTAAAAAGTGCACAAACTAAATACAAGGGTTTCAACTTTAATAGTGGGCCAGAGTGGCCGAGCGGTTCTAGGCGCTACAGTCTGGAACCGCGCGACCGCTACGGTCGCAGGTTCGAACCCTGCCTCGGGCATGGATGTGTGTGAAGTCCTTAGGTTAGTTAGGTTTAAGTAGTTCTAAGTTCTAGGGGACTGATGAGCTCAGATGTTAAGTCCCATAGTGCTCAGAGCCATTTGAACCATTTTTTATTTTTTTAATAGTGGCAACTATTTATTTACAGCTCGTACAAAATAGATACGTGTTTCAAATTTTTATTGACATTCAAAGTAGTCACCAGCACTGTATATAATCCGTTGCCATCGATGTGGAAGTCGTAGGATACTCTTAGCAGTGCCAGTTGTTTGACAGTTCGAGCGGAGCGGTCTACTGCCCAACGAATTTGTAGCGGTATCTGAAGCGAACGCCGTGAAGTGTTTCCTTCAGTTTATAAATCAAGATGAACTCACGACGGCTTAAGTCAGGAGAGTGCAGTAGGTGGTATAGCACTTAGCATCCCCATCAGTCAAACAAATCAATAACAGGTTGCACAGTACGTGTTTGAGCATTCTCCTGCAAAATGATCGTGAGTTCCTGCAGAAAGTGTCATCACTTCTGTCTCTGTGCTGTTCATTTTTGGAACACAACCTACGACCAACTTATAAACACTGCTGGTGACTACTTTGATGGTCACTAAACTTTGAAACACTTATCTATTTTGTACGAGCTGTAAATAAATAGTTGCCACTATTAAAGTTCCAACTCTCGTATATCTCAAATCATTAATAATTTGAATAGCATGCAATTCATATCGAAACCAGTCTGTTGCACATGTAATTCTACCACAAGTGACTAGAAAATCACAGTCTGTCATCTTATTTTACAGACGACGTCCATCAATCTGAACTTCAGTTCGTTGACGTATAATATTTTATAACAATTGCTGTAGTGCAGGTATTATTTATAAATAATGTTAATCATTTGTTGCCTGCAGTTGTTACTAAAATTCGAAATGTCTTTTCGATGACGAAAATAAACATTTTCCTTAAGTACCTTAAACATCTGATAAAAGAAACAGACAGAGGTGTCGTCCATCAAAGGCAGTGCATTAATTTGTGCAACAAGTAAGGAGTGGTTTCGGCAGTGTTATTGAAAATTACTCTTTGCAATTTTTCCAGATTTTGCTACGTCGTTTACAAGAATCTTGCAATAGCCTTTCTTTTTATGTTTTGAACCTCGTTTGGTTTGAACTACGCGAAGACAGATATAAAGTTGTAGAAACATTAATCTACTGATACTTCTCACTGGTATTATTGCATACCAATGTGTCACAGCATTCATCGACTGTGCAAGCAATTCTTGTCTTTTTTTTCGCTCGAAATGATAAAGTATGCTTTACACGAAACCTGACTGGTTGGCTTTACTCGTATATGCAGCATTTTGAAGATAACAAAAAACTTCGTCTTCACATCAGCTACCAATTTCTTTAGAGTATTATCTATTAATGACATCTGCTCTAGACTTTCACTATGGTAAACTTTGTAATTTTTTGCCTGCCTTTTCGCGTAATTTCCTGAATGTGTTTAACCACACGGCACAGTCTCCTAGATAATTCTCAGTAGTGCTGCAATGACTACCACGGACAGTTCTACATCTTTCCAATAGTATTTCTTTCACAGTTTCGCGAATTTCGTTTTGGCTCGTAATTTGTACTTCGTGTAAACCTTTCTTCCATTTATACAGTTCGCGTTCAGATTTTACGAAACGAAACCGGCTTTTCACACTGCTTGATTGAATGTTTTCTCTCTTCTCCATTTAACCAAAAAATTTCCAGCCTTTTCATCGTCACTGAAAGTTATTACTGTAGGTGTTTTCTTTGGGTTTGGAAAGCGTTGCACTTTTTTTCTGTACAGCACAACAGTATCGCTCGAACTGTAATTCATAGCATCGTCAGAGTTATTTTCTGTTTGTTCTAGTATTTACACAATTTCTAACGAAATGTCGACAGCATTGGAATGAATTTCCGGGAAATTACCTAGTAAATAAGACACATGTAGGTCTTCAGGAGAGGTAGATGAGTTCAGTGGCATACCATGTCCTTCATATTTCATTTTTGCAAACTTTCAAACACTATTGAATTCCACATTACTGTGGACCTCTGGAACTTGCATGCTATTAGCAGGCACATACGAAAAAACACAATGAGAATTTCACATAGAACTTTATAAAGCGGACAGCCAGAGCCGTTAAACTTCGTAATCAATGAAAGTAAAACGAACCGCAAGTAATACAAGAATCTTTACAAAATCTTTTAAAATGTTTTTATAAAATTTTTTAATCTTTTCGAGAATTTTGGAGAAAATATTTTAATATTTTTGTGGATCCTACGTAAAGTATTTACATATATAAAAAATTAAAATTTGAAAACATAAAACAGTGTCACATTAGCGCACCACACTATTGTAAATACGTTATAATTTATTTTTCTCTGCGTGTTTAAATATTTCACATTGGATCTATAAAAATTGTACGAATGTTTTATAAATTCTCGAAAATATTTTGAAACGTCCCCTTAGAAACATTATACATGACTGTGCTTAAACTGACACACAATATTTTTTTTAGCGCAACGCAATCTGACTTTCAATAATCCCTACAAGAGAATGGCCTGACTAAATTAACCTATACGTTTCACAAATCACTTACCTCACAAAAATCTTCGTTACTCGAACTACTGCAATACAGCGAGCGCCACTACTGCTAGCTAAATAAAAGATTCAAACTACTGAAGGCACTTACTACTGATAGGCATAGTTAGCAAAAGAAAGATTTTGATAGAGAACAAACAATGTATTTACCTTAATAGTGTTCAAAAGTCATAATATATAAATCAGTCCATGATAACCAATATTACAAATTTACTCTTTATGATGGACATACGTCCAGATCGTCCGCTCTCAAAATTCCACCATCTCTCTCCCACATCCACCACTGCTGGCGGCTCACCTCCAACTGCGCAACGCTACGCGCTGTTAACAGCCAACTGCCCAACACTGCAATAGCCAACAACAATGCAAACCAGCCACAGACTGCACACAGCACAGCCAGTGATTTTCATACAGAGCGCTACGTGGCGCTACCAATATAAGAACCTAAACAGCCTACTTACAATTTTTAAAAATTTTTGAAACATTCTTATAGTATTTTGATCATATCTATTAAATGGTTCAAATGGCTCTGAGCACTATGGGACTTAACATCTGCGGTCATCAGTCCCCTAGAACTTAGAACTACTTAAACCGAACTAACCTAAGGACATCACACACATCCATGCCCGAGGCAGGATTCGAACCTGCGACCGTAGCTGTCACGCGATCATATCTATTACATGGAATCCTTTCCTTCTTATGTAGTTCACCTGGTATGCTTTTAATGGAGCGAAACTGGTTTGAACATAAATAAATCATCAGTTACAGCTGTCTTGCGGTTCACTTTACTTCTATTTCTCGCAAACAAAATTAATTCAGAATGAGATTTTTCACTCTGCAGCAGAGTGCGCGCTGATATGAAACTTACTGGCAGATTAAAACTGTGTGCCGGACCGAGACTCGAACTCGGGACCTTTGCCTTTCGCGGGCAAGTGCTCTACCAACTTTTTTTGCACCTTCTAAGTGTTTTTTTTTTTTGCAAGTGCTCTACCAACTTTTTTTTTACATGGCAGACGCTCTATCCATTTTTTTTTTTTTTTGCGGGCAAGTGCTCTACCAACTTTTTTTTGGGAGTGACGGGTTTTTATTTATTTATTTTATATGAAGGAAGGTAGGAGAAAGAGAAACCTTTATTATTCGCAAAATAAACATAGTACGTCCTGACGCATGATAACTGTCCTGGAAGAAACCTCGCTGCCGTCCTACCATGCAGCATGAAATAACAACAAAATCAAAGTGGGGCCACCTCCGGCACCCTAAAGAAAAGTATTTATGAATATGAAAACAAAATTTGAAGTACATCCATTTGCTAACTGTTCAAGCGTGAGTGTTTCGTAGGTCGCATACTCGCATAGTGTTCTTAGTCGATCACATTACTTGCTCGGTTTCACAACGAAAGCACCGCCGCTCATTTTTGCGCACACGGCACACCCCAAGTATATGGCGGGTCCGCAAAAACCGTTACTAGGGAATTGGCATACCAATCCTTGTACTTTTGTAGCCGTAATAGTTTTGTGTGTCCATCTTGCAAGTATTGCCAGTAATCCAGGACGTTCTGTAAGTTCGTACGTGTGTCTCTATAGATGTAATGGACCGTCATACCTGTGATCCACGCCACTGCGTTCGTCTTATGACGCGGAAAATACGTTTCCTCTGGAAAAAATACTATGTCAGAACAGACTGCTGTATAGATAGTGCGCCGCATGAACGCTATTATCTTTCTTGCGAGAGTCCAGACAGCCAATGCCTCGCCACAGACCAGCCGATGGTCGTCCGTATCCAGCTCGCCACATTGCTGGTACAAGGGCGAATCCGCCAAATGTATTGCGTACTTTTTATCATTTGTAGGGTATTTTCGGTTGACGTCAATGTACCATGTTGATCTGACTGATGTAGGTAGGTGGGGGTGGTGAACAGTGCGCCACACCACGTGCCAATTAACAGCTGGATGTTTGCGTTCCACCCTATTCCGGGAGATCTGTCGAAGAAACAGATGGTACACGTCCTTCGATGTCGACTGTCGGGTCGTCGGTAAACGCTCTCGAACGTAACTGTGTTCCACGATGAACGTGCGCACATACGTTAAAGGTGGCGATATATGGCTGGAGGAAGATGCGATGTTGGTACGAGTTCTTCGAAGATCGTCCCCGTAAGCGACTGATTCCTGTTGCGCCACCTTTGAGCATAGTATTAATATACATGGCACGCGCCTTCTCGTGCACGTTCACTAAACCAACGCCCCCCTCTCGCGCTGGGAGGGTAAGCGTGTTGTACTGTACCTTAAAGAGTTCTCCCAGGCACACATAGTACCCAAAAGCCGCCTGAATCCACATAGCCATCGTGCGCGTCAAGGGGAGAAGGTGTGGCAGGTGGCACATCATGGGCGCGAGATAAAGGTTGACGAGTAACACTCGCTGCAGCATATCCATCGACCGTAGGGCGTTTAGTCGTACTGCCGTGAGGACTCTGAGTAACAGTCTTCGGTAATTGTCCGCAGCCGTTCTCGCTGTCTCTTTATGAAAGGTGATACCCAAACAGCGGAGGGTTTCCATCGCAGGTAAGGGTCCTTCCGTTCCTGGTTCTAGTCCACGCCCCACATGCATGAATTGTGATTTTCGGTAGTTGACCACACTTCCAGCTGCCATCCCATACGTCTGTAGCCAAAGTGCTGTTTGAGTCTCCCTCTCATTCCGTACGAGGAACACAATATCATCCGCGTATGCTCTGCATTTGAATGATAAATGCCGTAGGGAGATCCCGGTAAGACGGCGGCGAAGGCCTGCGAGGCACAGTTCTAAGGCGACCGCATAAAGGAGGATCGACGAGGGGCAACCCTGTCTCACTGATCTTAAGATCTTAAAATACTCAGTTCTCCCTCCGTTTACCACCATCGCTGATCTGGCGCCGTGCAACAGCCGCATCACAGCATTGGTAAATAATGGCGAGACACCGCCGCGAGGTACACATGATCCACGCGATCAAAAGCATGATCGAAATCTACTGCAACCATGGCCCCCCGGAGGCGGCATGCAGCCGCGAGGGCGACGACGTCACGATAGTCTCCCAAGGCTGTGTGGATATTACTGATGCCGCCAAGACAAATCTGATCGGCATGTTTTCGATTCTCCAGCGACTTTTTGATACGACTTCCCAGGATGCGCATGAAGATCTTGTAGTCACTATTAAGGAGGGTTAAGGGGCGATAATCACAAGGCCGTTTGCCACCCCGGGGCTTCGGTATCGGTATCATGAGCCCTTCCGTGAATTGAATGTGAACCGGTACTTCTTGCGGCAGAATTCAGAATGCCACATCGGTGTCATAATGGTCATAAAGGCACGGTAAAATTCCAACGGGAATCCATCTTGACCTGGGGACTTGTTGCAAGCACCTCGTGTAATCGCTTCCTCCAGCTCTTCACACGTAATTTCAGATAACCCATCCGCTTCCCCATTCACACTCGTCGCGTCTGGGATCTCTTCCAGGGCGTTCCCCAGCTCCCTCTGACCCTCCCCGTTGCTCGCATAGAATCTGCTAAAATGATCCGTGAACGCCTGTGCTATGCCCCTTTGTGTTGTAAAACGACGGCCATCGCCGAGATCGATCTCATGTATTAAATTCCTGCGTCTTCTTCGTCTTTCCTTTATCACATAATGCATCGAGGGAACCTCGTTGGGCAGGAAATCCTGCGACCTCGCGCGTATCATCGTACCTGCCATCCTCTGCGTCGCAAGTTGTACCAGCTTCGCCTTAACTCGGTGGACGACCGTCTGGCGTTCTCGTGTAAGTGGTTGAGCTAACAGTTCCCGGAGAGCCGTAAAGTAAAACTCAGTGGTCGTGCGCTGCCATTGAGAAACCTCCTTCCCGTAACCTATTAACGTCCTCCGTAAAGCTGGCTTCGCGCACTCGATCCACCACTGCAGGACAGAATCGAAAGAATTTCGTCGACGGAGGCAGCCATGCCACGCGTCCTCCACCATGCGTCGGCATTCTGCATCTCGCAGGTGGGAGACGTTCATCTTCCAATTACGCCTCCGTCTCCATACCTGCTGTCTATCAAGGTTAACCGTACAAATATATGCCTCGTGGTCTGTAAACGCTGTCGGCCATATTTCTGCGTCCACCGTCGACATTGCTAACGCCCTTGAAACGTAGATCCGGTCCAAACGGCCCGCGGAGTGGCTAGTAAAAAATGTATATCCTGGTTGGTTGCTATATGAGCTACCCAAGCACGACTCACGTCCCGTCCTCACAGCTTTACTTCTGCCAGTACCTCGTCTCGTACCTTCCAAACTTTACAGAAGCTCTCCTGCGAACCTTGCAGAATTGTTGTTGTTGTTGTGGTCTTCAGTCCTGAGACTGGTTTGATGCAGCTCTCCATGCTACTCTATCCTGTGCAAGCTTCTTCATCTCCCAGTAACTACTGCAACCTACATCCTTCTCAGTCTGCTTAGTGTATTCATCTCTCGGTCTCCCTCTACGATTTTTACCCTCCACGATGCCCTCCAATACTAAATTGGTGATCCCTTGATGCCTCAGAATATGTCCTACCAACCGGTCCCTTCTTCTTGTCAAGTTGTGCCACGAACTTCTCATCTCCCCAATCCTATTCAATACCTCCTCATTAGTTAGGTGATCTACCCATCTAATCTTCAGCATTCTTCTGTAGCACCACATTTCCAAAGCTTCTATTCTCTTCTTGTCCAAACTACACTCCTGGAAATGGAAAAAAGAACACATTGACACCGGTGTGTCAGACCCACCATACTTGCTCCGGACACTGCGAGAGGGCTGTACAAGCAATGATCACACGCACGGCACAGCGGACACACCAGGAACCGCGGTGTTGGCCGTCGAATGGCGCTAGCTGCGCAGCATTTGTGCACCGCCGCCGTCAGTGTCAGCCAGTTTGCCGTGGCATACGGAGCTCCATCGCAGTCTTTAACACTGGTAGCATGCCGCGACAGCGTGGACGTTAACCGTATGTGCAGTTGACGGACTTTGAGCGAGGGCGTATAGTGGGCATGCGGGAGGCCGGGTGGACGTACCGCCGAATTGCTAAACACGTGGGGCGTGAGGTCTCCACAGTACATCGATGTTGTCGCCAGTGGTCGGCGGAAGGTGCACGTGCCGAGTCGACCTGGGACCGGACCGCAGCGACGCACGGATGCACGCCAAGACCGTAGGATCCTACGCAGTGCCGTAGGGGACCGCACCGCCACTTCCCAGCAAATTAGGGACACTGTTGCTCCTGGGGTATCGGCGAGGACCATTCGCAACCGTCTCCATGAAGCTGGGCTACGGTCCCGCACACCGTTAGGCCGTCTTCCGCTCACGCCCCAACATCGTGCAGCCCGCCTCCAGTGGTGTCGCGACAGGCGTGAATGGAGGGACAAATGGAGACGTGTCGTCTTCAGCGATGAGAGTCGCTTCTGCCTTGGTGCCAATGATGGTCGTATGCGTGTTTGGCGCCGTGCAGGTGAGCGCCATAATCAGGACTGCATACGACCGAGGCACACAGGGCCAACACCCGGCATCATGGTGTGGGGAGCGATCTCCTACACTGGCCGTACACCACTGGTGATCGTCGAGGGGACACTGAATAGTGCACGGTACATCCAAACCGTCATCGAACCCATCGTTCTACCATTCCTAGACCGGCAAGGGAACTTGCTGTTCCAACAGGACAATGCACGTCCGCATGTATCCCCTGCCACCCAACGTGCTCTAGAAGGTGTAAGTCAACTACCCTGGCCAGCAAGATCTCCGGATCTGTCCCCCATTGAGCATGTTTGGGACTGGATGAAGCGTCGTCTCACGCGGTCTGCACGTCCAGCACGAACGCTGGTTCAACTGAGGCGCCAGGTGGAAATGGCATGGCAAGCCGTTCCACAGGACTACATCCAGCATCTCTACGATCGTCTCCATGGGAGAATAGCAGCCTGCATTGCTGCGAAAGGTGGATATACACTGTACTAGTGCCGACATTGTGCATGCTCTGTTGCCTGTGTCTATGTGCCTGTGGTTCTGTCAGTGTGATCATGTGATGTATCTGACCCCAGGAATGTGTCAATAAAGTTTCCCCTTCCTGGGACAATGAATTCACGGTGTTCTTATTTCAATTTCCAGGAGTGTATTTATCGTCCATGTTTCACTTCCATACATGGCTACACTCCATACAAATACTTTCAGAAACGACTTCCTGACGCTTAAATCTACACTCGATGTTAACAAATTTCTCGTCTTCAGAAACGCTTTCCTTGCCGTTGGCAGTCTACATTTTATATCCTTTCTATTTCGACCATCATCAGTTATTTTGCTCCCCAAATAGCAAAACTCCTTTACTACTTTAAGTGTCTCATTTCCTAATCTAATTCCTCAGCATCACCCGATTTAATTCGACTACATTCCATTACCCTCGTTTTGCCTTTGTTGATGTTCATCTTATATCCTCCCTTCTAGACACTGTCCATTGCGTTCAACTGCTCTTCCAAGTCCTTTGCTGTCTCTGACAGAACTACAATGTCATCGGCGAACCGCAAAGTTTTTATTTCTTCTCCATGGATTTTAATACCTACTCCGAATTTTTCTTTTGTTTCCTTCACTGCTTGCTCAATATATAGATATAACATTAGGGATAGGCTATAACCCTGTCTCACTCCCTTCCCAACCACTGCTTCCCTTTCATGTCCCTCGACTCTTATAACTGCCATCCGGTTTCTGTACGAATTGTAAATCGCCTTTCGCTGCCTGTATTTTACCCCTGCCACCTTCAGAATTTGAAAGAGAGTATTCCATTCAACATTGTCAAAAGCTTTCTCTAAGTCTACAAATTCTAGAAACGTAGGTTTGCCTTTCCTTAATCTAGCTTCTAAGAAAAGTCGTAGGGTCAATATTGCCTCACGTGTTCCAATATTTCTACGGAATCAAAACTGATCTTCCCCGAGGTCGGTTTCTACTAGTTTTTCCATTCGTCTGTAAAGAATTCGCGTTAGTATTTTGCCGCCGTGACTTATTAAACTGATAGTTCGGTGATTTTAGCATCTGCAGAACTAGCACTCCTGAAAGAAAGAATATTGCGGAGACACGGTAGGTGTGTGCACATCTCCAGCCGCTTGGTGTACAAAGAATTTGGTAGTTTTAGTTGTTGTGACTTGCCAAGACAGCCAAGTCACTATGAGAGGAAGCCGAAAGGCACGCGTTTAAGCTCACGCAGGCTGGCGTGAGGTCTGGAACAGGTAAAGTAATTGAGACTAGCAAATAAAGTACGTAGCTGCGGGAATACTTAACTTTAATCCATAATTGGTGAACATCGGTCTGACGGTACATGCATCACAAGATAAATAGCAAATGATAATGGCGCCTTGCTAGGTCGTAGCAAATGACGTAGCTGAAGGCTATGGTAACTATCGTCTCGGCAAATGAGAGCGTAATTTGTCAGTGAACCATCGCTACCAAAGTCGGCTGTACAACTGGGGCGAGTGCTAAGACGTCTCTCTAGACCTGCCGTGTGGCGCGCGCGGTCTGCAATCACTGACAGTGGCGACACGCGGGTCCGACGTATACTAACGGACCGCGGCCGATTTAAAGGCTACCACCTAGCAAGTGTGGTGTCTGGCGGTGACACCACATTAGTATTTAAGAAAATACTTGCACTATGTCTTTATTTTTCCGTGTCATCGTGCTACTGAGTGGTTCGATGCGCCCCGTCACAGATACCTGTCATGCGGAAGTCTTTCCGTCTCAGAGCAGCACTTAAACCTACGTCCTCAATTATTTGCTCAATGTACTCCAATCTGTCTTCTTCTATAGTTTTTGTGCGTTACAGCTCCCACTAGTACCATGGAAGTTATTCTGTGATATCCTATGTCCTACCATACTATCCCTTCTTATCAGTGTTTTCCACATATTCCGATTCTGGGGAGAGCCGCCTCATTCCTTACCTTATCAATCCACCTAATTTCCAACATTCGTCTGTAGCACCACATCTCAAACGCTTCGATTCTTCTCTGTTCCAGTTTTGCCACAGTCCATGTTTCACTACGACACAATGCTCTGCTCCAAACGCACATTCTCAAAAATTTCTTCCTCCAATTAAGGCCTATGTTTGATAGATACCACTATACTTCTTTTGGCGAGGAGTGCCCTTTTTGCCAGTGCTGCTCTGCCTTTTATGTCCTCCTTGCTCCATCGATCATGGGTTATTTTCCTGCCCAGGTAGCAGAATTCCTTAACATCACCTACTTCGTGGTCACCAATCCTGATGTCAAGTTTCTCGCTGTTGTCATTTCTTCCACTTCTCATTATTTTCATTTTTTTTCTTTTTACTCACAATCCACATTCTGCATCACTAGATGGTACATTCCATCGCCGCTCGGAGTGGTCGCGTGGTTAGAGGCGCCATGTCACGAATTGCGCTGCCCCTCCCGCCGGCGTTTCGAGTCCTCCCTCGGGCATGGGCGAATGTGTTGTTAAGTAGAGTGTAAGTCTAGGAACCGATGACCTCAGCAGTTTGGTCACTTAGGAATTCACGCACATTTACATTCCATCCAACAGATCCTGAACATATTCTCCATTTTCACTGAGGATAGTAATGTCATCAGCGAATGTTGTCGTTGATATCCATTCACCTTGAATTTTAATCCCACTCCTGAACCTTTCTTTTATTTCCGTCACTGCTTGTTCGATGTATAGATTCAACTGTATGGGTGGAACACAACTTCCTGTCTTACACCAGTTTTAGTACGAGCACTTCTTGCACTTACAGTCTTCTCGTTCCCTCTCCGTTTTTGTATTGATATATTACTCGCCTTTCTCTACACCTTACCCCTATTTTTCTCAGTTTTTTGAACATCTTGCACCACTTTACATTGTCTAACGCTATTTCCAGGTCGACAAACCATATCAACACGACTTTATTTCTCTTGGCTCCATTATCATCAGCAACGTCAGACGTGCCTCTCTGGTGCCTTTACTTTCCTAAAGCAAACTGTCCATTCTTCTGTATATCAGTCTTGTCAGCAACTTGGATGAATGAGCTGTACAGCTGATCGTGCGATAATTCTTGCACTTGTTGTTTCTTGAAATCTTCGAAATTGTGTGGTCGACGTTGTTCCGAAAGTCTAGTGGTACATCGCCAGTCTCATACGTTCTACATACGAACATGAATAGTCTTTTAGGTGCCACTTCCCCCAGTGATTTTAGTAATTCCGATGGAATTTTAGCTATCTCTTTTCCCTAAGGGCTCCAAACGTCTCTTAAATTTGAATCTAATACTGGCTCTCATATTTGCTCCTTGTCGACTCTTGTTTCTTCTTCCGTCACATCATCAGTAAGCCCTCCCCCCTCACAGAAGCCTTCAATATGCTGTTTCCACCTATCCACTCTTTCCTCTGCATTTAATAGTGGAATTCCGATTGCACTCTTAATGTTACCGCCCTTGCTTTCAAATTCACCTAAGTTTCTTTTGACTGTTCTATATGCTGAGACAGTATTTCGAAGAATCATTTCTTTTTACATTTCTTCATATTTTTAATGCAGCCACTTGGCCTTAGCTTCCCTCCGTTTCCTATTTACTTCATTCTTAAGTGACCTGTATTTCTGTATTTATGAATATCCCTGAACATTTTTGTACTTCCTTCTTTCGTCGATAAGCTGAAGTATTTCTTCTGTATCTCATGGTTTCTTCGCCGTTACCTTCCTTGTACCTATGGTTCTCTTTCAGACTTCTCTGATTGCCCTTTTTGGAGACGAGCATTCCCCTTTTACCGAACTGCCTACCGATCTGTTCATTATCGCAGTATCTATAGCCTCAGAGAACTTCAAGCGTATCTCTCCATTCTTTAGTACTTCTGTATCCCACTTCTTTATGCATTGATTCTTCCCGACTAGTCTATTAAACTTCAGTCTGCTCTTCATCATTACTAAACTGTGATCTGAGTCTATATCTGCTCCTGGGTATGCCTTAGAATCCAATATCTGATTTCGGGATCTCTTCCTGACTAGAAGTAATCTAACTGGAATCTTCCCGTATTGTCCGACCTTTTCCATACTTCCTCCTCTTGTTGTTCTCGAACCGAGTATTCGCTTTTATTAGCCGAAATTTGTTGCAGGACTCAATCTTGCTACTCTGTCGCCTCTATTATCAATCCCATGTTTCCCGTAACCTTTCCTCTACTTCTTCCCCCTACAACTCCATTCCAAGCACCCATGATTATTAGATTTCATCTCCCTCTGCCTACTGAATTACGAGTTCAGTACCCTCAGACACTACCTCTGTCTCTTCATCTTCTGCTTGTGTGTCGGTTATCTGTTGTTTCTGATGAGAAGAGCCCCATCGTTGAACTGTTCACAGTAAGTCACTGTCTGCCTCCCCCCCCCCCTCACCGCCCCCCCCCCCCCCCGCCGCCCCCAATTCATAAAGAATCCTACTCCTTCCATATTATATTCTGCTGCTGTTGATACTAACCTATACTCGTCCGACCAGAAATCCATGTCGTCTTTCCATTTCACTTCATTGACGCCCACGGTATCTCGACTGAGCCTTAGCATTTCCCTTTTCAGATTTTCTACCTTCCTTGCCACGTTCTGACCTCTGATATTCCACGCCGTTTCGTAGAGCGTTACCCTTTCGTCGGTTATTCAATATTTTTCTTATGGTCATTCCTCTTTGGCAGTCCCCTATCAGTGATCCAAATGGAGGACTAATCCGGAACCTTTTTGCAGTGGAGAGATCACCACGACAGTTTTTTAGTTACAGACCACATGTCATGTGGATGCACTTTATGTGTCCTTAATGCAGTGGTTTCCATTGTTTTCTGTATCCTCATGCTGCTGATGATTGGTTATTCTTCCGACCACCACAAGAGGAAGAGAGTGCCCTGAACCTCTGTCGAACCTCCCTCTGTCCAACCTCTTTCAGAAGGCCGTGGGCTGAATGAGGAAGACTTCTTCCCCTGGAAGTCTTCGGCCGCCATTTCGGATGATTTCTACACAAATTATAAAGCAATGGCGAGATTCGAACCCGAGACCTACGACATTTTGATTAGTTAAAGACGCTACACCTGGACCACAGGTTAACCGTTCAGTGTGTCTTGACAGCTAAAATTTTGATATTGTATTTCTTTCGATGTATTCTGCCTGTATAAAAAAATTTCAGGACATGTTTCGACATGTCAGGTTGGACCATTCCCTTGTAAGTGGTATAAACCATGTGCCCGTGATTGCAATATACCTTCCCCAAAAATGTGACGCACTCAGAAATGGAGGAAGAAATTTATGGATTTAGGTGGTATGAGATATTATTTCAGTGGCTACAAAATCAACTAAAAATTTACAAATAATTTGGATGCACGAACCTACTTATCAAAATGACGTTCCGTCCCATCTGATCTGCCTGCATGCACTGATTGGTTTGAGAAGGGTGTCTGCTCATGGACGGAAGATACAAATGTGATGGGCTTACGTTTTGTCAACTGGAACCTTGACGGCGGGTATGGCTGCGCTCACGTTCCTGTGCAGTGCAACATTGGACCACTATCACATCCGAATGCCCAACAAATCGATGAGCCAGCCAAATGGAGGCCCATAATGAGGTCCCTTTCAAACTGTCATCTGCTGATAAAGCTGTCTCACACTAGCCTACAGCATTCGCATGTCCCTCACACTGATCACACAATACCTGACGCTGTTCACGCCCTTTATATAACCGAACAGGACTGGTAACACCACTAAACGAGAACAGTACTAATAGTCACAGTGTGCTCCCTGCCGCCGCTGGAAAAGCAACTGCCAGCAGCAAGTCGTATACTCCTAGCTTACTTATTTGTTACACAGTTTAATTCTAAATTCAAAATGGTTCAAATGGCTCTGAGCACTATGGGACTCAACTGCTGTGGTCATTAGTCCCCTAGAACTTAGAACTACTTAAACCTAACTAACCTAAGGACATCACACACATCCATGCCCGAGGCAGGATTCGAACCTGCGACCGTAGCAGTCGCACAGTTCCGGACTGCGCGCCTAGAACCGCGAGACCACCGCGGCCGGCCAATTCTTAATTTCTTTGCGTGTTTTTGGCTACTTGCATTGTTTAATTCATAAATTTCGGGCGTATTATAGTATTTGAGAGTTGTAGCATCGCGCTTTAGTAGCTGAATAGTATAAGTTGGCGTAGTCGTCTGTCTTCTGTTTTTGTTTTGAACGGCCAGTGTCGGTTGGTCACAGCCAGTGTGCTCCCTGCCGCCTGAGCTCCCAGTTGGTGCACATCGACAGCGCAGAAAGATACGTATATAGCTTCTTTTCTGTGTTTACTTCGTAGATTCTTACTTAAATTGCGTGTGAGTTTCGTATAGGAGGTGTAATTTCGAGTTTTAGTTACTGTAATCGTAAATTCAGGCAGATTGTAGAAGCGCAGTTGTTAGGCATTTGTACAGGTTAGTTCATACATTCTTTGCGTGTTTCCCTTGCGTTATCCAGCCACTCGTGTTTCAGTAACTGTTGTTCAACATCGATTAGAATGGACAGGGACTGTGATTGCTGTGTTCAGATGAGGGCAGAGTTGGCGTCCCTTCGCTCACAGCTGCAGGCGGCGCTGACTTCGGTAGCGCAGCTTGAGGCTGTTGCCAATGGGCACCACTGTGGGGAGCCGGACTTGGGTATCACGGGGATGTCAACCTCGTCCTGTCTGTCCCCAGATCGGTCTGCCACTGTGCTTGCCCCGGTTGCTGCCCGCAGTGGGGCTGAGCCCTCGCCTGTGGTTGATTGGGAGGTCGTTCCAAGGCGTGGCAGGCAGCAAAAGACGTCCCCGGAGGCTGATCAGAAAGCCTCCCCGGTGCGTCTGACAAACAGGTTCCAGGTACTGTCTCTGGCTGAGCCAGATGCAGCTGCCTGCCCTGTTTCAGAGGATGATTCTCAGCCTTCAAGGTCCGGGCAATCGCAGAGGGTGGGTGTAGTGTCGGCAGACTTGCCAACACTACGCACACTAATTGAAAGAGGCGGCCAAGATGCACGCGCTAACTCACGAAGGATAGAGTGAGATCTGAAACAGGAGACTTAATGAATGTGATAAAGAAAATACGTATCTTTGGAATATACTTAACTTTTAATACATCCTTGTATACATCGTTCTTGATGAGATATCTGGAGATTGTGGCGATACAAGTGACTCTTTATATACAAGCTATTTAAGGCTAATGGCGCCTTGCTATGTCGTAGCCATTAACTTAGCTGAAGGCTATTCTAACTGTCTCTCGGCAAATGAGAGAAATGGCTTCGTCCGTATAGTCGCTAGCAACGTCGTCGTACAACTGGGGCGAGTTCTCGTACGTCTCTCGAGACCTGCCGTGTGGTGGCGCTCGGTCTGCGATCACACAGTGGCGACACGCGGGTCCGACATGTACTAATGGACCGCGGCCGATTTAAGCTACCACCTAGCAAGTGTGGTGTCTGGCGGTGACACCACAGGTGGGCTTATTGGTAGTTGGGAGCTCCAATGTTAGGCGCGTAATGGGGTCCCTTAGGGATATGGCGGCTAAGGAGGGGAAGAAATCCATTGTGCACTCCGTGTGCATTCCGGGTGGAGGCATTCCTGATGTGGAAAGGGTCCTTCCGGATGCCATGAAGAGCACAGGGTGCAGCCAGCTGCAGGTGGTGGCACATGTCGGCACTAATGACGTGTGTCGCTTTGGATCTGAGGAAATTCTCTCTGGATTCCAGCGGCTGTCTGATTTGGTGAAGGCTGCCGGTATTGCTTACGAGATGAAGGCAGAGCTCACCATCTGCAGCATCGTTGACAGAACCGACTGCGGACCTTTGGTGCAGAGCCGGGTGGAGAGTCTGAATCAGAGGCTCAGACGGTTTTGCGACCGTGTTGGCTGCAGATTCCTTGACTTGCGCCATAGGGTGGTGGGGTTTCGCGTTCCGCTGAATAGGTCAGGAGTTCACTACACTCAGCTGGCGGCTACACGGGTAGCGGAGGCTGTGTGGCGTGGACTGGGCGGTTTTTTAGGTTAGAAGGCCTCGGGAAAGTACGGGGTGGGCTGCAATCTCAATGGGTGCATGGCAAATACAGGACGTGCTTGAAGGAACAGTCGGAATTGTAGTTGTAAATTGTTGTAGTTGTGCTGGGAAAGTCCCTGAGCTTCAAGCGCTAATAGAAAGCACAGAAGCTGAAATCGTTATAGGTACAGAATGCTGGCTAAAGCCTGAAATAAGTTCTGCAGAAATTTTTACGAAGTCTCAGACAGTGTTCAGGAAAGATAGATTAGGCAGAATTGATAGTGGAGTGTTTGTGTCTGTCCGTAGTGGTTTATCTTGTAGTGAAGTCGAAGTAGATACTCCGTGCGAATTGGTATGGGTAGAGGTTATACTTAACAGCCGAACTAAGTTAATAATTGGCTCCTTCTATCGAGCCCCACACTCCGATGATATAGTTGCTGAACAGTTCAGAGAAAATTTGAGTCTCGTAACAAATAAATACCCCACTCATTCGGTTATAGTTGGTGGGAACTTCAACCTTCCCTCGATATGTTGGCAAAAATACTTGTTCAAAACCGGTGGTAGGCAGAAAACATCTTCCGAGATTGTCCTAAATGCTTTCTCCGAAAATTATTTCGAGCAGTTAGTCCACGAACCCACGCGAATTGTAAATGGTTGCGAAAACACACTTGACCTCTTAGCCACAAACAGTCCAGAGCTAATGGAGAGTATCATGACTGATACAAGGATTAGTGATCACAAGGTCGTTGTAGCTAGGCTCAATACCGTTTCTTCCAAATCCACCAGAAACAAACGCAAAGTAATTTTATTTAAAAAAGCGAAAGTGTCACTAGAAGCCTTCCTAAGAGACAATCTCCATTCCTTCCGAACTGACTATGCAAATGTACACGAGATGTGGCTCAAATTCAAAGATACAGTAGCAACAGCAATTGAGAGATTCATACCTCATAAACTGGTAAGAGATGGAACTGATCCCCCATGGTACACAAAACAGGTCCGAACGCTGTTGCAGAGGCAACGGAAAAAGCATGCGAAGTTCAGAAGAACGCGAAATCCCGAAGATTGGCTAAAATTTACAGACGCGCGAAATTTCGCACGGACTTCGATGCGAGATGCCTTTAATAGGTCCCACAACGAAACATTGTCTCGAAATTTGGTAGAAAATCCGAAGAAATTCTGGTCGAATGTAAAGTACACAAGCGGCAAGACGCAGTCAATACCTTCGCTGAGCCGATGGCACTGTTACCGACGACTGTGCCGCTAAAGCGGAGTTATTGAACGCAGTTTTCCGAAATTCCTTCACCAGGGAAGACGAATGGAATATTCCAGAATTTGAAACACGAACAGCTGCTAGCATGAGTTTCTTAGAAGTAGATACCTTAGGGGTTGCGAAGCAACTCAAATCGCTTGATACGGGCAAGTCTTCAGGTCCAGATTGTATACCGATTAGGTTCCTTTCAGATTATGCTGATACAATAGCTCCCTACTTAGCAATCATATACAACCGCTCGCTCACCGATAGATCTGTACCTACAGATTGGAAAATTGCGCAGGTCGCGCCACTGTTTAAGAAGGGTAGTAGGAGTAATCCATCGAACTACAGATCTATATCATTGACGTCGGTTTGCAGTAGGGTTTTGGAGCATATACTGTATTCAAACATTATGAATCACCTCGAAGGGAACGATCTATTGATATGTAATCAGCATGGCTTCAGGAAACATCGTTCTTGTGCAACGCAGCTAGCTCTTTATTCGCACGAAGTAATGGCTATCGACAGGGGATCTCAAGTTGATTCCGTATTTCTAGATTTCCGGAAAGCTTTTGACACCGTTCCTCACAAGCGACTTCTAATCAAGCTGCGGGCCTACGGGGTATCGTCTCAGTTGTGCGACTGGATTCGTGATTTCCTGTCAGGAAGATCGCAGTTCGTAGAAATAGACGGCAAATCATCGAGTAAAACTGAAGTGATATACGGTGTTCCGCAGGGAAGCGTCCTGGGACCTCTGCTGTTCCTGATCTATATAAATGACCTGGGTGACAATCTGAGCAGTTCTCTTAGGTTGTTCGCAGATGATGCTGTAATTTACCGTCTCGTAAGGTCATCCGAAGGCCAGTATCAATTGCAAAGCGATTTAGAAAAGATTGATGTATGGTGTGGCAGGTGGCAGTTGACGCTAAATAACGAAAAGTGTGAGGTGATTCACATGAGTTCCAAAAGAAATCCGTTGGAATTCGATTACTCGATAAATAGTACAATTCTCAAGGCTGTCAATTCAACTAAGTACCTGGGTGTTAAAATTACGAACAACTTCAGTTGGAAAGACCACATAGATAATATTGTGGGGAAGGCGAGCCAAAGGCTGCGTTTCATTGGCAGGACACTTAGAAGATGCAACAAGTCCACTAAAGAGACAGCTTACACTACACTCGTTCGTCCTCTGTTAGAATATTGCTGCGCGGTGTGGGATCCTTACCAGGTGGGATTGACGGAGGACATCGAAAGGGTGCAAAAAAGGGCAGCTCGTTATCTATTATCACGTAATAAGGGGGAGAGTGTGGCAGATGTGATACGCGACTTGGGATGGAAGTCATTAAAGCAAAGACTTTTTCGTCGCGGCGAGATCTATTTACGAAATTTCAGTCACCAACTTTCTCTTCCGAATGCGAAAATATTTTGTTGAGCCCAACCTACATAGGTAGGAATGATCATCAAAGTAAAATAAGAGAAATCAGAGCCCGAACAGAAAGGTTTAGTTTTCGTTTTTCCCGCGCGCTGTTCGGGAGTGGAGCCGGCCGCAGTGGTCTCGCGGTTCTAGGCGCGCAGTCCGGAACCGTGTGACTGCTACGGTCGCAGGTTCGAATCCTGCCTCGGGCATGGATGTGTGTGATGTCCTTAGGTTAGTTAGGTTTAAGTAGTTCTAAGTTCTAGGGGACTGATGACCACAGCAGTTGAGTCCCATAGTGCTCAGAGCCATTTGAACCATTTGTTCGGGAGTGGAATGATAGAGAGATAGTATGAGTGTGGTTCGATGAAGCCTCTGCCAAGTAATCATGCAGATGTAGATGTAGATGTGGTCATTCTATCTGTCACAGAGAACTGCATCTCTAATCATTTACAAAGCCGCCGGTGTTCTGTAAGTGTACGAAGCTACGCTGACATCTTACCATGTCTTCTGGGAGCTTCATTTCTTTTTCTTTTGTCTGGTAATACACACTCTAAAATGCGGACATCACATCTGCCTGGAATCTTATTGACTGGAGTAGAATTGTTTCATTGATGAGTCCAGTTTCGAAATGTGCCCCGATGACCAGTGAGAACGAGTCTGGAGACATCACTGACAGCGGTGGGATACCAACCTGACACTGTCGGCCTTCATACGACCCGACAGCCACAGGTGATGGTCTGGGGTGCCATTTGTTTTCATAGCAGGATCCCTTTGGTTGCCATACGCGGCACCCTTACAGCACGGCGATACGTTGACGATATTCTACGCCCTGTGTTGTTGCCCTTCATCGCAAGCCATCCTCGTCTTACGTTTCAGCAAGATACTGTGTGCCTGCACACGGTGAGAGTTCCTACTGCTTGTCTTCGTGTTTACCAACCCCTACCTCTGCCGGCAAGGCCACTGGATCTCCTCCCCCCCCCCCCCCCCCCCAATTCAGAACGTATGGAGATTTATGAGCAGAGCCCTAAAACCAGCTTGGGATTTAGGCCTTTAACGCGCCAATTGGACAGAATTTGGCGCGATATCCATCAGGAGTATACCGAACAACTTTATCAAAGCGAAGCCGAATAACTTCTTGCATAAGGGTCAGAGATTGACCAACGCGTTTCTGGCTTGCTCAATTTGTAAAGCACTTTTTCTTGAATAAATCGTCCAATTTTTCTGGAACTTAAATATTTTTTCCCCTAGAGTGTACACCTCCGTCAGCCTTCGTAGCTGAGTGGTCACCGTAGATGGCTGCCATTCGTAGGTCCTATGTCCGGTGCTGCCAAATATTTTATCAGTGCTTACTCCCTACTGGTGATGTCCTCTGCGTGCATTTGCAGCCTCAGGACTGATCGAAAACTCAAAAGAAGCAACATTATCAGCTGTCCACTGCGGTGGGCAACTGCACCATAACGTTCACATAGTATGCTGAATATTGTAGGTATGGGCACGTGGTTTGTACCACTCTAAAGCCGTAAAGTCTGCCAGACCACGACGCTGTGTCGAAATATGATTATTTAAAAGCAGATTTTTGATGGAAGAAAAAGTTTTGAAACAACATATCGAAGCTGTGGAGAACAACTTAAAGACATTTTATCATGTGTGGTTCTTTTTCCTTCTGTCGATTCGAGGGTACTTTCGTTGCAGCAGCAGATGGGATGTGAAGAGGGTGTTGCTATAAAGACATTTTACATCAGTTAATAGTGCAATATGCGTAATTTTTGATAAATGCTGCAGTGAAGATACGAAAAAAGGCTTCTGTTATGTGCACCACTTACAATGTTACTTACTGTAAACTAAAAAAAAGATATTAACTTATTAGCTTGAAAAATTTGACTGTTTAACATGTATCAAACAAACAACTTTTTATCATTATTAGTGTCAGTACTCGCCTTCAGTCAAACACGAACATCTGGGTGATTAATGTTGTACTGGAAAATGTTATCACCTCATAATTTATATTTGCTAAGTTTTAAAGAAAGCATTACTTTGTACAAAATGGTGCTGAAAGTACGCAAAAGCTTTAAATTTATAATTTCAACAGCGTTCTTGGGTATGTGGATGTGACTTGAAAGTGTTAACACCGTGCGTATCTCCGGTATGTAAAAGAACTTTTCCTTCTTCGTTTGCACACTTTCTCAAAATTTTTCCTGGCGCTCTAACAAAGTACGAAAACGCGTATATTTCTCCAGCAATATAAACTTCATTTCTATGGATTTATGGTTTTACAGACGAATGTCGAAAATTAGGTGGACTGAAGAGGTAAGGGATGAGGGATTTCTCCGTATAATCGGCGAGAGAATGAATATATGGAATACACTGACAAGAAGAAGAAGAAACAGAATTTTTTTTTTTTTCTTTTTTTGAGTCATCAGTCTTCTGACTGGTTTGATGCGGCCCGCCAAGAATTCCTCTCCTGTGCCAACCTCTTCATCTCAGAGTAGCACTTGCAACCTACGTCCTCAATTATTTGCTTGACGTATTCCAATCTCTGTCTGCCTCCACAGCAAGTGCTGTCTACAGGTCCCACTAGTACCATGGAAATCATTCCCTCATGTCTTAACAGATGTCCTATCATCCTGTCCCTTCTTCTTGTCAAAGCTTTCCACACAGTTCTTTCTTCTCCTGTTCTTCGCAGAATCTCCACATTCCTTACCTTATCAGTCCATTTAATTTTCAAAATTCACCTGTAGCACCACATCTCAAATGATTCGATTGCCTTGTGTTCTGGTTTCCCACAGTCCATGTTTCACTACCACACAACGCTGTGCTCAAAAATTTCTTCTTCAATTTGATGCCGATGTTTCATAATAGCACACTTTCTTGACCAGGAATGCCCTTTTTGCCATTACCAGTCTGCTTTTGATGTCCTCCTTGCTCCGTGCGTCATTCGTTATTTTGCTACCTAGGTAGCAAAATTCCTCAACTTCATCTACTTCGTGATCATCAGTCCTGATGTTAAGTTTCTCGCTCTTGTCGTTTCGCTAAAGGTGGTACCCGTGGTCTTTGATTCATAATCAAAACGTCTTCGGTCCCGGGTTCGATCCCCGCCACTGCCTGAATTTTGATAAATAATCATCATTGGCGGCATAAGAAGTCAGCCTCATTCTGCCAACGGCAGGAGCGGATAGAGGTTCAGGGCACTCTCTTGTCCTAGGGGTGGGAAATTGCCCCTAAAGGCGGAAGAATCAGCAATGATCAACGACATGAGGATGCAAAAGGCAATGGAAACCACTGCATTAAAGACACGTAACGTGTATCCACAGGACATGTGGCCTGTAATTGAAGAAGTGTCATGATGATCTCTCCATTAGCAAAAGATTCCGGAATAGTCCCCCATTCGGATCTCCGGGAGGGGACTGCCAAGGGGGAGGTTACCATGAGAAAAAGATTGAATGATCAACGAAAGGATAACGTTCTACGATCGGGGCGTGGAATGTCAGAAGCTTGAAACTAGAAAATCTGAAAAGGGGAATGCAAAGGCTCAATCTAGATATAGTAGGGGTCAGTGAAGTGAAGTGGAAGGAAGACAAGGATTTCTGGTCAGATGAGTATCGGGTAATATCAACAGCAGCAGAAAATGGTATAACAGGTGTAGGATTCGTTATGAATAGGAAGGTACGGCAGAGGGTGTGTTACTGTGAACAGTTCAGTGACCGGGTTGTTCTAATCAGAATCGACAGCAGACCAACACCGACAACGATAGTTCAGGTATACATGCCGACGTCGCAAGCTGAAGATGAACAGATAGAGAAAGTGTATGAGGATATTGAAAGGGTAATGCAGTATGTAAAGGGGGGGGGGGGGGGGGGCGAAAATCTAATAGTCATGGGCGACTGGAATGCAGTTGTAGGGGAAGGAGTAGAAGAAAAGGTTACAGAAGAATATAATATGGGCTTGGGACTAGGAATGAAAGAGGAGAAAGACTAATTGAGTTCTGTAACAAGTATCAGCTAGTAATAGCGAATACCCTGTTCAAGAATCACAAGAGGAGGAGGTATACTTGGAAAAGGCCGGGAGATACCGGAAGATTTCAATTAGATTACATCATGGTCAGACAGAGATTCCGAAATCAGATACTGGATTGTAAGGCGTACCCAGGAGCAGTTATAGACTCAGATCACAATATAATAGTGATGAAGAGTAGGCTGAAGTTCAAGACATTAGTCAGGAAGAATCAATACGCAAAGAAGTGGGATACGGAAGTACTAAGGAATGACGAGATACGTTTGAAGTTCTCTAACGCTATAGATACAGCAATAAGGAATAGCGCAGTAGGCAGTACAGTTGAAGAGGAATGGAAATCTCTAAAAAGGGCCATCACAGAAGTTGGGAAGGAAAACATAGGTGCAAAGTAGGTAGCTGCGAAGAAACCACAGGTAACAGAAGAAATACTTCAGTTGATTGATGAAAGGAGGAAGTACAAACATGTTCCGGCAAAATCAGGAATACAGAAATACACGTCGCTGAGGAATGACATAAATAGGAAGTGCAGGGAAGCTAAGACGAAATGGCTGCAGGAAAAATGTGAAGACATCGAAAAAGATATGATTGTCGGAAGGACAGACTCAGCATACAGGAAAGTCAAAACAACCTTTGGTGACACTAAAAGCAACGGTGGTAACATCAAGAGTGCAACGGGAATTCCACTGTTAAATGCAGAGGAGAGAGCAGATAGGTGGAAAGAATACATTGAAAGCCTCTATGAGGGTGAAGATTTGTCTGATGTGATAGAAGAAGAAACAGGAGTCGATTTAGAAGAGATAGGGGATCCAGTATTAGAATCGGAATTTAAAATAGCTTTGGAGGACTTACGGTCAAATAAGGCAGAAGGGATGGATAACATTCCATCAGAATTTCTAAAATCATTGGGGGAAGTGGCAACAAAACGACTATTCACGTTGGTGTGTAGAATATATGAGTCTGGCGATATACCATCTGACTTTCGGAAAAGCATCATCCACACAATTCCGAAGACGGCAAGAGATGACAAGTGCGAGAATTATCGCACAATCAGCTTAACAGCTCATGCATCGAAGCTGCTTACAAGAATAATATACAGTAGAATGGAAAAGAAAATTGATAATACGCTAGGTGACGATCAGTTTGGCTTTAGGAAAGGTAAAGGGACGAGAGAGGCAATTCTGACATTACGGCTAATAATGGAAGCAAGGCTAAAGAAAAATCAAGACACTTTCATAGGATTTGTCGACCTGGAAAAAGCGTTCGACGATACAAAATGGTGCAAGCTGTTCGAGATTCTGAAAAAAGTAGGGGTAAGCTATAGGGAGACACGGGTCATATACAATATGTACAACAACCAAGAGGGAATAATAAGAGTGGACGATCAAGAACGAAGTGCTCGTATTAGGAAGGGTGTAAGACAAGGCTGTAGCCTTTCGCCCCTACTCTTCAATCTGTACATCGAGGAAGCAATGATGGAAATAAAAGAAAGGTTCAGGAGTGGAATTAAAATACAAGGTGAAAGGATATCAATGATACGATTCGCTGATGACATTGCTATCCTGAGTGAAAGTGAAGAAGAATTAAATGATCTGCTGAACGGAATGAACAGTCTAATGAGTACACAGTATGGTTTGAGAGTAAATCGGAGAAAGAAGAAGGTAATGAGAAGTAGTAGAAATGAGAACAGCGAGAAACTTAACATCAGGATTGATGGTCACGAAGTCAATGAAGTTAAGGAATTCTGCTACCTAGGCAGTAAAATAACCAATGACGGACGGAGCAAGGAGGACATCAAAAGCAGACTCGCTATGGCAAAAAAGGCATTTCTGGCCAAAAGAAGTCTACTAATATCAAATACCGGCCTTAATTTGAGGAAGAAATTTCTGAGGATGTACGTCTGGAGTACAGCATTGTATGGTAGTGAAACATGGACTGTGGGAAAACCGGAACAGAAGAGAATCGAAGCATATGAGATGTGGTGCTATAGGCGAATGTTGAAAATTAGGTGGACTGATAAGGTAAGGAATGAGGAGGTTCTACGCATAATCGGAGAGGAAAGGAATATGTGGAAAACACTGATAAGGAGAAGGGACAGGATGATAGGACATCTGCTAAGACATGAGGGAATGACTTCCATGATACTAGAGGGAGCTGTAGAGGGCAAAAACTGTAGAGGAAGACAGAGACTGGAATACGTCAAGCAAATAATTGAGGACGTAGGTTGGAACTGTTACTCTGAGATGAAGAGGTTAGCACAGGAAAGGAATTCGTGGCGGGGCGCATCAAACCAGTCAGTAGAATGATGACAAAAAAAAAAAAAAAAAAAAAAAAGGTGGAAGAAATGATCAACGGCATGAGGATGCAGAAGGCACTGGAAACCACTGCATTAAAAACACTAACGTGTATCCACGGGACATGTGGCCTGTAATTGAAAAATTGTCATGATGAATGTAGTGGACTGACAAGGCAGCCAGTCCACAGTGACGGGTAGCCGAAAGGTCACACGTACACACATGCCGACTGGCGCGAAGTCTGGAACAGGATACGTGATGAATGTGATAAAGAAAAGAACTTAGCTACTAGAACACTTAACTTTTATATCGTCCTTTGGTATACAGCATTCTTGATGATACAAGTGAGACTATCTTGACATATATGCAGTGGTACAAATGGCGCCTTGCTAGGTCGTAGCCATTAACTTAGCTGAAGGCTATTCTAACTGTCTCTCGGCAAATGAGAGAAAGGCTTCGTCAGTGTAGTCGCTAGCAACGTCGTCGTACAACTGGGGCGAGTGCTCGTACGTCTCTCGAGACCTGCCTTGTGGTGGCGCTCGGTCTGCGATCCTGACAGTGGCGACACGCGGGTCCGACATGTACTAATGGACCGCGGCCGATTTAAGCTACCACCTAGCAAGTGTGGTGTCTGGCGGTGACACCACATTCCTCCCCCGCAAATCGGCGAACGGTCGTGTGATAAGGCTTCCGCCCGCCGTGGGGGGACCCCATGTTGACCTATGCGATGAAGTCGGGAGCCTAACAACAGGCGAGGCTGTGCCACCCGCACCCGGCCATTCGGTCCGAGGGGAGCTAGGAAACGCCTGAAAACCTAGTCCAGGGTGCACGTCAACATGCGGTGTATGCGCCCGTAGTGAGACAGGAGGGGCCGAAGGGTCGACCTCCATTGCGTCGGGGGATCCGACGCGCGATGACGACATCTGGTCCGGAGCGGGCAAGAGTTCCATGGCGGAGGACAGCTGGTCACGGGAAGTGATCGGCGGCGCGTGACCCAGGGAGGCGCCCGGCGGCAGCAGCGACGCGTCCGCTGCGGGCGGCGCCGGCGGGAGAACGGGCGGCGGCGGCGGCGGCGGCGGCGGCAGCGGCGGCAGCGGCGGCAGCGGCGGCAGCGGCGCGTCGCCATGGGGTAAAATGGAAGGCATCGTCGGTAACACCTGGGGATGAGGCGAGCCAGTAGATGGGTCCCCAGGGCGCTGACCAGACGGCACCGTCGCTGAAAGGAGACGGGGAGCGGCAGAACCCAGGCGACGGCAGAGGCGCAGCTGATTGAGATGCCGACGCACCTCACCAGAGGCCCCCAAAACCAAATACATCGCGCGGCCGAGGCAGCGAAGAATGCGCCCTGCGAGCCAACGCCGTGAATCGCGAAAGTTGCGATAGAAGACAACGTCGCCAGGAGCAAAAGCAGGAGTCTGCCGCTGCACAGGAACCTGATGCGGCGGATGCAGCAAAGACATCAAGGTTCGATAAGGACGACCATGGAGCAACTCAGCCGGCGAGCGACCATCGCGGGGCTGAGAGCGATACGAAGACAAAAAGAGCAACAATGCGTCCTCCCGAGAATGCGACTCTTTCAACTTCAACATCTGTGACTTGAAAGTCCGGACCAATCGTTCAGCGGTACCGTTTGACTGAGGTGAAAACGGCGCGGATGTCAGATGTTGAATACCATTGGCCTTGCAGAATGACTGAAATTCTGCGGACATGAATTGTGGGCCATTGTCGGAAACAATAGCCTGCGGAAGACCTTCAATGCAAAAAATAGCAGACAACGCCTGGATTGTGGCAGAAGACGTCGTGGAAGACATCCGGACAACAAATGGAAAATTACTGAAGGAATCGACAACAACCAACCATCGAGCATTCCAGAAGGGACCAGCAAAATCGATATGTAAGCGTTGCCAAGGGGAAGTGGCTTTTGGCCACGCAAAGCGCGGTGGTGCGGATTGTTGTTCGGCACACGCCATGCAAGAAGAGCACATAGTCGTAATCGCAGCATCGATTCCGAACCAAGTACAGTGCTGACGAGCAAGTTGTTTCGTACGCACTATACCCCAATGTCCTTGGTGAAGAAGCCGTAAGACAGAGGACTGTAACGAACGTGGGACCACGACTCGGGACTGGTCATTATCAGAACGCAACAACAAGACACCACGTCGTACAAAAAGTCTCTCCTTGTGAGCAAAAAATCGGCGAACCAGCGGATCCGCGATCCGCGACTTTGACAAGGGCCATTGCGTAGCAACAAAACGCAAAACAGTAGCAAGGACAGGGTCAGCAGCTGTGGCTGTAGCTACACGACGAAAATCAATCGGAAACGATTCGACCACGTCATCGGTTTCCGAATCAATGAACATGCAAGCAATTTCGGAAGAATCGAATGCTTTATCCGCAGCAACAGGCAAACGGGACAACGCATCAGCGTTTCCGTGCTTAGCAGTGGACCGATACAAGATATCGTAGCGGTACTGCGAGAGAAAAATAGACCAGCGAATGAATTTCTGCGCTGTACGTGGAGGTACAGGCTTGTGCGGATGAAAAAGCGATGTCAAAGGTTTGTGGTCGGTGATGATGGTAAAGTGACGACCATACAAGAAATCGTGAAACTTCGTAACACCAAACACGAGAGCCAAAGCTTCTTTCTCTATTTGTGAATAATTGCGTTGCGCAGACGAGAGCAATTTTGACGCAAAGGCAATAGGGCGATCATGCGATCCATCTTTGTGCGCAAGCACAGCACCGATACCATCAACAAAAGTGGTTTCTGGGGATCGAATGGCGTAAGGCAAGTATTGGAAAGCAACGCCGATTTCAACTGGCGAAAGGCGCGTTCGCATTCCGTCGTCCAGACAAACGGAACACCTTTACGGCGTAAGCGATGAAGCGGAGCTGAAATGGAAGAGGCATTGCGCGGAAAGCGATGATAATAGGTAATTTTTCCCAACACACTCTGTAGCTGCTTCACATTCCGTGGCGAAGGCAAGTCCTGTATGGCACAGAGGTGCTCTGGACTCGGATTTATGCCTTGGGCATTGATTACATGTCCCAAATATGGTAAGTCACGAGCAAAAAACACACATTTGTCCTTCCTCAAGCGAAGACCATTTTGTCGCAAGACCTGAAATAATGTTCGTAGGTTGGCTAAATGTTCGGCTTCTGTCTTGCCGGAGATCACAATATCGTCCAGATAGTTTGCTGCAGTAGGGACCGACGCACAAACAGTTTGTAAATATTGCTGAAACAATGCAGGGGCGGAAGCACACCCGAATGGCAGCCTTTTGAATCGGTACAAACCAAGATGCGTGTTAACCACCAAGACGCGCTGGGATTCTTCGTCCACCGGTATTTGCAAGTACGCATCTGCTAGGTCCAACTTGGAAAAATACGTTCCCGGGCACAGTTTGTCAAAAAGATCTTCCGGGCGGGGCAAAGGAAAAGTAGCAGTCACAAGTTGTGGATTCACAGTTGTCTTGAAGTCCATGCAAAGTCTCAATTTTCCAGAAGGTTTTTTCAAAATAACTAAGGGTGATGCCCAGAGAGAAGCCTGCACACGTTCAATGACACCTTGTGATTCTAAATCGTTTAATGTTCTGGCGACCTCATCACGCAATGCGTGGGGAACATTGCGCGCTCTGAAAAATTTCGGTTGCGCGTTCACTTTTAGTTCCAAATGAGCTTCATAGTTCTTAGCGCAACCAAGGCCCGGTGCAAAAATGTCTGCAAAATCGTCACATAGACTAGAAACACTGGCTGAAGGCACAGTCGGAGTCACTGATAGGACCTGATTGACGATATACAAGTTAAACAATTGAAATAAATCTAAACCAAACAAGTTCACTGCAGTAGAAGAACGAAGAACGTAAAATGACACAAGTTTCGTTTGTTCCTTGTATGTAGCAAGAAGAGTGCACTGTCCTAACACAGGGATTTTCTGTCCTGAATAACTAGTGAGCTGAACATTTGCAGCACGCAACGGAGGTGCGCCCAGTTGTGTGTACATGGCGTGACTGAGCAATGAAACTGCAGCTCCGGTATCGAGCTGGAACGGTATCACTTGTCCGGCAAAGTCCAAATCTACAAAAAGTTTATTGTCCTGCTGACGACAAGAGCGACTGTTATGTGCAACTTGAACAGACACTGGTACAGAATCACGTGCGACGTGACGGGAGTTGCGTCGACGGCGACGCACACTTTTTGTGGGACGAACACAGTCACTGTTAGCGAGAGGAACACTGGGCGGAGTGGCACTAACTACATGAATCTCCATGGGCGAAGGTTCCCGAGCCTGTGTGTCCTTGATTCGATTCCGGCGCGAAGCAAAGGGCCTGGAATGGTTGTGAGTGTCTGATCGGAGCTTTTTCTGGCAAACACTTTGAACATGCCCTTTCTTATTACATAAAAAGCAAATAGCTTGGCGTGACGGGCAATTCTCACGCGAATGTCTAGTTGCACACCGCGGGCATGATTTCACTGCATTTGCTTGCTTGCGCGGGACACGTGGCTGCGCGGAGGTGCGCGAGGGCAGGTTAGCGTTCCATGCAGCGGGCCCGGCGGGCCGGTTAATGTGACACACGGCTGGCGAAGTTGCAAATGAGTCCTGAGCAAAGTCAAGTGTGTCTTGCCTATCCAATATGTCGATCACTTGTTGAAGGGAGGGATTGACGAGTTTCAAAATCTGTTCCCGTATGCGAACATCAGAAACGTTCTGTGCTATTGCATCACGCACCATAGTATCTGAATAAGGGAGTCCACAGTCACATTCAAATGCACAATCCCTAGTAAGTCCTTGCAAAGTTGCAACCCACTCCCTATTAGTCTGACCGGCCGTACGTTTTGTACGAAAGAACGCATACCTTTTTGCAACGACATTTACTGTTTCCTTGAAATAGGCATCTAAAGCAGACAAAATTTCTTCGTATGACAGAGTTGCTACGTCGCGTCGGGGAAACAATTTCACTATCACACGGTAGGTGGACACACCTACACACGAAAGCAAAAACGGCTGCCGCTCATTACCTTGAATTCTGTAGGCGGCGAGATGAAATCCAAATTGTCGGGACCATTCTGTCCAAGACTCAACGGCTGCATCAAAGCTACGAAACGGGGGTGCAACCGCATGTTGTGGCTGCGGTAGCGGCGAAGCGGCGGCGGCCGCATCGGGTGGCAGTGCACGCTGACCCTGGACGAGCTGTCCAAGGGCATCCAATAACGCCTGCGTCTGCTGATTCTGCAAGCGATAAAATTCGGACAGTACATCTGGAGAATGTGGCGAAGCCATGACACAAGCAAATTAATACAATGCGAACGCTAAAGTCCCTTTTTAGACTCGTCGCCAATGTAGTGGACTGACAAGGCAGCCAGTCCACAGTGACGGGTAGCCGAAAGGGCACACGTACACACACGCCGACTGGCGCGAAGTCTGGAACAGGATACGTGATGAATGTGATAAAGAAAAGAACGTAGCTACTAGAACACTTAACTTTTATATCGTCCTTCGGTATACAGCATTCTTGATGATACAAGTGAGACTATCTTGAGATACATGCAATGGTACAAATGGCGCCTTGCTAGGTCGTAGCCATTAACTTAGCTGAAGGCTATTCTAACTGTCTCTCGGCAAATGAGAGAAAGGCTTCGTCAGTGTAGTCGCTAGCAACGTCGTCGTACAACTGGGGCGAGTGCTCGTACGTCTCTCGAGACCTGCCTTGTGGTGGCGCTCGGTCTGCGATCCTGACAGTGGCGACACGCGGGTCCGACATGTACTAATGGACCGCGGCCGATTTAAGCTACCACCTAGCAAGTGTGGTGTCTGGCGGTGACACCACAATGAATATATGCGATTGCAGTCTTTCTCGCCCCTCACAAAAAAGAAAAAAAAACACTAACAAACTAGCAAATCATCGAGTAAGTCACAATAAGCGGTATTAAGTGTCGTGTTAGGCATGCAGTAAAACTGCAGAATCCTCTGATAAATTCTTCTCGGGTTATCAGCCGAGTGGTGGCGTCGTCTTGTCGCAACGCTTCGATGAGTTTCGTACCCATCATCTTCTGGCGAAGAAGATGATAGGTACAAAACTCATCGAAACGCTGCGACAAGACGAAGCCATCACTCGGCTAATAACCCGAGAAGAATTCATCATTGTCATGATGATCTCTCCATTGGCAAAAGATTCCGGAATAATGCCCCATTCGGATCTCCGGGAGGGGGCTGCCAAGGTGGAGGTGACCATGAGAAAAAGATTGAATAGTCAACGAAAGGGTAACAGAATGATAGGACATCTGTTGAGACATCCGTGAATAACTTCCATGGTACTAAAGGGAACTGTACTGGGTAAAAACTGCGATGGGAAACGGATTGGAATACATCTAGCAAATAACTGAGGACATAGGTTACAAGTGCTACCTTGATACGAAAAGGTTGATAGAACAACTCGTGCGGGCAGCATAAAACCACTTAGAAGACTGATAACTCGCCCCTCACAAAAAAGAAAAAAAAACACCAACAAACTAGCAAATGATCGAGTAAGTCACAATAAGCGGTATTAAGTGTCATGTTAGGCATGCAGTAAAACTGCAGAATCTTCGACGACTCTGCACTCCAACTGGTCAGTTTAAATTTCACAGCATAGCTGCTCTGTAAGCGATAACTCACTCGCTTGTCCGTTGTATAACTGGATCGCGCAGCAGCATCTCATATGTCCACTGTACTCCCGATCAGGTTGTTACACACAACGGACTATTTTTGGAATCCCTGCAAATTCAAGAGGAACTTGGTAATTATCTGATTGTCTAGATTCAGATATTCACAACTCCTGTTACCAGCATAACAGGTGACTATGTACACTATAAACATAGCTCTGTTCTTACAGCACATAGATAACTATTATTCTTTTGGCGGTTATCAGCATATTC
The DNA here is from genome assembly GCF_023898315.1 of Schistocerca nitens. Taxonomy (NCBI): domain Eukaryota; kingdom Metazoa; phylum Arthropoda; class Insecta; order Orthoptera; family Acrididae; genus Schistocerca; species Schistocerca nitens. The sequence continues at coordinate 901,781,563 of NC_064617.1, read as the reverse complement.
GTGTGAATGCTAATCAATCGCTAGTAAATAAATAGCAATTCCTTAGCGTAGCTGGAAGAAAACCGAGCATTTGAAATTAGCTGCTGATTTAGCATTTTCATTTGTAGCTTCTGCAAGCGTTACTACAATGGTAGTTTAATGACAAAAACGTTGCAACTCTAGTGAAACCAGAGTCAAGTGTTGCTAGGTTCTGTCACTTAAGCTTGCAGATGGCTCTCAGCTTCTTGATGGCAATCATTTTTCCTCAGTTACCTTAAATTTTTATGCTACTAATACAAGGTCTTGCATACCTTGCTTCAAATCACTGTCTACATCAGTTTGAGCAAAATATTCTATTGTATTATATTTACGTATTTCTTTAGCACGACTTTAGTAATTATGAGGAACTTCAATAAATGTAAACAAATGAACATTACGTGTTTAGAATTAGAAGTTGAGCAGTTTCGCTGAAGACACCAAACTATGACGATTCACCGAATGCAAAAAGACGAACAATACAGTTTTAGAATTAGGAAATGTACAATTTAACTGAAGCTAGCAAACAATGCTGCTTAACAAATTTTGATGGGCAGAGACGCTGATGGCTAGGAATAATCACAGGTTATGTCCGCCCCCGGTAGCTGAGTGGTCAGCGCGACAGAATGTCAATCCTAAGTGCCCGGGTTCGATTCCTGGCTGGGTCGGAGATTTTCTCCGCTCAGGGATCGCGTACTGTGTTGTCCTAATCATCATTAATTCATCCCCATCGACGCGCAAGTCCCGAAGTGGCGTCAAATCGTAAGACTTGCACCCGGCGAACGGTCTACCCGACGGGAGGCCCTAGTCACGCGACATCACAGGCTATAATGGACGACATGAAACGCTGTACATACGTAATAGAGGTGGAGTGGTATATTTATAACCAAAAATGGTCCACATTTTACCACATGGGAGAGCAGGATAACAAACATAAATAACGTTCATGTTTGACACAGGTCAGACTCCCAGCGTGTGTCGATATCGGACTCTCGGTAAGGGATAGGACCTCATCGGGCACTAAAGCACATTTTACACCTGCTATTCATGTCGGTTACCAAACTATTGATGAGTCCTTGGGAGATATTGTTCCACTCCTCTCTCGAGGCGATTTTCAGTTCTTCCACGGTTCGGGGAGTGTGTGTTCGTTGAGTAACACGTCTACCTAGAGCATCCCAGGTATGCGCTATGATTTTATGTCCGGAGAGTATGCAGGCCATTCCACACGTTCAATGGCTCCACTTTCCAGTAAAATGTCGTGTGACTAGGCCTCCCGTCGGGTAGACCGTTCGCCGGGTGCAAGTCTTTCGATTTGACGCCACTTCGGCGACTTGCGCGTCGGTGGGGATGAAATGATGATAATTAGGGCAACACAACAACCAGTCCCTGAGCGAAGAAAATCTCCGACCCAGCCTGGAATCGAACCCAGGCCCTTAGGACTGACATTCTGTCTCGCTGACCACTCAGCTACCGGGGACGGTCACTTTCTAGTGTGTCCGTAACCTCATCTATCCTGCGAGGGAGGGCATTGTCGTCCTTAGCAGCACGTCGGGACCTGCCTCACTCCTAAACAGACGGGTAAGTGTCGTGTGAATGTTTCCGAATCTGCAGTGCACAGAGTTCTCATTACTACACGTACAAACAAATACTTCTTTTTTTTAGCTACAACTGTAAGCCATGTGAGTTAACGAGCATTTCGCTCTCATTTAAGTATACGGCCGAAAGAATCAGCTTTCAGGACTTGTGAAACGAACCCTGTCGTCCAGTACCGGATGCCACAAAGGGCGCAGATTCCCCACGAGATGGGAAAACTCACAGGCATCTATTGATACCTAATCCCTGTAGTGTGTGAGTGAAACAGACGGGAACCTACGTCGTAGGGAAACGCAGTAGAAGGCGCTTGTGGTCAAGGAGACAGCAGTGTTAAATATGGCTGACATAAGATCGGCCTTAAAGGGAAACATTTATGAAAACTATTTAATTCTGTAGTAGTGCTGGGAATGAAGAAACAGTAATTTTCATTTGCCATCCTCCATAAATTTTCATGGTGATCCCAATAAAACTTGAATATTGATCATGTCTACAATAGTTTAGGATTTACTGTTAAAGTGAAATTAACAAGTTATGTAAGAAAGGCCTCGATTATAAAGTCTTAACGCTTTGGTCGATCTTAACGATCGATATTTCATATAGAACAGTATCATTAAAATGACAAACGTTGTAAATATCAACTCTATAACTTTATTTGTTTAAAAGATTTAGTAAACTTAAATTATCTGTATTTTCAGTTAAGCATCAGATCATCATTTCCACCACACAAAACACATTGACACCTTGAGGTAACAGAATATTCGTTGTAAAGTTTAGTGCGTAACAGTTACTTTTGTTCTTTGTTTATTTGTCAGAAAGCACATTGGTGCAAGACTATTGGCCGTGGCATTCAAAGCTAAGAAGGAAATTGTATTGGTTTTGTGTAAAAGAATTTAACGTTTATTATGAATTGGATATTATTGTTACTTTATTTAGAACGTGAAAGTTGTCAAGCTTTGATTATTTAAATATGTGAAAATGTAAAATAACGTAGAATAAGCCGTAGCCAATCAGATGGACCGCTACAGGGAAGGGAACTGTGCTACTCACAAGGGAACCTCCCCATCGCACCCCCCTCAGATTTAGTTATAAGTTGGCACAGTGGATAGGCCTTGAAAAACTGAACACAGATCAATCGAGAAAACAGGAAGAAGTTGTGTGGAACTATGAAAAAATAAGCAAAATATACAGATTGAGTAGTCCATGCGCAATATAAGCAACATCAAGGACAACGTAACCGTAAGTGCGCCGTGGTCTCGTGGTTAACGTGAGCAGCTGCGGAACGAGAGGTCCTTGGTTCAAGTCTTCCCTCGAGTGATAATTTTATTTTCGTAAAGTTATGATCTGTCCGTTCGTTCATTGACGTCTCTATTCACTGTAATAAGTTTAGTGTCTGTGTTTTGCGACAGCACCGCAAAACCGTGCGGTTAGGCGACGAAAGGACATGCCTCTTCAATGGGAACCGAAAACATTTGATCGCAAGGTCATAGGTCAACCGATTCCTTCACAGGAAAAAACGTCTGATATATTCTATACGACACTGGTGACGGCATGTGCGTCACATGACAGGAATCTGTTGTCGACCCACCTAACTTGTACACTTGGCGAATGGGTAAAAAGATTCTTCTACCTTTCCCGATTTAGGTTTTCTTGTGGATGTGATAATCACTCCCAAAAAAGTGATGAAAACATAAGAGTTTGTGACGTAAACTGAAAACAAAAAAATTAAAATTCCCACACGAGGGAAGACTTGAACCAAGGACCTCTCATTTTGTATCTACTCACGCTAACCACAGGACCACGGCGCTTCTGAGCTCATCGAGTCCTTGATGTTGCTTATGTTGCGCATGGACTACTCAGTTTGTATATTTTGCTTATTTTTTCATAGTGCCACGCAATTTCTTCCTGATTCCTCGATTGATCCGTGTTCAGTTTTTCAAGGTCTATCCACTGTGCCAACTTAGAATTAAATCTGAGGTGGGTGCGATGGGGAGGTTCCCTTGTCAGTTGAGCGACGATGCTCGGCATGACGGAAACACGGCCGTGGACGGGCAGAGAGAGTGCTGGGGCAGACGCGGAAGCGGACAGTTCGGCTGGTAACACCACAGGATTCAGTTCGGATGCAGACGCGGAAGCGGCTGGTCGGTCTCCAGGTAGCTAGGAAAGTGAAACGATCTGGACAATTTCGCGTTGAGTGGTATCGCGGGACTCAGCCTCTGAGCGATGTGCAGCCACGCGCCTGGTGTGAGCTCTAACTTATCGCGTAGATAACATGTATTTCGCGATGAGATTGTAAATGATCGAACTGTGTCAAACGGATATGCGCGCGAGTGTAACAGTAACTCTAAATACGACCACTTTCGCTCTTAGTTTGCTTTATGAATAAAAGTTATTCTAACAAAATCTACATCTACATCTACATGGACACTCTGCAAATCACATTTACAGGGTGTTTCAAAAATGACCGGTATATTTGAAACGGCAATAAAAACTAAACGAGCAGCGATAGAAATACACCGTTTGTTGCAATATGCTTGGGACAACAGTTACATTTTCAGGCAGACAAACTTTCGAAATTACAGTAGTTACAATTTTCAACAACAGATGGCGCTGCGGTCTGGGAAACTCTATAGTACGATATTTTCCACATATCCACCATGCGTAGAAATAATATGGCGTAGTCTCTGAATGAAATTACCCGAAACCTTTTACAACGTGTCTGGCGGAATGGCTTCACATGCAGATGAGATGTACTGCTTCAGCTGTTCAATTTTTTCTGGATTCTGGCGGTACACCTGGTCTTTCAAGTGTCCCCACAGAAAGAAGTCACAGGGGTTCATGTCTGGCGAATAGGGAGGCCAATCCACGCCGCCTCCTGTATGTTTCGGATAGCCCAAAGCAAGCACACGATCATCGAAATATTCATTCAGGAAATTAAAGACGTCGGCCGTGCGATGTGGCCGGGCACCATCTTGCATAAACCACGAGGTGTTCGCAGTGTCGTCTAAGGCAGTTTGTACCGCCACAAATTCACGAAGAATGTCCAGATAGCGTGATGCAGTAATCGTTTCGGATCTGAAAAATGGGCCAACGATTCCTTTGGAAGAAATGGCGGCCCAGACCAGTACTTTTTGAGGATGCAGGGACGATGGGACTGCAACATGGGGCTTTTCGGTTCCCCATATGCGCCAGTTCTGTTTATTGACGAAGCCGTCCAGGTAAAAATAAGCTTCGTCAGTAAACCAAATGCTGCCCACATGCATATCGCCGTCATCAATCCTGTGCACTATATCGTTAGCGAATGTCTCTCGTGCAGCAATGGTAGCGGCGCTGAGGGGTTGCCGCGTTTGAATTTTGTATGGATAGAGGTGTAAACTCTGGCGCATGAGACGATACGTGGACGTTGGCGTCATTTGGACCACAGCTGCAACACGGCGAACGGAAACCCGAGGCCGCTGTTGGATCACCTGCTGCACTAGCTGCGCGTTGCCCTCTGTGGTTGCTGTACGCGGTCGCCCTACCTTCCAGCACGTTCATCCGTCACGTTCCCAGTCCGTTGAAATTTTTCAAACAGATCCTTTATTGTATCGCTTTTCGGTCCTTTGGTTACATTAAACCTCCGTTGACAACTTCGTCTTGTTGCAACAACACTGTGTTCTAGGCGGTGGAATTCCAACACCAGAAAAATCCTCTGTTCTAAGGAATAAACCATGTTGTCTACAGCACTCTTGCACGTTGTGAACAGCACACGCTTACAGCAGAAAGACGACGTACAGAATGGCGCACCCACAGACTGCGTTGTCTTCTATATCTTTCACATCACTTGCAGCGCCATCTGTTGTTGAAAATTGTAACTACTGTAATTTCGAAAGTTTGTCCGCCTGAAAATGTACTGTTGTCCCAAGCATATTGCAACAAACGGTGTATTTCTATCGCTGCTCGTTTAGTTTTTGTTGCCGTTTCAAATATACCGGTCTTTTTTGAAACACCCTGTAAGTGCCTGGCAGAGTGTTCATAGAACCACCATCACAATTCTCTATTATTCCAATCTCGTATAGCGCGCGGGAAGAATGAACACCTATATCTTTCCGTACGAGCTCTGATTTCCCTTATTTTATCTTAGTGATCGTTCCTCCCTAAGTAAGTCGGTGTCAACAAAATATTTTCGCATTCGGAGGAGAAAGTTGGTGATTGGAATTTCGTGAGAAAATTCCGTCGCAATGAAAAACCCCTTTCTTTTAATGATGTTCATACCAAATCCTGTATCGTTTCTGTGACACTCTCTCCCATATTTCGCGATAATACAAAACGTGCTGCCTTTCTTTGAACTTTTTCGATGTACTCAGTCAGTCCTATGTGGAAAGGATCCCACACCGCGCAACAGTATTCTAAAGGGGACGGACAAGTTTAGTGTATGCAGTCTCCTTAGTAGATCTGTTACATTTTCTAAGTGTCCTTCCAATAAAACGCAGTCTTTCGTTAGCCTTCTCCACAACATTTTTTATGTGTTCCTTCCAACTTAAATTCTTGGTAATTGTAATTCTAGGTATTTAGTTGAATTTACGACTTTTATATTAGGCTGATTTATCGTGTAACCGAAGTTTAACGCGTTCCTTTTAGCACTCATGTGGATGACCTCACACTTTTCGTTATTTACGGTCAACTGCCACTTTTCGCACCATTCAGATATCTTTTCTAAATCGTTTTGCGATTGTTTTGATCTTCTGATGACTTTATTAGTCATCTGCAAACAAACGAAGACGGCTGCTCACATCGTCTCCCAAATCGTTTATATAGACAAGAAACAGCAAAGGGCCTATAACACTACCTTGTGGAACGCCAGCAATCACTTCTGTTTTGCTCGATGACTTTCCGTCAATTACTACGAACTGTGACCTCTCTGACAAGAAATCACAAATCCAGTCACATAACTAAGACGATATTCCATAAGCACGCAATTTCACTACGAGCCGCTTCTGTGCTACAGTGTAAAAGCCTTCCGGAAATCCAGAAATGAGGAATCGATATGAAATCCCTTGTCAATGGCACTAAGCACTTCAAGTGAATAAAGAGCTAGTTGTGTTTCACAAGAACGATGTTTTCTAAACCCATGTTGACTGCGTGTCAATAGACCGTTGTCTTCGAGGTAATTCATAATGTTCGAACACAATATATGTTCTAAAATCCTGCTGCATATCGACGTTAACGATATGGCCCTGTAATTTAGTCGATTACTCCTACTACCTTTCTGGAATATTGGTGTGACGTGTGCAACTTTCCAGTCTTTGGGTACGGATCTTTCGTCGAGCGAACGGTTGTATATGATTGTAAAGTATGGAGCTAATGCATCAGCATACTCCGAAAGGAACCTAATTGGTGTACAGTCTGGACCAGAAGACTTGCTTTTATTAAGAGATTTACGTTGCTTCACTACTCCGAGGATATTTACTTCTACGTTACTCATGTCGGCAGCGGTTCTCGATTCGAATTCTGGAATATTTACTTCGTCTTCTTTTGTGAAGGCATTTCGGAAGGCTGTGTTTAGTAACTCTGCTTTGGCAGCATTGTCTTCGATGCTATCTCCATTGCTATCGTGCAGAGAAGGCATTGATTGTTTCTTGTCGCTAACATACTTCACATACGATCAGAATCGCTTTGGATTTTCTGCCATGTTTCGAGACAAAGTTTCATTATGGAAACTGTTGTAAGTATCTCGTATTGAAGTCCGCGCTAAATTTCGAGCTTCTGTAAAAGATCGTCAATCTTGGGGATTTTGCGTCTGTTTAAATTTGACGTGTTTGTTTCGTTGTTTCTGCAGCAGTGTTCTAACCCGTTTTGTATACCAAGGAGGATCAGTTCCGTCATTTGTTAATTTATTCGGTATAAATCTATCAAATTCTGCCGATACTATTTCTTTGAATTTAAGCCACATCTGGTCTATACTTATATTATTAGTTTGGAATGAGTGGAGATTTTCTCTCGGGGAGGCGTCAGGTGAATTTTTATCTGCTTTTTTGAATAGGTATTCTTTTCGCTTATTTTACGAGGATTTGGGGATTACAATATTCAATCTTGCTACGACAGCCCTGTGTTCAATAATCCCTGAATCGGTTTTGATGCTCGTTATTAACTCAGGATTATTTGTTGCTATGAGGCCAAGTGTGTTTTCACAACCGTTTACTATTTGCGTGGGCTCATGAACTAATTGCTCGAGATAATTTTCAGAGAATGCGTTTAGCACAATTTCGGATGATATTTTATGCGTACCTCCGGAATTAAACATGTATGTTCGCCATCATATCGAGGGTAAATTAAAGTCACCACCAACTATTATCGTATGATTCGGGTACGTGTTTGAAATCAAAGTTTTCTTTGAACCTTTCAGCAACTGTATCATCTGAATTGGGAGGTCGGTAAAAGGGTCCAATTATTATTTTACTCCGGTTGCCAACAATGACCTCTGCCCATACTAACTCACAGGAAGTATCTACTTCAATTTCATGAAAAGTTAAACTACTTCTGACAGCAACAAACACGCTTCCACCAACCGTCTTAGGCCTATCCTTTCGGAACATCGTTAGGTTCTTCGCAAATATTTCGGCTGAGCTTATATCCGGCTTTAGCCAGCTTTCAGAGCCTATAACGAATTGAGCATCAGTGGTTTCCATTAGCGCTTGGAGCTCTGGTACTTTCCCAACGCAGCTACGACAGTTTACAATTGTTATACCAATGGTTCCTGTATCTACGTTTTTCCTGTGTTCAGCCTGCACCCTTTGTGACTGAAGCCTTTCTTGTGTTTCCTCTAGGCCCTCAAACCTAAAAAACCTCCCAGTCAACGCCACACAGCCCCTGCTACCCGTGCAGCCGCCTCCTGCGTGTAGTGGGCACCTGACCTATTTAGCGGAACCTGAAACCCAACCACCTTTTGGTGCAAGTCGAGGAATCTGCAGCCTACACAGTCGCAGAACCGTCTGACCTCTGATTCAGACCCTGCACTCGGCTCTGTACCGGAAGTCCGCCATCGATCCTGTCGACTAAGCTGCAAATGGTCAGCTCTGCTTTCATCTTGCAAGCAAGACTGGCAGCCTTTACCACTTCTGTGAGCCGCTCGAAACCAGAAAGAATCTCTTCTGATCCAAAGTGACACACGTCATTGTTACCGACGTGAGCCACCACCTGCAGCTGGCTGCACCCTGTGCTCTTCATGGCATCCGGGAGGACCCTTTCCACATCTGGAATGACTGCACCCGGTATGCACATGGAGTGCACATTGGATTTCTTACCCTTCTTGTCATCCAAATCCCTAAGGGGCCCCATAACGCGCCTAACGTTGGAGCTCCCAACTACCAATAACAACTTTGTTTAAATTTTCGTCTCGCTTTATTTAAATAGATACAGGCTTATAAAAGCTCCATTTATGTTAATGCTGCTGTTACAGTGAATTGTTTCTCGCAGATCGGTTGGCGCCAGTGGAAGCAATAGGGTGTGGCAAGGGGAGCGCTGCAACATCAGCAGCACTTTTAGACAATGACGGCATGGACTGGATAGCCGTCACTGATCCCGCTTTGTTCCGTGGCCACTGGGGTCGTTGCCTATTGCATATGTGTAGCCTTTGTCGGCATCGACAGCGCTGACCACCCCCAGCCATGTGTTCGCCACGGATGCAATGGGCTGAACACAGTGCCCCCACATATTGCTGGGCCAGTAGAGGCGGTGGCTGCTGGCGTTTTCCAACCAGCTGATATTAGAAAAACGTTCTGGAGAGTTCTCCTGAATTTTGTTCTAGTTCTGGTTGGGGGGGGGGGGGCATACTATCCATGAAATACGTTTAACAGCTTATAAATGAGAGTGGGGGATGAAGGATGGTTGTGAGGCAGGGAAGACTAGCTCTAAGCTGGTTATTTCGTGATTGCACATCAAGGTGAACACATGTGCAACTGCCATTCGCCTCTCCTAGGGCGATCTTTAGGGGTCGGTTTTTGTGGTAGTTGTATTATTACAATGATTTTTTATCAATTCCGAGGATATGTGTTGGATTATGACATTTTGGTTACAAATGCTGTTTTTTTTCATGATAAATTCAATGTGTGGTTAGAACAGTGAAGCATTTTTCAACAGCTGTTGTAGTGTGTATTGGCCTTCCGACATTTCAGTGATGATTTGCTGCCCTATCCCTTCTTGCTATGTACAACTTACATAGCAGCTACACCATTGTAACTTCTTGGGGGCAGTGGAATAGTTCGAAGTCGTCGAGAGAGAAAGAGAGCATTGTTTTTGAATTTTGGACACTGGGCTGTTTGTGGAGCGATGTATCGGGAGGCACCTGTAGCGATAGACTCAGTCCTCAGCTGCATGCTTAAAGGTTACACACTTTTTAAACTCCTCTCTGTCCTACACTATCCAGTCACTTGAACACATTTCCCGCCAAAAATATAGTACCTTCTACTACTGCCTTTTTCTCGCCAGCTTGTAGGTGAAGGGATCATCCCACGTGGAGTCCGAGTGCGTCTGCTATTAGTTTCAAGTGGCATTGTGTACTTTTTTTCCAGCTGGATAACACTAGTTGTATGATATCGTCAATTTTTGATTCGTTTTGTGTTTTTCTGCGTTCCTTGTGTAGTACTATGCATATGCAGGGTGACAATTGTTCAACTATATCAAATAAAATCGTCATAACTTCTGAATGGTTTGAGTTAGGACGTTCAAACCGGACAGTTGGCCGCGGGGCATGATGGTAATATGCGCACGGTTTAGTCACTAAGACAAAGCCCATTTTCATTAGTATGGGTTCGTCAACAGGTAAAACTGGCGCATTTGGGGTACTGAGAATGCGCATTTCACGATCGAGAAGTCTGTTCACCCTCAACAGGGGACTGTGTGGTGTGCAATGTCCAGTCACGGAACAAGTGTTGTGATATTCTTGATGGCATGGTACTGTATGTGAAGGTTTTGGAACACGTTTTTATCCCCATTATCCAGTGATCCGGATTTCGGCAAGATGTGATTCATGCAAGACGGAGCTCAACCCCATCGAAGCAGGAGAGTGTTTTATGTCCAGGGGACCACTTTGGGGACCGCATTCGGACTCTGGGGTGCCCAGAGGTCCCTGGCATGGGCGGCGATTTGCTGCCATATTTTCGGGATTTGAACACATGCGACTTTTTTTTGTAGGGCTATAATAAGAACAAGGTGTGCAGCAACAACCAGAAAACGATTGCTGAGCTGAAAATAGCCATTCATAGGTCATAGACAGCATCGATGTCCCGACACTTCAGCGGGGTAATGCAGAATTTCGCTATCCGTCTGCGCCACATCATCGCCAATGATGGCAGGCATATCAAACATGTCATAACCTAATACGTAGTGACTTTTTTTTTTTTTTTTTTTTTTTTCATCAGTCTACTGACTGGTTTGATGCGGCCCGTCACGAATTCCTTTCCTGTGCTAACCTCTTCATCTCAGAGTAGCACTTGCAACCTACGTCCTCAATTATTTGCTTGACGTATTCCAATCTCTGTCTTCCTCTACAGTTTTTGCCCTCTACAGCTCCCTCTAGTACCATGGAAGTCATTCCCTCATGTCTTAGCAGATGTCCTATCATCCTGTCCCTTCTCCTTATCAGTGTTTTCCACATATTCCTTTCCTCTCCGATTCTGCGTAGAACCTCCTCATTCCTTACCTTATCAGTCCACCTAATTTTAAACATTCGTCTATAGCACCACATCTCAATTTGTATTTTAATTCTCTTCTGTTCCCTTTTTCCTACAGTCCATGTTTCACTACAATACAATGCTGTACTCCAGACGTACATCTTCAGAAATTTCTTCCTCAAATTAAGGCCGGTATTTGATATTAGTAGACTTCTTTTGGCCAGAAATGCCTTTTTTGCCATAGCGAGTCTGCTTTTGATGTCCTCCTTGCTCCGTCCGTCATTGGTTATTTTACTGCCTAGGTAGCAGAATTCCTTAACTTCATTGACTTCGTGACCATCAATCCTGATGTTAGGTTTCTCGCTGTTCTCATTTCTACTACTTCTCATTACCTTCTTCTTTCTCCGATTCACTCTCAAACCATACTGTGTACTCATTAGACTGTTCATTCCGTTCAGCAGATCATTTAATTCTTCTTCACTTTCACTCAGGATAGCAATGTCATCAGCGAATCGTATCATTGATATCCTTTCACCTTGTATTTTAATTCCCCTCCTGAGCCTTTCTTTTATTTCCATCATTGCTTCCACGATGTACAGATTGAAGAGTAGGGGCGAAAGGCTACAGCCTTGTCTTACACCCTTCTTAATACGAGCATTTCGTTCTTGATCGTCCACTCTTATTATTCCCTCTTGGTTGTTGTACATATTGTATATGACCCGTCTCTCCCTATAGCTTACCACTACTTTTTTCAGAATCTCGAACAGCTTGCACCATTTTATATTGTCGAACGCTTTTTCCAGGTCGACAAATCCTATGAAAGTGTCTTGGTTTTTCTTTAGCCTTGCTTCCATTGTTAGCCGTAACGTCAGAATTGCCTCTCTCGTCCCTTTACTTTTCCTAAAGCCAAACTGATCGTCACCTAGCGCATTCTCAATTTTCTTTTCCATTCTTCTGTATATTATTCTTGTAAGCAGCTCCGATGCATGAGCTGTTAAGCTGATTGTGCGATAATTCTCGCACTTGTCAGCTCTTGCCGTCTTCGGAATTGTGTGGATGATGCTTTTCCGAAAGTCAGATGGTATATCGCCAGACTCATATATTCTACACACCAACGTGAATAGTCGTTTTGTTGCCACTTCCCCCAATGATTTTAGAAATTCTGATGGAATGTCTTCTATCCCTTCTGACTTATTTGACCGTAAGTCCTCCAAAGCTCTTTTAAATTTCGATTCCAATACTAGATCCCCTATCTCATCTAAGTCGACTCCTGTTTCTTCTTCTATCACATCAGACAAATCTTCACCCTCATAGAGGCTTTCAATGTATTCTTTCCACCTATCTGCTCTCTCCTCTGCATTTAACAGTGGAATTCCCGTTGCACTCTTGATGTTACCACCGTTGCTTTTAATGTCACCAAAGGTTGTTTTGACTTTCCTGTATGCTGAGTCTGTCCTTCCGACAATCATATCTTTTTCGATGTCTTCACATTTTTCCTGCAGCCATTTCGTCTTAGCTTCCCTGCACTTCCTATTTATTTCATTCTTCAGCGACTTGTATTTCTGTATTCCTGATTTTGCCGGAACATGTTTGTACTTCCTCCTTTCATCAATCAACTGAAGTATTTCTTCTGTTACCCATGGTTTCTTCGCAGCTACCTTCTTTGTACCTATGTTTTCCTTCCCAACTTCTGTGATGGCCTTTTTTAGAGATTTCCATTCCCCTTCAACTGTACTGCCTACTGCGCTATTCCTTATTGCTGTATCTATAGCGTTAGAGAACTTCAAACGTATCTCGTCATTCCTTAGTACTTCCGTATCCCACTTCTTTGCGTATTGATTCTTCCTGACTAATGTCTTGAACTTCAGCCTACTCTTCATCACTACTATATTGTGATCTGAGTCTATAACTGCTCCTGGGTACGCCTTACAATCCAGTATCTGATTTCGGAATCTCTGTCTGACCATGATGTAATCTAATTGAAATCTTCTCGTATCTCCCGGCCTTTTCCAAGTATACCTCCTCCTCTTGTGATTGTTGAACAGGGTATTCGTTATTACTAGCTGATACCTGTTACAGAACTCAATTAGTCTTTCTCGTCTTTCATTCCTAGTCCCAAGCCCATATTCTCCTGTAACCTTTTCTTCTACTCCTTCCCTTACAACTGCATTCCAGTCGCCCATGACTATTAGATTTTCGCCCCCCCCCCCCTTTACATACTGCATTACCCTTTCAATATCCTCATACACTTTCTCTATCTGTTCATCTTCAGCTTGCGACGTCGGCATGTATACCTGAACTATCGTTGTCGGTGTTGGTCTGCTGTCGATTCTGATTAGAACAACCCGGTCACTGAACTGTTCACAGTAACACACCCTCTGCCATACCTTCCTATTCATAACGAATCCTACACCTGTTATACCATTTTCTGCTGCTGTTGATATTACCCGATACTCATCTGACCAGAAATCCTTGTCTTCCTTCCACTTCACTTCACTGACCCCTACTATATCTAGATTGAGCTTTTGCATTTCCCTTTTCAGATTTTCTAGTTTCAAGCTTCTGACATTCCACGCCCCGATCGTAGAACGTTATCCTTTCGTTGATCATTCAGTCTTTTTCTCATGGTAACCTCCCCCTTGGCAGTCCCCTCCCGGAGGGAGAGATCCGAATGGGGGACTATTCCGGAATCTTTTGCCAATGGAGAGATCATCATGACACTTCTTCAATTATAGGCCACATGTCCTGTGGATACACGTTACGTGTCTTTAATGCAATGGTTTCCATTGCCCTCTGCATCCTCATGTCGTTGATCATTGCTGATTCCTCCGCCTTTGGGGCAATTTCCCACCCCTAGGACAAGAGACTGCCCTGAACCTCTATCCACTCCTCCGCCCTCTTAGACAAGGCCGTTGGCCGCATGAGGCTGACTTCTTATGCCGGAAGTCTTCGGCCGCCAATGCTGATTATTTATCAAAATTTAGGCAGTGGCGGGGATCGAACCCGGGAACGAAGACGTTTTGGTTATGAATCAAAGACGGTACCCCTAGACCACGGGTCGTTTACATGTTGAATAAAGTGTGTACATGCCGTAGTTTGGAATAATTTGCGTTTTTTTTTATATAGGTCAATAATTGTCACCCTATATTTCTGTCATTAGGAGCGATCTTTGTGATTTATTATGTAATTAGTGCCGATCTTTAGTTCAGTTTCCCACCCAAAATAAATTGCACTAACCTAATCTTCTTCCCCTGCGGCTGGACAGTTTCTCTGTGGAGTAGGAGGATGTGCACTTTGGTTTTCCACCCAGATGGATTGGGGTTCGAGTCGTGGAAAGGGCGCTTGTCATTTTGAATTTCCCATCAATTCCCGGGTGCGTGGAGGGACGTCAGCAAAGACTGGGGACAAATAAATTCCTATCATTTTTGAAATACCCACCATTTCTTGAATTTCCTGTCAAACTTCAAAATTACCTGTGAGTGTGGTGGTGGTTGGGGTGGGGTGAGTTGAAGGGGTAATTAATTGATCAGTTAATTAATTTTATATCATCTTGATATCAAAATTGGAGGCCTATTACCCCACTAATAATGAGTTCTGCAAATGAGGCTGAGGATAGTATGGGATTGTGATGATGTGTGATACGGCATTACCGAAACAGAATTTTATAAGTTCCCTAGATGTGATGGTACGTACATTATCACTGACTAATATCTTTGGAGGCCCACAGTAAGAAAATATTTTACCAAGTGGGCTGAATCATCAAAACTATAGTCATCCCCTTAGTTGGGAAAAGGGAGACAGAGGGATGAAAGCACCGACCACAAATAAGAAATACTTATTCTCACTCTCAGTGGATAAAAGAGGACCTAAATAATTTACAGACAATCTGTCCATGTACTGCTGTCTGCAGATACAGTGCAACAAATCGTGTTGCGAATTGCGCTTTGGTTTGGCAGCTTGATTGTCAGATTCTAATAAGAAATATCTATGCTGCAAGTAAAACATTAATTTCTCCAGACCATAGAAAATTGCCAGTGCCTCCAATTCATATACATCGTATTTAACCTTTGCTGCGGATAGACCCCTCGATGCATAACCAACTGTCTGGCGATCTGTATCTAATTTCTTGTAAGAGGACAGCAGCAACTCAGGGTTTGGAGGCATCGGTCTGAAGAACAAATTGACGTTGAAAGTCTGTAATGGCTAGAATGGGAGTGTTACTGAGAGTCTGCTTCAGTGCACCATAGATGGTATCTGCGTAACCAACCATTTTATCGTAAATTTCAAGGGCGACTAGTTGAGTGAATTATGGATTGAACTTTCTGAAAAAATTCACCATTCCGAAATATCGTACAATTCCCTTCTTGTCCCGAGGCGGTGCAAAATTTTAAATGGCCTTGCTGCGCCCCTTAGCAACCTGGGTGTCATTGGTAGAAATTAGATGGCCCACAGACCATATTAAACTTCATGGGTTTGACTGTAACGAAAAGAGCAATTCAGCCTCTTCGCTTGTAGTGAACAATGACCTGCTTAGTATCCCGCCAGCGGCACACGCGCGGCCTGCGACATCTACTTAACGTCACGTCGGATCAGCTCGGCCTCAGTTGTTTCCAACTGGTAACAGGAGGATGGCCATCCAACGGCCGCACCTGGCGGTTACGTGGAAGGAACTGCAGGAATTGAATAGTAATTTGAGTAAATGTCTGCATTGTCAGTCTTTAAGTTTACATGAATGAGAAACATGATGCTTAAATCTAGTAGGAGACAGCCTTGGTATTACGTCTGCTGTCTGGCATCTATGGAAACAGCAACCAAAGTGGAATGATTGAGGCCCTTGGACTTGTTTGGTGAGCATTGTGGTGTGTGAAGTGTACAGGAAGCTAGTTCGAGCTATGTGCTGTACTGTGAGGGTTCTTGAACTGTGCGCTCTATGCTTTCAGTTAACCCCGGTGTTGTTAAGAGGCGTTTATCAGTAGTTACGGTCGTAAATTTTATTTTGCTTCATGCTCATTTCAAACTGTTGCCTTTGTGTTCCGTGGATAAGTCAGGGGTGTTAAGTATTGTGCTTTTAATGTGTGATCAGCATAATGGCAAGTTATGTCTTGCCTTAATTGAAGCCGTTTGCGCATTCTGCTTCCAGTTGTACTTGCATAAACCCCTATCTTTACACGAATTTTCAAAAAGTTAACCTATGTATATTGCTGGGTGTTTCCGACTATTTATATTACAAACATACCTGTTTATTGTGTTCAAGCCCAATTTGTAGTTTACGGGAATTATTTAGGCTGGCTTGTGTGCGCAGGGTTGACTGTATTACCGTTAGATGAAATCAGTTGGGTATTGTGTCTTAAATTTATTTGTGTACCTTTTACCATTTCCATTTTTTAAAATGTTCTTTAGTATTGCGTCATGGCCTGTTCTGAGCTGATAAATAAATGTCTAAATGTCTATTTGTCTCAATTTATTGTATGCAACATATGCTAATGAAAATTTTTTCTTTTTCCTTTAGTAACACTGTGCTTATTCATTTATGTTGGAGCAGAATCACCAGAAGCTTAGTAGTTTGCTCTCTTCAGGTAAATAGTTCAATTTCTAATCGAAAAACTGTTTCGTTCATTTGTTTTCGTTAGTGAATTTGTTTACTGTCTTCAGTTAAATTGTTCGATTTCTAATTCTATAATTGTACTGTTTATTTGTTTACTAAAGACAAGCTAAACAAATGCGTACATGTTTGATGGAACATTTTTGTAAATAGGTTGTGTTTTCTGGTTCAAATGTTATTTTTTGGAACCTGGCACCTTAACACTCCCAACTCCTCGGTAGCTAAAAAATGACATTTCAATGGTAGTGGAGCATGGAGATGGGAATTAGTAAGCGGTCATACCAGAAAACACATAAAACATTGAATTTGTGGTTGTAACTTTTTTCTGCTGTATACTATGTATAATAATCAAGTGTTTCCAGGTGATTCAGTTTTCTAATCAAGTATACAAGTGTGAGGTATATACTGGGGATCAGGCATTTTAAGAAGGGACAACTACTCTGCGAGTTAAAAATTCTCAGCCAGCTAGTCGAAGGCAGCTTTAATGAGTCAGTGCAGCATCTCCTTGCACGGTGGACTGCCCACTGCAAATTGAGACCCACTACCCTGGCAACGTAGTGTTGATTCACTGTTCAGTGTGCAAAATGACGACGACTTGCATCAGGATACTTGTACTTCACAGTCTCAGTTATTTTGAGTGCAAGCTCATCTGGATCACTCAATAACTGAGTACAGGATTTTCATATAACTAATATCGACATTAAGCAGGCAGCAGAAATGGAGGATTGCAAGAAAAGGTTAGGAAACTTCAGCATCTTGCTAATCTGTTGCAGTGGAAAGAAAATTCGAGCCAGCGTGAAAGAGCTGAGGATAATCAGGTGCATGAGTGTTTTTCATGGAGTGGTGATGGTATGGAGATATGGAAACATTGTAATCTTTTACCTAAACCGGTTATGGCTGTTGTACAAGAGATTACTAAATTGTCAGTGGAGACTAGTCTCCAAATTATAGAATTTTTGTGTTTGTCAGTTAAGTTGCAAAAGCATGTGGCTGCCTTTCAAATCTTGTAGCCCATCAGGTTATTTACCCATTAACTATATGCAGGTTTGCTAGTATTATTGATCAGATTATTTGAGGAGGGGGTATCGTAAGTGGTTTTAATGGCAGGATTGTTAACAAGGTTTATAAGTAGAATGATAAATGCAGTAATTAATAAGCAATTTCTCCAGGTACAATGCCCACAAGAAATCTTTGTGAATTAGATTAGTTGCGCTCAGTAAACACTGCGTGTTGATGTCTGCGAATCTCAGGTCGCTGATAGTGTAATAGAAGAAATATGGCTGGAAGGCCGTTTCTGAATGGTTTTTGCTAATAAACCCAATAGCTTCCTTTACTTGGATCAAACTGTGCAAGAAACAGCGAGCATCAGTTTTGATGATCAGAAAAGGAGTATCGCTGAGCAAAAGAGTAACTTGCCAGGAATCTTTTACCCTCAGTATCCTGGTACTGAACAATGTAGACGGGAAAGTTGAAATTGTTTTAGGTGCAATAAACATGAAGATTTTGCTCCAAAATGTCTGTTAGGGTGGGAGAAGAATAACGGTAGACGACGTTTCCGGAAATGAGACTGGAGAAGACGAACAGGCTGGCCACTACTTCCTGCCCTCTATCTGCGCCGCCCCTAACCGCAAACCGGCATGCGATTTGCTCGATCCTGGTGGCAATATTTCCATGCTTAATTATGCTTGGTATCTCAAGAATAGGAATATTTGTAAATTCCCCACTGAGTAAACACGTTCACACTCTTAAAGACCAGTCATTTCCATTATTGTGTGAGACACTAATTAATTTAAGAATTCAGCAATTAACTTGGTCTATTAAAATATTTGTTACTGAACATATGCCTGCTGACTTACCACTGGGCTGCGATTTCATAAAGAAAACAGCCTGCATTTTAGTCTACTCCAGAAATAAGTTAGCCTTAAGTTTCACCTGAGTGTGGATTATCAGTTATGTAGCCATAGCCAGCTTCCTTCAGTTACTCCAGTGAACACCAATTTGATATCTGGTATTTGGGGAAGAGGAAGCTCATCAATTTTTATTAAGTGGATTTCCAAAGTCCAGATTGAACGTTTGGGTGTAGCCAACAAAGTTGAGTATCAGATCCACTAACTGGCCAGATTCCAGTGCATCACATTCCTTACCGGTCATCACTACCCAAATCGCAAGAGTTGAGAAAGACTACTAAGAAACCGCTTGCAGAGGGGTGTTTAGGCCTTCTATCTCTCTATATGCCCCGCCTATATTTTTGGTTCCCAAAACCAGTGGTGAAGGTTATAGTCCCATTATGGACTGACGAGCCATTACCCACAAGGTAGTTTGAAGTGGATGCCCTTGTCTGATCTTCACAGATATATTACTTGGTTTACAGGAGTGCGCTATTTCACAGTTTTGGCTCTGCATTAGGCTTACCACGAAATACTTCTAGCTGAAGAACTGAAACCTCTGACTGCTTCCTGCACAGACCGGAACTTCGAGTTCAACAGAGTTCTAAGTCAACTTATGCAGCAGTCTCCTCTCGTTTGCTAGCTTCCATCATGGGCGAACTGAAGTTGTGTTACGACTACAGTTACCTTGAAAATGTATTTGTTTGTATCAAGATGTTTGCTGAGCAGCTTCAGCATCTTAGGAAAGTTTTGTCTCGTATTAGAAAAGTGGGATTAACAGCAAAACAACGAAGGTTGATTTGACTGTGGTGAGATTTCTTGCCGAGTTTCTAATTTCTGCCAGTGGCATTAAGGCTGTTAGTGAGTGCACCATGGTCATTAATAATTTTCCCTCCCTTCGTTATAAGAAGGAAGTTGCATAGTTTTTAGAATGATGAATCTTTTCAGTAGGTTCTTACCGAACTTCATTCAACTAGTCGCCCTCTTAAACCAAATTTGTCACATGGTCGCATATGCATCAAGGGCTGTATTGGTAGAAAAGGTTAAATACTCCTTATATGAGTTGGACGTACTGGCAGTTTTCTTTGGACTGGATAATTGTAAGTTTTACTTGTGTAATAGACATTTCTTGTTGGAAACTAACAATTAGGAACTAAGCTGGGTAGTGGCTAGAACTAACAAGATAACACATAGTGCAGTTCGAATTTCATCTTTCTGGTTTGCTGTAAAGTGCATATACAGTTCTGACAAGCAGCTGGCCAATGCTCCATGTTGAGCGAGGGTCAGGACCCGCCTGAGATCATACAAGCAGATGATCATTATCAATGTGATGCAGCTATACTAACAGAGATTCCTCCACTCTGTAAAGGAGCAACAGAAATGGGGTCGAGTTCTCAAGAGTATGAGGGACCAACTTCTAAGTGAGAAGAAAGCAGTTGGGTATCATCTTAACAATGGTCTCCTATGTTATACTACTTGCTATGATGGTTAAATATTTCTCTCCTAAGACGTTAATCCCAACTGTATTTAAATACACTCCTGGAAATGGAAAAAAGAACACATTGACACCGGTGTGTCAGACCCACCATACTTGCTCCGGACACTGCGAGAGGGCTGTACAAGCAATGATCACACGCACGGCACAGCGGACACACCAGGAACCGCGGTGTTGGCCGTCGAATGGCGCTAGCTGCGCAGCATTTGTGCACCGCCGCCGTCAGTGTCAGCCAGTTTGCCGTGGCATACGGAGCTCCATCGCAGTCTTTAACACTGGTAGCATGCCGCGACAGCGTGGACGTGAACCGTATGTGCAGTTGACGGACTTTGAGCGAGGGCGTATAGTGGGCATGCGGGAGGACGGGTGGACGTACCGCCGAATTGCTCAACACGTGGGGCGTGAGGTCTCCACAGTACATCGATGTTGTCGCCAGTGGTCGGCGGAAGGTGCACGTGCCCGTCGACCTGGGACCGGACCGCAGCGACGCACGGATGCACGCCAAGACCGTAGGATCCTACGCAGTGCCGTAGGGGACCGCACCGCCACTTCCCAGCAAATTAGGGACACTGTTGCTCCTGGGGTATCGGCGAGGACCATTCGCAACCGTCTCCATGAAGCTGGGCTACGGTCCCGCACACCGTTAGGCCGTCTTCCGCTCACGCCCCAACATCGTGCAGCCCGCCTCCAGTGGTGTCGCGACAGGCGTGAATGGAGGGACGAATGGAGACGTGTCGTCTTCAGCGATGATAGTCGCTTCTGCCTTGGTGCCAATGATGGTCGTATGCGTGTTTGGCGCCGTGCAGGTGAGCGCCACAATCAGGACTGCATACGACCGAGGCACACAGGGCCAACACCCGGCATCATGGTATGGGGAGCGATCTCCTACACTGGCCGTACACCACTGGTGATCGTCGAGGGGACACTGAATAGTGCACGGTACATCCAAACCGTCATCGAACCCATCGTTCTACCATTCTTAGACCGGCAAGGTAACTTGCTGTTCCAACAGGACAATGCACGTCCGCATGTATCCCGTGCCACCCAATGTGCTCTAGAAGGTGTAAGTCAACTACCCTGGCCAGCAAGATCTCCGGATCTGTCCCCCATTGAGCATGTTTGGGACTGGATGAAGCGTCGTCTCACGCGGTCTGCACGTCCAGCACGAACGCTGGTCCAACTGAGGCGCCAGGTGGAAATGGCATGGCAAGCCGTTCCACAGGACTACATCCAGCATCTCTACGATCGTCTCCATGGGAGAATAGCAGCCTGCATTGCTGCGAAAGGTGGATATACACTGTACTAGTGCCGACATTGTGCATGCTCTGTTGCCTGTGTCTATGTGCCTGTGGTTCTGTCAGTGTGATCATGTGATGTATCTGACCCCAGGAATGTGTCAATAAAGTTTCCCCTTCCTGGGACAATGAATTCACGGTGTTCTTATTTCAATTTCCAGGAGTGTACTTTCTCCATACCTTTTATGATGGTCAAAATTAGGCACGTTTAAAACTGTTATGAAACTTAAATAACATCTTACGTGGCCACGTACTTAATTCATTTATTAGGAATTTGGGCAAGGAGTGTCAGAAATGTTAGGTTGCCTAGCCTAATCCCAATTCGTGAAATAGTTTGTTGCACTCTGTCCGGGAAGAAAGACAAATGGATAAATTGTTTGTGGACTATTTGGGGTCGCTTCCATGCACTAAGAGTGAGAATAAGTGTTTTTTGGTTGTGGTGGATCCTTTCCGCTGATTTTTCCAGCTTGCCCGAAATAGAAGAATGACTGCAGGTTGGATGATTCAGCACCTTTGTAAAACATTTTCTTACTTTGGACCTCCCAAGACAATATCCAGTGATAATGCACCTACCTTTGCTTCTAGAAAATTTAGGAAATTCTGTTTTGATAATCATCGTATTCCCATACTATCTTCAACTTTCATTCGAAGATCATATTAATCAGAACCCGAATTTATTACTGGTTATCTGCCATAGCCAATCTCAGAATAGCTGGGGAAAATCTATTAATTCGCTTAACTAGGCGTTAAATTCCGCTGTGAATAAGGTGCATGAGACCACCCTTGCAAAATTAATGCTTGCATACCTGATTAACTCTGCAATATCCAACTTCTGGTTCATCAATGGCCTCTTACCCAAGGTAATTAATCCGAACACCATTAAGAGGAAATGGAGTAAAGCGATTAATAACAATCATATTGCACATAGACGGGTGGTCTGCAGTTATAATCCTCGTTAAGTGTTGAGGATCTTGTTTTTGCAAAGAATTTTTGGTTCCAGAGCAAGGCAGTAGACAAAATTTCTGCCAAAATCTTACTGCATTTTTATTGGACCATGTCAGGTTCTAAAGATGCCCATCCCAGTTAACCTCCTAGTTAAAAATTTAGCTACCTATCAACTCCACAGAGTTCATCTTAGCCGGCCGAAGTGGCCGTGCGGTTAAAGGCGCTGCAGTCTGGAACCGCAAGACCGCTACGGTCGCAGGTTCGAATCCTGCCTCGGGCATGGTTGTTTGTGATGTCCTTAGGTTAGTTAGGTTTAACTAGTTCTAAGTTCTAGGGGACTAATGACCTCAGCAGTTGAGTCCCATAGTGCTGAGAGCCATTTGAACCATTTGAACCAGTTCATCTTATTCAGTTCAAAGATGATATATATTTTCGATAGTGATGCCCACAAAGCTCAATTTAAAAAAGGAAGGGGGGGGGGGGGGTAAAGCATTCTGGCCATATTTCATTTCCACCTAGGCTTGACTTTTACGCAGGGCCGTGAGAGTGGGAGGGGGGAGAGTATTGAGATCTCTGCGCATTCGATATGTAATTGATAGTGCAATTCAGCCTCTTTGTTCATAGCCGAACAGTCAGTTTGGATCTGCAACTAAAATAAGTACGAAAATCTCTGATCGCAGTTGTTAAGTAGCCATTTGTGTCTACCGATCTGGTTCTTGATTTCCTGCACGTCTCTGAAAGTTCTTCATGACGCCTTTAGATCACAAAGAAAGCACTGAATGATTGCAATAATAATACTTTTCTCCACCTTGAAAATTTCTTTATGAATACAAATTAGGTTTTACAGGAAAAAAAAGCAAATGGATTATTATCTTGCCCATTAGTTAGTTCCCAGTCATCAGCAGCCACAGCACTAGATTCTGATGTTTACACGAGATTATATGGTAAACAACTTAAGTTCATCTCGAACTCGTAACTTGGGTGTAAATAGGCACATTCAGATGGCGTCTCGTACTAAAATATTTACAATAATATCTCTGTCACAATTAAGAACAAGCCTTTTATATGAAAAACGAGTAACGAGTTTTAGATGGAATAAATAATTACTACGTTTATGGCGAATACTTAGACAATAATTAACGAACCACAAATCTGCACCACCCCAAAACCCACGGTCATGATTCCCATATGTACGCAACAACGTAGACATGTCAGAATGAATTTTCATTCTGCAGCGGATTGTGCGCTGATATGAAACGTCCTGGGAGATTAAAATTGTGTGGCGGACCGTGATTCGAACCCAGGATCTTTACCTTTCGCGTTCTAATGCTCACAAATTCTGTTACCCAAGAACAACTCACGACCACTCCCGCAGCTCTACTTCCGGCAGTACCTCGCTCCTACCTTCCAAATTTCAGAAGTTTGCCAAAATGCTGGACTAAGACTAGCCCGCGAAAGGGCCTGTTGAGGCATACCGTTTTATTCTACCAGGAAGATTAACGTTGATATCTTTTACGTTGACCTGTTTCATTTATAATCACATGAATACTTTAAATATTTCTATCTGTAATACACGTAATCCCAGACATGTTTATAGGGACATTTACACAATTTTCTGAATCTTTAGTACACAATTTCAGGACCATTACTATCTGTTTTATGGTCCTTAAAGTGTGTACCTCGATATTAGGATCTAATTATCGGAAACGAAATACTTACCTCTATTGACATAAATTACTTATACCTTAAGTCAATAATTTAACTCATAGCAGCCGTTCAAAGTGACGACGGCTAGGGTTATTACATGCATTACAACGGTGATAAAATTTTGCCGCTGTCTTACAGACATCCCTGTTTTTCAGTGTACAATGAGACGTGGAGTTCGAAGTAACCCACTGAAAAAAATTTATGGGAGTGATATTCGACGATTCTGTTGACCTTGGGTCAGGATCACCGTATGCAATCCGGCGACGAAGTTACCTGCTGTTCAGGTTCCCACGATCACAAATATCGAAGTGGGATGGTGCACTGTTGTGTTGAAACCACTATATGCCCTCGCGATCGAAAGCGGTACATCCTCTGACCATTTCAGCTCACATATCGAGTGCGCGTCAGTTAATGTACACCACTTGTACTGCGTGGGAGCAAACAAGGTCCTATTAGCTGATGCACTACAATTCCACTCCACAATTTGATAGAAAATCATCACTGGCCAACTAGGATAAGCATGGCGCACAGATTTTCATCATTTCAGGCAAATAGTCGTCCAAAATCTGCTAAAATTCTATTCAGTGAACAAGAAATCAATAAATGAAACATAATATTCTAAATTATTAGGTGTAGATATTAATAGGAATCTGAACCGGATGTCACCGGATGTCTTCATCTTAAACAAGTATACTCTGTGAAGCATTTGCGTTACAGAAAATATCACAACTTTGACTTAATCTCCAATTTTGATTTAGTTAAGTCTTATGGCATCATACCTGAGGCAGCTCGCCATTGAGGAAAAAAGTGTCAGTCGCAAAGAAGCGTGCAAAAGAATGCAGTGAGGGGGTCCACTTATAACTTCACTTCACCATACACTTTTTTTTCATTTTTTTCGTTGTTGATCGTTGTGTTTGGTCGTTGCGGACGTCACATGACATCCGGTCAAGTTCGTTTGTTGATCCTTGGACTCAGTTTTTTTTATTATAGAGGCCAAACAGCTCTCTGACCGAACACGCTGAGCTACCGTGCCGGCAACACTGAAGTGACAGAAGTCGTCGGATAGCGACATACACATATACAGATGCAGTTAGTATCGCGTACACAAGGTATAAAAGGACAGCATGGTGGAGCTGAGTATCCACTGTGATTATGGCTGTACGACGGAATTAATAAACTTTGAATGCGTAATGGTAGTTCGAGCTAGACTCATGAGACATTCCATTTCGGAAATCGTTAGGGAATTCAAAATTCCGAGATCCACCGTGTCAATAGTTTGCCGAGAACACAAAATTTCAGACATTATCTCTCTCCACGGACAACACAACGGCTGATGGCCTTCACTTACCGAACTAGAGTAGCGGTGTTTGCTTAATTGATTGATTGATTTATTGAGAGGGTTTATGGGACCAAACGGTGAGGACATCAGTCCCGTAATTCCGAAGTTAGTCACAGAAGAAAGAGGGTTCACTAAAAGCGGACCGATCCAGAGAGGGGAGTCAAATTATAAAATAATGAGCATTAAACACACACAATAAAGGCATAAAAGGTAAGACCAAATCTAAAAACTGGAAAAAGGGGGCGGCCATGGGGTCACAGACCGAGAAGACTGTAAAAGAAGTCGCAACCATAACCAACCTGCCATGCTCCATGGCGAAAGTAGAACCTTAGATCTGGAAATAAAAACCACTTTCACAGAGGAAACTGAGGACCAGTTCAACCATCCATGGATTGTCTGCTAATATTAAATTTAAGCAACCGGGAAGACTATACTTAACACGAAGGGCCGAAAGAGAGGGACGTTCCACCAATATGTGAGATATCGTCAGTCTGGCTCCACAACCACATTGTGGGAGTGCGTCGTTACGTAGGGTGAGCAGGGTATAACCAATGCGTAAACGGCATAAAACAGTGGACTCCTTCCGAGAGGAGCGGAAGGAAGAGCGCCAAACTGCAGTAGACTCCTTGACTGCGCGGAGTTTATTACTATGAACAGTAGCGCTCCAGATGCCATTCCACTTTTGGGCAAAGAGAGAGAGAGATTTGACGTGGATCCGCATATTCACTACCGGAATTGTGAAACTAAATTGGGGGGGGGGGGGTTATGTATCTGCTTCTCTAGCGAAACGGTCAGCCAGTTCATTGCCTGGGATGCCCACATGATTTGGGACCCAGAGAAAGACGACTGAACAGGGGGCACACTCAAGGGCAGAGAGAAGGTCATGAATAGCAGAGACCAAAGGGCGACGAGAGTAGCAACGGTCTATAGCCTGAAGGCTGCTCATGGAGTCTGAGCAAATTAAAACACTGTGGAGCGAGGCCTGAGAAACAAAAAGGAGGGCCCTGTGAATGGCTAGAAGCTCTACTGTGAACGCACTACGTGATCCCAATAACAAGTGGTGTTTGAAGCCAGTAGGAGACGTGAAAGCATATCCCACCTCGTCAATTGTCGTAGAACAATCAGTGCAAAAGATGATGGCACCCTGGAACTCTGCAAGGATGGCACATACAAGATTCCAGAAAACCGTAGAAGCGACAGAAATCTTAGGACCCTGGAATAGATCGGTCTGAATCCCTGGTCTAAGCACCATCCAAGAGGGGAGGGGAGTATGGGAGGAAAGATACTGGGTGCAGTCCAGTGAGTGGAGATCGGGATCCCAACAGAGGGAAGTGAGACACATGCCAACCGGCAATCCCGCCCATGGGCGGATGTTAGGAGGGAGACATCCCTCAGTGGCGAAGAGCACAGGGTACACAGGATGGTCAGGGGATTGGCGAATGGCGATTGTGTAAGAAACAAGGAGTTGGCTCCGTCGTATGTGTAAAGGGGGAATCCCCGCTTCTATGAGGAGAGTATCCATGAGACTAGTGCAAAAGGCACCAACAGCCAAGCGCACACCACAATGATGGACAGGGTCAAGCAGTTTCAAAGTGGTAGGAGCTGCTGAGCCATAAACCTGACTACCATAAATTAGTCTGGACAAGACAGTAAAGACATAAAAGAGTGGAATGGTATGCACCCCAAAATGTGTGTGCCAGGAGATGGGGAACATTAAGCTTCTGCTTGAAGTCTTTAGGTGACGAATGGGGCAGCCATGTCAGCTTGTTATCAAAAATAATGCCCAAGAAACGGGATTGTGCGACACCAATGAGAAGCTGGTCGACTAAATAAAATTCTGGATCGGGGTGTACTGTAGGTCGACGACAAAAGTGCATAACTCGTGTGATGGAGAAAACTGGAAAGTGGCCCACAGAGAGACCCATCACACGGCACCTTGGAGCCGGCGCTCAGCATATGCTACCAAGTGGGAGCTGCACCAGACGCAAAAATCATCGATGTACGTCGCTGGAGTAACCAGAGATCCAACAGAGGTCACGAGCCCATTGATGGCAATGAGGAAGAGTGTGATACTAATCACAAAACCCGTGGGATACCGTTCTCCTGAATCCGAGGCCCACTGAGTGAAGTGCCAACTCGAACCCGGAAGAGCTGCTGAGATAAAAACTCACGGATAAAAATCGGAAGGGGACCATGGAATCCCCAGTCGTGGATGGTAACTAAAATGTGATGGCACCAAGCCATGTCTTATGCTTTATGTATGTCAAAGAAGACTGCGACATGGCGCCGACGGTGAGTAAAGGAGTGTCAGATAGCGGATTCCAATGTGAGTAAATGGTCATTTGGAGAGCGTCCTGCCCAGAAGCCACACTGATACAGGGACAAAAGGCCCTGAGATTCGAGTACCCATTATAATCTGAAGCTGACCATCCTCTCGAGCAGTTTACAAAGTACATTCCTTAGGATAATTGTGCGGTAGCTGTCAAGAGATGTTGGGTTCTTCCCAGGATTAAGGACGAGGATAACTATACTGTCTCGCCATTGTGAAGGAAAAGCACCTGCGAGCCAAATGCAGTTGAAGATGCTGAGGAGATGTTGCCTCTAGGAAACGTCTGAGTGTTGGTTCATCTGGTTGTGGATGGAATCCAGGTCTGGGGCTGTGTCTCGGGAAGAGTTAAGAGCCTGCAACAATTCCCATTCAGTGAAGGGGGCATTATAGGGCTCAGTGTGGTGTGGGATAAAACAGAGGGGGGTCTGGTCAACTCTGCATTTCTGGCAGAGAAAGGTAGAAGGACAGGAAGAGGACATCGATGTCGTTGCAATGTGTGACGCGAGGTGTTCCGTAAGGAGCAATGGATCAGTGCTCAGAGCACCTTGTAGGTTAAGACTCTGGACAGTTGACTGTTGCTGGAGGCGCAGAAGGCTACGGAGCTTGGACCAAACCTGCGATGAAGAGACATGCATCCACAGGGAGGAAACATAGCGCTTCCAGTATTCCTTTTTACTCCGCTTAATAGGGTGTCGCTTAAATCACTGCAGTTCCCAGCGGCTGTCCTGGACAGTGGCGGCGACATCCTTAATCCACCACAGTACCAGTCGATGACGACGGGAAACTGCGAATAGCGGGACAGCAGGGCCAGCAGCATGAATAATAGTGGCAGAGACGCCTTGTACGACTACATCAATGGAATCCGACAGGCAGGTGTCTAAGTGACAGTGGACGTATATAAAGACGGAATGCCCAACATGCGGACCTGTCAGCATGGTGGCAGAACAATAGAATCACCAGAAAGTTGTCACTGTCACAAAGGTCATCATGGGATGCCAATGTAGGGAATCTACAAGGACAGAGGAGGTGATCGTGAGATCGATAGCAGAGAAGATGCCATGTGCAGCACCGAAGTGGGTAGGTGAACCATCATTGAGGCGATACAAACTGTGGTCCATGATAAGTTGGTTAATTAGGAGACCTCCTATCTGTTGAAGTGTCACTCCACTGCAGTGGGTAGTGGGCACTGAAGTCCCCAAAAAGGAGAAATGGGGGCAGGAGTTGCTGGATTAAGGTAGACAGTTCAGGGTAAGGAAGAGGTCTACCTGGAGGGAGGTGGACATTACAAATGGTGATTGCCAGATGCTTTCGCACTCGAACCACTATTGCTTCCAAGTTGTTAGGTAGGGGGATCCAATCACCATTGAAATTGGAGCGAACCAAAGTGCAGCCATACCAGATGCTACCCTGCAGCTGGTATGGTTCCAAGAGAACGTACGATAACCACAAAATGGTGGAGAATGGTCATCATGGAAATGCGTCTCTTGAAGAACAAGACAAAACACAGAATAGGAGGAGACAAGACGTTGCATTTTCTGTAGGTAACGATAGTATCAATTCCACTGGATGTTTGGGTGGCGAGAGTCCAAATTAGATGGAAAGAAGCTTAGAGGAGGTTATGTGACTCGGTCAGTAGTCGTCACCGACAAGGATGGGGTGAAATCCATAAATAAAATGTCAGTCTCCGGTTTTGAAGGGGTAGATGGCACCTCCAGGGGCATAGGGGAGTGCCTTGACTTGGGGTATATGTTTCTTCTTCTTCTCTTTCAGAGGTGGAGAAGGGCATGGCACAGATGGAGGATAGGCGTCTGCAAGATCTGGAACCAAAAGAGAGTGGGCACACAGATGGTGAGTCTTGTGGCTGAATGGTGGTAGGAGTCGTCCAGCTTGAGAAACGCCGGGGAGAGGGGTCCCAGTAGGGAGCCTGATCGCTGGCATGTGCTGAAGAAGGGGGGCACTTCTTCAGTCAGGGAGGGGAAGCAGCTTCTGGATGGGAGGTCAAGGAGAGGAGGAGAGGGGGATGGAACTGGAGTAAGGAAGAGGTAGGAGGAGGAAATGGAGGCAAAAGCCAAAGATAGTGACACTGGATGGAGTCTCTCATACTTTTGGCGTGCCTTAGCTTAGGCAATCTAAGGACCTGTATCCTTGGATCTTCTTTTTCTCTCATGTACGCTGGGCAATCCAGTGAGCGAGGGGAACGGCGGTCAGCACAATTGACACACACACAGGTGGAGGAACACAGGGGATTCCCTCATGGAGTGGGTGTCCACAGTCACCACACAGAAGGTCAGCTGTACAGCTGGAAGATATATGCCTAAAACGCAAGCACTGAAAGTACCGCATAGTTGGAGGGATGTGCGGCTTCAGGTCACATCTGTATCACATTATCTTGATCTTCTTTGGGAAGGTATGCCCATCAAAAGCCAGAATGAAGGCCCCATTATCATTGTTGTTGTCTTTGCACCCCTTCTGTACACATCGAACAAAATGAACACCACGGCGGTATATATTAGCCCAGAGTTCCTCATCACTTTTCAGGAAGAGCTCCCTATCAAAAATCACTCCTTGGATCATATTCAAAGAATGGTGGGGAGTAATAGACACTGGAACATTGCGAAGACGGTCACAGGCACGAAGAGCTGTGGATTGGGTGGCAGAAGAAGCTTTGATCAACAGGGAGCCCTACCACATCTTACTAAGGGACTGTACCAAACTTGTCCCCGATATTTTCTACGAAAGACAATGGCATTGTGGCGGTGAATGTGTCCCCATCCGTCCTAGTACAGATGTAACGGGGAAAGGGTTTCATCCCAAGATGGCGAGCCTGGCCCTCCTCCCACAGTGTAGCCAGGGAAGGGAAGGTTGCCAGGTCATACGAAGCAGCATTCAATGATCCTTCACCATTCAAAGAGACAGCCATTTGAGAACGGCCAGTTTTTTCTGGCTTGATACGTTTCATGCGCCAAGCATCCGCTCTGATCCCACCCACTTCGACCAGGGGCTATCCCAATGGGCGCCAACCAGCCACAGCAAGGGCCATTTGGCACGATGGCCATCGCCAGGACTTCTGATTCTTCAGGAAGATAAGCAACCACTCCTTGGCATGCATGGGAAGGGACAGCTCAGGTATCAGTAGTGTGATCCCTGTGTTGTCAGGGGCTCAGTCATATGGGTACATAGTAGCCCCACCACACCGACTGACTACATGTGCTGGTGACCTAGCAGGGTGGAAGGGGGCTACAGTGAGGAAGGGAAAGGAGAAGGAAAGGAGGAGAGGAATCCACATGATGGAGGGAGTTCTTCCACAAATGGCTCACTCTAAAAACAGGAAATTTTGAAGTGGCGGTCAAACCTCAAGTGGGGACCGAAACGCACAAAAAGGATGAAAGAACAGGCAAAAGGAACAAAATTGCAATCAATACAGGAAACCAGGTAGATAGCCAGGTCGACATAAAGCAGAACACCGAGAGAGGGGAAGGAGGGGGCAATGGGGAAGAACCGAGGATAGGGAGGGAGGGTATGGTGAAGGAAATGCATCCAGGGAAGGGAGAATTGGCTGCAATAGCTAGGGACCCCGTGTGCAACGCACAAACTCACGAAAGGACCATGAGCCTCCTGGTGGTGGGGAGGGGGGCGGGGGGGGGCGGGGGGGGGGGGGCGGGGGGGGCGTTTGCTTAGTGTTGTTATTGTTAAGAGAGAAGCAACACTACATGAAAAACCGCAGAAATCAGCGTGGATCGTTGGACGAACGTATCCGTTAGGACACTGCGGCGAAATTTGACGTTGAATTGGGTTTTGGCAGCAGACGACCGACGCGAGTGCCTTTGCTAATAGCATGACGTCGCCACGACATCCTGGGCCCGTGACCATACCGATTGGACCCTGGACAACTGGAAAAGGGTGGTCCGGTCAGGTGAGTCCTTGGTTCAAATGGCACTGAGCACTATGGGACTCAACATCTGTGGTCATAAGTCCCCTAGAACGTAGAACTACTTAAACCTAACTAACCTAAGGACATCACACACATCCATGCCCGAGGCAGGATTCGAACCTGCGACCGTAGCAGTCGCGCGGTTGCTGACTGAGCGCCTAGAACCGCTAGACCACCGCGGCTGGCAGGTGAGTCCTTATTTCTGTTGATAAGAGCTGATATTAGGTTTAGAGTGTGGGGCAGACCCCAAGAAGTCATGGACCCAAGTTGTCAACAACGCACTGTGCACGCTCGTGATGGCTCGTGTGGGCTGTGTTACATGGAATGGACTGGTTCCTCTGGTCCAACTAAACCGATCATTGACTGGAAATGATTAGGTTCGGCTACTTGGAGACCATTTGCAGCCGTTCATGGACTTTATGTTCCCAAACAACGGTGGAAATTTTACTCATGACAATGCGCTGTGTCACTGGGGCAAAGTTGTTCGAAATTGGTTTGAAGAATATTCTGGACAATAATTTGGTCACTCAGACCGACCGACATGAATCCCATCGAACATTTATTGGACATCATCGAGAGGTCAGTTCGTGCACAGAATGCTGCACCGGCAATACTTTCAGAATTTTTGACAGCTATGGTGGCAGAATGGCTCATTATTTCTGCAGGAGACTTTCAGCGACTTGTGGAATCCATGTCACGTTGAGTTTATTCACTACGCCGTGTAGAAGAAGGTCCGACAGGATATTAGGAAGCATGCCATGGCTTTTGGCAGCTCACTGTAAGCCACATATATCAGAATATTTAGTTCTGCATAATCTACAAATGATTTCATGTAGCTACAAGAATTTCGTAGCCTTGTCCTGTGGTCACTTTCAAGTGGTACTTTAGCTTAAATTACAGCCCATCTGAGCACTTGAAATTTCGTTGCGAAAAGTCAAATTTATAAATAGCATCCAGTTGTGGGTCTTAGCTTCTTTGTTGGCAACTCGAAGGTAGATTGCAGTTACTGTTTAAATCTCGTTGTCTAAGGATCCTGAGTTTTTGTAGGTAACCTTTAAAATGCCAGTTTCCAATTAATCATTTTGTAATCTGGACTGTTCGCAGGACAGAGCGGATCAGGTTGTGGAAAGGGGCCAAGATCAGTTACTGTTAGTTACACAAGAACACACAAGTTTATTCCTCGAAAACCAATGCACAGGTTTACCTTTAAAACAACAACGATCAATTCACGGCTAAACGGCCAAGTAACTTCTCAATAATAAGGTTTATATAATTCCTTTTAAAACACAAGGATTTAGAGAAACGGCTGAAGGCCGTAATTAAGTAGAATTAAAATATCCTTAAATAAATCCTTTTAAGGCACAAGAATTTACACAAACGGCTGAAGGCCTTAATTAAATAAAATTAAAATATCTTCTCGGCTAAAGGCACAAATAATATTTCAGATCAGCAAAGGAAATTCTTAAAAGGCCATCATTTACAAATTCCAGCTAAAAGCCATAGTAAAGAAAATTTAAATTATTCCTCGGCTGAAAGCTCAATAATATTTCAACGTACGAGTAATAAAAGAGAACCTTTAAAGACAAGCATTTATACAGTACAACAGAAAACCATATTAAGAAAACTTGAAATATCTTGACGGCTGAAGGCCCAAACAATTATTCAAAATAATTAAAGACAAACCTCAAGACAAGAATTTACACAGTATGGCTGAAGGCCATTTTAAGATTTCAAAGTAATTGAAGAGAAACCTTACAGACAGGAATTTACACATTATGGACTGAAAGCTACAGATTTAAAACGAACGCGGCTGAAGGCCTATATACAGATCAAACAAGGATTTTAAATAAAACACGGCTGAAGGCCTAATCTTAAAATACTTCACATACGGTTCGGCTGAAGGCCATATGCTGTACATAGAACATACAAAATTAATACACAGCTGGAGGCCTGGCACAGTACTTGTGACAAAACAAAATCACAATCACAAACAGCACAACAGTGGTGCTCAGAAGTGCTCCAAGGGTCGGCCTGGGAAGGAAACTCTAACATCAGGTTAGGTGAGACAGGCAGCCGAGCATAATACTAAATAATCGGGTGGCACCACGACCTAGGGAGGCTGAAGAACCAACCAACAACCTCATCAATTCCCTTCCACACAACCAGCGGCACGACAACTGAAAATATCAGCGAGGACGAAGATCGCAGCAGCACTACGTCGTGGTAATTGGCATCTAAACACAGTCCAGGCACAATAACCACTCAAAGAAAAGGGAGAACCACATCAAGTCGAACTACACTCCGTGCCGGGCAGCATCAACACAGCGAGAAAAACACACTGCCGGAAAACGACGTTAATGGCCAGGTCAGGTAACCGGAAAGTTAATGGCCACAAGGTAGAAGATACGGCTGGTGCACTTCACTAATAAGTTACAATCATTTCAATAGTTAAATACCATACAGGAAGACGGCTGCAACATTTGCCGACTCCAGCACAGCATACGCTGCTGCTTGCGGGAACGGCCCAGGAAGCAACAACCGGCAATGAACGAAGAGATGTCACAGCAATTGAGGTTTCGTAGCAGGTTCACTGATTCCTCAACTCCAGTATCCAAGTTCGGTGGGCGTCGCAGCTAGCGCCTCACAACTCCGACCGCGCGTGCACGCAGCCAAGGGCCCTGCCTGACCACCACCGCAGAGACTTCCTCGCTGCTCTGTCCCAATCGACTGACTGACTACTCCAGTACGCAGACAGCATTCATCTGCTGAGTGGAAATCACAGAAGCTACACACAGTCCCACGTAAACACTTGCATCAAGGAATCTGACAAACCTAAAACTAGTCACCGTGGAACAACAGGGAGAAAACGACAAGTCCACACACACAGAGTTTCCAAATACACGTCGTCCGATGAGACGACCGACCGAACGACCAACCAAGGTCGTTCCCACTCAAATTATACGTGTTGGCAACGGTCGGGTGAGTCTTGGCTGTCCGTAGCTGACTGCAGCTCCAACCCGACTCAACTCGATGTCCTTTCGGAACTCGGAGACACAGTGACCCGGGCACACTGGCTCAGACCCAACCATGCAGAGGGAACACTTGCCCATTGGGCACCCGACATCTCTGCACAATAAAGGAACCGACCCACGTTCGTCAAGATGACCAACCGACGAGGCCCAAAAACAGTCAAAAGACCAAATACATATCGCCTGATGAGACGACCGACCGAACGACCAACCAACCGTCATTCCCGCTCCAGTTTCGTTCCGCCGGACAGTACATGTGTGTCGCCAGCGGAGCACTGGCTGTCCGCACCTCACTGGCCCTCCGTCCCAACTGAACCCCAAACACGCGACGACCCGTAAATACTAACGGTCGCTCCAGAGATGGTACGACAGTGCCGTTATCGATAAGCGCTGCTGCTGCCACTCACGGGCAAGCAAACCAGCAACCTAGTGACGCCGACAAATCGAATTAAAAGAAATACGAGGTGACAGAACCACAGAAACAAGATGACGAGCAATAAACGGCATGACCGTGAGCCGCGCACAGCTCACATTTATTTTCTTCTAGTCAGATTTTCTTAAGCAAAGAAAAACATTCCACAGGAAAAACACTACGATGTTTTACAGCAACAGTTACTACAGGTCTGCCTCTACATAAACAATTGAACTACTAATGAATGAATAACAAATGAGACGCTAAAGCTGTAGTTAGCGCGCTTTCTGCTTATTTACAACTTACCGTTTTGCGCGCGGGTGTTCTAATGAATAACAAATGAGATGCTAAGTTGCAGTTGGTGGGCTTCCTGCTTATTTACAACTTATCGTTTTGCGCTTGGGTGTTCTCAAAAAATATTTTTGGGAACTGTGTGGATGATGGTATATAGTCGGTCTCATACATTCTACACACCAAAGTGAATAGTCATTTTGTTTCCAGTTCCCCCAACGGTTTTAGAAATGGAATGTTGTCTATCCCGTCTGCCTTATTTGATCATATGTCCTACCAAGCTCTTCTAAAATTCTGACTCTTGCATTAGGTTCCCTGTCTCTTCCCTATCGACTCTAGTTTCTTCTTCTAGCGTAATATAGCATGTTACAAATAACATATTTAACAGCAAGTTTACAAGAAAAACTATTACTAATTGCATGTACATTACCATTTTTCCATTTTATTGTGTTGATTTATTCCAAATGAAATGACAGGCTTATGAACTTTACTTGATAAATACTCCGTTTACGAAGTGTGAAGACCGACAAATGACTGTAATGCTTACGTTAATTACAGGCAAGTTCAGATAAAGTTTCTTTTCTTTTATTATTATTATTAGCTCAAAAGTATCGCACCATTTCGCTGTTAACATTTATCGCAAGCAACTAAACCAAAACTGTACGATATGGTACGATTTATTTTCGGTACCTTGAACTTCATACACAACATTTAGACGAATCCCTAAGGCTTTACACACTCTACAACGTCTTGTAGACGGGTCCATAAACAACTGGGCATTCTAACGACAGCGCTACAGTTCATTTACTCCGTTATTATGTCTGTTGACAACAGTCAATAAATGTTTGTAAAGAGCATTAATCTTTATAAGCATAACACCGTAACTGCAATGGGAAAACACAAAGCTGTCGATTTGTTCAAATGGTTCAAATGGCTCTGAGCACTATGGGACTCAACTGCTGAGGTCATTAGTCCCCTAGAACTTAGAACTAGTTAAATCTAACTAACCTAAGGACATCACAAACATCCATGCCTGAGGCAGGATTCGAACCTGCGACCGTAGCGGTCTTGCGGTTCCAGACTGCAGCGCCTTTAACCGCACGGCCACTTCGGCCGGCTGTCGATTTGTATTGGGTCTAGTGAAGACCAATAATGATTGTGGAAGTGGAGTATGTGATTAGTGGTATGTGAAGTTTTGAAGTGGTATGGCAGGAGAGTTGTGTATGGGTGTGTTTGGGTAGTGGGTGGGTGGCTGGGGGAGAGCGAGTGAGAGAGAGAGAGACAGCGAGAGCGAGATTGTGTATGTGTGTGTGTGTGTGTGTGTCTGTGTGTGTGTGTGTGTGTGTGTCTTTATGAGTGATGAGATATATGTGGGGATTAAGATGTTGGATTTTCATTGTATTTGTTCGTACTTAAGATAGTGAACTTCGTTCCCTTATTGTTTTATCTACGTTATGTCCGCTTCTCTCTTCATTTTCTCCTCTCCCCTCTCTCTGCCCATTTCCCCCTCCTCCTTCTCTGCCTTTTCCCTCCCCTCTGTCTGCGTTCGTCTCCTCCTTTCTCCTCTTTGGCTGCCAAACTCCCCCACCCTTTCTTTCTCCATGTAAACATCCCCAGTCCAATACGATGTAGGTGGTTCTAACTGCCACCGTATTTCTTTCAAGATCGCAAATAATATATGAATGAAATTGAAATTTTTCCAGGGATTTACGATGACCTTTTTGCCTGTGGCTTTGCATCCGTACACAAATGTCAAATTTATTTCGCACATATTGAACACATTCCACACAGATACACATACACTCCTGGAAATGGAAAAAAGAACACATTGACACCGGTGTGTCAGACCCACCATACTTGCTCCGGACACTGCGAGAGGGCTGTACAAGCAATGATCACACGCACGGCACAGCGGACACACCAGGAACCGCGGTGTTGGCCGTCGAATGGCGCTAGCTGCGCAGCATTTGTGCACCGCCGCCGTCAGTGTCAGCCAGTTTGCCGTGGCATACGGAGCTCCATCGCAGTCTTTAACACTGGTAGCATGCCGCGACAGCGTGGACGTGAACCGTATGTGCAGTTGACGGACTTTGAGCGAGGGCGTATAGTGGGCATGCGGGAGGCCGGGTGGACGTACCGCCGAATTGCTCAACACGTGGGGCGTGAGGTCTCCACAGTACATCGATGTTGTCGCCAGTGGTCGGCGGAAGGTGCACGTGCCCGTCGACCTGGGACCGGACCGCAGCGATGCACGGATGCACGCCAAGACCGTAGGATCCTACGCAGTGCCGTAGGGGACCGCACCGCCACTTCCCAGCAAATTAGGGACACTGTTGCTCCTGGGGTATCGGCGAGGACCATTCGCAACCGTCTCCATGAAGCTGGGCTACGGTCCCGCACACCGTTAGGCCGTCTTCCGCTCACGCCCCAACATCGTGCAGCCCGCCTCCAGTGGTGTCGCGACAGGCGTGAATGGAGGGACGAATGGAGACGTGTCGTCTTCAGCGATGAGAGTCGCTTCTGCCTTGGTGCCAATGATGGTCGTATGCGTGTTTGGCGCCGTGCAGGTGAGCGCCACAATCAGGACTGCAAACGACCGAGGCACACAGGGCCAACACCCGGCATCATGGTGTGGGGAGCGATCTCCTACACTGGCCGTACATCACTGGTGATCGTCGAGGGGACACTGAATAGTGCACGGTACATCCAAACCGTCATCGAACCCATCGTTCTACCATTCTTAGACCGGCAAGGGAACTTGCTGTTCCAACAGGACAATGCACGTCCGCATGTATCCCGTGCCACCCAACGTGCTCTAGAAGGTGTAAGTCAACTACCCTGGCCAGCAAGATCTCCGGATCTGTCCCCCATTGAGCATGTTTGGGACTGGATGAAGCGTCGTCTCACGCGGTCTGCACGTCCAGCACGAACGCTGGTCCAACTGAGGCGCCAGGTGGAAATGGCATGGCAAGCCGTTCCACAGGACTACATCCAGCATCTCTACGATCGTCTCCATGGGAGAATAGCAGCCTGCATTGCTGCGAAAGGTGGATATACACTGTACTAGTACCGACATTGTGCATGCTCTGTTGCCTGTGTCTATGTGCCTGTGGTTCTGTCAGTGTGATCATGTGATGTATCTGACCCCAGGAATGTGTCAATAAAGTTTCCCCTTCCTGGGACAATGAATTCACGGTGTTCTTATTTCAATTTCCAGGAGTGTAGTTGGAAAGACAGAGACTGAAATATATACAGCAAATACCAACGAAGCCTGACATAGTTATGGGGGAATCTTCTTGTCAGGGATGCCTGATAAGATCATCAGACAACTATGGGAAAAAGCGCCAGTGACACCTAGACTGTATGGTCTGCCTAAAATACACAAGGAGGGCGTGCCCCTACGTCCAGTTGTCAGTAATATTGGGGCACCTACGTACACAACAGCCAAGTACTTGAAAGGTCTCCTGTCTCTATATGTGGGCAAATGTATTCACCACATCCGCAACTCAGAAGATTTCCTGCAACGCCTCAAGCAACTGCACCTCACAGATTCGGACATCGTGGTCAGTTTTGATGTGGTATCGCTGTTCACCAGGGTCCCACTGAAGGACTCACTACAACTGATTGCAGAGAAATTTGACGGTGCTCTGTTGGACCTGTTCAGTCGTACACTGACATCCACGTATTTCCTGTACGGAAACCAATATTACGAGCAAACTGAAGGTGTAGCTATGGGCAGCCCACTGTCCCCTGTGGTTGCCAACATGTTTATGGAGAGTTTTGAGGAGAGGGCATTGGAGACAGCCACATTTAAACCCACATGCTTCTTTAGGTATGTGGATGACACCTTCGTGATCTGGCCACATGGGATGGACAGGCTCAATGAGTTTCTTGAACATCTTAACTCATGCCACCCTAATATCAAGTTCACCATGGAACTGGAGAAGAATGGCCAGCTTCCATTTCTGGATGTACTAGTCCAGAGGAAAGCAGATGGATCAATTGGCCCCAGTGTGTACCGAAAACCAACACACACTGATTTATATCTGCAGGCCAGCAGCTGTCACCACCCTGCACAGAAGAATGGGGTTCTGAAGACTTTGGTCCACAGAGCACATGACCTGTCAGACCAAGAGAATCTACCTATAGAGATAGAACGTCTCAAAACAGTTTTCTCCAAGAATGGATACACGGACAGACAAATTGAGAGGGCACTCCAACCAGCCACCATACCACAGGTTCCTGAATAAGACCAAGATGAAACAAAGAAGGTGGCATATCTGCCCTATGTTGGCTCTATTTCTGCCAGAATCAGTAGGATCCTCCGTAAACACAATATCAAGTGTGTTTTCTGTCCATCCAACAAGATTGGGGGACTGCTGGGGAGTGTCAAAGACGACCTGGGGTTACGAAAACCAGGGATTTACAATATACCTTGTCAATGTTGCAGGTCCTACATTGGCCAGACGACAAGAACTGTGGAGATCAGGTGCAAAGAACATCAGAGGCACACTAGATTAAGACAGGTGACTAAGTCAGCCATTGCTGAACACTGTCTAGAACTAGATCATGCCATGAAGTATGAGGATACCAGGATTCTAGCACAAACACCCAGATTTTGGGACAGTGTTATAAGAGAATCGATAGAAATTAAAATGGCTGACGATCTTATGAACCGTGACACAGGGTACCAGCTAAGCAGAGCCTGGGATCCGGCTCTGGAATTGTTAAAGGAGCAACGGGGCCAGCTGCAACACTGCACAAACAGAAGAACCAGAGACATGGAGATGGAAAACGAGCCCCTGACGGACTGCCAGGAGCACCAGACCGAAGATGGAACACCCAGAAGTGGGACTGGTGGGCGCGGACCGCAGAGGGAACATCCAGAGCCGCAGTGGACGCAAAACGGAGCGGCAACGCTCCAACAGGTCGTGGTGAGCGGGCGCGGACCGCAGGGGGAACGCTTGGTACCCCAGACCGTAGATGAAACCCCCAGGAGCGGGGTTGGTGGGCGCGGACCGCAGAGGGAACACCTAGAACCGCAGCGGACGGAAAACGGAGCAGCAACGCTCCAGCAGGTCGCAGGGAATGGGCGCGGACCACAGAGGAAGCGCCTGCAGCCGTTGGTGGAGGGGGAAGGCCATAGGCATAAATACTGGACCAGGTCCACTCGAGGAGCAGTCTCAGGTCGCACCTGATGAAGGTTACGAGCTACGTGACCGAAATATCGTGCAAGTACGACGCTCATATCCGGCAGAACACCCGACAACCCAAGATGTCAAAAGCTATTATGATCAGCCCGTCTCAACCCCTTAAGGTATAAATTATGCGGATAGCACAGGATTCTGAACTGAGTATTTGGAGATAAAGTATTAACGCTGATAATAAATATTTCAGGAGGTATGGAGCCTTAGTGCGAGCGAAGACCGATTTTGTAAACTGCTTGTAGTTAATAACGCCTGCCGCATGGACATTGGTGATGAAAAAATACACAGCCGTTTGTGATCTGTCCACAGCGGAGTTTACGACTTTTACAGTTCATGACTGGTTGTCACAGATGGAGCACTCTTCGTTTCGAGAACACGCAAGCAAGCATTGGGTACATAGATCAGGAAGATACAGTGCCGGAAGCCCAAAAGAAAGTGAACAGAAGAAGTCTACAGTAGATTTTATCCTAATTAGCATAAATTTGCCGCCGTAGATATAAACTTAGGAGTAACTGGGTCGCTCATGCCACGTAAATCTCGCCACGTTCTCCACAGTTAATTATCCGCATGTTCTGTGGATCATAATTACGACCTCTCCCTACGATGGAAAGAGTCAATTTTACAATTTACATCTTCTCAGCGAAAAACATGGTAACATGGTAATCATATACATAATAATAACTTCTCGGGTAGTCAGTCGAGTGGGTCTCTCTCTCACCCCCCTCCCCCCTCTCCCCCTCCCCCCCCCCCCAGACACACACTTACTGTCCTAAAAACACACTCACATTCGTTACATCACTCGATAGGCGATCAAAGATTTTTATGACTGAGTGTCTCACTCCCTTTAGTGCCACACTGAGTGGGATAGTGTAAATCATTTCTCCTCCCAGTAGCGTAAATTTGCCCAATCTGTGAGATTTAATTTCCTCATATATGAAATTTTGTACATTTTATTCACTAATTCTTACGGCAATAAAGTTCTTATGTGTAATTAAATGTTACAAAGTCCTCCCCACCAGCGCAGGACAACACTGACAAGACGTCTAACATACGGAAATTAGAATTAAATTCGTGTTCAGAGAGGCAGCTGAGTCTACGTAGTGTATCTTTGTGAGACACAGTTGCCGGCCGCTGTGGCCGAGCGGTTCTAGGCGCTACAGTCTGGAACCGCGCGACCGCTACAGTCGCAGGTTCGAATCCTGCCTTGGGCATGGATGTGTGTGACGTCCTTAGGTTAGTTAGATTTAAGTAGTTCTAAGTTCTAGGGGACTGATGACCTCAGGTGTTAAGTCCCATAGTGCTTAAAGCCATTTGAACCATTTTGAGACACGGTCATAAATTTATTACCATTTTGCTCGTTCAATACACAAAAAACTTTTGTTACAATGTTTGCTAGTTGTTTGAGATTTATTTTTCTACTTTTCTTAAAATGCAAATAATTGTGTATCTGTCCTCATTGAAAGAGAATAAGAATAATTAAACTGCAGTAAGCAAGATAATTAAACAGAACTATAACACATCTATTTAAACATCTGTTTCGTGGAACCTAATGAGAGAAAAACAGGCCACAACACTTACATTTAACACCACATCTTTTATGGAAGGTAATTAGTTATAACTGTGAGACGCTTGTAGGTTTAGTGGTATGAAAAAAAAGTCATGACATATTTCACAGAAGAGTCTGATCAACTGTATGTCATATTTAGAAACAAAAGCTATAATGCAAAATAAGACTTTTCCTTTTTTTATTAATCCAACAACATATCTCCCTAATTTCATGAATGAGCCTTGTTTTCTACAGTTTCAATTTTTACACTTGTTTCCCCAGGTACGTGTGATGTCACAAAGTTAGTCCTATAAGCTACAGAAAAAAAAACACTTTGCGCTTTCAGACAGCCAAAGAAATTTTTTGTAAAATTTAACTCTTATGCATAACGGTCTACACATGTAATTTATTTATATCAATCTATCGTCAGTTAGTAAGCTCTTGAAATTTATTGCCAGTATAAAAGGCTCAAGAATTCTATAAAGACATTTTTACATCTGAAAACAAAATGTCTTTATCACCAGTTCAAGTGTAATGTATGTACTTATAGCTTCCATCACTAATGAGCAAACTATGCCAGAAGCCACTGCAGTGAAACTATATGTTGAATGTTTACCGGAGTTGCAGTATTTAGGACTTAAAAGCTACAGTGTAGTGTTGTCCCAAAGTATTACTTCACTCACAAAGATCCCCACGCATAGATCACTGAGGTGACTGAGTGACTGTAGGAGGATACAAGTTGACTTGAACAGGATTTGTGATTGGTGTAAAGAATGTCAGCTAACTCTAAATATAGATAAATGGAAATTAATGCAAATGAATAGGAAAAAGAATCCCGTAATGTTTTAATACTCCATTAGTAGTGTAGCGCTTGACACAGTCACGTCGATTAAATATTTGGGTGTAACATTGCAGAGCGATATGAAGTGCGACAAGCATGTAATGGCAGTTGTGGGGAAGGCGGATAGTCGTCTTCGGTTCATTGGCAGAATTTTGGGAAGATGTGGTTCATCTATAAAGGGGACCGCTTATAAAACACTAATACGACCTATTCTTGAGTACTGCTCGAGCGTTTGGGATCCCTATCAGGTCGGATTGAGGGAGGACATAGAAGCAATACAGAGGCGGGCTGCTAGATTTGTGTCTCTGGAGGAAAGGAAGTGTTTTTTTCGTGAATCGCTACTGAGGAAATTTAGAGAACCAGCATTTGAGGC
This sequence comes from Schistocerca nitens, assembly GCF_023898315.1. Classification (NCBI taxonomy): domain Eukaryota; kingdom Metazoa; phylum Arthropoda; class Insecta; order Orthoptera; family Acrididae; genus Schistocerca; species Schistocerca nitens. Next base: position 901,738,080 of record NC_064617.1, on the reverse strand, counting down.
TGACTGCAGTACAATTTTACTGCCGCCAACTTATATTTCGCAGAAAGACCACAAAGATAAGATAAGAGAGATTAGGGCTCGTACAGAGGCATATAGGCAGTCATTTTTCCCTCGTTCTGTTTGGGAGTGGAACAGGGAGAGAAGATGCTAGTTGTGGTACGAGGTACACTCCGCCACGCACCGTATGGTGGATTGCGGACTATGTATGTAGATGTAGATGTTGAAAACTGTCGCATCATGCATGACATTTAATTTATTGTGTTTTACAGCTAGCTCTATTCGCAACACATTTCGCAGATAGTATCCGCATATATGTTGAATTTGTTTTTTATTATTTCAATAACCTTCACCAACCACTGTATATTTTAAGATATTTTATTTTATTCTGAAAGCAACCAGTTTCGGCATCTTCAGGCGCCTGCATAATAAAGGAGTATACATGTAGTGTATAAGGATGTACAAGGCAAGCTTACAGAAAGTAACGGGTAATCATAATACTGCTTAAGCTTAAAAATGCAAGTAGTGGTAGTAAACTATACCTTTGTATACATCCAGTACAATAGACTGAAAGATATGTACATATTTGTTAGTCATAAAACTATTTAACACCACAAATTTACAAGGGAACATGTAAATATATTAAAAAGGTCAGCACTTGACTGTGTACAATCAAGAGCTCCGTTGAAACAAAGCTCGTCTTCTTTTTATTTTTTTTTTAATTATTATTTTTTATATACATAAAATCCTTTAAGATTCTTATAGATGAGAAATCGCCTAGTACATATGAGTACCGATCTTCATTTAAAGTAAAATGTCACACAGTAAGCTGTGAAATACAATAATAGGCATATTTATAACTCAGGCAATATCATAGGTGGTAAGACAAGTAGTTGTCACAGCATCAAAAATGACTTGATGCAAAACCCAACGGCAGTCGACATATTAAGAGAAAATAACATGCATAGCGAATGCTAAGAATATTCACAACTATCTTGTGGCCTTATTTATACAACAAATCTAAATAAAAAGATATGATTTGGCTTCTCTTATATCACTTAACAGGTCGGCATAACCACAGTAAAACAAATGATCAAGAATGTGAAATCCTACTTAAGGCAAGTTCACAACTGATAACATCACACAGTTTCACTGCTAGTATAAGGCACTACCTGAAACGACCTGTCTGTAGATGAGAAACCATCTAAATAATAAGATATAGCAAATTGTGTTGCGTTGGGAAACGTGGGTACGGAAAAAAATAAAAGATAAATGAGTGTGCGAAGACCACCATATTGTCGAAGCCCATAAAACGAGTAACATCATCTGTTCCATGAATACCAAAACTCGTCTCTAGTAAGATCATCATAACATTCTCCCTAAGCTGTATGGGAAGTAAGAACAACACTCTCACGCTGCTAAACTAACTGGGTCCTAACGTACCTAATTCCCACAAGTGAACTGGGGAATATGCCAATTTGGGTTTAAAAATGCAACTGGCTAAAAGGTAGTAGCTGACAATAGGTAACACCAGTTCCCATTATAAGCAAGCAGTAAAATGCTTCATTGTCCTAAGTATAATAGTAGCATATAAGATACCAATAAACCGAAAACATGGTCACTAATAAACATATACTGCCTATCAGGGGAGTAGATTGCTATGAAGCGGATACAAAGAGCTGTAGAAAACAAAGTCTACAAGCTCATATGAAGGTGACGTATTTTATGCTTCAGCTAAACTATCAAGGCCTTATAGTAAAGCTGAAAAATTACATTCATGCTTTCTTAGACACAAAATATAGGACAAGAACTGTATATTGTTGGAAAGATAATGGTGAAACATATAAGTGCTTAAAAACGTAGGGGTAAATAAATATTGCTGAGCTAAAGTAACACCTTTCATCCAAAGAAAAGCCCCCAAAAATAACAATATGAAATTTACTGAAATAAGTCCCAAAAATAAAGTATGACTTGACCCTGACTTGCCAAAATCATTATGGATTATTCTAGCTGAAACGGTACTATAATTATGACAGAGGTCGCCCCATTGGAATACAATGATTCGCTAACAAACTACTCTCACTCACAGAACCGACCATACCACAATGGAACTCATCGTAAGCATAGAACGGGCTAACATGTATCGTCAAAGAAATGATGGAAGCGTAAAGTGACAGCTATCTAGATATTCACAACCAAAATCGTGACCCCACCACGCCCTATTATAGGTCAAATCGTTTTCTCATATGACAAGTACTTCTGAAAAACGGTTCCTCTGGACTACGGATAGGAGTACCACTGACAAAGACAATCTTGTGAAGGACAAACTGGTCTGAACTAAAAGAGCGCCATATGTTGAGCAATAAATGTAAAATTCTATGCAAAAACTTACTCGACCTCAAGTCAAGACTACTTCAACGGCCGGCCGGAGTGGCCGAGCGGTTCTGGGCGCTACAGTCTGGAGCCGAGCGACCGCTACGGTCGCAGGTTTGAATCCTGCCTCGGGCATGGATGTGTGTGATGTCCTTAGGTTAGTTAGGTTTAATTAGTTCTAAGTTCTAGGCGACTGATGACCTCAGCAGTTAAGTCGCATAGTGCTCAGAGCCATTTGAACCACTACTTCAACGCGGGAAATACGTTAATTCTAACTCAGCCCAAATGTATTGGTCCATTATATGCAATAAAAAGACAGAAGTGCTTCACTGTTACTGAAGTCGACCCATGAAAATATATTATCAACCGAATATGGTGACACTACCGTTGATACCGAAAACAAAACGGAAGATCAGTAAAACCTAACAATAACTCTTCAGCTGTCCTCCTATACTCTTTAACAGGAGTTAAAATAGCTGTCTTAACACGTACTGCATCTAGATGGAGTGATCTCTATGAAAAGAAAGTGAACGACCATAATGTAAACTCTACGTCACACATCTTACAATAAAATCGGAAGGGAACTGAGTCAGTAAAGGCATTCTAGAAAAAGCTGTATCACGTGTCAAGACGTGTACACTAATAACATAAGTACGATACCTCAATCTGACCACAACACTCTAGTGAGGCCACATTGGTGCAAGGCTACTACAGTCCCATTATTCTTTTCGTCATATCAATAGCTACTAGAGAGTATAAATTACTCACCACACGCTTGTATCCAAATACACGAACTTATCATACAGCGGCATAAAACACTGAATATTTTGAATTCAATTCTAGAAACACAAAGCAATCAAACTTATAGTAAAGCCTCAAGATGAACTGCATGCCAACTTACCATTATACAAATGCTTCATACGAAGATGTAACAGCATCTGAGCCCAACCTACACGTCCAGAATTGCTACAGAGTGGCTCCAGGAACACTCTGCTGAGTTTAAACACTTCTGCCGGACACCAAACTCCCCAAACATGAACGTTATTGAGCAGTCTTGGGTGTCTTGCAACGTGTTGTTCAGAAGAGATCTCCACCCCCTCGTACTCTTACGAATTTATGGACAGCCATGCAGGATTCATGGTGTCAGTTCCCTCCAGCACTACTTCAGACATTAGTCGAGGCCATGCCACGGCGTGTTGCGGCGCTTCTGCTCACGGGGAACCTACACGATATTAGGCAGGTGTACCCGTTTCTTTGGCTCTTCAGTTTATGATATTATGAGTGCCCCGACGCTTTTCACTTGCACTTTGTAAGAGTGTTCTTCACTCACAAACTATTAATATTTTCTATATATGAAGACAGTAACTGTACTTGAAAGAACAAATGCCATTAATGACCTCACAGCTTCTCTAGAATAAATGATAATTAATTGAAACCCTCAGCAGCCGACAGCTGAGGGTTTCAATTAATTATCATTTATTAATATGTTCGTTTGCAATTCGTGTATTGCATTTTTCTGAAACTTTTAAAATATTTGTTAAACAACTAACACTTCCTGCAAAATTAGACGATTTTTGAAGACTGATAAGTTAATAATATGCTTCTTAGTATCCAGATGAGATCAGTAGCCTAAATTTAAACTTTTGTACTATTCGAAACCTGTCTGTTGTATTCCTTACACTAATATTAAAATGGAATGTTTTGGAAAAATAATATATTATTCCTAACAGATTCATTCATAACAGAATTACAGCTTGTCACTGTGATTGACTCTAGATTACTAAACCCTCGTAAAATTTTCGGTTGCCGAAGGATATAAAACAGAACATTATTGACTTAATTTGGTATGTAACATACCATTGGCGACCCAATAATGGTAATTAACTAATATAAAATCTTTAAACGACGACTTCCTTTGCATAAAATGTAGAGCAGTAAACTTTACCACAGTTTAGTAGCAATTTAGCATTTCCCCCTCTTTACTCTTCTAGAGTTAATATGATATAATAAAAAATAAAATAGTTTCATAAATAATCTAGGGGACTGTTGGCATTTGTACTAACTGAGTCGAAATAGTAACTAAGTCTTTTAATACCATTTACAGCAAATTTTTTTGCTACAAATGGGTGAATGTTCTATTAAAAACAACCACGTGAAAAGGCAATTTTCATTGTAACAAATTTATTTAAAAAATTGTAATCATCTCGAACACTGAAATACTCGAGAGTGCTACTTGTAATCTCTCGACATATTTATGTTTTCAGGACACTTCAGATCCAAGTTTTATACAGGGAAGACGTTTATTGAAGTATGTTGTACGAAGGATGAAACATTGTGAAGCAGATAAGATTAGCAGTGTTTGAATTTTGTGGAATCTGTCGATACAAATATATAATTCTAGGCTAATTGAAAGAGGAAACCTGAAGCATTTTATTTACGACAGCCGAATTGTCACGTATAAATCCAATGAACGTACAGCAGCAGGTAATCATTCCATAGACTGCTGAAGCAATAAGAACGATTGAAGATGGATGAATCAAAATTTTCAGACAAACAGGAAAGTTTTCCACTTATCTTGATTAAAGATCTGTTTTTGTTCTAACTGCCTGCCTTCAAAATATATTTCATATGTATATATCAACAGTACGATTATGTGACAACGCAAATTGGTTTATCAGCCAGTAACGAAGAGGGAGGTTAGACGTGTAATAGAGAATTATGACCAAAAGAGTCATAACGGCCACAAATATTGTTGAGTAAAAAGCTTAATGTTTGATAGAAACAAATATTTTAACATATGAATCATACATTAACATTATTATTAAATTGCCCTAAAGAAATAATCATTACTTTTTTTTAAAATCGTCCCGTACGATTTTTAAGTCATAATCCCTACCAGGACCCTTATTCGTCTTTATTTTAGATTTTTTTTTTACGAAGCTTACATTTCCTGAAAACTGCATGCTCTACGAAAACACTGTATGCCCATTTGGTTAGTTAACGTATACAGGGTGTTACAAAAAGGTACAGCCAAACTTTCAGGAAACATTCCTCACACATAAATAAAGAAAAGATGTTATGTGGACATGTGTCCGGAAACGCTTAATTTCCATGTTGGAGCTCATTTTAGTTTCGTCAATATGTACTGTACTTCCTCGATTCACCGCCAGTTGGCCCAATTGAAGGAAGGTAATGTTCACTTCGGTGCTTGTGTTGACATGCGACTCATTGCTCTACAGTACTAGCATCAAGCACATCAGTACGTAGCATCAACAGGTTAGTGTTCATCACGAACGTGGTATTGCAGTCAGTGCAGTGTTTACAAATGCGGAGTTGGCAGGTGCGCATTTGATGTATGGATTAGCACGGGGCAATAGCCGTGGCGCGGTACGTTTTTATCGAGACAGATTTCCAGAACGAAGGTGTCCCGACAGGAAGACGTTCCAAGCAATTGATCGGCGTCTTAGGGAGCACGGAACATTCCAGCCTATGGCTCGCGACTGGGGAAGACCTAGAACGACGAGGACACCTGCAATGGACGAGGCAATTCTTCGTGCAGTTGACGATAACCCTAATGTCAGCGTCAGAGTAACGTTGACCACGTCACTGTATGGAGAGTGCTACGGGAGAACCAGTTGTTTCCGTACCATGTACATCGTGTGCAGGCACTATCAGCAGCTGATTGGCCTCCACGGGTACACTTCTGCGAATGGTTCATCCAACAATGTGTCAATCCTCATTTCAGTGCAAATGTTCTCTTTACGGATGAGGCTTCATTCCAACGTGATCAAATTGTAAATTTTCACAATCAACATGTGTGGGCTGACGAGAATCCACACGCAATTGTGCAATCACATCATCAATACAGATTTTCTGTGAACGTTTGGGCAGTCATTTTTGGTGATGTCTTGATCGGGCCCCATGTTCTTCCACCTACGCTCAATGGAGCACGTTATCATGATTTCATACGAGATACTCTACCTGTGCTGCTAGAACATGTGCCTTTACAAGTACGACACAACATGTGGTTCATGCACGATGGAGCTCCTGCACATTTCAGTCGAAGTGTTCGTACGCTTCTCAACAACAGATTCGGTGACCGATGGATTGGTAGAGGCGGACCAATTCCATGGCCTCCACGCTCTCCTGACCTCAACCCTCTTGACTTTCATTTATGGGGGCATTTGAAAGCTCTTGTCTACGCAACCCCGGTACCAAATGTAGAGACTCTTCGTGCTCGTATTGTGGACGGCTGTGATACATCATGCCATTTTCCAGTACTGCATCAGCGCATCAGGGATTTCATGCGACGGAGGGTGGATGCATGTATCCTCGCTAACGGAGGACATTTTGAACATTTCCTGTAACAAAGTGTTTGAAGTCACGCTGGTACGTTCTGTTTCTGTGTTTCCATTCCATGATTAATGTGATTTGAAGAGAAGTAATAAAATGAGCTCTAACATGGAAAGTAAGCGTTTCCGGACACACGTCCACATAACGTATTTTCTTTCTTCGTGTGTGAGGAATGTTTCCTGAAAGTTTGGCCGTACCTTTTTGTAACACCCTGTATTACTATTTCAGTCTTCCAGCAGCCCCTAAGACAATATTTACTCAAATTTATGTTCAGTAGTACACTCTGATTTTCCCATATTAAATGCATACACACAAGATATACATATTGCCAGACAAAAATAGGAACATCCGGATAGGTAAGAGGAAACGGAGTGAAACTTCAAAGGTTGAAAGAATATGTGAAGTTATTTTAGTGATTACAAAATCGATTTAAATTTACAGACCAACTGGCATATGAGGCCAAATACCTATATGATGTTAGACTACCTCGAGCACTGGTGCATGCACTGATTTGATTGGGGCGAGAGTCATGAAGCTGTCGTGTCCTCTCTTGAGGCAAGCTGTCCCACATATTAACCAGTCCTTGATAGTGTGGTCACTGGAATTGGGGCGGTCCCACACATGTTCTGTCAGTAACAGATGTGGTGATCTTACTAAGGGAATTAAGATCTCGTGTAAGAGGACGAGAGAAATATATGGACAGGTCAGAATAAGTCAGGATCCGACGTTACTTGCTTACTACAAAAGATACTGTAATATTTTAAGGGAATTCATTAAGAAGTCGAGAAGCTTATGTGCTCTGACAGAAATTAATAATGCGGATAATAAGACTGAAACTATATGGAATATTGTCAAACGGGAAACAGGGCAGCCTGATAGTGAACAGCATACCATAGCAATAAAACTAAATGATGACGTTGTCAGTGATAATTCACAAGTTGCAAGTAATTTTAACAATCACTTTCTGAATGTTGCAGCAAAAATAGGGTTAAAGATTTCAATGAAGAAACAAAAAAACCCGTTAAAAATGTCATTCCCAGGACTTTAGGCCTTTAGAAATAGCACCAACATCCCCCACTGAAATTAAGGGAATTATAAATATACTGAAAAACAAGAGCACATGTGGTGTTGATGGAGTCTCTAACAGAATTTTGAAATGTTGTTCTAATTTAATAAGTGGAGTCCTTAGCGATATATGTAATGCTTCGCTGGCACAGGGAATATTTCCAGACAGATTGAAATATGCAACCGTCAAACCTCTTCATAAGAAAGGGGACAAGAGTGACTTAAATAATTATAGACCAATCTCATTGATGACTTCATTTCCTAAAACATTAGAAAAATTTGTGTATTCAAGAGTACTCCCACATTTAAGTGAAAATAATTTACTCAGCATGTCACAGTTCGGATTCCGGAAGGGTTACTCGACTGAGAATGCTATCTACACATTTACCCATCAAATAGTACAAGCCCTAAATAATAAATTATCGCCAGTTAGTATTTTTTGTGATCTCTCCAAGGCATTTGACTGTGTGGATCATGTCACACCCTTAGAAAAACTCAGGTGTTATGGAATTGAAGGCTATACATAGAGATGGTTTGAATCATACTTAATGAACAGAAAGCAAAAAGTTGTGGTGAATAGCACAAATAATGTTGGAAGGGTGGTAAATCCTAGTGAATGGGGAGTTATCACAAAGGGAGTACCACAGGGTTCAATTTTAGGTCCTCTGCTGTTCCTTATTCATGTGAATGACCACCGACTTAACGTTCAGCAAGTGGAACTAGTACATTTTGCAGCTGACACTAGTGTTATAATAAATCCCATTCCAGAAAAAGCAGCTGAAGATACAGTTAAGAATGTCTTTCAAAGAATTATTAAGTAGTTCTCAGAAAATGGACTCTCCCTTAATTTTGAAAAAACTCACTGTATCCAGTTCTGTACACTGAATAGAGTCATACTTACAACTGATGTAGTATATGAACAGTGCTCAGTTAACAGGGTAGATTTCTCCAAATTTTTGAGTGTTCACATTGATGACAACTTGAACTGGATGAAGCATATTACTGAGGTTCTCAAACAACTAAGTTCAGCTTCTTTCGCTCTTTGTATAATCGTTAGTCATGGTAATAAACAGATCAGCCTCCTAAAGTACTTTGCACGTTTCCACTCAATAATGTCTTATGGAATAGTTTTCTGGGGTAACTCACCACTTAGACATAAACTATTGATTGCACAAAAGAGAGCAGTGAGAATAATTAGTGGTGTTCACCCAAGGACGTCATGTAGGCACCTTTTCAACGAGTTAGGTATTTTAACTACACCATCAGAGTACTTATATTTGCTACCGAACTTCGTTACAAAAAATCCATCTCAATTCGCGTAGAACAGTGATGTTCATACGTACACCACTAGAGGGAAAAATGACCTTTCCTATCCGTTATTGAAGCTGTCAGTTGCTCAAAAAGGAGTACATTATTCTGCAACAAAAATCTTTGATCATTTGCCCAACAACGTAAAGTGTCTGGCAGGTAGCAGATCAAATTTCAAATCTAGCTTAAAATCATTTCTTTTGGACAACTCCTTCTAGTCCATGGACGAGTTTCTGTTTCAGAGATGCTAAAAATTTGTACCTCTAAATGTAGTTGCATGTGTAGAACTAAAAATTTCAATAATATTAATATTAGCAGTATTCATATATACACTCCTGGAAATGGAAAAAAGAACACATTGACACCGATGTGTCAGACCCACCATACTTGCTCCGGATACTGCGAGAGGGCTGTACAAGCAATGATCACACGCACGGCACAGCGGACACACCAGGAACCGCGGTGTTGGCCGTCGAATGGCGCTAGCTGCGCAGCATTTGTGCACCGCCGCCGTCAGTGTCAGCCAGTTTGCCGTGGCATACGGAGCTCCATCGCAGTCATAAAACACTGGTAGCATGCCGCGACAGCGTGGACGTGAACCGTATGTGCAGTTGACGGACTTTGAGCGAGGGCGTATAGTGGGCATGCGGGAGGCCGGGTGGACGTACCGCCGAATTGCTCAACACGTGGGGCGTGAGGTCTCCACAGTACATCGATGTTGTCGCCAGTGGTCGGCGGAAGGTGCACGTGCCCGTCGACCTGGGACCGGACCGCAGCGACGCACGGATGCACGCCAAGACCGTAGGATCCTACGCAGTGCCGTAGGGGACCGCACCGCCACTTCCCAGCAAATTAGGGACACTGTTGCTCCTGGGGTATCGGCGAGGACCATTCGCAACCGTCTCCATGAAGCTGGGCTACGGTCCCGCACACCGTTAGGCCGTCTTCCGCTCACGCCCCAACATCGTGCAGCCCGCCTCCAGTGGTGTCGCGACAGGCGTGAATGGAGGGACGAATGGAGACGTGTCGTCTTCAGCGATGAGAGTCGCTTCTGCCTTGGTGCCAATGATGGTCGTATGCGTGTTTGGCGCCGTGCAGGTGAGCGCCACAATCAGGACTGCATACGACCGAGGCACACAGGGCCAACACCCGGCATCATGGTGTGGGGAGCGATGTCCTACACTGGCCGTACACCACTGGTGATCGTCGAGGGGACACTGAATAGTGCACGGTACATCCAAACCGTCATCGAACCCATCCCATCGTTCTACCATTCCTAGACCGGCAAGGGAACTTGCTGTTCCAACAGGACAATGCACGTCCGCATGTATCCCGTGCCACCCAACGTGCTCTAGAAGGTGTAAGTCAACTACCCTGGCCAGCAAGATCTCCGGATCTGTCCCCCATTGAGCATGTTTGGGACTGGATGAAGCGTCGTCTCACGCGGTCTGCACGTCCAGCACGAACGCTGGTCCAACTGAGGCGCCAGGTGCAAATGGCATGGCAAGCCGTTCCACAGGACTACATCCAGCATCTCTACGATCGTCTCCATGCGAGAATAGCAGCCTGCATTGCTGCGAAAGGTGGATATACACTGTACTAGTGCCGACATTGTGCATGCTCTGTTGCCTGTGTCTATGTGCCTGTGGTTCTGTCAGTGTGATCATGTGATGTATCTGACCCCAGGAATGTGTCAATAAAGTTTCCCCTTCCTGGGACAATGAATTCTTGTTTAGGGACAGGCATTTTGTAGATTAGTTTAGTTCAGTTTAGTTTAGTTATGTCACGTTCCGTAAGTCATTTTCCCGATTATTTTATCGATATGATATGGAACAAGTCAAATTACAATATATATATATACAAATTACAATATATATATATATATATATATATATATATATATATATATATATATATATATATATATATATATATTGTAATTTGACTTGTTCCATATCATATCGATAAAATAATCGGGAAAATGACTTACGGAACGTGACATAACTAAACTAAACTGAACTAAACTAATCTACAAAATGCCTGTCCCTAAACAAGAACACTCTAATAAGGGTTCTCTAATTACTAGAATGGAAATTCCGGCGAAGAGCAGTGGTACCAAGGATCCTATCAGATAGGAGACAATGGTACAAATATAACCTTGAACTCTACCAACACCAATAAAACATCAGAAGAAGACCATTGGTCTTCTGTGACCATCTTTACCGAATGGACCCACAGCGGATTTCCTATAATGTTTTCGAAGAAGCCTGTTGGAGTAAATCCAGTGAATCGCTGTGAATCAAGCAAACAGAGAGGTACTTTGCAGAACTTCCTATTGGGCAAGATACAATAATTAACAGTAATTACTACCATCTATCTACCTCAACCAATACCCTCCTAGCGTCCCTTACATAAGTTAAGCACAATGTAACCCGAAACGCAAAAAAGAGTTCTGCAGGAAAATGGAGGAGTACTGGGCTATGAGAGAAGCCCAAGATACTAACAAGAAAACAGCTACTAAACATCACCAAGAAGTCCAGAAGTGGCACAGACAACAGCACAGATAAAACCGTTAAAAACTACAATGAAATTAATGAATGTCACTCCATCCTCTGTCTGGAGTGTGGGACTACAGCTGGTCAATTTCCAATAATACGACACCAGTAGCGGTTATTTAGGTTTCATTTTTAGGCTACCAGTTTCGACTTTACATTAAGTCATCTACAGGGCTGCTTAAATCGAGTAACTTTCGTATTACAAAATACAGCAGCACTGTAACTGGTCTGGTGAAGATTATTTCACACGAGCATGCGTGCTCCTTGGACAGACATAATCTTCACGAGACCAGTTATAGTGCTGCTGTGTTTTGTAACACGAAAGTTACTCGATTTAATCAGGCCTGAAGATGACTTACTGTGAAGTCGACACTGGTAGCCTAAAAATAAAACCTACATAATGGCTGTTGCTATTGTATTATTGGACAATGAAATTAATCTCATTAATGCTAGATAAAGTTACTGTTGATAATTCTGTCATGGTATCACCTCAGTGTAGTGAAGAGGAATCCTCCAATCCAAGTCTGCACAACGGGGACACTGTAGGATACGCAACACACGGCTAGCGCAAGGAAAATGTGGTCTGTTTCATTTTCCCTGAGTCAATCTTACCTTCTTCTGCACATAGGGTGTCCTTCACCGGATGTGCCTGTGGTCCAATCCGTTTATGGCATTGCAGACCTTGATCATGCGACGTCTAGCCTTTCCTAGTTGGTCGTAGACATTTCATAAGCTCTGGTCTCGGAACAGGTACGAGTCAGTAACCGCTGACATTTTTCGCAAGTAAATGCTCCGAGTAAATTCTGAGAAACACGCTCACCTCTAATCAAGCCCTGATATCCGTGAACCAACTGCATTTCCTTCCACTCTTTTCCATGATTCTGGGTCGTCAGCGACGCTGTTCTGTAGGTTATGAGCGAGCTTCACGTTTTCTTCTTCTCACCGGATTCATATACGTATTATTGTAGCTCTCACACAGAATATGTACAGGGCTTGAACAAAAATATGAAAACACCATGAGAAATGTTTTCTTGAACATAAATGCAGACGGTAGCGCAGGCTGCGGATTGCAGTGTTGTATTTGACCACGAATGGCAGCTGTCCAGTATCCTCAGTTCGTTGCAAGTGTCAATCGTGGTCAGTACAGTCTTCTGTGTAGTTTTGAATGACGTATGTCGGAGATAAGTGAATGCGGACGTGAGCAAGTTGTTAGTGCTCGTATGATGAGTGCTCTATAACCAAGGTTGCCGAAGTGTATAGTGCACCGAACATTTATACCGAATACAGGGAAGGCGGGAAGACATCATCTGCTAAGTCACAACGCAGACGAAAGCGTGTGTTGAGAGATCGTGATAGACGGTCAGAGAAGAGAATTGCGACGAGAAATAAGGGGACGGCATCCGCAAATGGCACTGCAGAACTCAGCACCGCACTCGTGAACCCTGTCAGCATCAAAACAACACGATGGAGGCTACAGGGTATCGCAGGGTGAGCAGACTTCCAAAACCAAGTAACACTGATGCAAAAAAACCACGTAACACTGATGTGAATGTCCAGAACAGGAAAATGTGGTATCGAAGCCAGAAAAGCCGGCTTGGTGAGCAATAGAAGAAAGTGATTTCGTCGGATAAGTCTTGTTTCACACTGTTTCCAACTTGTGGCCGAGTTTACGTTCCAATAGTGAAATATGGAAGAGGTTTTGTTGATGGTTTGGCCAGTCACGTCGCAGTATTCCATGGTCCCCAGGGCACTGTGCAAGGTCGCATTACTGACACGTATTATGTGACCATTTTACTGATCAGCTCCAGCCCGCAGTACAATCTTTGTTCCCCAATTATGACGATGTGCTGCAAGACGACAGGGCCCCTTGTAACACAGGACAGGTTTTGTAAGCGCAAGGATGAATGGTCATACCTCCTCTGGCGACCACAGTCACACTGATCGACATTTTTGAGCCTTTGTGGTCTACTGCGGAGAGTGATCACTATCCAACTCCATCGTTACCTGAAATTGACCACTATTTTGCAAGAAGAATGGTATAAGATTGGCTTGAAAGCCATACAGGACCTGCATTCATCCATCCCGAGACGCCTGAGAGCTGTTGTGAATGCCAGCGAGTTCCCTACGCCGTATTAGGCACGGTAAGGTGTTGTATTTTTGGTGTTTCCATATTTTAGTCCACCCCTGTATCTGACGATCTATTGACCGCAGTACACGATTCTTCATCAACTATTACATTCTACAAGGTGTTGTGGGGCGGCGGGTGAAATTTATATGTTGTTATATTTAAAATGTAGAATGTAATGTAGAAAAGATGCATTTCCCGGCCGATTAACCATATGTGGGCGGCTGGTGGAAAATTGTTATTTAAATGTTCCTATTATTTATGCTGCCTTTTGCCGTTCTCAACACTGGCTCTCTAACTAAATTATTGGCAACCAGAAAGTGATTAGCAAAACGTGAAGCCTGTAATTAGAATTCCGAGTGCCCACTTCATCTGAGAAATACACTTATAGCTACAGCTTATAGCTCTGAGGAATTAGGAGATTGTCTGGGATTCATAATCAAAAACGATCCTGCAAAAACGTTTGCTATATTCTGAAAGTCACAGATAAAAAAAAGGAATCCACACAATCCAACTACCAGAGCAGTTCAGAGTCTAATGCGCTGATGCAACTATAACTGTCCAAATTAAATGTTTAAGTGAATGCTCGCCATAATTTGATGATAATGTTCATCAAACGCCACGCTAAATAATGGTAGAATGTCTGTCAAGTGGCGGCACGTGAAAATACGACATACACAAACTGAAGATAGATCGTTAAAGATATCCCAGAATTAACACTTCACTCGAAAACGATTTCATAGTTACGCGTATCCCGAGTAACTTATTACGGCATCCGAGGCTGTTTATAGCAATGATACCGACGCGACGCGACTCCCATCACAGGTGGTGTGCTATTCAGCATCTAGAGAGAACTGGGGCCTTTTTTCCTCGCGCAGCGTTCTTATATATAAAGCCGCGGTACGGACGGCTAAGGGAACGCCTGATCAAATCGGCTCTGCCGACTAGCCGCTGGGCTAGTAATGCACCACATTAAGTTATTGAATAAATCATCGCTTCCTTTGCTGATGGCCGATGAAGATCTCAATTTAAATGTGCAATCAGCACACAGGTAAGTAATCATAATAAAAGTCTGACGTGGCTAAGTCAAATATTTTGGGCGAGAGAATTAATTTAATTACACTACACGCAGTAGACGAGCTCTGAACTTGCCCTTTGGAGATACGCTATCGCTATAGTTTTATAGTTATTCAATTGAAACTTCTCACATCTTTATAATTATAGTGGAAATCCCTTCTACTTAAATTTAAACATCCTAGCCTTATTTAATGGCCTACTTAATCTATCTTGCTTCCTTAATTTTTAACACAAAAACCAGAAAATCATGAATTTCAACTAAAATTTTAATTTGTGAGATTCAAAATACTGTTTCTACTAAATTATTATGAAAAAGGAATCTAAATATAAATTTTTAAGTTTCTAGCTCTTTTCTGTTGCGCCAATGATTTTTACAGAAAAACGTCCAAATTTCGAAAATGGTTAAAGTTATTGAACTGATATTCAACACATATTGATTTAGTATTACTCCTGACATGCTAGAACCGTTTCAGGTTATATACTTGATTTTTAAAATATTGCGCAACATTTATGACGTCAGAGCTAGTTACAGTGGACTAGGCTGGCACACAACGGAAAGACTGATGAGAATTTTTTAAGGCGTGAGTAGGCTGCTTCCCTACAGTGTAAATCTCGTTCTTCGGCGTTTGGAGATTATGAGTGTAGAACGAAGGCAATTCATATCACTGACCTCTCAGACCAGACATGACTTGTAGCTCAGCAATCTGAAACGTTACTACACCCGTTTTCTTAAGTACAAGGTTACTTTTATTCACTTGAAACCCTCTGACGTTGCGATTTTTTTAAATACGTGAAGCTAATTCGATAATTGAAAATTCCAAGCAGGTGCTGACAGCTGGGAAAATTACCGACTATCAGTTTCATAAGTAACGGCTGGAAAATACTAACACGAATTCCTTACAGACAAATGGAAAAACTGGTAAAAGCCGACCTCGGGGAAGGTCAGTTTGGATGCCGTAGAAATGTTGGAAGACGCGAGGCAATACTGACCCTACGTCTTATCTTAGAAGATAGATTAAGGAAAGGCAAACCTACGTTTCTAGCATTTGTACACTTAGAGAAAGCTTTTGACAATGTTGACTGGAATACAGCATTTCAAATTCTGGAGGTGGCAGGGATAAAATACATGGAGCGAAAGGCTATTTACAATTTGTACAAAAACCAGACGGCAGTTATAAGAGTTGAGGGTCATGAAAGAGAAGCAGTAGTTGCGAAGGAAGTGAGACAGGTCTGTAGCCTCTCCCCGACGTTATTCAATCTGTATATTGAGCAAGCAGTAAAGGAAACAAAAGAAAATTTTTTGGTACGAATTGAAATCCAGGGAGAAGAAATAAAAACTTTGAGGTTTGCCGATGACACTGTAATTCTATCAGAGACAGCAAAAGATCTGGAGGAGCAGTTGACCGGAATGGACAGTGTTTTGTGAGGAGGCTATAAGATGAACATCAACAAAAGCAAAACGAGGATAATGGAAGTAGTCCAATTAAGTTGGGTGATGCTGGCGAAAGTAGAGTAGGATATGAGACACTTGAAGTAGTAGATGAGTTTGGTATTTGGTGAGCAAAATAACTGATGATGGTCGAAGTAGAGAGGATAGCGTTTCAGAAGAAGAGAAATTTGTTAACATCGAGGACACATTTAAGTGTCAGGAAGTCCTTTCTGAAAGTATTTGTATGGAGTGTAACCATGTATGGAAGTGAAACATGGACGATAAATGTTTTAGACAAGAAGAGAATAGATGCTTTCGAAATGTGGTGCTACAGAAGAATGCTGAAGATTAAGTGGGTTGATCACGTAAATAATGAGGAGGTACTGAGTAGAATTGGAGAGAAAATGATTTTTTGGCACAACTTGAGTAGAAGAAGGTATCGGCTGATAGGACACGTTCTGAGGCATCAAGGGATCACCAATTTAGTACTGGAAGGAAGCTTGTAGGGTAAAAATTGGAGACCAAGAGATGAATATACTAAGCAGATTCAGAAGGATGTAGGTTGTAGTAGTTACTCGGAGATGAAGAAGCTTGCACAGGATAGAGCAGCATGCAGAGCTGCATCAAACCAGTCTCTGGACCACAACAACATACACTCGATAACTTGCATAGTGATGAGTATCTCTGTTTACAGTGTCCTCTGAAGCATACAAATTAACTGTCTTCTAAAAGATAGTGACAAATTATTAATGTTAGTTGATGGATTGCGCGCCAGGGCTTTGGACTGATGTTGATTCTTAGCTGATAATCTTGAGACTGATTCTCGATCGCCGTGGTCCTGGATTCTGAAGAGTCTGCGAATAGACAAAATAAAAATAAGAGCGGCGGGCGGCGGCGCTTGTCCCGGCGTCGCCTTTGCCCCGAGCCGCTGCAGAAATAGCCTTGCGGAACGGGGCACGCCGGCCTTGGCTCTGGTTTTAGACGGCGTAACGCCTCCCCCTCCCCTCCCCCACGTAATGCCGGCCACTGCTCAGCTCACTCTCACTTTCGTCATCGCGGACACACGTCGGCTGAGTCAGCACACTCCACGATGCAGCGCCAAAAGTAATCATAGCCGCCTCCAAAGCCGCCATGTTTCTAGATCGTAGGTGTGATGAAATATCGAAGGGTAGTCGCCGTAAGGGTACCATCTGTTGCTCCGTGAGATCCACACTTTTTTTCTTCATTATTACATGATAATCTACCGTGAGCAGCGTCCTTGTGACAAATATATTGAGTGCAGTGAGTATAAGTGCAGATATTTCTGTTGGTGACTGAGGACAGTGTACTGAACAACATTACACCGGCATTTACATCATTTACGGACTAATAATTACAGCTATTACGAGTAGTATGTTTTTAGGTTGGTTAGTTACTCTAAGTAGTTGTGGCAAGAGCAAACTATGCTTATCTTCCCAAGGGTAGCAGGTCAACTATTGAAGTGTGGACATGTGCGCACAAAAGGATTAGTCTATTGTGCCAGGCGTAGTCCACTTAGTGGTGCAGTTATGGCCATGCACAAGACATCAAGTCCTAGAGTTTGTGACGTGTTTGTGCAAAGACTGACTGATACAGAGGAACAACAACCGACACACTGATTTTTGTGCATTTTAAGGTACCACATACACAGATATCTGCACTTATATCCGTTGCATCCTGTATAGGGAATCATACTAGGTTTGATCGTAAAGTCGTAAAGTATAATGACCTTGAAAAATCACAGTGCGACCATGTAAGCTGATAGTGATATTACCCCTTCTCTACTTACTCGCACTTCAATGCAACAGTTTTTTTCCAACGATGGATTACTTGGCAGAGACCTTAGTTCTAGATGCCTGCATATTAACCGTTTAGGAAACTTTCCACCTAGTAAATTACCTTGTCATCATTTTCGAAAAACCCGGCATTAAATACTTTCTTCATTCAAGGAAAGAGTAAGTAAGCACAGGGTACCTTGTCTGGGGAATATATGGGTGAAGCAAAATTTGATAGCCCAGGGAAGCATTATGTGCGTCTGTGCCCTGTGCGGAATGAACTGGGACATTGCCGTGGAACAAAAACACAGGGGTTGCAACACTTGTGGGGAGCAATACTTCCGTCGAGAAGCTCTTCTGCTGAGCCTGGAACTTTGACGGGGATAAGCGGCTTTTCGCAGGAAGTATACTGGCGCACTAAGGCTTGTTTCTTTCTAGCAGTGGCACAGGGTGCTGCACCCTAAGACGTGTGTTACTAGGAATTCTTTTTAACATATGTTGAAAGCTTGAAAAAAATTACGATCAGTCACTTTAAACGAATGTGAAAACAAAGAACCTGGTTGATGTTTCACAATATGTTGCTTAGCCCGAGGTCTGGGTTGGTTTGGAATGCGACGTTTCGCTTGTGATTTTGCGAAGTCAAAGAACACGAAAGCAAGAAATCTGGTTTCTTAATTTCGTTCATCATATCGGATGTTTTGGGAGAGCCTGAACCTGTGTCAGCCACGATTTAAATAACCAAAAACTCCACGAGTTACTTATTTTTTCACGCGTAGCACAGCCCGTTTCGAAATTTATTCTCATTTTCAGGTGCATTTATTTATTTTTAATATTTTTGATGATGTTTGCATGTGTGATGTTCTACCTCTCTTCCACTGAAGATGTCTTTTTGAGGTTGTACTGCAATCAGAAAATCCGACAAAATTAATCTTGGAGTGTTTTTATACTATAATATTAAAATGGTGGTTTTTTTTAACTTACAGGTATTGATCACCTCTTTACACTCCGACAGATAACTGAGAAAGCATGGGAACATAAGGTTGACATCCACATAGTATTTGTGGACTTCAAAAAAGCTTACGACAGCATACACAGGGGCACAATAACCAGGGTTCTCAAAGAGTTTCAGTTTCCTGGAAAGTTAATATATCTAGTACAGATGTGCTTGGACGAAACCTATTGCAAAGTAAAGAGTGTCAAAGGACTTTGAAGTCAGAACAGGCCTTAGACAAGGAGATGCTTTATCTCCAATACTTTTCAATCTAGTTTTAGAAAAGACAGATAGAGAACACCAAAAAGTAAACTCAGATGGAATAAATATGGGTAGGAATAAAATACATCGTCTTGCTTATGTGGACGATATTGTCCTAGTAAGTGGAAACAAACTCATGACAAGTTCCTACACAAACATTGCAAGGAAAGCAAGATTAGAAGAAAACAGAGTACATTGTCATGAGCAAGGCACCCAATGATGGTAGTCCACTGACAGTTGATGATCTCACTTTAAGAGAGTAGACACCATCAAATATTTGGGAAGCATCATCAATGAACAGAATAAAGTGGAAACTGAAATTAATGCGAGGATAGCAGCAGCGAATAAAGCTTATTTTGGCCTGCGAGATGTGTTATCCAGTAGAACTGTTTCCAGAAGCTTCAAACTTAGGCTATATCAGAGCGTAATTCTGCCAGTAGCTCTATATGGGTCAGAGAGCTTTACATTTAGAAAATCAGATCAACAAAGTTATTAATTTTTGAAAGTAATATATTAAGGAAAATTTTTGACCCAAGAGAGACCCAGAAAAACAGGAGTGAAGAATACTTAAAAACCAGGAACTGAAGCAGCTATATCAACAGGCTGATATTAGTGAAAGGATGAAGACGAGGAGACTCATGTGGGCCGGACATCTAATTAGGATGGAGGAGGAACGACTACCTAAAGTAGCATTCTCTGGATCCATAGGGGGCAGTAGGAAGCGGGGAAGGCCGCGAAGCAGATGGAAGGATGACATCGACGAGGACGCGGTGGCAATGGGCCTGAGTGAAGGAGAATGGACTACAAAAGTCAGGAAGGGAGAGCACTGCAAGAGGAATGTTGAGAAAGCGTATGGTCTACAAGGCCCAAGCACATGCATATCACCATGAACACTGTTGTTTTCAGTAATCAAAACACGCTACATGGATATTGCGCTACTGTGGATTCACAAAGAGTTTGTACACAGCCAAAGGTGTTACAGTGTGTTTGGGTTACATTATATAGATAGAGATGACAGTTATAAAATCTATTTATACTATTGTTGACTACTGAATTATGGATTACCGTTTTGTTCAATATATATATATGGAAATTTACGTATTTATGAAAATTATTGCAGTTATCATATGCAGGAGAAACACTTGAAAAAGCCAACTGATTCACTGTTTTTGTGTACCACAAAAAGAAAGGACAAAAAGTTCTCAGTGACAAAATAGATAGTGAATTAGTTAACTTTCAAATTTTTCTCCTGCATGTGATAACTGTAGTAATTTTCAGAAATATGTACATTTCCTTGTACAAATTTTTAAAAATTTGTAATTGATAATTAGTCAACAGAAATAAATTATATATATATATATATATATATATATATATATATATATAGAGAGAGAGAGAGAGAGAGAGAGAGAGAGAGACCAA